>NC_137173.1:62456669-63656669 GCF_951804945.1 Podarcis cretensis
CCTGACTTCCCCCCACCCCCTTCATACATCCTAATTCAAATAATTAGCTCAACAAGTTCTTATCTCTGATCCTTTACATATTATTGTTATTTTTTAAAAAAATTAGTTCTTATTACTTGGCCAAATTTTACTTATCCAATTTTCTTATAAATGTTGAATCCTTTTCTAAGGTCGACCCAAATTCCCTTCCACGAATTTCCCCCTTTTTATACTAAATATAAGTCATAATAGCCAAACACAAAGGTCATAAAAATTTTGAAATTCTGTTCTCCCCTCCCTCCCTACCCCGGTTTCTGTCCCTTCCTGAATAAATGTCCACAATGACAGTTTTTAGCCTGGATTCCTCACATCTGAGGCCTTCAAGTCTCTGTCAGTCTCTCTCTGCCGGTTTTGTTGGTAACCCTCTTTGTTGGTCGTCAGGTCTCGAAGGAGCTCTGGCACAGTCTCATCAGATTTTCTTCCATCCGAAATACTTGGTAACAGCTGCTGCAAAAGGTCAACTGATCTTCCATACTCAAAGAGGAAGCCCCAATCATATTTCTTATTTCTTTTAAATTCCAGTGTTCCAAGTGTTCCAGGGGCTTCCTCCTTCCTCTTTCGCATCTTTCGCAGATTTGTAATCCAAAGATCTTCTTCTTTATGTTCTAGCAATGTAGGCTTCTGGTTGGTACTCTCCACCTGTACTTTCTCCACTCCTTCTTCCCTCTCCTCCAGTTCCAAAGATGTCTCTTCTGATTCAGCTGCAGATTTTTTCCCAGTCAGATCCTTTGTGCATTCAGCAGAGTTGCTTGTTTTAGAGTTCAAGGTTATAGGTTGTTTGTTCATAGCCATGCTCTGCTCTTGCAGTATTCCCACGAGAAAAAACATTCTTTCTATCTCTGCCTGTAATTTTCCATCTGCAGCCATTGTAATGTTTCAAAGTTCCCCCTAGGGGGATTCTGGTTACTTAATAGTCCTTTCCCAACAGTCCGTTACTTTGTTATTTATAACTACTTTGTTCCCAACCACTCTGATTCAAATGTAACAAATTTAGTCCAGAGAGATGTTAAATAATAAGATTTTTAACTTTAACTGCCCGTTTGACAGCTCCTTTGACAGCTGTCAAACTCCTTGTTCCTTTTCCTCCAGCTCATACACAGGACGCTCCCGGGTCCGGGGGGGGGGGGGGTTTAGACAAAAACTTCTAAAATTCCACTCTTACTCTCCAGCACAAATCTTCTTCTGTCAAATTCATGGAAATATTATCTTTTAAATCACACCGAAAAGAAAAGATCTCTCCACCTTAGTTCTCCGATCCTTGCTTTAAATCTTTTGTAGGTAGGGGGGGTGCGGACTTCCCTTTAGCACATCCCCCGGTCGTACCGAATTCAAGGATAAAAGTTTTAAGGTCCAAATTCCGTTCTACTCACGGGTTATTTCAAGTCCGAATTTCAGGGAAAAAAGTCAGTGCTCTCCGGCCATGGCTCGCGGCTTCGCTCCACTGCAGTAGCGGTCTACTCACAGCACCACGCCACTCTCCGTACCCTCTCCGTAGCCTTTAAAAAGGCTCTTCGTGGGTCAGGGGCGCTTAAGGTGCCCACCGAGTCACCAAGTCCGCAGGCTTCCGCGCCTGCGGTTTCTGAGGGTCCCCGCGTCGCCGTCGCGGTAGGACCCGTCTCCAGTAGAGCCGATTCCCTCCGGAGCTCGGAGGGAATCCGCCATTAGCCGATCGCGCTAACCCGGAAGTCCACAGATTTTTTTTATTTTGTTCCTATTGTATTGAGGCGTCCGCTTTCAGTTTTCGGTTGTCAAACATTTCGGAAGTCGAACGGTCTTCCAGAACAGATTATGTTCGACAACCGAGGTTTGACTGTAATGTGATTCACTTCTTTCTGTCTTAACTTCTGTCCATATTGGCAAGTGAAAAGCCAGTGGGGGTGGCAGCGGCAACTGACCAGCACGGTCCAGAATGTTAATGCATCCCTATGCAGTGGACTTGTGCCTACTGTCCTTAAACAGGCAGCAGTGCATTCACCTCTGAAGAGGCCCTTCCTGGACTGTGGTTTACAACAACTACTGTCCAGTTATGAATGACCTTTCTTGGGTAAGGTGGTGCAGAAAGTGATGGCAGAGCAGCTGCAGGGGTTCCTGTAGGGTATCAATTTTGCTGACCCATTTCAAGGCACACTTTTGAGACTGATTTTGCCTTTTGTTGTTGTTTAGTTGTGACCAACTCTTTGTGACCCCATGGATCAGAGCACGCCAGGCACTCCTGTCTCCCACTGGCTCCCGCAGTTTGGTCAAACTCATGTTGGTAGCTTTGAGAACACGATCCAGCCATCTCGACCTCTGTTGTCCCCTTCTCCTTGTGCCCTCAGTCTTTCCCAACATCAGAGTCTTTTCCAGGGAGTCTTCTCTTCTCATGAGGTGGCCAACGTATTGGAGCCTCAGCTTCAGGATCTGTCCTTCCAGTGAGCACTCAGGGCTGATTTCCTTGGATGACATGTATCAAGAGCTGAACTGGGGGAATGTGATTCTGGCTTTTTTGTTGTACAGTGATCTTAATACATGAGGGTCTCTGCATAGGTGTGCTCTTGATAGGGCTATCTTTGGGTCTGCTGTGAAAGCTGCAGCTGATGCAAAATGCAACAGACCACTAGTAGCACATCTCTGTGCTTGCATTGGCTGCCCATATTATTATATTAATTTGGAATACAACTAACAGCTTGGGTCCATGATATCTGACACATTATGGCTTAGTCGTGCTGACCACATGACCTGGAAGCTGTACGCCGTCTCCCTTGGCCAATAAAGCAAGATGAGCGCCGCAACCCCAGAGTCGGCCATGACTGGACCTAATGGTCAGGGGTCCCTTTACCTTTACTATATCACAGTACTTTATATCAAACATTATATCACTCATAAACTGTTCATGCAAACACTCAATCATTGATGCATCTATGTAACATTATGGTGCATGTTATGAGTGCATGTTGTGTAATTACACCATAACTGCATTAAATAGCAGCAAAATAGCAAATTTAAGACAGCTATCTAGGTGCCTTTGACAAAGCTCAGTAAAGTCATTCTGAAGTTTCAGTGGGAAAACATAAGAAACCTATTGAGATGCAAAAAGGGCATTTTTACTTTAAAAGGTCAAACAGCCATTCATGTCCCATTGATGAAAGAGCACATTCACAGAGTTGGCTGTGTGCAATTCATTTCTTGAGCCCAATCACTGAAGAAGGCAGGGATTTCAATTGAAGCTTCTGATCTAATCAGAGGGCAAGGAAAAAGTCCCTCATGCTTTTAGATCACTGTACAATAAAAGAAAAAGGCAGCATTAAATTGTTTTTTAATTTCATAAAAATCTGGCTGTAAAAAAATCAGCTAACAATTCTTCATCACATCCCTCCTCCAAAAGTTCCGCAAAAGAGGTGTGCATTCACTTGCTTCCTGTTATAGAAGCAAGATGCATCTAAATGGGAAGGAAATTCCACAGACATGGAGCCACCACTGAAAAAGCCTTTCCCAAGGCCTCACACTTTGGGGAAGTTGCCCAGTGTGTGTGTGTGTGTGTGTGTGTGTGTGTGTGTGTGTTTTCTGCAAATCCTAAGCCTGCTGAACTATCTATTAATCTATCTATCTATCTATCTATCTATCTAGTGTGTGGATGGAGCCATTTTGGCTATATACAGATCAGCATTTAGAACACTGAAATTGCTTTTAGCATATATTGTGATAATTGGAGAACATGCACTCCTGTTTTCAAAATAGGAAATGCTTAAAAGATTTGCTAACTTGAACAACAATCAGTATAGGACTTTGTAATTAGCTGTAAAATTAGCATTTTCTTGGGATCTCTGACATTACTTCTCTGTACTATGGCAAAAGTATGGTGGGAAAATATATTTGGAATGCAAGGCTACCTTCCATTCTTTTCCAAAAGTCATTTCTTGGAAATCATTAATGTTGGATAGACTTAACAATTCTACACCTTTTAATCCGTTATAAGCATTCCCATTGTGCAGCACAATTGATAGTGTTTTGGTAAGAGCATAAAATGAAATAGAATAATTTCATTTAAAGTACATTAAAAGAAACAACTTCAGAAAATAAAAAAACAATACAATGTTGTCTGTGTACACTGAAGACATGATTTTATTCTTACTGTTCTGCATATGAAAAGAAATTTATTGGAAGGAACTGAGTATGCAGCACTGGATCTATCCAAAGTATATTTTCAAAATGCCATGTATGGGGATAGCGCTGCAATTTTATTATTGCAGGTGGGAAAATGTTACAATAGGACTCAACTGAATAATTTGGATTGATTATTTGAATGCTGCATTTGACTTGTTATCATCTTGATGCACATGTGGCTAGGGGAAAGAAGGGCTAAGAAACGGAGAAAGTGAATTGAGCATCTACTTTTATTTGCTGCAATTGGAGTCACGGATTTCATAAGGGGAAGTCCCTGATGCTGGGAGAGCACATAATGAGCCATTATCATTGAAATAAGCTTATTTCCTAGTTATTTTTCAGTATTCCCAGGGACTCAGACATTTATTTTCAGATTTGGGAAGATGGGCTCATGCAACAAGAAAAACTAAAAAAATATTTCCTGGACATTTGTAAATGTCTGCTGACTTTGGTGTACACAGGTCTTAATATTTATGTCATAGGAGTTACTTTAGCATATTCCCATACTTTGTTAATCAAAAAATCAACTAAGGTGCAAAATAAGGACCATAATGGGACAATTGTTCTACAGTTATCATTGCACTTGTTGAAATGGGTATGTGGAAATATATATATATATATATATATATATATATATATATATATATATATCTCGTGGGTCCATAGACACATAAAACAGTTTCAAAACATGATACAGTTAAGACAACCAAACAGCAGGCGAAAGAGACTGAGGTAGTCATTTTGTTATGTCTAGAGCATGATGTTCTTTGTTTCTTGCAACCTCCGAAAGAAACTTTGCCGAAGTCAGTGTAATATCATTTGACCTATCCTCCAGAAGGTATTTAACATGGGAGGCTTCAGATTTTCCTGGCAAATTTGCTAGTAAGGGTTTGATCAGTTGATCCCTTGCTTGCTCATACTGCCCATAATGCAGTAGGGTATGGTTCATGCAATCGACGTCCTGAGAACATGAACATGAACAAAGCCTATTCTGATAGGGAATGCCTCTCAGTCTACCATTTAGAACTTCCGATGGAAATACATTTAATCTAGCTTTGGTAAATAAACGGCAATAGGTGGGTGTGGACAAATTCCTAAGATATGAGGCTAACTGAAACATCTTAAGAATTTGTCCATAACCACCTATTGGCATTTATAGGAACTGATATGAAAGTCTGCTTTTCGTTATCTGAAGAAGTGTGCATGCACACGAAAGCTTATACCCAGAACAAACTTAGTTGGTCTCTAAGGTGCTACTGGACAAGTTTTTAATTTTTTAAATTTATTTCGGCTGTACACTACAGTAGGCTCATATTCTGTGTAGCCAAGCTTAATACTAAGCAAGCCTGTATTTGCTTGTACTCCTTCTGTTCACTGTTTATAAAACTTTTGATACAGAGTGGTATGGGAAAATAGCAATGTTAAAGCAAAGCCTCTTTTTTATTTTTTTATTTTTTTTTTACTCCATACTATCAGGGACTCTGTTCAGGTCTGCCCTGATTTTAATAGCCTTTCCCTTTGGTAGAAGGGTCACCGCCAATGTAGTGGTGCTGATGGCTGCTACTGCACAGGTGCTCAGGGAAGGTTTGTCCTCAGACTCTAGAGCAATGCAAGTGATGACTGACAGTAGACAAGGGTTTACATGATCCTCTGGACTTCCTGAAGGAAAAAGTTATAAGATAGGACTAAAAATGATTATATATATTATCACACCAATTGTTGGGGAAGGTGATGAATGCAGAAAACAACAACTGTTTGAGTGGTTAATAATAATAATAATAATAATAATAATAATAATAATAATACCTTTATTGTCAATGTACAACCTGTGTACAATGAAATTAACTGAGCCTCCCCCCCCAAACACTCAATCTCATTGCACTCTGTGCGCTTGTCGCACAACACACCAACCCCGAAAGTCAGTTGCACTATATTATTTTTCGTTCAGCAGCCTAACAGCCCACAGATAGAAACTGTTTTTTAGCCTGTTGGTACGACTGGTTATACTTCTATATCTCCTGCCCAAGGGTAGAAAATTAAAGAGGTGCTGGCCGGGGTGTGAGTCGTCCCTGAGAATTTTTCTCGCTCTCCTAAGGCAACGATCCCTTGTGATGTCATCTAGCGGACTCAAGGGACAGCCCATGATATCATGTGCCATGTTCACCACCCTCTGTAAAGACTTTCTGTCCGACATACCACACTGTGATACAATATGAGAGGACACTTCTATTGTGGGCTGGTAGAAGGAGGTCATCAATTGTTGTTTAACGTTGTTCTTTCACAAGACCCTGAGAAAATGGAGAAAATGGTTCCATATCATCCTAGAGCATATTGTGACAAACTCATAAAAGCCAAGCATTAAAAATATTGAGGGTTCAAAAGTAGACCACATAGCTCAAATAACTCTGAAATAGGACCATATTTAGAATTAAACATATTCCAACAGATTTCACTGACGAGCACAACGGCATTAGCAGAGGAACGTCATGTTCAAAAACATAATTGTATTTCTATCACAAACCTATCTCACTGTTTCAGGAGTATCTCAATTTCACCTAGCTCTATGTCAATGTTTTACTTAACTTTGGAGTCTTGTATACGTCATCAAAAACACTTGGTAAGTAAATGGAAGTGGATTTATGAAGAGGAAATAGTTCATCTGCTTAAGGGTAAATTGGATTGCTTGACTAGAAGAAATTGTCAAATGTTTTCTCATCCCTTCCTCCTATCATGATATAGCCAGGTACAGGTATACTGTTCCTGACAGATTTTTATTCAGATTGCATTTTCAGTCTTTGAAAATGAAAGATGATTGTTGTAAAGGTATCTGTACTATACAAAAGCACTGCTTCCTCAGAGTTATAAAACTGATCTACTTATTCCATTAGAAATATTCATTATTAAGAAAATAAGACAATTTAAAATATTTTGGTTATTTATAAAGGTGTGTCCTGGAAGGAGACATTAGCAGTACATTCATATTTTTCAGTTATCATGTGATGGTCCATGTGCAATTGGATCATAGGTGTTAAAGGTATCGGTTTGTCGGTTGCTCAAGAGCATTCAGGCAATATGCCTCCAAAGCATGTTCTAAGGCTTTCTTATTAGTGATAAAACCTTTAGAATGCAGAGCGCCTGTATTCCATATCCTGCTCATTCACTGGCAGAATCTGAGAGTGGGCGGTACTTAAACCTTCCCCAGCAGAGTAGTTTCTTGACGCCCAGTCTGTGCCTTCCCTCTGTGCATGGAATCTTTCTGCACAAGGAAGGCTTGGGTAACGGGGGACCTCCCTCCTCCCCGCTTTGCTCCGGCAAGGTGTCCTGGCACTGCCTTCCCTCCCCCGCCCCCTGCCTCTCCTCTCCACTAGAGGCGTGGCTACCTTCCTCCGCTGAGGAAGTGCTGCTTCTCACAATCTTTGGGGGCTCTCTGTAATCCACCTGGCCTTTCCCCTCTCGCCCCTGAGCCGTTGGCAGTTCCCTGACAATAGGAAAGAGCACGTATTTTTAGAAAGGCAGGGCATAGATTCATTGATTATGAGGATAAGGATGATAAGGAGATGAGGATGAGTGAATTGTAGGTTCCATAAGGTGATATGTATGTTGGCCTGTAACTCAAAGGAATGTTGCATCATCTAATTTCAAATGGATCTTAGGGTGACTTCACACTTGACATTTTGTTCTAAAGTACAAGTACAAAATACACTTGACTTACATCAGTTGTGTATGGTGCATCTTCCTTAAATAATTCCTTCCCAGTAAAAAATGTGGAAGCAGTGTTTGTGCAGTTTGGAGTTTTGAATGGAGAGCATCAGAGAAAAGAGAGATGGCTTTAGCTGAGGGTTGACCCTGGGAATGGCGGGGGTGGTGGGACACGGAATGGGAGTAGTGGTGTGTATTTTCCTCTGATTAGAATCTACTTGTATATTTGGAAACTTGTTACAAAGCTACCTCCCACGCTAAACTTTGGTAACATTGATGCTAGAATTTCTCACTGTTCAGCAGCAGGGAATGTATTTTCTGAACTCTTTCAAAATCCAGGATAGCTTTGGCTTCTTGGCAGTTTGACAGAACCTTGCTTTATGTTTTCTGTTAATCAATGTTTAACATACCAGAAATAAAAGCTATCATCTGTATCATGCGACTATACTTATTCCGCTCCATTTCTCTTTCCTATTTGGTCAACAAAAGAAGACCTGAGTCTTACTGTTATAGATATCAAAAGTAGGGAGGAACATAGAGCTTAGTCCAGTGCAAAACCCATTTCACCTCTGCAAATAAAAGTAGAAAATGAAATCTGTAAATGTTGTGATGAAAGAAAATTAATATAGAAAATCAAATTATTCAATATCTTCTTAAGTCCATAAGCCAAGCCTGGTATTATCTCAGTATGTATTGCCATGAATCTCTGTAGCCAGTTTTAAAGGGACACGGACATTTCTATAGACATTTAATTTATGTGGCTGATTGCAGTGTCCTCCAGAGCTGTCTGGTTCTTTTCGAAATTTGTCTCCACCTGCTATGTCCAAGCATCTCATTTAAAATGTGTGCTGGGACCAAGCAAATGGGGCCACTTCCATAGCTCTTATGATGATACAACTAAGCTGTAGGTAGCCTCACTTTTCTCTCTAATACCCTTACCATAATTTTTCTACCTTTGAAAAGATTTGGAATTGCCCTCCAATGCACCATGTGATGCTGAAGTATTTATGCAGCAACACCAATAACTTACTGCTGGTCTATTTTAAGAGTTTATATCAGACTCCCAGTACTAGACCAAGGCAACAATGTTTCTGTGAAGTGGTGCTGGGAACCCCAAATAAGACCCTGTGTTCTGCTGTAAATTGTTATAAGAGCTCATTCAATCTAAAATGCCATTACTAACATTTTGGGTTTGTTTGTTTTTTACACAGGTTTACCGAGCAGAAATTGCACCTCTTAAAGAGAATGTGAACAATGTTAATGACCTAGCTCATCAGTTTACCTCTTCTGAAATACAGCTTTCCCCATATACCCTCAACCGCCTCGAAGACTTGAATGGAAGATGGAAACTCCTGCAGGTAATATTGTATAACATAACCTTAACCCTAAAAATGACTGTCTTAGGTAAGAAAATGGTTTTACAATAAGTATTCTCAAATGTTTCTAGCAATACATTGTATTTCACTCATGTTCTTCATGCCCAGCATGAATAGTTGCTTGGAACTGAATAAAATACATAAAATATGCCATAGGCTTCAATACATGTATCATTAACTGGATCAGAAAACATGTGCAGAAACTCGGTACCTAGCACCCATTCACCAACAAGCTGCTACATGCAAGTAGTGCTGGTTGTATAATTAGCAACATCTGTTTGGTGAAGAGAAGCTTGTGGCTGCTGCACATCCTCCGTTTACTCCGGGCCATTGCTTTAGATAAGGTGTAATTTCTGTATGCTTTCCATCCTTCTCAAAATGCTTTAATTTCCCACTTCCTTCCTTTGAATATATTTTATCGCATGTGGAAGACTGAGCTTTGCATTTACTTTCACTGCTTCAATCCATTCTCTGTTCTCTTTTAAACAATTCCTGGGAACATTAATTTTAAACAGTACCCTTTTCTACAAGCAGTTTAATGGTGCCTTCCACCTTGCATGCATTGAGATTACATCAGTAGAATCAAATCCAAAATTACAGAGCATTATATTCATTGTGGTCATTGGCAGAGTTTGATCAAGCTATTAAGTTTATCAAAAAGGTGGTTTTCCTTTTAAAGGATAATTAAGTTTTCCATATAAAATAGAAGCAGATTTTTTTAAAAAATGGGTAAAGGCTGTAGTGCGAATTAGACATAGACTGAGCTTAAAGACTATATATATTCCTTTAACATCATGTGCAGAATCTACATATTAACTTGATTGTATATGAACACATGATACTGTTGCAGCACAGTCCTACATACACATTCCAGTGTTGATGGCTGAGTGGCTTAGGATTGTGCATAGTCGTGCTGCTGGTTTTGGTGCTCTACTCCTGCAGATGCCCAGGCTGCACCCAGATGGCTGGAGAGCTAATGCTGGCAAGTTTTCCTGCCAGCAATAGCAGTCAGAAAGCCCCGAAATGAGATGTTGCAGTGAGAGTGCAGCAGAGGCAGCTTTGAATCCACTGGATCACTAGCTTCACAGATTCCCCAAGGGGGCCACTCCTCAGTGGCCCAAACATGGGTTGACCTGGCATAAAATTAGCATGAGCCATCAGAGATTCAGATGTAGCAATGGATCTGCCATTTTGCTCCTCCCCAGCCTCAAAATAAGATTTATCTGTTACACAATCAGTAGATATCAAATATGGAGTACTGTATATAGTACGAAGATAGAGGTCCTATGGCTGGGTCGGGATGGCATGGGGATGAGGGACCAACTCTCTTCTCTTGCGGGGGCCCAATTAGTGCCATTGCCTTCCGTTAAGAGTTTGGGTGTAATCCTTGACGCCTCCCTTTCCATGGAGGCGCAGGTTACAGCAACAGCCAAGGCGACATTTTTCCACCTTCGCCGCATCAAGCAGTTGGTCCCTTACCTTTCCCGCCCCGACTTGGCCACAGTGCTCCATGCGACGGTCATCTCCAGGCTTGACTACCGTAATTCGCTCTATGCGGGGCTGCCCTTGAAGCTGTCCCAGAAACTCCAGCGGGTACAGAATGCTGCAGCGAGGCTCCTCACGGGGTCTCTGCCATGGGAGCATATTCATCCAGTGCTTTTCAAGCTGCACTGGCTCCCGGTGGAGTACAGGGTCAGATTTAAGGTGCTGCTTTTGACCTTTAAAGCCCTTCACGGCCTAGGACCCTCGTACCTACGGGACTGCCTCTCCTTGTATGCCCCACGGAGAGCCTCAAGGTCCATAAATAACAACACCCTAGTGTTCTCAGGCCCTAAGGAAGTTAGATTGGCCTTTTCAACTCTGGCTCCGGCCTGGTGGAACGCTCTGCCTCATGAGACCAGGGCCCTGCAGGATCTGATTTCTTTCCGCAGGGCCTGTAAGACAGAGTTGTTCCGCCTGGCCTTTGGCTTGGAGCCAATTTGATTCCCTCCCTCCCTCCCTCCCTCTTTTTTTTTTCTTTTTTCTTTTTTCTTTTTTCTTTTCCTTCTCCTCCTGCGATGAGGCTACATTTTAATATTTTAATGTTCCATTATTTTAATGTTGTATTTTATTTTTGTTTTTAAGCTGTAATCATTCATCTTGTTTTTATTTTGCTTGTAAGCCGCTCTGAGCCCGGCCTTGGCTGGGGAGGGTGGGGTATAAATAAAAAAATATTATTCTTATTATTCTTCTTCTTATTATTATTATGATATAGACTTGGATTGCCCGGAAGGCATACACCTGACATTTAGTTTGCCTGTGCAGCTGAGCCTTATGTATGTGGGGTGGCTATTCCTTGTATGGATGCCTACACTGGATACTGCAATATGTGGTTAAAAGGGCACATTTTTTCCAATCTACATTCTGTGTGCTGGGGTTGGTTTATGGATGCCAATGTGCTCAGATAAGCTGACTGATACCTGCAACTGTAGACATGAGATGTCTGTGGAGGCACAAACGTCCAAAGGGTACAAAATAGATTATTCAGTATTTCTAAACAAGATCCATGTGGCCATGCCCCTATATCTTAGTGCAGTTGGGAAGATGTATTTATGTGGGCTATCAAGGGCAGCTGCTGCTGTGTGTGTGTGTGTGCGCGCGCGTGCGCGCGCGTGTGTGTGCTCAGGATTCCAGCAATAAGGGGTCAGGAGCCTGGAGGCTATTTTGAGTAGGTTTGCAAACTGGATTACAAGAAATTGTATATTTCAGTTTAAGCATCCATTTGCTTGCAGATAACTAATAGAGGAAAATAGGTCAGGGGATATTTTGAAGCATTATACCTTGCATTAATAACTTGTATAAAAGAGGCTACTTCTCTGTCAAATACATTTCTATTTCCCAATTTGAAATACATGTTATTGTGGCAGAGGTATAAAATTAATGTTTACTCAGATTATTTTTCTCTTGTGTTTTACATGATTTGCTAGTTAGTTTAAACTATCTTGAGTAGTAGCATCTCTGTGTTTTGGATCAAGAAAGTGAGATAATTTCAGTGTTTTTTCTTATTCTTATTTATTAAACTTATTAGTTGTATGTTACCTGAATGGTCTCCCATTATATTTTAAAACTTTGGTCCTGAATCTGCTTCCTGTTGATAGTCATTGTAATTTTTAAAAGCATAAAAGGCTAAAAGGTCTTGTAAACCATGAAGCAAAACGTCTATATTAGTAAAAGCAAGTTTCATCTTCCCAGCAGAGGGTGATTCTGATCTTTCTTAGAACTTGAAATCCTCTTTTAGTTCCAGTAGTTAAGAAATTGCTCTTGTGTTTTGCTTGAGAATCAGAGCTGTTGCCATGGCCGCAGTTTTCATGGTTCCTGAATGGACTATCAATGAATTAATTGATTATGTAGTTTGACTTCTACAGTTAGCACCATGTCCACTTCTGTGAGCTTAATATTTGGCTCTAAGGAGCATCTTCCATGTGGAAATATGCATGCTGGCTTTTTAGCAAAGTGTGAAGCATGGAGGAGTAATCTGTTTCCAGCTACTTTCTGATATTTGAATCATAGCTGTCAATGTTTCCCTTTTTTAAAGGGAAATTCCCTTATTCCGAATAGGATTCATCGCAAAAAAAGGGAAAAGTTGACAGCTATGATTTGAGTAGTGGCAGATACTTTGTCTATTTGAATTCTCTGTTTGTGAAATTTAAACAGCACCTCTCTTTATATTATACCCTAAATAGGAAGTATGATTTAAAATATATTTAAAACTATTGAAGAGCTACAGTTGAAACCTACTATAGCATGGCATTCTATAAACACCTGTGTTGCTCCCTGATTCTTAAGCTCTGTGTAGCTGTGTTTCATTTTCAGTTAACAGTGATTTAATTGCAAATCCGTCTCACGTTACTAATTTAGTTAATTTATTCATAATTAACAGTATTCTATTTTCTGCCAAGGTTTGTGGCACTGCAATAATAGTATTTTTTCATTAAAAATAAAATGTAAGGGCTGAATTTCTGAGGGTATTTTTTATTCAGTTACTTTGTGAAACTAAGTAAAAAAAAAGGTGAAATACTTAAGACATTTATTGTTTTATATTAGAGTTAAATGAGAAACCTTTAGGAGCATAACTTTTGAGATGAAATGTTTTGCCAGTTTTTGTGTGCCCTAAGGTGAACATTTACATTGGAGCTGAGAGTTAACTTCCTCCAACAGAAATAGTCTTTTCTCCAATGGAAATACAGTACTTCTTCCGTTGGAAGAAGGGAGCCTTTGGATACAACCCGATACCTACTTTTACTCCCAAATTCTCAGAAGGCCATGCAGTCACCCTCCTTTTGGAAGGCATGGGCACATTTGCAAATCTGTGAAACTCATGTAAGCACTACATATGCACTGCAACCAAGCACATACCACAACCTATTTCATTGGCTAGGACAGAATATGTGACTTCTGTATGTAATGGTAGTATTATGAGATCTTATTTGTTTGCATTTATTTATCACATTTATATCCCACCTTTCCTCTAAGGATCTCAGGGTGGCATACACCATTCTCTTTCTCTTTATCCACACAACAACCCTGTGAGGTAGGCTAGGCCAAGAGGCATTGATGGGCACAAGGTCACTCAGTGAGTTTTTGTTGCTGAGTGGGGATTTGAACCCTGGTCCCCCTAGTCCAGCATTCTAACCACTCACCACATTGGCTGTCAGAAGCATCTCCAAACTATTTCATTTTAGGCTACAGTAGTTATAATGAGTGTAAATCTCAGTATCACTGGGTAAGATCTTCAACCAGTGGTGTGGTACAGTGTTTAGGGCATACTATGTTGGACTGGTGCCAGGGAAACCCATGTCCAAATGTCCACTTAGCTATTCAGCTCACTTAGCGAGGGGCAAGTTCCTATGATCAGACCCTGACATGGTAGATCAGTGGTTCACAAAGGGTGTGGCGGTGTGGCAGGAGAGGAGGGCAAGTGTGGTGGGAAGATATACAACCAGAAACAGTATCCAAACACCAACTGTGAATATGTACACGTGAAATAGAATTGGATATGATCTGAGAGGAAAAGTGCTAGGAAAATGTGGTACCATTTGATAAACGATCACCTGAAACAGCCACCAGTTCCCTGGTTTTGTTTGATTCTGTTGCTGGCATGTATAGTAGGACTTGATGGATCTCAAGAGAAAAAGTTGTTGCCAGCAGGGGCCGCGATCAATAAGAGCTCCTTTGGGTACACATAAGAGCTTGTGCTTACCAAGCAGAACCTTTTATTCTCTGAAAAGCAGCTCCCTCGTGCAGTGTATCATAAGGTGCTTTTGAATTTCCTCTGAATTTCAAAAGCAGTTTTCCATGTGGTACATAGAGCTGTGATCTAAAGAAGAAACACTTTTTTAAAAGCAACCTTATTGTTCTTTTTCATAATCACAGAGAAGTGGGTGGGTTGTTCTTATTCAAATTAACTTCTTCTTTTCTTGTTGTTGCTTTCTTTATTGTTTTAGCAATGGCTCCCTATCTCCTTCCAGTATTATTCTTTTTGATTAAGAGAAAGTCAGTGCCTCACTCCTCCCCTCCCCTGCCTTGAGTTTCTCAGGGGAAGACCGCAGCAGAGTACTGCACCCATCAGAGATAGGCTTTAAGTGGTGGAAGTTATGTGAATTACAACTTACTTCGCACTGCCATTCCCTTAGGGTCAAATTAAATGAGAACACAGCCAGTGTCTGAGTAAGTGCATATAAGCTTTGAAAGAAAGGGGGAAAGAACAACTCACTGGGTTGTCATTAGTTTCCCAGTTCCAACTTTTTCCACAATGGTAATAATATATGACAAGGTTTCAGGGGCAAGAGCAGACCACATTGCCAGGCAAAAAGAGCCTGATCATGTAGAATGAAATGTCTTCCCCTGCTGCTGCTGCTGCTGCTGCTGCTGCTGCTGCTGCCGCCAATACTACTACAATCTCCACAACACATTAATCTGCCAATATGTGTTAAATCCAGGGGGTCAGGAACGGGACAGAGTGCCATTGTACTATTATGGTTCTGTCAGTTAACAGCAGGTGAGGAGGAAGAAACCTGGGCATATAAACCTAGGCACCTTTGTACTATATCTGGCCAGAGGTCCCAAATTGCTAGCCATGACAGATGGTATCATTGGTTCTTATCCTTATTGGAAATTTCTATGGTTAACAAACAATGAGTCCTCCTCTCTACTCCACACCTGCTGCTCAATGGCATGTGTAGCACAGCCTGCACCACCACAGCCATGCAGCAGACCATACTTTAAGCCACCACTATCCCACCACTGCCAAGCACTTGATTAGTGTAAAACTGTTGTATCTGATATTGACTCCTCTCCCCTTTCTGCCAGCCTGCATTGTAGGATAAGAAAATGGAAGCAGAGTTCAGTCATCAAAGGCACAACTGTTTAGAAATTGGTGCCCAAGTTTTGGTTTTGAATTTCCTGTTCCCTCGTTGTCCCTTTCCCATGGATTTTTTAGGTTGTGGGTAGGGACTTTCTTGTTTTGATTGTATACAAGCTGCTATGGGGCCTTTTTGTTAAAGAAGAAGAAGAAGAAGAAGAATGGATTGTCCTCTCTGGAGATAAACAAAATTTCATTTGAGCCTTGTGACATATACAATAATAGTGTTGATATTACCATATTTCAGTTCCATCTTGATATGCTGCATCAAAACTAGGTGTCTTGTGGCTCCTTAAGGACTATAAAATGTGTTGTGCCGTAAGCTTTCATAGGCTGAATCATAAAGCCTTTCTCTGGCATTAGAAGTGTGTGATATGTATCTGATGAAGTGGCCCACAAAGACTTATCAGAGCAATATCCTATAGTATACTATATTTATAAACTCTACTCTCCCTTTTCTCCCCAGGCCAGTATTCATTTCTTCTTCAGTCATTATTGACATGGTGTAGAATCAAGCTAGATAAATACAAACTTACACCCACAATTTGAACCCTTTCAAATAGAAAGAATGGTTCTTCAACCATAGTTATATGTTTCAATGAACAACATGGTACCATAACATAAGTATGACATAAATGGACCATTAAATTTATGAAGCTTTACATAAAGTATCAAACTATTGTAAAATTCAGTTTTGCCTTGTAGCAAGAGGTTTGGATTAGTTGTCCACTTAGTCCATTTCAGCTGAATGATTTTGTTTGTTTGTTTGTTTTAAATATTTCTGAGCCATCTTTCAAGACTAGCATTCTCAATGCAGCTAACATTAATACCCAATGCACACTTCATTAAATCTAAGCTTTGAAACATACAGTTCAAATCACAATACAGCAGCCAGTTAATTTAGTTTATAAATACAAACTCTCATTAACCCCAGCCAGCATAGCAAGATATCAGGAATGATGGGACTTGTAGTCCAACAACATCTGGAGGGACATCACATTTGCTATCCCAATGTAGACCTACTTTCACTTACTGAAAGAAGTTAAACTCTGTATGTGTTTAAAACCAGCCTCGTGTCTCTCCCAATGGATTTCCTGTTTTCTGAGATAGTTTGATGTTTAACCAGTGGAAAATCAAAATGCTGAATGAAAGTCTGTGCAGCCATGGAGGCTCAGATTTATTTATAAAACTATTTTTGTGCTGTGTATTTCCTCTAAGGATTATATAAATCCCATTAAAAGAACTGCCTCCCAAATTACTGCAGGGTCCCGCCCCTCCCCTCCTTTTGAGAAATATATTCAGATGCATCTAGGTGAACTTCCAGAATTTTAATTATATCTATATCAGATGAGCTGCAGAAATATAAAAGGGGTTTTGAAGAGATTTAATTTTAGATAGCAGCTTAATTAACAGCATTTGGAAAAACTAGTGCAACTTTAATTAAATGTCTCTACATTAATTTAGTCATTTAATTGAAAATGCATTGGGATAGTGCTTACAATTTATCACCCTTGCTGTTTGAAGGAAGGGATTTTTTTTCTAGTAAAGTGTAATAATAATAAACTGCTATTTTTATGTCCTTGCTATCTTTGTCAGCTGAATCATATTTTCCTTGAAAATATGAATTTTGATTTGTAAGATTTTCTGAAAGCACACATTGTTAGAAAAGGATGTAAAAAATGATAAGATTCCAAGATGCATCTTGCAGGATTCCCTCCATTACATTTTTTTTTTTTTTTAAGATACAACAGCCCAACCACTTTAGCATTGCCCTGTCCTTTAGTTTTGAGCAGCAGGGTTCAGATCTGTGAAACATTTTTAAGTCTGCAATCCTGTACCCTCTTACCTGGTAGTAAGTCTCACTGAACTTACTTCTGAGTAGATCGGTATGGTTTTGTGCTGCTAGTCTCTTTCTGTGCTTTCTACTAAAGTATAGTATTGTAGAGTATACTATATTAATTTGCAGCATTCTTAACTTAATCAGGCCCATTATGCCAAAAATCTATTCAGTTTCCTAATGATTTGTTTTTCTCTTTCCAGGTCTAAGATGTTCACTGCATATCAAATATCTATTGCATAAATGGGTATTTGAAGCCATTTCAACTAGAAATTTCTCACTAATTTAGTATTGCTTCTTACAATAACAACTGCATGTTTGGCATCTTGTACATCAGAATATCCAAAATGGTGGCCTTCATAAGTTGTGGAGTCCATTTCCCATCATCCCTGACCATTAACCATGCTGGATCAGGATGATGAGAGTTGGACTTCAAAACATTCAGAGGGACACATTGACTAACCCTGTTGTACATAATCTGTACATTAAAAGCCAACCATTGTACTAGTTGTCCAATTATTTTGTCCCATTCAGACTGGAAACTGATATGAGGTTTCCAGCCAGAAATTCCATTTCGGGGGGGGGGGGTTGTTTTAACAATAGGTGTATGTGCAATACCAATTAAAAATGAAAAAAGGAGTCTGTCTCCAATTTTATTACATAAGAAACCTATTTTCCCAGTTATGTGCATATATTAAATGTATGTTGCCTCTGTCATCAAGCCCTTCCTTACTTTGCTTCCTTTTTTATGTTGCAATGCTTGCCTGGTTAGAATAAACTATTGAGATGCCTTCTGAAGATGATATACTTTGTATAAATTGCAGTCAGGGAAGCATTTCTTGTTTCAAGTTATCACTCTAAGAAAAACAAAAGTATTTACATAATTGCCATGCTACTTTTCTCATAAGAACAGTAGCTACTCCCTGAAGCTATCATAACTCCTTGGTTGAAAAGTAGGAGGTAGAAGATGACGATCCTTTCTTCTCACAATTAGCAATTCAGCCAAGCTGCAGTAGCAACTTCAGAGGATGTCTCAGTTGAGTTTTTCATTTGTGTTTTCCTCTATTTCTCTCTCTCTTAGCAGAGACAGTCTGAGAAGCCTCTACAGCTTTTGCACATGCTGGCTATGGATAGTTCCAGCAAAACTGTACAAAGATGCAAACTTAATAATAATTTAGTGAGACTAAATAGATGGAAGAGCATTTCTGTCTTTTGCAGCCAGGCAAACATTTGTATTGTTTTGCATACTATGCCAATAAAAAAGTTATTTTACCACTCAAGACATTCAGAAACAAATTATTATGGTAACACATAAAAGATTCCACAGGTATACCATGTGCAAAGTATGTTAACCCCAGAGCAAAGTTGCCACTGTTACTGATTTCTAAGGTTATTATATAATGGTACTCTTGCATCAATTAACAGGCCTTAGTGTTAATAACTGAACTTTTCTTCCCTTGCATTATTTGAAGGCAAATATGACCAGCTGGTCAAGTAATGCTGAAGAATGAATACCTGCTTAGAAGATGTTCCACCTTTAGAAAGAAATCCATTAAGATTCCTGAACACCTTATAACATAAAATACTGGAAACAGGAATGCTACTGCATATGCAGCAGTTAAGTCTGAGAAAAACAATCCCACAAGGGATCAATGTTCAAACAATTTTTAGATTCCATTTAGAAAATACCTAAAACCAAGAAATGATGGCTATATTAAAATCAACCCCTTGGCATCATAACTAAAATGTGAAGGTGCTCTTCACAACGCTAAAGTTATTGATTCTATTTTTAACAGTACTGCAGACACAAATGACTGATTATAACTCTCAAGATATACCTCATTCCTGTAACTTAGTGGCCCCGCAATGCATAGTCAATGCTGCTGAACTAATACTGAATGTAAAACTGAAGGAGAAACTGGTCCTGAGGTGAATTTGTTCCCTAGGAGTAGATTTGTTGGCAGCCCCAACAACCTCCATGTTAAACTTTTTGCAGCTTAATATGTGAATCAAAAGAAATATCTAGGGTCCCCCTTTTGCTTCTAAAAAGCAAAAGTAAACAGCTTTATTCTCCAGGAGACAGTTTTCTCTAGACAGTTGAAAAACTCAATGCAAATGCCTTTGTAAGAATAATTTATATTCATATGAATTATTTAATAATTTATGTTTGTATTCACATATATATTTTTCATATTGAAAATGATTGTCTCAATGGGGTATATCAACAGTCCCATTTATTTCAGTGGCTTTACCTTTATCATGGCATTGATCCAGTTTGTGTGCAATGCTAAGCCAAACCATGGCTAAGCATGAACAAGAGAGCATGTGGGTCCTTGCAGCAAAAACTAGAGGAGTGGCTGCTTCACTCCTCCCCAGTCTAGTGGCAGCGGCACTATTCAGAGCTAAGCTGTGGTTTTGTTTAGTGTTACATTGAAACCTAGAGCTCACTGTATGTCTCATTGAGACACACCACTTGTGGATTGAGTGGTAAGCCAAAAGCAAACTTTGGTTACACTGCATGGTTTGTTTGGAGCAAAACAACCATGAGCCATGGTTCATTCATAATGCTAAGCAGAGCTCTCTTTTTTCAGCCGGAACTTGCCGGAACTCAGTTCTGGCACCTCTCAGGTATGCACTATTGCCATTCTAATAGAACGAGGGAGGTATTTGTGGTGAGTTCCAGCACCTCTTTTTCTTGACAAATAGCACTGATGGTAAGCCAAACCTTGACTTAGTTCTAACTGTGCAGCAAGACCGGTTGAGGCAGTGAATGAAGCTTCTGCCATTTTAGCCATGGTTTGGCTTAGCACTGCATGTGAACCAGGCGTAAGCCCGCCTCCAACCCAAAACATTTTACATTGTCTCTTTCTAGAGATGCACATAGCAGTTAGTATTATTTCATCATAATATATTATGATTTCTGTTCTATAGCACATAAAATAAAAAGCTTTAATAGGCAGATGAGTTTGTTAAGAAATTATTGAAATAAATAAAAGAAGCCAACTAAGCTATTGAGAGAGAGAGAGTTTTCTACTTCTTGTTCTTCGACTGCTGCAGTGCGTTGAAATCCAAAAGTGTCGTCCTATGTGTGGAAGAGGTGTCGTGGAAGGGCTTACCTGGCAAAAAGGAAACTGAATTCCAGAAGTTCCATTCTACTTGCATAATCTCCTAGGCTTGTTTCTCCATACCCATACATCCCTCTTATCTAGGAAAGCAAGAATATTATCAAAGTTCAAGACACATTCCAGCCAAGCAAAAGCACTCAAATAAAGTGCAAAGTAGGGGAGGGGAGGGGTGTGTGGCCTAAGGAAAGTCCTGAGAGCTATATAGAGAGGCTTGGAGGGTTGCCATTCCTGTTCTTATGCATCGTATGAACACTTGAACATCTATTTGTTGAATCGTGAATAGTAACTAAATTCTTTCTGGTCACAGATCTAACACTAGTAGTAAATTATTAACAGTACAAGTGTGCCATCGTAAATTGGTATGTTTCGAAGGATCTTAGACAAAGTTGAAGACTGGAAAGGTGAGCAATAGTTAGAGCTGTATATATAAATAAATGTATGAGAAAGATCACCAACCAGGAGAAATGAGAATGACATTTTTTAAAAAGAAAAATCTTATACAAAAAAAGTGAAAAAAGGGGGGGGGGTAACCATAAACCTTATTGCACCAGGAAATATTTAACAAAATGCTATCAACATTACAAGTAGAGGGAAGATAATTTTAAATTAGAAACAAAAGCAACACCAAACATAGTATACATCTAATGAATATATCCAAACATACCATTTTTGTCTCTGCATACTATTCTTTCAGGTTTTTATTTAAAGCTAGTGACTGTTATTTGGAATAGTGAAAAGAAGGGCTACCATGGGTAAAGAAATGCCACATATTGTTTCAACACCTGACACAGTGATGAAAAAGAAATCTAAATTCCATGAAGTCCCTTTGAAGCCTTCTTTTCCAAATACACACCATCTGTTTTCTTGGTGATTGTTTTTAAATAAAGATGCATAATGCTGTCATTGAATTGAATAAAATTCCCTTGATTATTATTTTCAACCCGATGATGTAGTAAACAAATTATTCAAATAATGTATATTTGGGCGTGATTCAATTAATGAATCCCATCAGCAGAAGCCCTGAGCAAGGGCTTCCACTGGTGCAGCGGGGTTTTGCCCCTTCTCATCCCCCAGCACACCCTGCTTGTGGGCAGGGGGCAAGAAAACCCCCAGAACAATGGGGGGGGGGGAGTTCCATCTGGCAAGCTGAAATGCCTGTCCTGATGGAACAATTGCTTTAGCATAACATTTAATTCCTCCCTTCGTTCTTTATTTGTTATGATAAAAAGAGTGTTTTTAAAAACTATTTTGCTACATGTTAAACAATTTATACAGATCAATTTTTCTTTATAGTTTTTCTGAAAGGGCCAGGGGCTCTTTGCCCTTGCACAACTGGTATTCTGAGGTCCAGTCCCTTTAACACAAATGTTTCATTTAGCTGTGATGGGTAATAGTCATGGATAGAGTTACAGTGCAGCCCTATGCATGTCTACTTAATAAGTCCCACTAAGGTTAATGGGACTTACTCCCATGTAAGTAAGTATGTATAGTACTGCAGCCTTATTCTCCATGATATCCTATTATACACTTGTAAGGCCACACAAGCAATTGGTCACAATGGGTGAAATTTAACTAAGTTTTATTCAGAGTATACCCACTGAAGTTAATGAACATGACTAGGTTAGGTCCATTAATTTCAGTAGGTTCACTCAGAGATGCATCATCATCATCACCATCTTCATCACTGTTGAATACCATCCAATTTAAACAGTGAATTCCATAAGTTGATTATGCACTGTATGAAGAACTTCCTTTACAATCAAATTTATCATTTTCTTCTGATTCTAGAATTATGAGAAGGAAAACTATGTTATCTACGTTCTCCACACTATTCTTAATATTATCAACCTCTATTATGTTCCATTGTTGTTGTTGTTGTTGTTGTTATCGTCGTCGTCGTCGTTGTTGTCGTCGTCGTCGTCATACCCCACCCATCTGGCTGGGTTTCCCCAGCCATTCTGGGTGACTTACAGCATATATAAAACATAGTAAAATATCAAACATTAGAAACTTCCCAATACAGGGCTGCCTTCAGATGTCTTCTAAAAGTTATGCAGTTCTTTATCTCCTTGACATCTGAAGGGAGGGTGTTCCACAGAGAGGGTGCCACTACCGAGAAGGCCTTCTCCCTAGTTTCCTGCTTCCCTAGTCTTAATCATGGTTCTTCTATATGCAAAAAGCCTACATATTTTAGCCTTTCCTTGCAAGGAAGCTGCTTTCATTCATTAATTGTGCTGATTTATCTTTTCTGCAACTTTTGTTGGCATCAAACTATAGAATAGTTGTAATTGAATTTGATTTTAAAAGTGCATCTGCTCTGTTACAACTTTCAACACAGTTATTTATCAGTGATTGTTCAGTAAAACAACTAGAAGCATTGGTAATGTTCTTTGAGCTCTTTCCAGACATGACTTGAAGTGTCCAAGGCCTCATGGGTAAAAGGGCCAAATTCTTTCTGCCCCTGACCAGAAATGCCTGCATTACCTCTAAGTCCACATGTTGGCCATATCATTTGCACAGTTTATTGTGATAATTATCTTCCAGCTTGAAGATAATAACAATTGTGCAGACTGGATAACATATGAAGGAAATTTCTCCATTTGGCCTTAATGTCTAATTCATTGTTAGATTTGAGGGGGTTCTGGGATGGGAAGTATGGGCAGAATGTGTTATAACGCTCCCTCAACATGGGTAGGCTCCTTACTTTTGCCCAAATGGCTGAAAAATATATTAATTGCATGGTGTTGTGGTAAAAGGTTTACTGGGAAAGAAGTGTCCTTCTTATGCTATTCTGTCACTATGATTTCTTAGTAAAGTTGCATCATTAGGCAATTCAGCCAGGTAATGTCAAGATGGTTATCTGAACAAATCTTCCATGAGTACCTTACTGACACATACAGTAATGACATTCCCTTTTGTGAACTTTCTGAAAGCAAAATGCATTTTGCCATCTCTAGTGTGACTTCTCAGTTAATAGCTTTAGTGGCAAATAATCAGATGGTGCCTCTAAATTCATGCATGCATGTTGGTGCATTTGCATGAGATGACCTCTGTAATCTCACATGACATTTAGAGGAAAACGTGTATGAGAATTCCTTCTTTCACATATTTTGAATCATGTCATTGTGGCTTTGAATCATGTCACCTTGTTTCCAGATTTTAATAACCAAATCAAAAGCAGAGCAGCAAAAACATTGAGACCACAGTCTTTTCAGAGAAGTCCCATGAATGTAATAATGTACTTTGGAGTGAGTGAGTTCACTTGAATACAAAACCCAAAATAGCTGAGAGATATTATCCCTACAACAAAAACCACTATGTATTCAAGTCTGAAGAATAAGTGAATTCATTTGGCTCAGTCCTGCCACACTCACACACAAATTTCCATACTCACTTAGAGTATGAGTTTTGTTTACACTATCTCACCTGCCCTCTGGCTACTAATTCATTCTAGCATGTCAAGGCAATTATTATAGCAAACCAAGCCCCTGAGCAAATTGGAAATGCTGTTTCTTTAATCAACGTATAACAAATATTTATTTCTGAAAACCATGCTCTCTTGAAGCCCTGCAGCCACAGCCCTCCATACTGAGCCAATATTGACTTTACTTCCTGTTTTTAAATGACAGTTAAGAGGGAAGCGGCTTGCACTGTTGGTGGTCCTTTGGAGTTTGAGAGTTAAACCATTTCAGGCATGGATCCTGTGAGTGGCTTTGAGTTGTTCTGCCTTATTCTCACTTCCCTGTCTGTAAAACTGGAATAACATTGTAGCTGTTGGTGAATAGTAGATTGTGAATATGCAATCTAAAAAATGATGCTAGCATTGAACTGTAGACATACAGTAGGTTTTAAATGGAAGAGGTACTGGATTTTTTTCCCCAGACAGGAAGCTGGGGAGGGGGACACCCAAACACCCTATTGCGCACCCTTCCATATAATAAGTATCTTAATGTTGAAAGGTATAAACTATTAGGTTTTGATGACCCACAGAGACCGGTGGTATGGAAACCATAGCAACCAAGGGTTGCTATGGACATGGGGATATGATTTATGACCTCTATCAAAGGTCAGCTTTTGAACATTTCTGTAATGTTTATTCTGTAAATCATGGGGCATTCTGCAGAAATCTGTTCATATTGAACAACTGAGACTTTATTGACTCTAGTTTGTGTCTGACATGCATATATTTACAACTTAGTCTCTTGGGGCAATATCAGGAGATTTTATACTTTTTAGAACATTTATACAATGCATTCTATCACAACTGAGATATAGAAGTAGATGAGCTTTTGGAGCAAATATGTATTTTATATTGATGAATTTGTTTGTATAGTGGGTATTTCCCAGCTCCCTACCAAATGTGTTGATGGAGATGGGGAGCTAGCTGTTGAGTAGCATGGAAAGGAGATAAGGATGAGAAGGAATAATCTACACTTTAATTTTAGAGAGAGTTTAGTCATTGCATGGGTTTTTAATGCTAGGGTTTAATCGTCCATATGACATTGGAATTGGTGTAAGTGAATAACTACATTGAGCTGAACAAATGTAACAGAAAACCATGCTTTCCACTTTATGCATGAGTCATAGTTTAGAGCTTCAGACTTGCATGCTACAGTGTCAAGGGTCACCACTGTCAGGCATCTGCTAAGAGCCCTCAATCCTGTAGGGGGCCAGCTGACAAGAGCCTTTGACTCTTCACTACTGCAGCCTACTTGCTTATCTACCTCTTGCTCTAGCCCACATAGTGGTGGAGCAACAGTCAAAGAAGAATCAGTAGATACTGCTGCCTGCTTACTCAATGATTCTCCAGCAGGAAAGCTATCAAGTGGTAGCAATGAGGAGGAGGAGCTGTTGATAATGGCCAGGAACAAGAATCACTATGGGATGGAGGCCATGTGGTTTTTCTTGCCTAAGGGCCTTCCAAAATCTGAAGCCCGTAAGAGTCCACTCTACCTCCTCTCTCCTTTTCTGACTGTAAACATTTGCTTCTATTAAGCAACCCACAGGATGAAATCTTGCTGCATGGAGATCTGCCCAGCTGTTGAGGTGTCAGGATGGGGCTCTCCTCATTGTCCCACAGCCCACCAAAGTCCATCTGGTTGCCACCAGGGCAGGAACGTTTATTTTGTGGCAACTAGCTTGTAATTTCCCTCCTAACTTAAAGCAAGTACCAACTCTGCTGAGTGTTCAGCACCTCCTGAAAATGTATTTGTTCACCTAAACCTTTGCTGATCATTTACTTCTCATTGTTGCTGCTTTTACTGTATTTATTGGATTTTAATGTCCTGTTTTATAGTTATGTGTTATAAACTGTTCCCAAAATTTCAATGAAGAGCAGTATAAAAGTGTTTCAAATAAATGTGAAAAATGTGGAAATGCATAGTTAAATCTGTGAGTTGCCATCTTTAACATCTGAACAAGAGCAAAATTGATACATTAAAGGATATAAATTGTGAATGCTACTGAAAGTAAATATTTGCACAAATGAGCAACTATTTTCTTTTTCTTTACACTTCATCACACAACAGCAGTGAGTCGCCTTAATGTAGTTACTCAGTTAGGCTTAAATCATGCATTAAGTGTGCTAATATTGGTTTAGTCATACTACATTGCACTTCTCTATAAAAATAGAGAGGTTGTAGCTTCATGGATTTGCCTTGCTGAAGCAGTTTGTTGAAGGATAGCACTGAATATGCTGGAACTAGAAGGGATTCAGTGTAACATTGCTGTTGCTTGTGATTCATTCTTACTTATTTATTGTATTTATTAAAGATGGTGCACAAAGGAGTTTATCAGATTACAGAACCTGTTTCTGTGAATATTAAGGGTCAATGTGAAACGCTTACACTTAGTTGTACCTTGGGACTCATCTAAAATTTGTTAATATTTAGTACAGAAAGGTAAATCATGTTAAAAAATCATGTTAAAAGGCTATTTGCTTTCAGATATTTGAATTCCTATAATCTGAAAAGCCTTTCTTTTCCATTTCTAAAAAAAAGTTAGATCAGAGCATTCATGAACTAGACAGTTGTTACCCATATTGTCTTCCCCCCCAGTAGCTCTTTGTTGTATGTCCCCATGTAGGTAACCTTTTCATTCATCAAGACCTTTCACTCTACAAATGTAGTATACCTATGTAGAATACTAATGGATACCTGAGGATAATTTCATTTTACTTTGATAAAGAGGTTAAGCTGCATTTCGCAGTTCTTTGAACACATTCACTACACATGTCCAGCATGGCCACCGACTTGGATGGCTTTAAAAGAGTATTTGAAAAGTTCATCTCTACAGTGGCTACTAGCCATAATGACTATGTTCTACCTCCACTGCTAGAGACAGTATGCCTCTGAATACTAGTCATTGGGACTCACTAGTGGAGAGAGTGCTGTTGGAACTCAGATCCTGCTTAGGGGTTTCCCATAGGCATCTGGTTGGCCACTGTAAGGGGGCTGGACTAGATGGGTCTTTGGCCTGATCCAGTAGGTCTCTTCTGAAGTTATCAAACCTGGACAAAAATAAAAATACTGCATACCACCAACTATTGCTGATGACTTTTTAAAATTAGTTGTGCTGATTGATTTCTTGGTATTTCTTCAGTCACTGGTCTAGTTGTGTTGGAGGCATGAGCTGGAATGGTGGCATCTGCCGCAATGCAACTGAGACAAGATAAGAGAGGGCAGGTTTCAGAGATAAATGACTTGCGACAAACCATTTCTATGCAGCAGTGCTGTACAGCAATAGAAACACTTCTTGGGTCTTTATCAGAATAAGCCGCTGGTTCCATATAAGATGAAACCCTTCATTTCATGTCAGGAGCTTCAGCTTGATTTATAGCTGTTGATTTGGTTTTGGAATGTCTCAAAATAAAGTTTAGGGTGTTTTAGTGTTTTTGGTATTTGGTTTATTTTCTGTGAGGCTCATCATTAGTTTCTATTTTTTAAAAAATCCAAACATTCAGAGCAGACAGAAATAGATGCATGCAAGAGGCAAGGAAGGAAATACCAAAGACCAAAAAGAAAATGGGGGTAGTCAAGATAAAGAGTAGAGTTGCTTGCTATTTGGAAATCTTTGTATGGGTCAGTGTGTAACACCCAACTTACTATGGCATTTTGCTATTAAGTGCCTTTCTTGCTGGTCTGACTGATGTCCTTTCACCAGGTTTCACTTTTTCATGGCATACTTGAATCATTACTTATTTGTGCATGAAGTGTCTGTTAATAGCAGGAACTGACAGATAGGATGCTGAAACATTAGCCCTGTTTATCTGATAGATCTGGTGATATGAAAGTGCTGGGGAAAGGATTATGCCAACTGGTGGCAGTGTCTTTGCTCTGTTCACATGTTCAGCTAAACAGAGCCCATGTGTGTAGTCACTGTTCAGAGATATAGATCAAGGTGCTGAGAGAGGGTTTGATGGTGAATAGCAGCAGAAGGGGACATCTTCAGCAGGAAACTGGCCTGGGACCTCAATCTGTGTTGGGAGCATACTCTAGATCACTACCCCACAAATGTTTTTTTCTTCTTCTTAATAAAAAGGGCCATTTATGCACACTTATTTAAAAAGCACAAAGTTTGTTCCTGCGATTTGAATTATATATAAGAGGGCTGGCATGATAGTTTAAATCATGGTGGCCATAGAGACTGACCCATGTAGATGCACACTAATGATCAGTACAGTAAACTTTAGGTTATATAAAATCAAATCACACACCGTCATCCACACAGCTGCCATGTGCAGCTTCCAGTTAGCAACTCACACTTACAGATGCATGCTTAAACCTTGTTGGATCCTCACAGTAAATCTCTCCTGAGATGCTTTAGCTTGAAACTTTTGTCTTCACATTCCCCACATTTCCAGAGCTTGCTTTGGGTGCTATGAATCCTGCAAAGTTACCACAAGACAGGAGGAAGCAGGGTACTAAATTTCCAAATGGTGTGGGGAGTCTTTATGAATAGGAAAGACTCCTCAGTCTACACCATCATCTTCAATGAGTTGGCAGTGGAGGTGGGTAGAGCTAGCCATTTTCCCCACTACTGCCCCAGGATTCATAATGCCTAAAGAGGACACAGATCAACAAAATTAATACTACTACTACTAATAATAATACCACCTAGATTTATATACCACCCTTCATTATAAGATCTCAGGGTGGTTCAGTAAAGGGTTAAATGGCTTAGTGTCCCTGTGTGAATAATCTTTCTGAAGGTGATTGTTTCACATAAGGATTATTCAACAAATATTTGAAGAAAACAGCAGTTGGCTATGCACCGTAGTAATCTTTGATAAAATTCCCAGTGATGGTAAAAGAACAGGACTGAACCAAGAGGTTTAAGTCAGGTTGCTTGCTTTCTACATTTTCCCCCTCAACTTTTATGCCAAAAGCTTTATTATGTTTCCTGAATTTGTATTATGTTTTACATCCCTTTTCACCTGAGGAGTAAGAAAAGATAACATCTCATTGTGAGTTTTAGGATACAATTTCCCATGCAAATTAAGGTAAACAAGAATAGATTTAAACATTAAACAACCATTTGTGAAATTATTTCAGTTACTCCATCATTCCACCACTTGTCCAGTATTCCACTTCCCAGGGAGTAAGGAGCTGTTAACACTGCATTTGGGCAGGTGACTTTCCTGTGCTCTCTGTTAAGTGGCAAGATTATTCCAGTCTAATCATAAGATATTCAGGAAAAGGAGAGCAACTGGGTTTTTTTGTGTGTGTGTAAAGAACAGCATCATACAGGTTGCAGTTGACAGCTTTAAGCTCAACGAGAAGAAAAGAAGCTTTTCAGGTGATGTGAGGACTGTTGAGTAACATTCTATAGCAGGGTGTGGCAGGAGAATGTGGGAAGTGTGGCGGAAAGATTAGAGGACAATCATTATTATATTTTGGGAATAGTTCAGTTCTTATGTAGCTGCATTGTTTTACACGTTCTTGATTTCTCATAATCATATAAGGTAGTTGTGTTCGGTGTTATAAATCAAGCACTGCTAGGTGATGTTTCTGTTTGTTTTCCAATGTTTTTCTTATCAATAAAAAACTGGGTGTGGTGCGAGAAAATTTTTATTCTGAAAGTGTGGCCCAGAGAAAAAAGTTTGAGAACCACTGTTCTAGGGGATTTTGCAGGAGCTCGCATTCTTGGGTTGAGCTTAGAAAGCTTTGGAAATATTGTGAACGTGGCTGGGGCGGAGTAGTAGAAGGGGACTGTTTTATTAAATAATATCATGTCTGCATGGTTGTAAATACTGCCTCTATTTTGACAGAACAAAATATGGATACACTGAGAATGCAGTCCTATGCACACTTACTTGGGACACAATAGGACAGGCATTCCCAAACTTGGCCCTCCAGCTGTTTTGGGGCTACAACTCCCATCATCCCTAGCTAACAGGACCAGTGGTCAGGGATGATGGGAATTGTAGTCCCAAAACAGCTGTAGGGTCAAGTTTGGGGATGCCTGCAATAGGACTTACTTCTACATGCATTGGATTGTCATGTGAATGTTATGCTTAATTGCTTGGGCGACTTTTCAAAATAATCATAATAATTCTATTCTGTCAGCCATAGTTGCTCAGGAGCTTCCAAGTGCTTTGTGTTAGCTTCTTTGCCTTATTTGAAAGTTCTCACTGATGTCTGTCTCTCCTCCTCATCTTTTATAATTTGCCTGTGTTTAAAAAGCAAATGGCATTACTATGTAATTAGTGCTCTTTGATGCCCTTAGAAATGAAGCATTAGTTTGACCTCATAGAATTCTCAGCTGGTGACATATTTTATGTGATTAATGATTTACAGAAGGAAAGCTTAAATGTAAATGTTTAAACTTCAGCAAAACGTAAGTCCCCTTGAACTGTTGATAGTTGCTATTAAAATTAAATAAATAAAATAATTCCAAATCTTAATCAAGAACCTGATGGATGTGCAGCCACAATATTATAATCTTTGCTTATATTTTAAACATGTTATCAAATTGGATGAAAAACTAAAGGGATTTTTCCCCCAAGAGAAATAATCCAATATCTTGTGTTTTATGTTGTAAACTGCCCTGTGATCTTCAGGTGAAGGGAGGTATAAAAATGTAATAAACAAACAAACAAACAAACAAACAAACAAACAAACAAATAAAGGTATTTCCGTTCCTGTGGAAGAAAGATTTGAACAAAGTAGCAGAAATGTGTGGCCATGTGAATGCTTTCCCTCATAGCAGAGAATTAATGAATTTCACTATAGTTCGTGAAATTGTAATTTGGTTTATTAATATTGGTTAGAAGAAAAGCTATTTGTTTGCAATCAAGAGACAGCAATCTACCAGAAATAATAAAAAAGCAATTTCTTAAAATGAAAAGGGGAAAGACAATGCACAGAGGAAAGGCAGTATAGATTTGCTAAGGATCTTTTTAATTTATGAGTTTTCTATAGATCTGTATTATGCGATAGTAACAGGGATGGTCTAACCAAGAGCTAAAGACTAAGGTTGTGCACATGGTTTAATCCTACCTTATGAGCAGCAAATCCTATATCCTTTCCAAGTGAAAAGCTCTAAAGCCACTCAGATTAAATCATTTGAGCACCATGGTATATTGCCATAGATGAAGGGATTTAATTTCACGTAGGTTATGCACCGACTTCAGAATTAAAATTCTAATGTCTCCAGTAGCTTGCCAGACACTGTGACATCTTTTGAATTCATTGCTACAGAATGTTCCGATGTCCACTAGCATAAATGAGTTTTGAAAAAGATTCAGTATTGCAGAGGATTGCTACTTGCTGCATTAGCCAGAAATACATCATTCACATTCAGAGGCAGTATATGTCTTCCGGCCAAGTGCTGCAAACAAACAAAAGGAGGGTGAAGGTTGTGTTCTACTTTTGTCAACTGCCTAGCAGCATATGAAGCATTGTTGAAGATGCTAGGCTAGATGGATCATTGACATGATGCATCATGGCAGTTCTTGTTAAAAGAATTTGGCATGAATTCTATCTAAATGGTTTTGAGTCTGTCTTTTGTTGTCTTGGTTAGTTGTTCCTTTAACTGGTACTATATTCGTATTGGCTGAAGTACTATCTCTGGTAGTATTGACTGCAAAACTGTACAATACCTATTATTTAAGTTAATCTTGCAGGTGTGCAAATGTTTTCAGGTACACAGCTATTGTCACCAGTGCAATGCTTCTCAGAATGTGGAGTGGGTCTTTTGGGAAAAGTGGAACACATGAAAGGAGAGAGCAAAGTTTGAAGTTGGTAAAGGCAAATATTTTTTCACTATCACCATCCAAGGCAAGGTTGGGTTGAATTATCCACACTGGACTTGTGGTGACGACTGCTTCCCCTTCCACACCATGCAGCCACTTGATTTATGAAAAGTGCTGCTTTATCTGGTGTTCACTCGTATGTGGTTTTAAGAAGGGTTAGATATGATTTGTTCCACTCACTCTAATGATCTGTACATACTTTCTGTTAGATGGTTGGTGCTAGGTTGAGGGTATCAGAAGAAAGGATGTTCAGATGGTAGGATGTTTTCATCTTTCATATAGCTCAGTTGCTAGAGCATGAGACTCTTAATCTCAGGGTCATGGGTCCGAACCTCACATTGGGCAAAAAGATTCCTGTATTGCAGGGGGTTGAACTAAATTAGTCTTTTGGTCCCTTCCAACTCTACAATTTTATGATTCTATAATTCTAGAAGTGAGCAAGAATCAAAAATTTTGAGAAACACTGCACTCATATTTGATATTCCTCTTTATTCAGCAGTAGAAGCCGCCACCACCACCACCACATACCAAGCTGATTTGACACCTACATCTGAACTGTTATGTGGAAAACCTGCTTATAATCCAGAAGTTGCCTATTAACAAATTCATGTTTCCAGTATTCAAAGTTAGAATAAAACAAACAAACAAAATTCTAACAGGAAAAAATACAACAACCAAATGTGTTCCTTGACCATCCTCACTGCTCATAATATCTTTTTTTAAAAAATGGGAATTGCTGCATGAAATTAATTCAATTATCTCAGTTTTGGGAAACAGGCCGCACCCTGGATTATAAAAGCTGGAAATGCTGAAAGGCATAGATAAAGGTTGTGGAGGGGTGAATGTGTTGCATTACTATGGAAGCATAAAGAGAGTCTTTGTTTGCATCTTATTACGTAGAAGGGTAGGCATTTTGTCTGTTTCTTTATATTTATAAGTGTGTGTAATGCATTTATCCAAAGTCTCAAAGCTGAATAGAAAATATAAATGTGTGCAGAAATGTATGTCTTTAGCAATAAATGTCACTTGTTGTATATACCCAAGAATGGAATTCTTCATGATCAGCCACACTTTTTAGAAATTAGTTTACTGGATTTTTCATCCTTTTGTCTTGAGAAGTGATTGAGATTCCCTTGTTAAAAATACATAAATTTAAAAATCACATCTAAACTATATTAATTATATAGTAGAGAGAGAGAAAAAAAATTTAAGCAACAAAGAATTTTAGATTTTAACAAATTATGACTATACAAGCCCATACAATAAATCAGCCAGCTGGAAAACATTCCTTATCACCAATGCTCTTTTTCTGGGGGGCAGGGGGTCACAGGAATACGCATACCCCTAAACATTTTGTGAATCTTTGTACTTTTGTCCATTACTGTATTTATTTTCCCTGATTTGAACTATAAAATGGTGATTTTCTTGAGTCAAAATGAGAGTACCCCTAAACATTTTTTTAGAAAAAGAAAGCACTGCTTATCACTATGTAGAGGCATATTGTATAATATCTAAGTGGAGACCTACAAGCTTTTTTATTTTTGCAATTTGTGGTATAATCAAACATAGCTTCCAAACATTGAAAGGCCATATTGTTAATTGTAGCGGGACACTGAATGGAGTTTAAAAATATTCAACAAATGAAAATGACAGGATTTCACAGTGGCTTCAATAAAGGGATAAAAATCAACAAATATTTCAGATAACAATAACAGCAGAATATAAATGTGAAGAAAAGAAAGAAACTGATGACCAACCTGAAATTTGGTTTTTGAGAGATGTGTTTGAGATAGTAAGAAGACATTCATAATGAAATAGCTAAATCAGAAGGAATATTAGTTTAAGAAGGTCAGATGAGAAAGAAGAATAAATGTAAAGGTCATTAGGAAAAACCAAGGTAACCCAAGTAGAATGAATAAATAATGCTTGAAAGAAGAGGCATAACTATAAAAATAGAAGAGGCTGAGAACGGAACTGTAAGGAACCCCAACAGAAAGAGTGGAAAGGGAGCCATTAACACCAACAGCTGGTGGAGAGATAGCATAAAATCCATGAAAGAATGTGCCCATTAAAACATGGAAAGTACAAAGAGACAAGAATAATAGATTGGTCAACAGTATCAAAAGCTTTTAAAAGGATCAAAGAGTAAGAAGTGAATAGCTAAATTGTCATGAGATGTAGCTAAAAGATCATTAGCAACATTAAGAACCATTTCAGTTGCATGGTGACAGCAGAAGCCAGATTGGAAGGGATGAAACATGGAAAAAACAAAAAGAAAATGATACGTTGGGAAAGGAAAGGCGTTTTAGAAGTGATGGGGGATACAGATTATCACTCAAACGTTGCTTGTCATGTAAGGGGAGAGATTGCTTTGCCATTGTAACGACCTGACTTATTCTCAACCATGTCTTTACCTAACTTTTTCTGAAAAATATAACAATATAAGCAAAACTAGTACTAGCATAGGAACCAAATTATTTCGAAATATGAGCAGCAATAACCACTGAAAAAGATCCACAATAAATACACTACATATGAAAACTTCATTTGCGACCTGATAACTAAAAAAGAGGCAAAGGCTTGGTTGAACTTGTGTTGCTTTTAAGATTAAATCCATAAAACACCTGCATAGGGAAACAGCTATTGGTGCAGAACTAACTTCAACATAGAACTAAAACTGCAGCCGCTAGGGCACCCAAACTCCTGTCTGCAGGAAACAGAGTTACCACTATCCAACTTACTTGCTTCCCAGGCCATGCCATGAAGGCAAGTAGGTAGACCCACTCCCCTTCCTGAGACCCCCATTGCTCCAGGCAGATGAGACAGGTTGGTCCTACAGGCAGCTCCTGTCCCAATTTACGACCCCATATCTCAGACAGCAAACCTCAGAGCCAGCCCATTACCCTGAAAGGTGCCCTTCCCAAAATATGAGTAGCAATCACCACTGAAAATGATCCACACTAAATAAACCATATATTAAAACTTGATTTCTGGGGAATGTTTTATTGGAGGCTTTCAGAACAAAACCTACATTGGGGTTTTCACACTGACCTGGCAAATTTCCAAGTTAAGAAAGGTTTTTCCAAATGGGCATTGCTGCAGCTTATACTGCTTATTTATAATTTTCCATTTCACAACATTACAATACATATATTCAATCACAAAAAACAGAAAAGTGACTTGTCACTTTAATGTTGATAAGAAAAGAAACCGTATCTAGAAGGTGGAAAGTTTGTTGGATTTAAGCTGGCTTTTATCTTCATGGGCACGACTCCAAACACATTACTCTTGCACGTAATTGTACATGTATGTGTGGCATCTACTTCATTTGGATTTGTGTGAATAGAACTGTGTACACGATTCCAACAAAATGTTCTTTCCCTGTCTAAAGCATTAATTCTGCCATTTCAAATTGTTGCAGGAGTAAGTTTAGCTGTATTGACATCTGTTAGCAGGATTATTGGGGTGGGGTGTGAAGTTTAACAAGACACCTTATTGTCTCCTTTATTACACTGAGTCATTTTCCCTCTGTGCAGGTGTCCATTGATGAGCGTATCAGGCAGTTGCATGAGGCCCACCGAGATTTCGGTCCTACTTCTCAGCACTTCCTTTCCAGTAAGTAATTGTTCTTTGTTGTTGTTGCTAACTTGCTTAAGAAACTATTAAAAGTTTGTTATGTAGTCAGTCTTTACAGAAATGATAGCTAGGATTTCTTGTCTGGCCTTTGATTAGAAACTACCATTGTGGACAATTTAGTAATCAAGCAGTTAAGATTCAGTGTGAATTGAAACTTTGGCTCAGAAGTTCATAAAGTTCTGATGCAAAAAAAGCCTCTAAAATTATGACCTACTACTCATAAACACAAGATAAAGTGGTAAACCTATTTAGTGACTGTTCCACTTCAGACTAGGGTGTCCCTGGATTTTGGGCACCTGGTGCGAATATAATTTCCAAGGTACAGAAAATTAAATGCCAGGGAAAGGGGCTGTAGGTAACCTAGCCATCTTGCTGGTATTTTACGTATAGACTTTCGCTGCCATGGTTGAGTATTCAACCTGGGAATAAATATACCCCTACCTGCTACTTGAGGTAATATAGTTGAAAGAAACAGGTTTACCACACTTATCTGGTGTTTGTTTGCGCAAACAACATTTGCCACCTTCCAACAACTTGGGTTTTTTTAGTATGACATTCGTTCTTTCCAATGTTTGTCTACATTTAAGAAGAACTTTCTGTACAGAAAGACATTGACTCAAATGATTACAGGATCTTGTTCATTAGAATTTGATCTATATACGTACTATTGTTTATTTGTTGCTATAGGAGGGAATAGAAGCTATTCATTTATCTGGGTGCAGCCCGTGACAACCGATAGGGTGGTGAAGTGAGCATACGCTAAACTGCCAGAGGCAAGCGCCAGATCCTTTCAATTTTGTCTCAAGATTTCTATTAGTTTTCACTGTCTCATAGAATTTACTGTGAGCCATTAAGAATAAATCCTACTCCCATTTACACAGCCTCATCCAAGGTTCCATTTCTTGGGCATAGTCTAAACGTGCAACAGAATGAATTCTGGGTTGGTAACATGGATTGTACTGCTTCAAACTGCCAATGTTGGCTCACACTTTTGAATCTTCCCTTAACAGCAGACTATTAGTACAGGAAGTGACAAAAAACTCCCCCCCCCCAAGAGCTTTATTTTTGTTGGAGATGGGGAAGCATTCAAAAATTATATAAATTTTAAAATATTATATAGCTATATATATTACCAGCAATATGAAGTGGAACTGTATAACCACCTCAGTATTCTGCCACCTCGCTGTATGTCTAGAGTGAGACAGTTTTTCACTGTGGCTTTTATAGGAGAATATTTGCTAAATAGATAATTTTTCTGCACTATGCAGTATTTCTGCATAGGTAGCATGCCTATAAAGATTCAAGTGATGTGCAGCAAGGAAAAATAGTTTGTTCTATCAAAATCAAACAGGAAAGCATTCATCTATTCTGACCCATAAGATAGTTCCAAAATTGTTGTGACTGCAGGTACAGGGTTGGAGTTCCAGCGCAGGATTTCATAAAGCAGGTTGTCTCTGTAGTATCTATAAGAGAGCCAGGCAGATAGTGCTACTTGTAGCTTTCAGACTCTTCCACTCATTAGAAATCTTATATCAAAAAATATATGGAATATATACTAAACACAGGGTACCTAATTTTATCCTTGATGTGAGTGGGCAGTGAATACAAAGGGGCAGTTGAATTTTGAAAAACAAACAAACAAACAAAGGAACACGGAACACACAGGCAGCCTCATTTATGAGAATAAGAGGCAGTCCTAGCAGCTACATAAACATCTTTCAACTTTTACTAAGCCATCTGCAGGTGTGGTGATCTATTGAATCCTGCAAAGGTTGATTTTAAGACACTAGTTCCATCAGTCTTCTCTGCATCTTTATGGATATATACATGAACCACCTCTGCAGGATCTGGAACTTGTTTTTATCATTCTATTTGCTGGCTACAAAATCATGCATCTTGTTACACACCACACCAATCTCCACAGCAGTACAGGACTTTCAGGCACATTTTACGCAGGGTCTGTGTTTGCTTTTGGAAAATGAGGCACAACAGAGACAGTGGTGTCTTTATAATATATGGTTTATTTACACATATATATTAACCTGAGTCTAAATTAGAGGGATCCCCAGCATTACACTCCAAGAGGGTCTCTTGCCTCTTCCATAAGCCCAGCATTGGATTTAAACAGACACCAGCCATTTCTCTGCCTCTCTCTCCAGCCCAATGCTTACTCACTGTTGCATAACTCTTAACTGCAATCCCTAAACTCTTGGCTTTTTCTCTGGAGTCAAAGGGGCCCCACCTCTTTGCACTCTGTAGTGAGTTCCTTTGATGCACTGTTGTGCTAAGCAGCTCCTTACCCCACAGGCTAACACCACCAGGGAAACTAGTCTGGGTTACAAAGCACTACCTTGACCTAATTAGCCCTTAACTCATGGTAATTTCAGAGGGTTTAGAAACGGTCTAATGATACAATTTAAGACATACAGGTCTGACATCCCGTTTTAACTCACAAGCTGTAATTCTAACGTTTAGAGAATCCAGGCATTTAGCACCCACAAATTAATACATTATAAACTCAACATACAATGTATTTGTTAATGTGTCTACACAAGAAAGTGAAACAATGGTTTCTTGGGACTGCAGCATGAGATTTACTCTCAACGCATTGTGGACAAGGGTTTAAACTCATTGGTGATTGTAGAGAAGGAAAGGGTGGAAATTTGGGGAGGGGGTAAAGCAAGGCCTTGCACAAGTAATTTGGAAGCTACTGTGCTTTTCACAAAGCTGCTTCTTTCAAAATATTCTTTCATGTTCAGTTAGTACAGATGTTTCCAGCTGGTTATTATCATATGCATCTGTCTCCCTGCTTTCAGCTAAGGTATCTTTAATGACAATGGCTACTTTTTAGGATGAAACGTATTCCATTTGCAAGTTGTAGTGCTATTCAGCAAGGCTATTATACTGATGCCCAACTGAGGACAGAGAAAACTGATGCACATACCTGCTTATTAAAGTGTTTTAGTCTTCATAATGTCCTCTCATGACCTCCACTAAGAAGTTGGTAGTGATCAGTACTCATTTAAAAACTACATTCAAGCAAGGGCACTATGCTACATCCACTAACTGAAATGGTGGGAGGAACAAAAAGCCACAGCAGAAAAGGTACTTCAAAATGGCAACTAATAAAATCCTCTAACTCAGCACTGGAGGTGGGGGGTGGGGAAAGAGATGGTTATCACTGGTACAGCCTTTATGCAGTATGTTTTGAAGTCTTTTGAAAGACTACTTGAAGCAGCATCAAAGCAGCAAGGCACAGATTGAAATGAATCTGTTTGAAAGCCACGTCTTTGGCCTATTGTACTGCGATTATAGGAAAGTAAATAACAAAACCATATTTAAAGGATTGCATCAGTGGAATACAGCATAGGCACAGGATAATAGTCTCCTGCTGCTTGTTTGATGCATGACTAGGGAAAACCAACGAAAAGATGCTGAGGTTTCATTATCAAAGTAAAATACATTGTGAGCTGATGTGTTGAAATGACTTTACTGCGGCTACACCAGATCATTAATGAAGTAGGTGGGGCCACCAGGCGTGGCAATACTTGGGTGTGCAATGCAACATAGTATTATTGAGCAGCTGCATTGTAATTGGCATCAGGAATAAAGCTGGGGTTTCAGGCCAAGAAGAAACATGCCTGTTCTTTAGAAGGTACATCTTTTAAAGTAAGATGTGCTATTAAGAATAAATTGATTTTTCACAAGCATATTTTGGACACATTTCCTATCTGTACTATTTTGTGACACACACATGCAGAGGAGTAAAACTCTTTTTTGAACTGCACATTTTACAGCATGGTAGCTTTTATATGTAAAATATGACTATTCTTTTGAAGCTCGTTAACAAAAACATTCTATTTGGTTTTACAATAATGTAACTTATTTTATTTTAGTTATTTATAAGTTATTACAATTTTGTCACTTTGAATGCCATTTATGCTTGTCTACAGAAGTTAATCCAAGTTTAAAACAGCCTCCTGTCTTTGCTATGGAAAAAGAAATTTGAATGCATCTGTTCACTACCACCCCATGCTTCAGGTAGACTTGTCCACCTTTCAAAGGAAAACAAAACCTGGAAATATCACTTGTGTGATCATGCATCACTCTTTTAAAACAAACAAATTATTATTATTATAATTATTACCATTATTTATTACTTTCGTATACTGCCCTTCATCCAAAGATCATGGGGCAGTTCACAACATAAAAATACAAGATGAGAACACATAATAAAATAAACACAAACCAATAGCCTTCCTCCCACAAACACATTTAAAAGGTCATAGAATGCTAATCAGCCAAAGGCCTGGTTATAGAAAAGCATTTTTGCTTGGCACCTAAAGATATGTAATAAAGGTGAGCCTCCCTAGGGGGAGTATTCAACAAATGGGGAGTCACTGCAGAAAAGGCCCATTTTTGTATTGCCACCCTCTGGACCTCTAATGGAAGAGTCATACGAAGAAGGGACTCAGATGATGATTGCAGGGTCTGGATCGGTCTATACGGGGAGAAGCAGTCCTTGACACACACAGCAATTTTTAAGAGACATGAAAGTCCACTGAGGATGGGGAGAGATTGGTCATGGCATTTCAAGGACCAAACTTACCAGCACCTTAAGGAGTTGGATTTTGCTACAGACTTATAGTACCAGTATCTTTTAATCTCCATTCTGGAGAGAAAATAGTTTGAGCAGACCACACCCATTTCACTCAGATAAAACAATATTACAGTGATGGCAAGAGTCAGCGGCAGATATCCTGAGAACTGAAGCAGACGGAAGCTCTCAAAATGGAACATAGTTGCTCCCTTTTCCCTGTGCCCTTTGAAAAGCCTTTCCAGGGGGTGTACCTTAACAGCATGGGATAGGCCATATGGGCTGCTGGGTTGCCCAAACCTAAGTGGAGGCACCTTGTGCAAGTAGCATTTTACTTGGATAAGGAAACCACCTGATTTTTGTCCATTTCCCTTTTCTACTGCACCCCCCATCCCATGTCATTCAGGTGAGTCCCCTGACCCTCTGAAGAAGCATTGCACGGTGCAGGAGAGACAGAGAGAATTGAAGATAATTCCTCAATTATCTTCCTTCTACTCCTGGTTCACAGAATCCAAGCCACTTCCCAAAGACTTTTAGCAGGCATTGGAAGGGAAGTAGATTCCATTAGAGAATCTTCATCTGAAAGACATGGGTGAAAAGTCTTCATCTGAGATAATGAATATGGATCAGTACAGTAAGGGACACAAATGCAAATATAATTTCTGGATGTCAGGCATTTGAATGTGAACCTAAAAGAGTTGACTGAAAGATGGTCCTTGCTTCTGTGAGCCTATTTCTGAGAAAGGAAGGTCATAACTGAAAGGGCAAGGGCCCGGCACTAAGGTCACAGAAAGACCCTGAGAAAGCAAGAATCATGATAAAAGGAACACAGGGAATCCAAAAGAATTTATTTGTATGAACAAAAGCCTCAGGAAAAGCACAACAGCAGGGTTATATGCCTTTTATATATCCGTTGGAACAAATGCAACTTTGAAGTTGCCAATACCAAAAGAGGGAGTAAGAAAAAGAACTTTGCCATGGAGCCCAGCTTAGGTAGAGTGGGGAAAAAGCAGCCGGAGGAAAGACTACCAGCATTTCATAATAGTTTATATTGGGCCTTTCAAAAATCACATTGCTTTACAGTGCTGATGTTGAACTACTGTAGTGTGTTAATGAGCCCTTCCTAGTCCACAGGTTCTATTTATAGTTAGCAATACAGTGGTGGCAAATATTGTGATAGCTTTATTGTCTATATTTACATAACATGTCATGAAGTGAGTCAAGGCAATAAAATATGAATATTTAAGTCCAATTTTAAAGTCACATTGTATGTGCAATTAAACCTTATTTCTGCAAGCAACATTCCACGTACCCAGTCATAGTGATACCATGCATGTTAACTAATGCAACAGAACAGAATAGTGTGCTATCAGTATCTTGACACCATCAGTAAATAAAACATATACATGCTGGGGATTACTGCTAGATACCACAGTTAAGGAAAATGGGAAATGTATGACAAAGAGTTCCATTGCCCAGGAGCAACACAGTCTTTTCCGCTAATAACTAATTTGGGTAGCTGAAAGAAAACAGGGCCATCCAAATGTAAGAGATAAACTTCTGCATACTTCAGAACATAAGAAGAGCTTCCTGGATCAGTCCAACATTCTGTGCCAACCAGATACCTGTGAGAAACTTGCAAGCAGGGTCTGATCACAAGAGCAAGATTTTAAAGGTGAACTAGACCTACTTAAGCCCCTGACAATCTATAGCAAGTAGTCTGGAATGAGACCTAGAATTGGAGTGATGCCTTTCCCATCTCTGTCTCTGTTACATTTTGAGATAATACTTCTTATTTCAGCATTTCCCTTGTGCTTGGCATCAATGTTAAGTCCAACATTTTCAAAATACCTATGTAATCACTTAGCTTAATTTACCTTGAAATGTCCCAATTTAAATATTTTCAAAGAATAATTATGAACCTGATGAGTAAAAGTATTACTTTGTGGTGCTCATGCAGTTATTTAAGGGCTGCAGTTGTTTGCTTACTTAAGGCTAGAAAGAGAATTTGTGTTGAGTTCTGAAAGTTACAGGCTTTAGCACTTTCTAGATGAAAGCATAAGCAGGTGTTGATAGTGAACTTAATACATGGTCCATTTTCATCCCCCCCCCAACCAACCCCCATATATTTGCTCTCTATTTTATATTTAAAGAAAGACATATTATTATTGCAGTTCACTGGGCATTGTGATCTGCGGCTCTGTGATCTGTGGGTGTGGGGCATAATCTCATGTTCTGTTTTACCATATTGAAGACAGACAAGGTGAGATGTGGGAGATCCATGATAAGATCTCTCAAAGTTTCCTCCCATGCTGTTTCCTCACTTGAAGTACCATATGCATACCACTGCTTTCCCCAAAAGGGTTTGAGCCTTTGGCAGCATTGCAACTGAACCCTTACAAAGGCCTGAGAGGTTTGCAAGTATTCTATGTGAACATTTGCAAAGTGTCTGCCATCTTCTCCTCTTGCCCCAAGGCCCAGAAATTTATAGGTAGAAGAAGAAGAAGAAGAGTTTGGATTTGATATCCCGCTTTATCACTACCTGAAGGAGTCTCAAAGCGGCTAACATTCTCCTTTCCCTTCCTCCCCCACAACAAACACTCTGTGAGGTGAGTGAGGCTGAGAGACTTCTGAGAAGTGTGACTGGCCCAAGGTCACCCAGCAGCTGCATGTGGAGGAGCGGGGAATCGAACCCAGTTCACCAGATTACGAGTCTATCGCTCTTAACCACTACACCACACTGGCTCTCAAGAGAAGATAGCTGTAGTGTGCAATATCGGGCTCCATTAGTGCATCTTTTCCCACCAGGAACTGGAAACAGAAATCCCAGAATTCTCAGCAGGATACAGGTGGTTCACATATCACAAATGATGTCCCCCTCGCCCACCCCTGAAATTATCAGACTTGTAGTCGTGGTTACAGTTGCCAGCAGGAAAAGGCACTCTATCAGGGCTTGAATCACCAGCTGCTGCCCTCACCTTCTCCTGCCCAAAGTAAGTCTTACATCTTGGACAAGTGGGATGTGGTGGCTCAGTGCTTCTGGCACCTCTAGATCAATAATCATGTCAGCCCTTCTGCAGAAAAGAAAGCCAGGTACTTGTATTGTCCCTGTAACAAAATTATTGTATTTTGATTATAGTTTGTATTTAAGAAGAATGTTCTAGATTTTATAAATACTTTTGTAATCTGTAAATGAAATATGTGTATGTTTTATATGTAATTGTCCAGCAATCACTTTCAGCAAAGTACGGGAATACATTTATCATTGTAATAATCAGTGGAAATTACCCTGGAACAGTGTCACAGAGGCTTATTATTATTATTATTATTATTATTATTATTATTATTATTATTATTATTATTATTTTCACACTCCACTCATCTGTCTGGGTTTCCCCAAACACTCTGGGCAGCTTACAGCAACATTATATGATATGCCATTTTTTGTTGGATGCCTTATTTTCAACAGCTGCTCATCAAATAGATGACACTACAGCCATGTATATTTCATGGCCATAGCTGGTTGTTTTGACACCAAAACATTGCTGTCAGGATCATGGTTTGGGCAGTCTTGGTAGACCGTAAGGCACGGGTTTCATTCTAAAACTAAGGATCAAAAGTTAGAGCTCTAAGCGTCATGGAATCATAAATAATAATAGACACAGGAAGAGATTAGGAACATCATCAGTTCAGTACGAAAGTCAATAGAGATGCAGAATAGGAATAGAGCTGCTCTGTTAATTAGGAGAAATGTGTGACAAATAGTACGTCTTAAAAACGTACCAAACAGAGTGTACAGTCTTCCTGATACACTACAATCTTCAAATGAAGTAGGTGTGTGTGTAATATTGCTGTTTGCAGAACTGTGACATGCAAGGAAACCAGGCCTAGATTGATTTTACGCTCTGTGGATGACTTTGCAGCAGGCAGTGAACTGTTTTTAATGTTACAGAGACAGATGTTGTCTATGCAGTAGATGTATACTGTAGCTGGTAAAAAAAAGTAACTCTCGTTAGCCATATAGATTTTTGCAGTCCTTACAAAATTCCATTTGTGTGACTTGAGGTAATAAAGCACAACTTCAAACTTTGAAACCTTTATAGAAGATTTGCCACTCTCTGAAGTCTAGGAAGTACAAACATTTTATTCTCTGTGTATGTGCAAGACAGTCTGCATTATATTTGAAAACAGAATGACAATAATAACAATATTTAGGCACAAACACCAAAGTTCACAGTTGAATGGTACCTTTTTTAAGGATCAGCCAAAGTGAGCTTTTGAATTTTCCAGAACTCTCCGTCAGGCAAGATACTTCATGGTTGGTGCGACAAGGAAAAACAAATACAAAAATTGGGCTAGATGTTCTGATTCTGAGACCAGTTTGTAGGCTCACTTCCTAGATGGAGGCTGCATGCTGAGTGAACCCCTCCAAGGCCCTACATATAACTAGTTACACACTTAGGATTCTGTGATAAAGAAGCAAAGGCTGCTTTCCTCATTGTTTCGGAAAATTTGGCTTGTAACCGAGATCAGTCATGAAAATGTAACAACCAGGTTCCTCGGCAGGCAGAGGGGAGAAGAGAAACATGGCAGTCTTTATCAGTGGTTAGTTTTGGAATATAAAAGAGTCAATTAAAGGCAAATAATGGAGTATTACCTAGTGGATGGCAGGAGCACAACCCTTAAATTGCAAAATCAATTTCCAGGTGTTAGAAGATTATCTCCCTCTATTTGTAGATTCCACCCACCCTGAACAGCTAGAGTCATAGTTCTTCAGGACACATAATGAGTAAAGGTAGCTCTGTTGATCGATAAGAAGAAAGAAAAATGCCAAAGTCCACAGATGTGTAATACCATTAATAGAACCTACCCAAAGTCGCAGGAATGTGCAAAGCATCCGAGTTCTCCAGAACTCTTAAGCAGGCAAGTGCTTCAGAAACAGCTATTGCACTGATTTTAAGATTTTGGAATCAAAATTGACATTTCTGCCCCCCTCTTGTCTAATCAAACAGATGTGCTGAAAATAGTGTCCCACAGTTAGGAGTTAATGGGTAAATAGGGAAACCATTACTCCATCTGTAGGACTATTCCAAACAAACAAAACCCTAAAATTCAAAAAGAATTGCAACTTTAGCTTGTTTTAATTTATCATATGTCATTATGCTAAAATGCAAAAGAATGTAAACTGTTTTGCAGCTTACTCTGTTATCGCGTTATATATTTTTGCCAGTTATGAGGAAATTACAGAGCAGCAATATCATTTTATTCTCAACACTTCTACAAATATTTTATTTCTTTTTAAAAAATTGACTAAGATGAAGCTTAAGTGGCATTGGGAGTCAAATAGGATCTACCATTATTTAGGTAGTTGAAGGAGTTCTCTCATTACTCTGCATCCAATAACGGGACCAGCATTGTGTGTAATTTGATATCCAGGTGCTATCATGTCATTTGGTAATAAATTTCATTTCTACTATTTACGATGCTCTCTCCTTCATTGGAAGTTTTTGAGCAGAGGTTGGATGTCTGTCTGTCGTGGATGCCTTAGTTGAGATTCTTGCATTGCAGGGGGTTGAACTAGATGACTCTTGGGACCCATTCCAGCTTTACAATTTGATGATTCGATGGATAAATTTTATGCAAACTAATTTAAATGAATGAGTACGACTAAATTGGTTCCATTACTTTCACTAGGTCTGCTCTGCATAACATTTAGCTGAATGCCGCTCTAGAAACAATCTTAGTTCCTGAAGCTGCTTCCCTATTTACCACTTTTTTAAAAATCAAATATCAAAATGAAAAGCATACAGGGAAAGTGCTATACTTCTACAGAAATGGCTGAGAACAACAGTGGATGAATAGAATTCACTTGTGCACTGCAGTATTCAAGTATCATATACGTATGAAGCTCACTGAATAATCTTGGGCCAGTCTGAGTCTTTCAGCCTAACCTGCCTTGCAGTACTATTGGGTGGATAGAATGGAGACTGGGAGAATCATGTTGAAATGGAGATGGGGAGAATTTCTTGTTAACTCACAGCTTTATCTAAAGGTTGTATCTCATTACATTGTTCATGAATTAACTGCAGTTTTCATTTGATAAATTTACCACACCTCCCTGTGCTTACAAAACACACAATCACTTAAAACTAACATTTATGAGCAATATGCAGAGTGTAAACGTAAGGATTCAATGTAAAGTGCTACCATCCTGATCCTGTCATTTGGTGGATGCCTGGCAAGGGTCCAATTTTCATATGCAGTTCCATCACTTGTCAGAACTATCCTAGTCACATCAAGGGAGCCATTTGCATTTCTTTGTATTCACCATGAATGGAACAATCCTAAGGCACAGGAGTGCCATACATAGCACTGCATCTAATTTCAGTAATATACAATTAATTTTAAAATAATATAAATTATTTTAAAATATTAATATATAAATTAGCACATAGTTGACCTCTTAGGGTGAAATATATTGTTATGCTTTGTTTTGTTTTTAAAAAGCAATACTTGCATGTTGTAATAATCATGAAACATTTTAGTATTCCTTTTTTTAAGTTGAAAAGAGTAATATGCAACTATTTTAATGAGCCACAGAAGTTTGAAATACATTCCTCTTTCCTAATCAACATTTCAGATAGTTTCTGGTGTGCCTGATAATACATTCTTTTACATTGAGCAGTACCATAACAGAAAGGCACTTTCGAATATTCTTCTGCAAATAGGAAATTGTATCTATCTTGAGCAAGTAATACACAGGGGGGAGCTCTCTGGCCATATTAAAAACCATTTTCCATACAGTCTCCTTTGATTGACTACTAAAAATGGTCTTACTAGGAATTAAAGATACATGTCTATTACCTAGACTAGCTTTGTAATGGATGGTAAGCCTCTACTGGTATCCAGAGATAAGAAGCATCTGTTTGCAGTGTTTGGGCTTGTGCCAGAAATGAGATCATGATTCTTAGAGCAGAGTTGAAATAGGTACCACATATTTTTGTTAACTCAAATTTATGCAAGGCTGGCATCACCCAGCAGAGCAAAAACTGCACGCTGGGCAGCCTCAGCACAATCTGTTGATGGAACATTAAATCCAGTTATGCAGAACGTCACAGAATTGTTTTTTATTTCCAAGGCATTTAGTTCCAGTGAAGATGACTGCTTGCCTTCATTAAAAACAAAAAAACAAAAACAAAAATGCTTGCTACATAAGATTATGTGATAGTAAGTTTTGACTAGATTAATTCACAAATAGGGGAGATAATGCCACTTCAAGAAATGCTATAATTACCTGGCATATATATTTATGTACATGATATATGGATGCACTAGGGATGACCACTTTTCTGCTCTTGAGGAACATGGCAACCTGTAGGTTAAATGCCCTATTCAGTGTATGAAGAATAAAGTTTCTCAGCTAATTCAAATATTCCATGATACTGTTGCATCTAACATAAAACACTGCTATAGGAAAATACATACATAATGTATCTTAATAATAATAATAATAATAATTTATTATTTGTACCCCGCCCATCTGGCTGGGTTTCCCCAGCCACTCTGGGCGGCTTCCAACAGAAATGAAAAATACACTAAAATATCACATATTAAAAACTTCCCTGAACAGGGCTGCCTTCAGATGTTTTCTGAATGTCAGGTAGTTGTCCATCGCCTTGACATCCGATGGGAGGGCATTCCACAGGGCGGGCGCCACCACCGAGAAGGCCCTCTGTCTGGTTCACATGTATTGAGGCATTTTGTCTGCTAGTTGTTTCTTGTTTGCTAATGTGTTTTTAAAAGATGTTAAAACCAGAAAATAAAATGGATGAAGATACCCCAAGTTCCACATGTTCTAAGTGGAGGGATTTTTGTGTGTTTTTTGGCTTTAAAAAGAAATCACTTGAAATTTACTCATAGTATTCAGCTGTATTTTGTTTAAAGGGTAATTACAGGTGAATTTCATTAGACTTTGAATGTGATGTGGTGCTTAAAGTGCTGGAATTTGTAGGGACCACAACACTATTTCACAGCCTCTGTGCACATTTGGATTTTTATGTGCTCACACCAGCATCTTCATTATATCTTATTAATAAACTCTATAATATATGCATTTGACAATGGAAGCAAAAAAGGAACATGAGCTGGTAAGTCTTTCAATTCTGACAAGAAAACCAAGGTATTACTTTGTTTGATGACAATTAATCAACTAAGAGGAAAATGTAGAAGACAAGGCAGCAGGAAGCAAGGGCCGCGGAAGCCCTAAAATTTCTGTCCCAAAAGACAGGCAGCATGCTTCTTCAGTTTCTTATCGTTTCTTTAAGTTTAGTAGTTGAAGAGGTTTTTGCATTTATCTTTGCAGCTGAATGAGTTCAATTTCACTCAGATTAGAGTAGAAATTTCTGAACAGCAGGTTAATCCTTCCTGCCTTCATGGGCAACTGAGCAAACAGACCCATATCAGTGTGGCCAAGTGTAAAATTGTAATTCCAGAGATTAATGTTGTCTTTCCTGTTTGCATTGAACTTGACCTCCATGTCTCTTTTATTTGATTTTATGTTTCGTTTTTGTTTTGTTTTTTGTTAACAGCTTCTGTCCAGGGCCCCTGGGAGAGGGCAATATCGCCAAACAAAGTGCCCTACTACATCAAGTAAGTATCAAACTATTATGATTAAATGCTTGGGGCTGTCAACTAATTATCTTAGCTTGCCTTGAAACAACTGTGAGGATTCTACTCTTTTTGGAGCCTACTGGTTCATACTGGATGTTTAAAGTGTAGCCTCCACTTCCATCGATAGCATAGAAAAAGATTTACATATAACAAAGAATTCTGAGGATTCATTGGGGTTAAAAGACAGTATAATCACCAATATACATTTGAAATGCAATTTTAAAAAGTTCAGAATTCAAGAAGAATGATAATGTGTATTGGTCCTTTCTTTGACTGTATATGTCTGTTCAGCTACCATTGCTTTAAACATCTTGCACCTTATTTTGCTGCTTGATAATAAAAAAGAAAATCAGTATTAAAAGATACTGCTCCTAAAATCTACCCTAGACTGAATTTTGCAAGGGGGTGGAGTTTGGGGTGAAATCAAAATACCCTCGCCCCCAAAGAGGCAGATTCCAGCTCTTTCAAAAATTATTTACACGTTGGCATAGCTAACTGGTAGTACTTTCAGTTAGGGATCAGAGCATGCAAAGCAGCCTCTTTTTCTGTTCAAAATTAAACATTTCAAGTCATAGTTGAATAGATCATAAGAGTGTTGGCTTCAGTGTGATATGCATTATATAGTTCTCTCACTGGTTGGACAACTCATCCATGAAAAGAGTACCAGAGAATGGGACAATTTCCTGTGACACACATTTAATTTTTATAGTCTATTCAACTATCACTTTTACAAGCTTTTTGATTTGTGTAGAAAGATCACTTTTTAATTCACCTATTTATTGCATTTGGGATCTCACAAAAAGGACTTCTCTGTAGTTTTTACTTTGTTGCCAACATGGGTAGAAAGAGCTTAATAATGCAGTCACCCTACTTTTTATAATTTATCTCATCTTAATATTAGAATTCAATATATTGACGTGTTAAATGTGTACAATTAAGTATTTTTTAATTTGCAGATTTTTCAGTGCAAATCATTTTTATCATGTGCAGCAGCATTTTGCATTAATCTTTTGTTGTGCCCACACATCTTGCATAACTCAAGACCATTAGCTGTTGTTTGAAAATACGGAAAATTTACATCTTAAGCTGGTGTCCAGCCTTTATATTGCTCCTGCTCTATGTCTGATTTCTTTGCTATTGGTCTTTAAATTCTCAAAGGAGTTACCGTACATTTCTTGCCTGTTCAGAAAGCAAACATCATATCTGAACGTTTTCTGAATTTGGACATGATTTTCTGCTGCAAAGCAACATAAATTGTTGATACTGAACATAAGAGCATATGTTGAGAGATGTCTTTCTTGCATATTTGATTGTTCATGTGTGCTTTTCTCATTTTCTTCTTGATGCTTGGAATTTTGGATTTTTTTTTTACCTAACTCATCAGTTCTACATTTTCAGTGACAGATCACTTTATGAGTTCATAAATCAGAAAATAGTTGCTTCAAAAGCATAAACAACATCCTCTTTGGTGTCTCAATGCTAGGCAACATCAAGCCACTTGGTTTTGACAGTTACAGCATCATATTTATCTAGTTGATTAATTAACAGCATCCAACAGTCATTAAAGTTTCTGCATTGTGGTTAAACTATTGCAATTTGCAGGAGGAAGAAAATAGAAACACAACACTAGCTGGGATTAAAGAGGCCACAACTTTATTAAAGGAATGTGGCGTGTCTATTAAGTCCAGCCAAGGGATTGATTATAACTCTTTCTGTTGCAAGCCCTGAGGAGATTGGCCTAGGCCAGGGGTCTGCAACCCGCGGCTCCGGAGCCGCATGTGGCTCTTTTACACCTTTGCCGCGGCTCCGGGGCGGATACTAGCGAGGGGAGGAGGCGCATTGTGCGCCCCGACACTCCCCACTGTGGCGGGCGTTGCACTGGCTGTGACATCGCATGGGGGCGGTGCGTGCGTTAGTCACGCACCGTCCCGACGTCACCTTCCCGCCCGCCCGCCCGCTACATTGTAAGGGGCATGTACGCTGGTCACTGCATTGAAAGGGGGCATGTACACTGGTCACTGTTTTGAAGGGGAGTGAAGAACACACACACACACAAAAAGGTAACTTGTTAATTTAACGTTTATTTCTATGAGGAGGAGTAATTCTGAAGGGTCAAACAAAGAAATAATAAAAAAGTGACAAAAAAGTTATTTTTATAATGACTAGTTTTATGGCTCCCAGTTTTTTTCCTTCGGAAACGGGTCCAAGTGGCTCTTTTTGTCTTAAAGGTTGCAGACCCCTGGCCTAGGCTTTCAAGCAAGCTAACCACCTGGCACAACTTTACTCTCCATCCACTCCCTTGTGGGAAGAAGTAGATTTACCACTGGTGCCTCCACAACCCTGATGGTTGTACCATGCCTTTATTACCAAACATCCCTACTTGTGGGCCACTCAGCCTTGAGTGCAGTTTAATTGTGGCTTTGCCATAGGAGCAGATCAGCTGTTGTATGCCATAGTGATGCCTACTTGTCATGTTCCTTTTAACAAATACCACACCATTTGTGAAGCATTATCTGCTTAGGATGGTGTTTAGGAGTTCTTACTAGAATCTCCAAAAAAATACCTTAAACAGAGAGTGCTTCCGTTATCATGTTACTATGTTGTCTGCATTGGTATCTTAGGGACTATTATTGCTGCCAGCTTCAATAAGGTGAGGCAGAAAACAAATAGAGATGTAGGCTTAACCCATTCACTTTCGTCATTTCCCAACCTTGTTAGTAAGCATATGACACTTTCTGTTTGGGTCTGAAATGTATTACTTTTTTTCTTACCATAGTGTGAATTCATATTTCTGCCATCTCTGTGGTTAACAAGCAAGTTAGGTGTGGACCGATCAGTCTATTTGTCAGTTTATATGTTTGGTCCATGTCACTGGCACATGTATTAAAACATCAATCTGTTCTTCCCTGTTTATGCTTTAAGATGTGAATTAAAAAAAGAAATCCACTCAGAAATTATAATTTCATTAGATATCAAAGTAAATATCTTCTAAACATATATCTTTAAATATAACAGGTTTAAATGCATTTCAATACCTATCTAAGTCAAGAACTGAATTGTAACATTCAGAGAATAACAACAGCCATTATATCACTAAGTTCCCATCTGCTTATTAGTCCAGGAGGTGCAGATCAAGTCTGAAGGCCAACCTAAGGTTCCCCAAAGTACAAAAAGTACTTAGGAAAAATGCCCTAAAGGGGAAAGCCCCCAACCACCCCCATTAAAATTCAGTGGCACACAATATTGATAGATTTAGTGGGAAATAACCAACAACCAGGTTTGGGAGGGAATGGAATCAGGTAACTGGCAAGGGAAGTAGAAAGACATAGAGACATAGAGCTAAATAAGGTACAAGGAGAACCAACTTATTGTCTGGACAGGTCGTTTCCAGGAGAGGAGGAATGGGACTATAGCAGGCATAGGCAAACTCCGGCCCTCCAGATGTTTGGGACTACAATTCCCATCATCCCTAGCTAACAGGACCAGTGGTCAGGGATGATGGGAACTGTGGTCCCAAACATCTGGAGGGCTGGAGTTTGCCTATGCCTCGACTATAGGATCCCTCCATAATTTCTTTTGAGAAGCCAGGTTCAACAGGCCTCTTCCTTAACTGTCCTCTATCAGCAGCTGTTCTGTAATGCTATAGAAGTGAGAGAGATGGGGATACATACCGTATTTTTCGCTCTATAACATGCACCTGACCATAACACGCACATCGTTTTTAGAGGAGGAAAACAAGGGAAAAAACATTCTGAATGAAACAGTGGATGTATCATTTTTGGGCTTCATGCTGTGGCCACAGACATGTGATCTGATGGTGAATTTGGGGTGACCCAATGCAAAAATCCTGAGAATTCCTGTGGATCCATGCTTTGTAACCACGTTTTTGCACCATTGCAGCCCCAGGCAACAGTGGGTGCGTGATTTTTTTGGTGCAGGCTGTAGCCATGGACATGCTATGTGATTTGATGGTGAATTTGGGGTGACCCAATGCAAAGATCCTGAGAATCCCTGTGGATCCATGCTTTGTAACCACATTTTTGCACCATTGCAGCCCCAGGCAACAGTGGGTGCGTGATTTTTTTGGTGCAGGCTGTAGCCATGGACATGCTATGTGATCTGATGGTGAATTTGGGGTGACCCAGTGCAAAGATCCTGAGAATCCCTGTGGATCCATGCTTTGTAACCACATTTTTTCACCATTGCAGCCCCAGGCAACAGTGGGTGCGTGATTTTTTTGGTGCAGGCTGTAGCCACGGTCATGCTATGTGATCTGATGGTGAATTTGGGGTGACCCAATGCAAAGATCCTGAGGATCCATGTGGATCCATGCTTTTTAACCACGTTTTTGCACCATTGCAGCCCCAGGCAACAGTGGGTGCGTGATTTTTGGGGGGGCAGGCTGTAGCCATGGACATGCTATGTGATCTGATGGTGAATTTGGGGTGACCCAATGCAAAGATCCTGAGGATCCATGTGGATCTATGTTTTGTAACCACATTTTAAGTGGGGAGCGAAGGAAAAACAAAGAAGGGACATGAGAGGGGTGTGCAGAGAAGCAGCTGGCTAAGAATGCAGGAGAGGGATTTAACGGGAGGGAGGAAAGAAAGGCAAAAGTTTCCCCCCACCCAAGCCAGCCATCTCTCTCCCTCCCTCCCTCCCTCCCTCCCTCCCCCTCTCTCTCCCTCCCCCCCTCTCTCCCTCCCCCTCCCCCCTCTCTCTCACTTCCCCCCTCTCTCTCCCTCTCCCCCAGCAGCACCCGAGCACAGAGAGGAATTCCCCTCTGCTTGCCTGGAGGGGAGGGGCTTTCCCTGCTCTTTGTTCCGTTTCAGCAAACACAGCAACGAAACAGAGGAGGGTGAGCAGTAAGACCCTGAGGCAGAATGCAGGAAAGCAGCCGCTTCCTCTTTTCAGTTTTCCCTTCTCCGTGAAGTGCCGCGATTTGATTTTTGCCTGATTTTTCGGCTCCAGGGACCACACATTCACTCTATAACACGCACAGACATTTCCCCTTCCTTTTTAGGAGAAAAAATCTGCGTGTTATAGAGGGAAAAATACGGTAATTTCATGTTAAGAAACAACCATCTTTTAGTAGCCATTCCATCGGGTTTTTGTGCAGAGAGAGACATGACTGCAGGGCCCCTCCATTGGCTATGACATTTCCCCCCGTTCCTACTTTTCTAAGCCTACCCCATCCCTCAATATATTGCAATAATATGCTCAGATATATATGGAAGCCAGCCCCAAAACTAAACCCTTTGTTGTTATATAGCTTAGCAGGCAAATGTATAGGTTGAAAAGAAGAAAGACATCCTTATTTCCTTCACCCTTCCATAAAATGCACCACATGGCAAAAAGCCTGAAAAGAACATCAAGGGTCCTACCCCAGGCTGATAGGATCTCTGAACAAGAGGACTTTTACTGAGTGCTGTTATATCACTTGCTGCTTCCGAAAAATAAAAATGCCAACATCATACAACCTGTTAAAATGGTTTTTCCGCTCTTGCCATGTGGTAGTATATTGCCTACAAAATTCTTATGACAATTGCAGGATTATCATCTTTTTCAGCTGTTGCAATCTGCAAGGACTGTGTTCAACTTTTATGAAGCTATTCCCATATGGATTGGCCAAATAAATCAAGCAGATTCCCTTTGCTTCTTTTCCTAATGATTTTTTTTATATAAAAAAATGCTTGCTTTACATTATAAAAGTTGCATTTGATTACAATGTCCGCTTGGACACCCAGGAAATGCCTGCCTGGTAAATAAGGTAAATAATGAACTACAGGACATAGTATCAAGAGAAACTAAACAATATATCATAGGTGTTTAGCTATACGTACTGTACAGAAAAAAATGCCAGCTACAGTATTATTTTTTTCCTATCAGATCTTCCTTTGCTTTGCTTTCCTTGCAGCTCCCCAATCTAGTCTTTTTGTCACCTTCAACATCTTATACTTCCTAGATCACATATTATCTTTGGTGCATAATTTACAAATAATCCCATTTCTCCTAAGGCTAATACACTACATAGGCTTGCATCAGTTCAAAGTCCTGTGGAAAGAAGCATATACGGTAAGCAGAGTAGGCTTCTGACACTCTTTTATTTTAGCCAAGCCTTAATTTGTGCATCTGTACATAGAATAGTTGATAGTGTCCCTGAACCAGTGTAGAGTACATTTCCTTCACCACTAAATAATTATAGAGGCTTCACACTTCAGGGATTAAGAGTAAGCGTTTCCAGGTGTGAGTGCCATGCTTCTGGATAGGGCTGTGGCCTGACAACTTATTTTCTGTACATTTACTGTTTAGTACCACATGTGCACACTCCTGCAACTATTCAAGCATCCCTAAAAGCAGGAGGCATTTTCAGTTTTTTAAAATATACATATTCAGAGCCATGCATCAACTCCTCGGCTCACCCTTCTCTGCAGCACTTTCTTCTTGTTGTTCAGGCTCCCAGAGAGTGGAAAAATCAGAGACAGCTCTGGATTTCTTTGGCCACCCCTTCCATCTCTGTGCCTTGCAGCTGGGCTCCTGGGTCACTTCCAGTTTCCTGTAGCCTATCAATGGTATGGCCCTCATCTCGCATGGCCATTCTCTCCTCTCCATGGAGGCATCTCAGCCACTCTGCTCCATTTGATTCAACTGCTGGCACTGGCACCCACTTTTTTGCTGTTTCCCTCTCTTAAGCTGCTCAAGGGGTGTTGCTGTTCTTCCCACCATTTCAACTCAGGAACACCTCGCTCACAGGCCCTCCTCCAAGAAACACAAATCCCACTGTTGACACCAGCGTTGCACGCCACCCCAATCTCTGATTGGTGCAACATTCCAGGGGTTCCAGGGGTTTAATCAAGGTCCATGTTTCCTTTTGGAAATGAGGCACAATGGAAACTGTGGTGTTTTTAGGATATGTGGTTTATGTACACATAGCTCAGTTGGTTATAGTGTGGTGCTGAAAACACCAAGGTTGCAGGTTTGATCCTCATAAGAGACACCTGCATATTCTTACATTGCAGGGGATTGGACTAGATGATCCTCAGCATGTCTTCCAATTCTATGGTTCTGTTTACAACCTGAGTCTACGATGGAGGGGTTCAAAGCATCAACACCCCAAAAGGAACTTGTTTCTCCCGAAATCACAGCTTTATTTTCAAACAGAAATCAAACACCATACTCTGCCTGCTGCTTTGCTTCTTGGTCACATGATTCCAAACTCTCTACTCTGGCTTTAATCTATTGAGGGAGAGGGTCCCGCACATTTGCTGCCTCACACCAAGTCCCTTTGATCCTTTGTTCCGTTTATAGCCCATCACCTAGGCAATCACATCAACACAGAAGGCTAGCCTGGCTTAATTAGCTTTTAACACTTGTAATATCCAAGGATTAGACATTTCTAGCACACTTTCTAACACCCCAAGCCTTAATTAAATTTACTTGCTGAATCTGAGGATCATAGTGGTCTGGCACCCCACAAACGCATAACACATACATAGGCAAACTTGGCCCTCCAGATGTTTTGAGACTGCAGTTTCTATCATTCCTGACCACTGATCCTGTTAGCTAGGGATGATGGGAATTGTAGTCCCAAAACATCTGGAGGGCCGAGTTTGCCTATGCCTGGCATAACACTATATTGATTCCACTTTACCAGTCAAACCTTTCACCGCGCACCTCGAGTAGCACTGTGATGCCATGTTTGCAATATTTAAGTAGGGAAGCTACATTTCCCACTGAAGGCAGAATAACCAACCATGAGCCATCTGTTGATGTTTCTGTTAAATGTGTGCCATTTGATAGTTTCCTGTTGCTTAAGACTGACACTTAATTTAAAAATCCTTATCTATTTATCTAGTAGTACAAACAGGCAGAGGCGGAGCTAGCTGCTCCAGCACCCAGAGCAGTGCACATGCTGTGCACCCGGGGTAGGGCTAGCCGCCTGCGGGGGCAAGGCAAGCACCCCAGGGGGGCACCACCCATAGCAAGCGGCCCAGGGGGCGGCGCAGCGATGTCACCTCCCCGAATGACACCTGGGGCAGACCACACCCACCACATCCCTCTTCCTCCGCCAGTGGAAACAGGTCCCAGGACTGAGGTCTTCCTCAAATGAAGCCTTGCAGCCTATGCTCCTTGACATGGTATCACGAGTTTCTCTCTTTGTTCTAATCTCTGACTTCATCCTTCTTCAATTATATCTAACTCAGTAACAATACTTGCCTTTGGCTCTTCATGCTGTGCATGTTCTTCCAACTGGACATGGCGGGGAGGAGGGAGAATCTGCACAGGAACCGTGCAGTATGAAATTATTTTTCTTTCCAGTACTTTTCTCTAAATTATTTCCCTCATAACCTTTTTTGTTGTTGTTCGTATTCAAATTATAACAGTTGAGTGACTTTGGCCTCCTGGGGGAAATAACACCAGATGGATCTTCATGAGCATGGCTGTGTCTCTTTGATAGGGATCCATATGTAACTTTCCATACAAATTAAGCCTTGTGATGATAACATTGTAAAAAAAAAAGTAAACACAAATTCCCACTAACTCTGCTAACCTACTCATAGATTTCCAATCATGTTCTCTAGCTTTCTGTTGAGCACCAACAACTTTGCATATAACCATTTGTTTTTATTTTGGCATTCTCTCTTTCTATTCTACCTCTATTTTATTGTCTTTTATTGACACAGAGATTGTGCTCAGCATTACTAAAAGCATGTTTACACAACATCTTAATTAATTTTCAGTATGCTTCCCAGAGGTGAAAAAGGTACTCAAGTTTGCCACTCACATCCATAGCATGTACTTGAAGCACATTTAAATCACATGGCTATAGTATCTTGTTAACTGTATTTTGTTAAAGGTGCTAGGAATTGTAGCTCTGTGGTATGTAAACTACAGTTACCAAGATTCTTTCGGGGAAGCTGTATGCTTTAAATGTGCTTTAAACATATGTTGTGGATGGGCCATAGAAGACTGTCTTGTAGAATTTCATATTTAGAAATCAGCAGTAATGAGCAACCTTTTGAAAGCTCCCCTCAGATTGCCCAAATCCACCTCCTCCCCTCCTAAAACCTGGAATAATTCAGTTAATTTTTCTGTGCCAATCCAAGTGCTCTGGAAAACTACACACACACACACACACACACACACACACACACTACTGTTTTAGAAAGCTGGAGCCTCTTTTCTTCCAGGTGTATTGTTCTATTAGTTTGTATGGGGTTGGGAAGATAAGGAGGCACTTATGAAAAAAATACCCATATCAAGTCAAAGTCTCAACAACTTCATCTGAAGCATGTTTCCAAGCATATTGTACATGTTGAAAAATCTAGTCTTATGAGCAACAGCTCTATTACATTAGTGTGAGGTCCTGAGCATACTATATACCTTTTGAACATTAACTACATTGAAAACTGTGTTTGAAAAATGAGAGAAGCAGCTATTTTTAAAACCTTGTCTTGTAAACCCCTTGCCCTTAAACATTTCTTTCCAAAGATTTCTTATTTCAATTACATTCAGAAGTGGACTTTGCATGATTTTCCAGAAAAGCAAAAAACTGATTAATCATAGACATTGCAGTTAGCTAACCTGTATATTTGAAGCATATTGAATACTGAAGTTCTAAAGTTATTTCTTATAAGACAGACTACAGCAGGGGTCAGCAACCTAAGGCCCATGGGGATTGTTTAACCAGCTTACGAGCCACCCCCAACCGAGCCACCCACTCGGTGAGTCCCCATGCGCTACGCTAAACCGGTGCAGCGTGGCGCGGGGACTTGCTTCCGTGGCACCAGAAATTGAGTCTGCGCAGACGCCGGAAATCACATCTGCACAGACACTGGAAATCTCTCTCTCTCTCTCTCTCTCTCTCTCTCTCTCTCTCTTTCTTCTCTCTCTCTCTCTCTCTCTCTCTCTCTCTCTCTCTCTCACACACACACACACACACACACACACTCCAGCCCACAGAGGGATCTTCGCTGGAGTGAACCGGCCCAGGCGAGGTAAACCTTGCCGACCCCTGGACTACAGCAACATGTTGCAGCATATCCCTAGACTCTTTTTCTTTCCCTATTGGACAACATATTACTAAAGGACTCAGACTGGAACTACCTGTCAGCTCTGAACCTGAATATTTTACTGTTATATAGCTTAGAGAAGGAGCAGGGGCACCAACTTGGGCCCCAGGTTGTAGGTGTCCAGTGTGTGTGACATCACATGCCCTGCAGCCTCAGAACCTGACTTTCTGTGGCACCAGAAGTCAGGTTCCAAGGTCTCATAGGGCCTCGCTAGGTGTTACGTTGGGAGCCCCCCAATTTTTGTTGTGGGGGCTCAGGCCCCCAGGGCTCCCTAGAAATGGTGCCCCTGAGAAGGAGTATAGTATAAGCTTCAGGATACACTGCATGGAACTCTCAGTCTCTCCCTGTTGATTTTCTCCCTACTGACATTTTCAATATGAACACTCTACCATAGACTTAACTGATAGTCTTGTCTAATCTACCTGCCTTTCAGTTCCTTGAGACACACACTCCCATGGTGGAATGAAAACTGCCCGTAGTTATCAATGCAGAATTAAAGGACTATAGTGTAGCTGTGAATGGATAGCAGCATGCCCTCCCACACCAAGCAAAGGGTGGCTATAAAGATACAAATTCATTTATTTGCCATTTAGTATGATGCAGAAGTTTCTTCTCCAGATAGTGAGCTTTTAATTTACAAACTTATATAGTTCTGCATGCTTTGGGGCTCCCTGAGTATGAAGAAAACAGTACCTATTTTTTAGATATTTGTTTTGTTTCCAAAATGATATTCCAATTCTAAACGATTAGGAGTTTAAATTATTAATATTCATTAAAATGAAATGTGCTAGCTTAAGTTAACTGCTGTCTCAGATAGGCAATGATATGTCAGTATTTGTAGGCAGGAAAAATGGTAGAAATGGTTTTTTAATAATTATAAAATCAATTGAACAATTTAAGATCTGCCTTGAACTCTGCGGCGAAATAGAGCAGCAATTGGGCAGACTATTAGTTTCTAGAGATGTGGAAGTGATCTTGTCCTTCTAATTGTGTGAGATAAATATTCTTCTACCAGTAAAGACCAGCTAGTTTCTCAAGGGTTTTCTAGCCTTTAAAATCTACCTGTTAAGACTTGAACGAAGACCTCAGCAACTCAACACTGTGCTTCTAAACTGTGGTATGCACCATTGTCATGCTTGTGTTATTGGCATCTGTTGGGTCATGTCTTTTAGACAAACATTTAGACAAACATTATTTCTTTTCAAGTGTCCACATCCTTTCTGAAAATAAATAAAGCTCTGGTCCCTCCATTTATGCTACTGATGAATACACTACACATTGATCTGACCAGCTTCAGCATTTCAAATACTTTGTTAACTTGCTTGGCAAATTTCAATTTAATATTTATTGTGCTTACAAAAAACTATGCTATAAAACTATACAAAACCCCAGAGTCCAGCTGTTTCAGTGTGGTATTCTGAGGCAGGCCTTTCTTCATGAGATGCAACAAGTAGCCTGTTTTTGCAATGCCTGTGTTGTTGTTTTTATAGAGGTTATCAGTTTGGTGAGAAATCACTGTCTAAGTTCAGAAGAGTAAAAGGCAAAGCTGTTGAAGCAGTTGGTATCCCCTAGCCATGCAGTACCCGATTCTTGCAGAGCTCTCTTGAAATATTGATTGATTTAGGTCTATGGAGGAAGAGCTGCCACTTTGAAAACAAAACAAACGGGCGTGATGTTTTTGACAAGGATGGGAAATATGCTACCCATAGTGCTGCATCAGAATCTTGGACTTGCATGAAGTCTAAGGGGGTTGGGAGGCAAAAGTAAAGGCAGGTTGTACAATAGTAGTGGCCGTGGCATGGGAGCAAGAAAGGATGGGCACAGAATGGGAAAGTGGTAGTTTAAACCAATAGCAGAAGTTTGAGTATAGCAGGGTTGGAGGGAACTGACATGAGCTTTTTGGTGTTAGTTTCTCTGTTTGTACCTATCTCTGCTGTTTCTTCTTGTTAAAACTAGTCTGTTTTTAAAAACAATCTCTCAGTGTCCATCCGTGCATTACTTAAACCTCTGCTTTTGTTTTAAATCTTAATTTTCCTCTCAGTTTTTCTTCATCACTGCTTTATTCAAACTCCTCCTGTTGTTGAAAACTACCATTTCCCACTCAGTTTCCTCCATCCTTTCTTTACTCAAACTTCTGTCGTTGTTTTAAACTACCACTTTCTGCCTCTCATTTTTCCTCCTTTCCTCTATTATTTCTCATATGGTTTGTTTAGGACACCCACATTATATTTTTATCTAATTTTATTCCAGGGGACAGTTTGTCTTAACCTCCTAGCCCCTTTTAGCAGAATCTTGAATTGGTGGGGATTTATTTCATGGACTAATAACTGATGTTTAACATGTTGCAGTGCACTCGTTTAAGTCAGCATAGCTCATTAGCTGCAGTCTTAACTTTACAGATTTATACTAAGTATTTGGTCCCTTGATTTCTGCTCCAGTGTGCCATTCAAGGCCAAGGCCATTGATACTTATGGAATTATCCACAATATGATTTGACCTTGCTTTTTTACTGTCCAGTAGGTATAGTATATCTCCCGAGCAATTGACCTTATTTAATGGTAAAAAGGATAAAATACATTTCAAGCGTAGTAATCACTTTGACAAATGTATAGTGATGGAAACTGACAACAACCATAAAAATGTTAAGTAACTTTAAGCACTGTAGACTAAAATGATAATGCACTAATTCTTTTGCACTGTTGGCATTTACAGTAAGCAGTGTTAAGTTACTACTCTTGCATATATTTGTATGCTACGTGACTTCCATTTCACATTTGCTCAATTTACTAATAAGCTGGTAAACATGAATCTAAGGCTCAATCTAGCTTGTAAAAATTGGGTTATATTAATTCTGCTTCATGCACCATTATTTAGAAATTACAGTCAGTCTAAGTGCAAGATTGCAGAAGGGGAAACAAATGAAAAATATTCAGTGTAATTAAACCAAAGGAATGAACATTAATTTTAACCTAATTATATCCAGCTATTTATCATTTGTTTTCCTTTGGCTTGTGTGAAATATCACAGAACAGTAAAAGTATTCCATCGTGTAATGAATTTATGAAGTACCGAAACATAATACAATCTTAATGTTTCCAAACATATCAGGGGTACCGAATGTCACACAGTTTGCACACACATTTCAGTGAAAATTGTTTATGCAATTCTGGTGCTATATGTAGTTGTATGCCACCCCATCCTCCAAGCAGTGTGAGATTCCAGGGGTTCCAGGTGCTCACCCAGGGTTCGGGAATCCTATTGGAAATGTGGCACAGCTGAGACTGTGGTGTCCTTATGACATATTGTTTATTTGCACCTATATACAACCTGAGCCTACAGTGGAGAAGTTCACAGCATCAGCACCCCAAAAGGGTCTTGTTTCTCCCCTAGCCACAGCCTTGGTTTCAAACAGAAATCAAACATCATTCTCTCTCTCTCTCTCTCTCTCTCTCTCTCTCTCTCTCTCTCTCTCTCTGATTTTCCAGACTCAACCTTTCTCCCCTAGGTCACACCACGGTGAACACTCAGTTCTGCCTTGTCTTCTAACTACCTCAGAGCTGGAGGAGGGGCCCCACTCATTTGCTGTGTGGCACTGAGCCCTCTCACCTTAATGGTTCATCTCCCAGGCAATTACCTCACCAGGAAACTGGCCTGACTTATATTTTAACTCATGCTGAATCCAGGAGTTCAGTGTCTGACACCCAGTTTAACATTCAAAGCCTTGATTAAATTATAACACTTGCTAGGTCCAGAGATTATAGTGGTCTGGCACCCACAAACTCATAACATTATGTTCATTTGACTAATTAAATATTTTAAAATACAATATAATCAAAATGGAAAACATTACCATGATTCAAATGTCCTTATTTCAGTATAAGTAAACTGACATATATAAAATGTTGCTTTGTTTTATACAATTCATGCTAAATTGTTACTTAAAATATAGTATAAAAACTTATAGTATAATTTCTCAGTAGCTATTCATAGATGTATAAGGAAATGCCCATACAAATAAAACAATTTTCAAAGAAGGGAAGAAAAATACAACAATGGGAAGGAGAGGAAGGTGGGTTGTGGTGTGTCAGACAGACATTATAGAAGAAGTCAGTGTAGGCTACAGTTACATCTGTTGGGCACTATACTGACAACTATAGAGCATAAGTCTCAAAAAAAGTTATTAGGTGTACAGTTAAATCATACAGTGGAATCCATTCTTGAGTCAGTGGTTATATTTGAACAATAGGGGTATGTATTTGAATCTTATACTTGGATTCCTTCATCTTGAAATCATTAGAAAAACTGGAGTGAAGAGTAGTCAGGAAGAGCTATCTCTATTTTTCTATGTTTAAATCTCAGTTATAAAGTTAGTTATCAAAATACGTATTTCAATCAGCATCTGGAAAGAAGGAAAGTCCCTTTGGTTTAAAGACTGTTTTGATTTACAGCAACAATCCCCACATTATTCTTAAAGGTTGATATTCATGCCAGTATGGTTCCAAAGCTTTGCTCATCACTTGCCAGAAAGATTACAGGAACCAGTTTCTAGGTGTGTGTGTTTTTAAATGGGGATTTACCTTTATAATTTTATTCAATTGCTATACGATCATATGAAATCAGGTGGAAAGACCTTGCACCAGTGGAGCTCCTGCTATACAAAGATTCCGCTGTGCAGTGTGTATGTATAGTGCATTAAAGTAATCTGTCTTGGAAGCAGTGGTGGAGGAAGCTGCTTGGGCGCCTGGGGCGGCGCGCCCAGGGGCCGGGCAAGCTGCTCATAGGGACAGGGCGCACCGCGGGGGCTCCAGAGTCTGCCTGCCTCCTCCCACACAGCCGCTTTACAGCTCAGGCGGAGGCAGCGGGCGGACCAATTGGGCAGAGTGGAGCCTGCACGCGCTCAAGCTACCGTGTCTCTCCCAGGAGAGGTGCATGGCTCGGGCGCACTGCAGACCCTGTGGTGAGCGCCGCCCGGCATTTTGTCACCCCTCAGTGGTGACACCCGGGGTGGGCTGCACCTACCACACCCCCTTCCTCTGCCCCTGCTTGGAAGTTACCACAACATAGATAACTGAGTCTAGGCCACCTCTGTTCAGGTAGGGTTGCAGCTTGTGTATCACTCTATGCAGGTAAACAGCATTCTGTGTCACGGGAGCAACTTGCACTTCCAGTGAACAACTTTTGCTTCCATATTATTATACCTGAGTGCTTACTGGCTATAAATGGAATGAACAAGGAATTTTAAACCAGTGAGACAGAGATTATCCAGCTAGCAGTAATCAATTTACTTACTAGATAAGGAGTTGATTTTATGAGGCTTATTACAATCTTATAAACAATGTGAAGCTTTGGTAATAATCCGTATGCCACATATTTGTACTGATTTAAAATACTCATCAGATACACATTATATTGGTAAAATTGAATTAGATGTTTAAAAGTGTTATGAAAAGTACTTCTGTCTAAGTTTCTTTGAGTAAACGAAGTGTTTTTAGGTTTTGTGGGAAGAATGTTATGATAATAAGAATTTGTCTCTGGTGATTATGGACTGCATTCAGAGTGGTGCAATGCAGTTGAAACTCTGTAGATCAGTATCAACTTGCAAACATAGAACCCAGGTGGGCAGAAGAATCAATCTATATATTCCTGAGTAATTTACAGTAGATTAGCAAGGACTCCAGTTGTTTAACAGTAGTATAAAGGAACCTTTTTACAATTCTGAATTAGGCTGCTGAGATCTTGGGAGGGAAACCAGGAGCGTGTTTCTGGACTATGAGCTCATTTCTAGTTCTGATTCCTGGACTGTTCAGGTGTTCACAGTTACCCTGCTTCTTCATCTTGAGCGTATGTTTCAACCACCCAGCCACTATTTTGCACTTGGCTCTGGTTGGCTGATCTCTAGAACCCTGAGATCAGCTAGCCAGAGCCAGATGCAAAATAGTGGGGGGAAATACCATAGATTCAATATTTCACACACCCCAACCGGCTACAAAGAGCTGTGCCCTGAGAACCGACACAGAAGCATGTGTGCTGTGTACCCACAGAAGTTTCTACAGACTTCATATCTGTGTTGCTGTTACATAAAAATGTACATTCAGATACAATATCCCATCTTCTGTTAGTATACTGGTGCATGAAACTGAAGGAAAAGGAAAGTACAGTTGGCATTGTGCCAAAATCTTTTTACAAAGGTCAACATAAGGAAGTTAGGGCTGATTTGAAGCAAATACTTCAGGTGCTCTGCAAGTTGGCTGAGTCAGACCGGACTAATCAATCCAAATGGGATTCTGTTCTCACAAATGGAAGTGGGCACACAATTTTCTCTTGATTATCTTTGCAACTTTTTGAAGTCCTCCCCAAATCTGCTCCAGAGGTTTCTGGAATCCTCTAGTACAGCACAAGTTAGTGCAGGGTGCAGCAAGGGAGAGGGGGAATTGGCAAAAAAACAGCCCCCCACCCCTCATTTATGGAAGCCTCCGCAGTATTTAATTGACAAATGTGGTGGCATGACAGGTTGCAGAACTGACAAATAATGCCCCCTGTTATGTACTGAAGTTCTCACCCTGGGCCAGCAGGGGGATACTGTAGATAGTTATGCAAATGAAGGATCGAAAAGTGACGTTCAGTGATTGGATAGCTTTGTATGCAAATGAAGGATCGAAAAGTGACGTTTAGTGATTGGATAGTTTTAGAATGTTGCAACAGTTACAGTTGTTCTGTAGCTCTATATAAGCAGGCTGACTGAGCTCCTCAGCTTAGTTCTGTTCCAGCTTAACCAAAATAAAGAGCTGCTTTAGAGAAATCGCTGTGTCGTCTGCTATGTCAACCCACAACTTAACACTGGCGACGAGGGTGGGATTGATGAACATCAGAGCACAGCCAGATGTGGCCATCCTCTGAACTGAGCTGAATCACTGAGTGAAATCACTGGACAGAACCAATTCAGAGCTGACTGTTCCATCCATCGCCCTTCACGCCGGCATCGGAATCATGGCTTCACTTGTGCCTCTACCGCCGTTTGCGCCAGCCTCTGAATCATGGGACTCCTACCTCGCTCGGTTCGACTGCTACCTCCAAGCCAACGAGCTGACAGAAGTATCAAAGGAACGGAAGTGGGGCCTATTCCTCAGCCTCTGTGGGCCTGAGGTGTTTGAGACGGCCCGAGCATTGGTTGTGCCTGAAGCAGTCCAGGCAACACCATGGGACACGATCCAAGAGAAGCTCCGCAACCACTACGCCCCAAAGCCTTCCAAGATTGCTGCCCACCATGCGTTTTACCACCGGAACCAGGCAGAGGGGGAGTCAATCAACAACTACACCACTGCCCTCAGGCAGGCTGCAATGCACTGCGAGTTCCGAGACTTAGACGATGCCCTGATGGATCAAATTGTCTGCGGGGTCCGGGACGTTCATCTGCAACGGCGACTCCTCGCCAAGCCAGACCTCACGCTACAGAAAGCCATTGAGGAGGCTGTGGCCTCAGAAGCTGCTGAACGCTCCGCCCTGGAGATCCGCAAGTCCAGCAGCCCGCGTCTTGCTAGGAAGCCAGTTCCAGTGCATCAGGAAGAGGCCAGCAGTGATGAGGCGTCCTCCAGTGAAGACGATGATGTGCACCAGACAAAGCGGGAGCGCAGGAAGTTCCAACAGAAGTCCAAGGGCCAACCGGAATGTGCCTGCTGCGGGGGCAACCATTCACGTGCCAAGTGTCTATTCAGAGACGCCATCTGTCGGACGTGTTCCAGAAGGGGCCACATCGCTAAGGTCTGCCGATTGGCTCTGTCTGACACCCCCCCTTCTCCGACTCGCAAGTCCAAGTCTTCACTCCAGTCTGCCAAGGAAAGCTGTTTCACTATCACCAACTGCCGCTGCCCGTCTGGAACCACGATTGGCCAAAACGATTCGCCTACGCGACGCAAGCTGAATGTCACGGTGCTCATTGAAGGAGCTCCATGTGGCATGGAGATCGACACTGGGTCTGCCCTGTCCATCGTGTCTTGGAGCACCATCAAAAGACTGGTACCCAGAGTGTCCAAAAGGCAACTCAACTCTCACCGTGTACACCTGAGAGACTACCAGGGGAATGACATTCCCGTGGTAGGCGTTGGCCGGTTCCGGATCGCCTTCAAGGATTTTTCGGGCCTGCTCCGGCTGGTGGTGGTCGAAGGTCAGCGGCCAAGCCTCCTAGGGCTAGACTGGTTTGATACCCTCGGCCTGGAAGTCACCGGCATCAACTGCATCTCTAACGCAGAGACTGAGGGTCTGGTCAAAGACTTTGCCGAGGTTTTTGACGGCACTTTGGGGCAATATACAGGTACGCCCATCTCCTTTAGCCTTGATCCACAAGTTGCCCCCATCAAGCTAAAGCCACGCCAGGTTCCCTTTGCTCTCAAGGCTAAGGTGGACGAACAACTGGACAAGCTGATCGCCCAAGGAGTTTTGGAGCCAGTTGACCACGCCAAGTGGGAAACCCCCATCATCACGCCTGTCAAGCCAGATGGATCGGTGAGAATCTGCGCTGACTACAAGTGCACGATCAACAAGGCACTTCAGCAGCACGCTTTTCCGGTTCCTGTTGTCCAACACCTGCTGCATTCCCTGGGTGAGGGTAAGGTCTTCGCTAAGCTGGACCTTGCCCAAGCCTATCAACAACTGCCTGTCGATGATGCCACTGCTGAAGCCCAGACGATCGTCACCCACTGAGGGGCATTCCGTTGCCGCCGGTTGCAGTTTGGGGTAAGTGTGGCTCCTGGCATTTTCCAAAGCCTTATGGAGCGTCTCCTGCAATGGCTTCCGGGCATGGTACCATATTTTGATGACGTCTTGGTGTCCACAGACTCACACCAGCAGCTGTTCGAGCGCCTCCGTGCCGTGCTGTCCAGATTCCAAGAGGCCGGGCTCAAGGTAAAGAGGGAGAAGTGCCAGATCGCCATTCCACAGGTAGAGTTCCTGGGCTATCTTATCGACACCTCCGGCCTTCACCCGACCACATCCAAGATCCGCGCTATCCAGCAGGCCCCCATCCCAAAGAACAAGACGGAGTTGCAGGCGTTCCTGGGGCTGCTGAACTTTTATAACATGTTCCTGCCCCACAAAGCCACGGTGGCTGAGCCTCTTCACCGACTCCTCAGCACAAAGACGCCTTGGTCCTGGGGTCATCGGGAGACGGCGGCCTTCAACGCGGTCAAGGCTCTCCTTTCATCGGACCGTGTGCTGGTACAGTACAGTGAATCCAGGCCGCTGGTCCTTGCCTGCGACGCCTCACCTTTTGGCATCGGCGCTGTCCTTAGTCACTGTTTTCCAGACGGAAGAGAAGCACCGCTCACCTACTTTTCCAGGACGCTATCTCCAACGGAACGGAATTACAGCCAGCTCGACAAGGAGGCACTGGCACTTGTGGCTGGAGTGAAGAGGTTCCATGAATACCTCTATGGCAGGACTTTTGACCTCATCACTGACCACAAGCCGCTCCTGGGCCTCCTCGCCGGTGATCGTCCAACTCCACCGGTCCTCTCACCACGCATGCTGCGATGGACTGTTTTCCTGGCTGCCTACCACTACCGGCTCGTCCACCGCCCGGGGAAATAGATGGGCCATGCTGACGCCCTCAGCCGTTGCCCTCTTCCAGCGTCTGTGGAAGACCCGGCTCCAGCTTCATCGCTCCTCCTGATTGAGGATCTTCTGGCAGCACCTGTATCGGCTGCCACTGTGGCCTCTGCATCTGCCCAGGATCGCACCATCAGCCGTGTGCTCAACTGGGTGTGGAGGGGGTGGCCACAAGGGCGTTTTGCATCGGAGTTCCAGCCCTTCGCAACCAGACAACATGAACTCTCAGCTCATTGCAGCTGTCCGCTGTGGGGAGACAGCTTCGTGATTCCCCAGGGACTCCGTCAGCGCGTCCTGGAGGCTCTGCACGTTGGCCACCCGGGAATTGTCAAAATGAAGGCGTTGGCTCGGTGTTACGTCTGGTGACCTAACATGGACGATGCCATCACTGCCTGGGTGTCCGCCTGTCAAGCGTGCCAAGAATCGAGGCCTGTGCCACCGGCAGCGAAGGGACACACATGGGAGACGCCCAAGACATCCTGGTCGAGGGTGCACATTGATCTGGCCGGCCCCTTTCACGGCCAGACCTTTATGGTAGTGGTGGACGCCTATTCCGAATGGCTGGAGGTGGCCCTCATGCCCTCCACCACTACCGAGGCCGTCATCCGGGTGCTGCGAGGCCTCTTTGCGACGCATGGGTGTCCTGATGTCCTTTTCTCTGACAACGGACCGCAGTTCACATCAGGCACTTTTGAGCGGTATCTTTTGGGACTGGGCATCCGCCATGCCCTAACGGCACCATTTCATCCATCCAGCAATGGGCAAGCGGAGAGAATGGTGCGCTCGGCAAAAGAGGGAGACTGGCATGAGCGGGTCGCCGAATACTTGTTCGTGCAACACATCACCCCTCATGCGGCCACAGGGCGGAGTCCTGCTGAACTGCTTATGGGCCGCCGCCTCAGGTGACTGCTCGACCAGCTGCACCCGGATTTTGCCGTGGCCAAACCCCCAAGCTGTGCCAACGCGCCACGGTCATTTGTTCCAGGAAACCAGGTCTTTGCCCGGAACTATGTGGGGGACATTCCTTGAGTGCCAGCCACAGTAGTGGGAGTCACTGGACCTCGCTCGTACCAGGTGGCACTCGAAGACGGTCGCTTGTGGCGCCAGCACATAGACCAGCTTAGGCGCAAGGTTGCGGACTTGGACACTACCGTGGTGCCCCCAACTGCGCGCGTGGCTCCAGAAGAGACACTTACAGATGGCGAGGCTCCACCTACACCTCCCTCGCAAACTGCCAGCGTGGAGCCGAACCAAGCCGCTTCAGAGGGTCTGCCAGACTTACCACAGGCTCAGACCACTCCACTTGCGGAGGCTCCACCCACAGCAGCGGATCCAGGGGATTTGGTTTCAGTGCCACCTAGGATCGCACCACAGCCTCAGCAAGAATTGTGTGGCCCCCCGGACTTGGCTACCAGTCCCCAGCGGTCTGGCAGAATTTCCAAGCGCCCAATGTATTTAAAGGACTATGTTGTTGGACATGTATCACTGTTGGTCTAACTATGGGAAATGTAACCGATATGCTTTTGTGCCTAATTGAACCATTATGTGTAGTGCTGTATATAAGGAAACCATTACAATTGTAACTAACGCCTTATCTCGGTGTGGAGGGGTGTTATGTACTGAAGTTCTCACCCTGGGCCAGCAGGGGGATACTGTAGATAGTTATGCAAATAAAGGATCGAAAAGTGACGTTCAGTGATTGGATAGTTTTGTATGCAAATGAAGGATCGAAAAGTGACGTTCAGTGATTGGATAGTTTTAGAACGTTGCAACAGTTACAGTTGTTCTGTAGCTCTATATAAGCAGGCTGACTGAGCTCCTCAGCTTAGTTCTGTTCCAGCTTACAAAATAAAGAGCTGCTTTGGAGAAATCGCTGTGTCATCTGCTATGTCAACCCACAACTTAACACCCCCATTCCATTTTCAGGTGCCTGTACTGGATCACAGCTCCTTTAAAAATGGGAAGTTACCTTCTGTTCACAGAAGTCGTTTCAGTCATAAAAAAGATGTGCTGAATTAAAAGTGACATTGGAGTTCTATGATAAATAAGCACTAGTGACTTCTGAGCAAGTTAGAGCAAATATGTGTATTGCTTAGCATTTCACAGGGCTCTGTAGTTTAAGACAAATGTCTAAAAAAAAGAAAAAATATCACAACAAACCCACCTTATTGTGGTTTCAGGCAAAATAAAATTAGAATTGGGAATGGGAATGGAAAGTGGATATCAACATTCTCCTTAGCTGGAGTTTCCATCCTAGACCTAGGTAACAATTTGGACATCAGTATTGTTGACTGACCTAGAAAGTTTACTCAGGTGTAGCTGCAGTAGTAGCAGCTGATCAGCTTCATCAGTGGTATTTATAACATGAATGCTTATAAGTTTAAACATAATTCATGAAGAGGAGGAGAGCTCCTTTTATACATCACCAGATATAGGACTGAAGCCATATGATAAGGCTTTTGCATAAGTGTTCTCTCTTCTGGACTGCCTTGACATTTATTTTACTAAGATTTCAAGTACTCATGTATAAATAAGACTCACAAAAACTGATTCAGGATAAACAATAAAAATGCTGGATTAGAAACTTATTGTAGGAAATATTATGCAATTGATTAACACAAGCTACTCTCCTGGAAGAAATTAACTGTAACTGAATCAAATTTAGATGGTCCGTCACAAAATGAATTAGAAATCTGCCTCATCCTCTGTAGCCAGTATGGAAATGAAAGCTTATTATAGCCTCTTAAAAATCTAGTAAATAATCTTGCATGGCTAATACCTTTTGTCTGCTAATTCAAAAGGCTTCCTTCAAAGAAGTTTGACTACCAGTTAGAACTAAAATGTCAGTTCTTAGTGGTGCAAGTAATTTTTGTAAGAGTCATGTTTGTAAAATAAGCAATCAGTCAAGAATGCTGTCTTTTTTCAAGGAAAAAAACCCTGTCTTTAATTGTACACAATATGGCATGTCATCACATAATTTTAGAAGATATTAAAATAAATAAACTGGAAAGATCTAATGCAGTGTACAGAGCACTGTTGTAAAATGATTTGACAGTTTGTCATTTTTATATTTTAGCTTTAGTAGCCTGCCATGCTGAAATTAATATCAGAAAAGTATTGTGTAGGAAGGCACATATTATAAATGGGAGATTATGAAAAAGAAAATGTCAATATTGGTTTAGATGAACCAGCATATCATCCTAGCAATATTTTGATGTTCAACCATCATTTTTATACATTTGAGACTTTTTCAGAAACAAACAAAATGGGAAATGGAATTTCAGCTACATGCTGAATTTTGCTTCACAGAATCAGATTAAGAAATGGCCTTTCCTGCTTTTTGCCAGGGTATCCATTTTAGTTCAGCTTTGCCTAATATGATTTTGTCCAGCACATTATCAAATTTAGCATTTGTTGGATAGCCTAATGTACATTAATTTTACATAATTTAAGAGTAGAAAGCTAAGGTTCCAACAAATAAAGATAATAGACAGTAGCAGCAGCACTAAATAGGTTACAGTCCTATATAGTGTAAATGTCCCTGAGAAAAAAATAGATATGTTATTTAGTGTTAGAGACATCTGTGGCAATAATAGCAAGATAAAACATGAATCAGTTAAATCTTACTTAAATAAAACTTTATATAGGAAGATCTAACCTGCAAATTCAGTTGCAATTAGTTATTAATAACAAGACATATATGCACATTATATTCCTGTTTGGTGTATCTGCACACAAACAACAACAACAAAGGGTCCAGTCCAAAAAGACTGCAAATAAAAGCTAGCAAATACTATGTTTACTAGGAAATACTTATGCCCTTAAGTAAAAATGAACTTAAGTAGATTTTGGAAGTTATAATTAAAAATGCTAGGCTCTTTCTCATCATTGTACCGCATGTCAACATTATCTACTTGTATTATTTTCTTTTCAGAAGTTCCCAGTTTAAATGTTTCACCTCAGGCTTGTATTCATAAAGTGGTTTTTAGGGCAAGCCACTACGTCTCAGCTTTATTGCTTTCCCCCAGTTAGGGATAGGGGAGAAGCTGATGCAGTTCACACTTTCTAAAACAACATGCAAACTAAAACACATTCATCCTTCAAAATTTGCACTTTTCTGAATTTTGCAATGCAGTTCTCCCATCAAGTGATGTGTACAAAATTGTCTATATAGTATGGTAAAAGTGTGCATATAAATGCATTTATGTTGTTGAAAATAACATACACATATGCATTACATTAGAGAAAATTGTTTTGTAGAAAGGTGTACATTAGGAGAAAATTGAATTTTGATTGAGACTTTTAAAAAGAAAATCGCAAACCGATGTGGAGAACTGAATTTAAGATTACCTCACGTAGGATAAGAAAAATGAGATAAACCTAAAATGACACCCCTACCCCCAATATTTGAGAAATGATATCTCCATGAATTGGGTTCAGACATTGAGATAGCAGTCTGTAGACCCAACCATCAGAGTTTCACTGAATCTCCAGTTTAATGAGGATCAAATCCTTAGTGGTCTGTGGCAGTGTTCTGTTTCTGTTTCTGTGTATAATTTCCACATCTCTTCCACCCATGACATGTACAAAGTCCTGATGGGACAGTTTAGTATCTTCTAAGTTGTCAGAGATCAGTAAACGAGAGGGCGAGCATTAAAATAGCTTGTGCAAAGAATGTTGCCCCACATAACAAAACCCAAATCCAACTGAGCACACATTGATTTATCATAAAATGGTGCTTTGTTGATGCAGTTTTAGGGTACATTCTTGCTACCACGTATACACATGGATAAGTCATAGTGCCTTGACTTCAGTGGATGGATGGATGGATGGATGGATGGATGGATGGATGGATGGATGGATAACTCAGACCAGGAATGAAGTCTTAAAATAAATTTCCCTTTATATCTACTGATCTTTCCTCTAATGTTTTAAAAGAACACACAAACTGATTTTAACATTATGAGATAACTGCACATCTTAACAGTGACTTTCCTCCTGTATTACCTTTGCCAAAATCTTTTTTTAAACACAGGTATAATTTTCATTTACCTTGAAAATCGGGATGATGTGCAGAATCCCTTTGTCACTGTGGACAACATCAAACAAGACAAATGCCCTACATGGAAGTGTATTACATTTTAATGTTTCCTTTTTAAAAGGGGGGAACAAAATCCCTGTCATTGGTAATTACTGTTGACAGTGTGGGCTTTGTAGCAATCTACAGACCTGTACTTTGTGCATCAACATTCCTTATTATTCTAATTAAACTGGAACATTGTGCCCTTGCGAATCATTAATGGGTTTTCATTTCATGAATGACATTTGCAGGAGTTAAAACAGGCAGTTCATATAAAGTCCACAGGCAACTGTGTTAAAATTAGCATCACCATAGCAACAGTCTTCCATCATTAGCATTCAGGGCTACAGGAAATGTTTTGTTGTGCTTTTGTTTGCAAATAAAGGATTTTCTCATACATTTTGCATTGGGGGGAATCTGACAAAATGCACTTCAGTTAAAATAAAAATATTCCACAAAATGTGGTGCCTTTGATTTAAGTATTTGGGATTTCCCCCTCCCCTTGTGCATGTGATTTCATAATCTCTACAGCTGTATAGTCTAACCTCCTGAACAGCTTTTATTCATTGCTCATGTGCTATTCTGCAGAAAAGCCTTGCGTAGTCTTTAATTCACGTTTTAGCGGAGGTAAATTTCCCCCTCTACCTTCTTTCTAATGGGAGGGTTCATACTTAAAATAATAAAATAAAAACTTCCGTAAAAGGATGGAAAAACACAAGAGTTCCTCTGCTCTCACTTTCTGCCTGCTGGCAAGAGCCTGGGAAGGCTTAGGATTTCCAGTTACTTTGCCTTAAGTTCCTCATTGGCCCACTTTAGGATTGCAGCCTAATAAATGTATAAAAACAGTATGAAACTACTATGGAAACATCATTAGTTCTAAAGGGGCGGAAAATCTGCATCCTTTGTTTTTAGATATGTGCATTATTCAAAGCATGTATAATGATTTCTGTGCAATTTCACACACATTTTACCTACCAAACAAAAGTAAATTATACTAATTTAACCAAAAAATATCATTTGAAAATTCCCGTTTTATTACAACTTTTTAGCACCCCTCATTTTTTAAATTGAAAGCTGAGAATATCAACATGCCCTAAAGATGAAACATTTCCCATTCCCTGTCATACAGAAGGCAATACTATTCATACAATGGTGTTTAGTGGGTGTGTGGGTGTGTGGGTGGGTGTTTTCAGGTAGATAGATATTTCTGGTGACAGATTACTCATGGGAATCTTTTCAGGCAATGTTTTCGTTCTACACATATGTTCCCCAATCAGTAAAGATGATAGGCACACAAGGTGGCAGGGCCCCCTTGGTGGTGGCCCTGGGTTGTGGAAGCCCCTTCCAACTGAACTATGCATTCCCCCACAATGCAGGACTTCATGGAGCCCTTAAATTATTATCTATTCTAGGCTGCCTTTCCATAACACTGTTTTCTAACATGTTACAATTTAAGATATCTGATGTATATTAATGTGGCTTGCTGTATATGCTGTATATGCCTAAAAGGCAGCCTTTAAGTATGTGAAATATGTTTTTTAAAATCTAGCTAATTAATTGACTAAATGTTTTAGCCTTACATTGGAAACATGTTGTGTTGTGCATGCAGCTAATTATTCAGAGCACACAGGCCAATGGAGATAAGTTTAAGAAATATGCAAACTCCCTTTTTCTAAATAATACCACTTAATTAAGAGAAACGCTTCTGTGGTTTATATTCTCTCCAGCACTGGCCTAAGCACCCTCTTTGTGCTATGGTCATTTATCTGTAGGAAAGAAAAAACAGTGATTCTTGGCTAGGCATGTTAATTCATACTTATCTGTATTTGCTAGTGGCCTGGTTCATATGTCACATCAAACCTTAGTTAAAAATAAGCTAGGGTTTAAAGTGGATTAGCAGTGTGCAAGCCACCTCTTTGTTCCTTTTGTTGCCATGCCGGGCAGGAAGCAAATCAGAGGATGGCTTTGTGTTACATGCAAACCAGCATGTGTGGTTTGTTTCTCCTATGAACAGAAGCCAAGGTTTGTTCTTGACTTAACCACTCATGGTTTGTTTAGAGAAGACAAACTATGTGTGCTGGTTCACAGATGACATGAAGCCAGCCTCTGGTTTGTTTCCTTGCTGGAATGCTGAAGGAAAGAATGGGAACAAAATGGAAGCTTCTTCACTTTAAGCTACAGCTTACATTTAACTGTGGTTTAAATGTGATGTGTAGGGACGCAGGTGGCACTGTGGGTTAAACCACAGAGCCTAGGACTTGCCGATCAGAAGGTCGGCGGTTCGAATCCCTGCGACGGGGTGAGCTCCCGTTGCTCGGTCCCTGCTCCTGCCAACCTAGCAGTTCGAAAGCATGTCAAAGTGCAAGTGGATAAATAGGTATCGCTCCGGCGGGAAGGTAAACGGCGTTTCTGTGTGCTGCTCTGGTTCGCCAGAAGCGGCTTAGTAATGCAGGTCACATGACCCGGAAGCTGTACGCCGGCTCCCTCGGCCAATAAAGCAAGATGAGTGTCACAACCCCGGAGTCGGTCACGACTGGACCTAATGGTCAGGGGTCCCTTTACCTTAAATGTGATGTGTAAACCTGGCCAGTATCTGGGTGGGGAAAACAATGTGGTTCCAGTTTATTTTATGCATTCTACCTTTCCAATGGCTTCTCTGTGACACTTTGCAAGCAGAATACTATTCTGCATAGAAAGGCAGGTTATTATTTTTAGCAAAACTTTTCTTGAAGGGTAAAATTCAAAAAATGAAATACATAATAATGCTTCTTTGGAATTTTGGAATTTGAGGCTAAATCCAGTACCACAGTGATTTACAAACAAGTTTAACATATAGCCCATGCATTTTATACATACCCTTTACAAAACCAGCCTTGTAGTTTCCAGAGGGCTAACCAACTAGCCAGTTTAGTATGTTTAATCAAAAGCAGTAAAAATTCCTATGGCACGTTAAAGCCTAACAAATTTATTATGGACTAAATGCACTCATAGACTAGAGTACCTTTCATGAGATATGGCAGTTCCAGGGTTTTTTCCTTCTTCATTTAATTAAAATCTCCATGTCATTAAGAGCATAAAAGTGCTAGATTTCTAAACATGTAATCATCTACTTTAATGTCCTCTAAGATGCTCACCACAGGCTGCAATCCTATGCATGCTTCCCCAAGAAGAAGCTCTATTGAATGAAATCATTCTGTGTAAACGCCCAGAAGATTGGACTGCATAGTTGCATGAGAATAATCACTGAAATCACAGTTCTTTTGAATAAGTGTGCATACAATTGGGTTGTATGATGCATATTTAGAATAAGCTTCCTGAAGTACTGTAGAGGAGAAATAGAATAACTGCTAACCTCATTTATACACCTACATGTGAACAATCACTCATTGTTCTTCCACAAAAGCAGCTTGTAGTTCTCATATTTGCAAACTTGATTTACCACTTTTTCTTTTTAAACCTTGTTAGGATTCTTTTATTTTATTTTATTCCTTTTTTTGTCTCATATTTCACTAAAGTGAGGGAAGTGCTTGCTGAGATATTACACAGCTGTCCTCTCATTTGAGCTTCTCAGGCACTGGATATCACCACTGATTACATCTTATAATTATATTCATTGAATCCATCTTGAAAATGACATGGTTTTCTGTTAAGCATCCTATAAAAATGGCCTCACCATCACCCCATTAAAGCTTGTGCTGAACCTCTTATTCTACAGTCCATACAAATAAGTTGGAGACACTTACTTAACTATCACATTTGAAAATATTCCCCATAAATGGTGGAGTTCTAAAAACTCCAAAGGAGCATTTGCACTGACAGGCCTGCATATTCCATTGGCAAGCGGGTATCAAGCTCAGTTCAGTTTCTCGTTATCCCTGGAAAGCTTTGAACTACCTAATGTATAATATATAACTTCCAGCATAATAAGCATCTTGATGTTTTTCCTTTCACTTCTTTTACTGAGATTATTTTTTCAAATTGTTGTCCTGATTTTTTTTCTTGCTGTTCCTAAAAATGTGATTGCTTTGATCACTAATTTATTTTAACACACCTAGACAGACGACGTACCAGCTGGAGTTTATTGTGCCTTTTGAAAAAATGCTGTTCACAGTGCTATTGTTAAACACGTGTTTCAACTTTCCATTTGACTTTACTTTGGGATGAGTTACTTGATTTTTAAATGTAAGCCAGACATAGGGCTTCCATTTGTATAAACTGAAGGCTTAGAACTTTGCTTCGTTTGCAAATAGAGAGCAGTCACCACAACCTCCTATGCCATCATCACCTTTTCACACATTGCTGTGCTAGATGCAAACTAAAATGCCAGACCAATCAACCTTACACATCCCTCCTTGCAGGCTGTAACAACCCAGGCCTTTGCAAGCAACATGTGTGCATACGACATACTGGATAGGTTCAGACTGCTCACTAATGAAGGGTTGATGTGACTGCCACAGTATGTTAAAGAGAGAAACAGAACAGTACCAAATGTGGAGGCACTTTGGCAGGTTAGAGTTATGCTAATATTCTTTGGGCATCCCTTATGCATCTTGCTTTCGGTGCACAAAGAGGGCAGGATTGCAAAACAATTTTGTTTTTTAAACTAGTAGGTACCCCTTAACACTCCCTTTCTTGTGTGCAGTATTATTATTATTATTATTATTATTATTATTATTCTATTATTTCCTCCAGTACTTGCAGATAAGGTCTATGAAAAGAAAGGGATAATAGAAATTATCTGTATTGGCCTAGAAATTAATTCTATATATATTTTTATTGTTAGATTGCTTCAGGAGGTTTCATTGATGCAATAGATAAATTTAAATTCTTTTCTTGAAGGATGGATGAAGGAAGCCCATTGTAATTGATTAAAAAAACTGACAAGTGACAACTTACACTGTGTTTAACCACATATTTAGACATTTTTCATTCTGCTAATACCCAATTTGACCATAGTGTAAAAACCAACCATATTAATCTGGAACAGTTCAGTTAAGATGAACTGATAAATGTTCTGATTTTCTGTGGACTACATATTTTATTAGCCTATGACTCGGACATGGGCTGATACTTTTAATGGCTTTCAGATTTAAACTCATCAACTTTCATTCCAGAGCTGCTGTACTTTGCTGCAGCTCTGCAACTGCAGATTGAAAAGGAGAAGGAAAAATGTTGCCAGGTCAGCAAAGTAAAGGTAGAGATGTCATCACTAAAATGTTTTATTTTTGTAGCACAAATTCTTTTCTTGGCTGTTCCATGACTCAATGCATTAAGCAGGAAAAACTTAGTTTCAACTGGCCTTGCTTGCTATATCCAAATCACTGATATATTTTTAATATACCACATTAAAGTGGGAATGGCTATCTTCCCCTTCTAAGCAGAGCTTGAATGGCCATCTGCCATGGATGCTTTAGTTGCGATTATTGTAGTGTAGGGGATTGGACTAGATCAGTGTTTCCCAACCTTGGGCCTCCAGCTGTTTTTGGACTACAATTCCCATCATCCCTTGCCACTGGTCTTGCTAGTCAGGGATGATGGGAGTTGTAGTTCAAAAACAGCTGGAGGCACAAGGTTGGGAAACACTGGACTAGATGACCCTTGAGGTGCCTTCCAACATTACAATTCTATGATTCTATGAACAAGTCATCACATTTATTGCAGTATGTTCCCTTTATAATGTTTAGAAAAATATTGATCATATGTAGTAAATATTTACTAAATGAATTGACAAAACTAAGTACAATGAATATGGTGGGCGGAAAACATCTTCTGTGGCCCTGGTTGGTGGAAGATAATTATCAAGGCAATAAGATATGTAAACAAGAAGTATATATTTCAAATCCTCTGATGCCTCTGTTGTTACCATTACATTCTAATGGCATGAATAAAGGTAAAGGTACCCCTGACTGTTAGGTCCAGTCGCGGAATACTTTTCCACAAAAAACTTACAAAGAAATTTGCAGCTTTAAATATATTTAACATTGGAGAATGATGGGCATAGTTAAGAATGTGTAAGAAGATTTGTGTCAGTTAATGTTCATTTGAAGTACATACTTTACAGTGCAAACCTAATCATGTCTACTCAGAATTAAGTCCTGCTGAATTCACTGGGGCTTACACCCAAGAAAAGTAGGGTTAGGACTGCAGTCTAAGGCCTTGTGCCCCCACCCCCCCAGTACAAATAGCAATTAATCTTAATAAGCACTGCCTGTGTATCAATTTGTGTGTGTTGAAGTCTGGAAGGCAATTAACACTTCTTTACTACCTTTTATTAGTAAAGGACTATAATTGATGGCTAACTATAATTTTCCCCAACAACAAAGAATTTTGGTCTCTAAGGTAGATTTTACCTCCTGAGGTGTAGTATGCCATACAAATAGATTTTGAAGAATTCAAATGGTAGAATTAGGTCTATTTAAGTTGAATGTTTTGGTATTCACAATTTTATGATATAGAAAATAGATATCTGTAAAAATGTATCTTATCAATCATTAAATTATCACTTTTTTTGTCAAGGGTAAACAGCTTTTGGGCTCTTATCCTATTAGCCTAAGACTGAAAACTAGTGGATGTGATATTTTAAGAGAACAATTTTTGGCCCAGGGCTGCTTTCTCTTTTGGGCAACTTTCCTGGGGCCACATGCTACCAGTGGGTGGGACCAGAAACAAACATGAGTGGAGGAATGAATGTTGCATTTTACCTTCGTACAACAGACTGCTTTCTAGATATACTCCCACATCCTTCTCTATCAGAATTCAAGGGCACACTCCACATTCATGGATGGTGAGAAACAGGGCTGGTGTGGGATGTGGCCAAGGGTGGGGAGGCGTGTAGCTAAGAAGGAAGTGTGACATGGAGAGAGCCCTGAGGGCATTCTAGAGGCATTCAGTTCCACCAGCTTGAGATTACAGTGGTACCTCTGGTTACATACCTGATTCGTTCCGGAGGTCCGTTCTTAACCTGAAACTGTTTTTAACCTGAAGCACCACTTTAGCTAATGGGGCCTCCCGCTGCTGCCGAGCAGCCGCAGCGTGATTTTTGTTCTCATCCTAAAGCAAAGTTCTTAACCCGAGGTATTATTTCTGGGTTAGTGGAGTCTGTAACCTGAAGCGTATGTAACCTGAAGCGTATGTAACCCGAGGTACCACTGTACTTGCATATGTTTTAAGACAAAGCATTCTGCATAACCCAGACAGTCTTTTCCATGAGTCAAAACTGCTTATCTTCATGCAAGGCGCTCCTATTTTCCACTAATTTCCCTACTCCAACAGATCTGAGATCTGCACTTTACAAAATGAAAGTTACCTACTGTGATTATTTTTAGTCAGCAGCACTGCATTTTCTGTAATACTATAACTGGGATAGTAACAGAGCAGGGAGAACCAAGAGTTTTGCTTTACTAAGAATGCACCGGGTGGAGGGCTTCTAACAAAACAAGACTCCAATAATTATTTCTTGGAGAAGAGACACTGTACATTGTTTCTAGGTGGAAACCTGATTTTTGTATCTGAGACTCTAATAGGATAGGTCTTGTGCCCTGATATCACCTAACAAATACAAGTGAAATACAGTATTATCTTTGTGGTTCTGCTATCCATAGGCTCAAGAACCATCTCAGCCACTGTACATACAGTTTGCCTCCAGACTTTCCTGAGTGTAAATAAAAGCTGTGGAGCTGCCAGCATAATCCAAGCCAACATATTAAAATTCTGTGCAGCCTTGGGCTTATTATGCAACCTGCAAGCCTAATCTTGTGATGGTGTGTGTTTGCACACACATACATGCAGAAGGTAGATAACAAATGCTGGGGAAGGGGAAAAATTGTGTGGTTTCTGAAGGTCACAGAATCTTTAATTTGTCTCTCCCCCTCCCCCCCCCCCCACTTAGTCAATTAAAGTATTAGTGGATACATTGAATGATATAACAGAATGTGATATTATGTACGTATATGGAATTAGAAGGAGTGAAAGCAGACACAGATTTCTGCCCCTACAGCTCTGTAAAAGTGAATTGGATGGTATTAAATAAAACCTTTGGCTCATGGCTAATACTAAATATAATTTCTGTCTTAATGAAATTTTCATGTTTTGATTGAATTTCCATTTGAAGTAGTTACAAACATGTATCTGCAAAGCAGGCAAAAGTATTTTAACAAAAATGTGGCTGTCAAAAGGTAATTTGACTCTTTGCTACTCAAGTGGATGAGGTTATTGAGATTTCTTTTGTTTTGTTTTTTGTTTTTTTAAAAAGGCAGATGCATAGAAAATTAACTTTCACAGCCCAGCTCATGGACACAATGACAATTCACACCTACTGTTTGGTACAGATTAAGAAGTTATTGCAGCGTGATGTGACTGAAACTGAAATTCAGCTTTATCTTGCAAAGTAAAATTGTCAACTTGAGTAAAACCTTCCTCACAGCATGGATCAATTTGTAGCTTTTCCTTCATTTAAGGCCGCAGTACTCTTTCTTCACCACCAAAATGGCAGTTATCATTCTTATAGCGCCTCACAAACAGATTTCAATAAACTCCCGAAATCAGCAAGACATTTAAGTACGTTCTTGGCATCAGCTGAAGAAAGTGGTCTGAACAAAAATAATGAATGTACTTCAAACCTGAATTGGAAGCTAAAAAGAGAGACAGCTTGAAGAGTGCACGAGTTTGCAGCAGAAAATTCTTGCTGTTTCTCAGAATTACAGCAAAACTGCAGTTTTGGTTTATGAAATGCTGTGAATGTACTTGCCCTTTTTAAAAAGGCAGATGCTGAGAGCAGCTTTAAACATCTTATCTTGTAAAAACCTGTAATTGTGTTAGTGATTGTGGCTGAAAACTAGCTACCTGGCCCACCAAGAATCTCTGATTGCTGGGATGATACCCACAAATTACATCAAGTAGGAATAACATTGCATTGTGGGTAAATCCAAGGAACTGAGGAAGAGGCTGATGGCCCCTGTCACAGAGTGGGCAGAGCAGGCAGAGTCTCAGGGACCATGATCTAAAGGAAAGCACATGTCAGGAGGAGGAGCCAATCTAGAGGGAGATGTAATGGTTCTCTCCTATTCTAATGGAGGAAGCGAAACTACATTTATTTCTGTTAGAGAATGAGGGAAATATCCTATGCTAGTCATATCTGGAGTGTCAAAAGGGATTGGGGAGTTGTGGTCCAACAACTTCTGGAGGGCCCCAGGTTAGCCAGCCCTGAACTATTAGCAATGGGTGAGAAAATCTAGCTAGTGAAAGTAAGTGAAGAGACTATCTGGGTCACCAGTTAAAAATCTGGATCAGTAAGGCTGTAATCCTATATCCCCTTTGCTGGAAATAAGCTCCACTGAACTCAATGCTGCTTACTTCTCTAAAGGCACAGGTTCAACTATAAATCATCTAATTTGTGATTCTAATTCCAGGCTTCTGTGACTTTTTGGGACTAATTATGGATTCTCTCAGATTTCATGGTGGTCTACTCATGTGAGCAGTGAACTCACACAAGAGTCCGCATCTTTCCATTTAATTTATCTGAAACACTGACATGTCAATCTTCTTTAAAAAAAATAATAATCCCAGGGTGGCTCACATAAACTGATAAAACATCAATAAATACAGTGAAACTTGTTATTTAAGAAAACACCAATACTTCAGGAACCAGCAGAGCACAGCAAAGTGAATAAAAAACAGCAGAATCAATAAAACCTAATTAATTAAAACAAGCCAAAGTAACATGTTTGTATGCCTAGACAATCTTCTCCTAATGCTTGTAGGGCATCAAATTTGGCATTCCACCCAGCTAAGAGAAAGGGGAAAACTTGGAGAATGGCTTCTGATGATGAGTACAACCTGATAAGGAACAGGTGATCTTCCTGTCCCAGCATACTCTGCTAGACAAATTACGTAGTACACTACTCATGTGAGCAGTTTAATTGGACAATTCAGTCTCTGACATATAGTTAAAAGAAGCAACTCTGTGAAAGCTAAGCAGGGTTGGGCCTGGAAAGCAACTGGTTGGGAGAACACCTGGGAACTTTTTTTGTACTCCTTGGGGGAAAGGTAGAATAGAAATGTAACAAGTAAAAACAGGGCACTGTACAAATGAAATACGCTGCAGGAAAATATGCATCTGTTCTCAATACTTACCAAGACATAATTTAACTCCCAAAAAACCTTTATTTGAAGACTGGTATTATATACCATATTTTTCGCTCTATAGGACGTACTTTTTCCCCTCCAAAAATGAAGGGGAAATGTGTGTGTGTGTCCTGTGGAGCGAATGCAGGCTCCTTGGCTTCAGGGCTGATTTCCTTAAGAATGGATAGGTTTGATCTTCTTGCAGTCCATGGGACTCTCAACAGTCTCCTCCAGCACCATAATGGAAAAGCATCAATTCTTCGGCGATCAGCCTTCTTTATGGTCCAGCTCTCACTTCCATACATCACTACTGGGAAAACCATAGCTTTAACTATACGGACCTTTGTCGGCAAGGTGATGTCTCTGCTTTTTAAGATGCTGTCTAGGTTTGTCAATGCTTTTCTCCCAAGAGGCAGGCGTCTATTAATTTCGTGGCTGCTGTCACCATCTGCAATGATTATGGAACTCAAGAAAGTAAAATCTCTCACTGCCTCCATTTCTTCCCCTTCTATTTGCCAGGAGGTGATGGGCCCAGTGGCCATGATCTTCGTTTTTTTGATGTTGAGCTTCAGACCATATTTTGTGCTCTCCTCTTTCACCCTCATTAAAAGGTTCTTTAATTCCTCCTCACTTTCTGCCATCAAGGTTGTGTCATCTGCATATGTTAATATTTTATTAATATTAACCCCATGTTGGTTGTTAATATTTCTTCCGGCAATCTTAATTGCGACTTGGGATTCATTCAGTCCAGCTTTTCGCATGATGAATTCTGCATATAAGTTAAATAAGCAGGGAGACAATATACAGACTTGTCATACTCCTTTCCCAATTTTGAACCAATCAGTTATTCCATATCTAATTCTAACTGTAGCTTCTTGTCCCACATAGAGATTTCTCAGGTGACAGATGAGGTGATCAGGCACTCCCATTTCTTTAAGAACTTACCATAGTTTGCTGTAGAATTTAGTCCAAAGTAAATAGACATAGAATTGGAGCCTTAGGCACATTTGGACTCCAATCAATCATAGATAGCTCTTAAAGTTTGTCCCCATGTTGGTTTTATAATTAAAATGTTTAATTAAATGGCAAATGAAAGTACTGTAAGATCCTTGTTCCACTATCTGCAAAATATCCAGAAAGAAAATATCACTAATTAAGCTGCAATTCTTCACCCATTTATCTTGCGATAAAGCCTGTTTGGCATGATGGGACTTCCTTCAGATTTTCACAGTAATCTTAAGCTATAAATCCTGTTGTATTTTCTAGGAAAGTATGCACCTAGGTAGATGGAGAGAGAGCAGTAGATCAAAGGATACTCTAAGAAGCAGTGAACACAATGATACAATTATTTTGTTAGTATATGTTGCTCATAATGTCACTTCACTAAATAAACCATTTAGTCTTACATCTTTAGAGACTTCAACGGAACAAAACAGGTCAAACTTCCTATGTACCATCAGAGGTATCAAAATGACAAATCCTGTTGTCATTTTTAGCCATTTAAAATGTGGAATGACACAAATATACACACTTTCTCCTTGACATATTGCCCTATACAGTCCATTGGGTTTTAAGATTTTCCAGGATCCTGATATATATATGGCAAGGGATACATAAACTCCATCAACACAGAGATGAAGTCCTGCAACTCTACTCTGTTATCTGCTAGAGGTGAAGCCAAATACAACACAAATATCAGCTTCACACTTGACTAAGGAATAGAAAGGCAGATGAATTATTGGGGTATTGTGACATCTCATAATAAATGATTTCAACCCTTTTAGAAAACACTATATAAATAGGGAATTTTTCCATTGGTCCCGAGTGAGCTGTGCCCATTATTTTACATGGATTTACTTTACAGTATTTTATTTATTGCTTCCCTTAACTGCCACTCGTCATCCCCACTCAAATCTATTTTCTCTGGAGCAGAGCAGCAATTTTGTCATCTTAGGGTAGTTTTGTCATTGTTCATTTCATGTTTTTGTAGGTAGGACAAGCCAAGAGATTTTATAGATTTGTGTCAACCAGCCAAAAGCATATAATATATATATATTTCTGTTCTGAAATTGTAAAGCTAGTCAGACGTTTTCTCTCTTTTCTTTTCATGTGTGTTTTTCCCCCATTTGTTATTCAGCTGATAACATTTTGATGTGGAGATCAAAGAGTTAATATGCTTTTGAATTGTGGAATGACTCAGATTTCCCCTTCAGTGTTTTTGATTTTTTTTTTAAGGGTGCTGTGTGGGTGTAAGGTAGGAAAAAAGCGCCAGGAGAATGGATACACTAATTGGGGTTTTCACCTGCTGTGAGTCTAATTGAATACAATGCTTTATTTGTTACTGAAGGAGAAAGAAGATTATGCAAAGTGTCAGAATTTCAGACTAGTTTTTATACTCCTAGTACTTGGTAACAATGCATGGGAAAAGAAGACAGAATGTGCCAAAGGACAGCTTCAATTTACTATTAAGGTGGACTGGGAATTGAAACCTCTTATTGAAGCTGACTGCTGCTCACATTCTCAGTAGCAGTTACTTCAGAATGCTTTGTCTCAGGTTTCATTACTTCTGAGGCAATCTGATTCTCCTTATTTCCGTGGGATTAGGAAGAAATATGTAAACATAATTAAAAATAGATATCTAGATGTTTTAGTTATTTTAGTATTTTGTGTGTAAATACATAGTAAAGTGGAGCAGTGATCGATATTTCTCCTTAAGCTAGTAATAGAAATGGAAATGAATGAGCAAATATAGTGTTATAAAGATTACTGAAAGGAGGAGAGGGCATCATTCAAATTCATCCTGGAGCTCAAGCAAAATATTGCAGACATTCTGGTAAAACATGTAACTCAGTCTCACTTTTCCCTTCAACTTTCACACCAGAAAGCAGAACTATGGGAATGCTAATTAGCATAATGTTATGATCCCACACGTCATCCTAAATTCCCAGAATGATTTAAAATACATTAAAACTTAAAATTACAAAAAATAAAATAAAATACAATCACAAAAGGAGGATAGGTCCTGAATAATACTTCTCAGGTGTTAAAAGCCATGGTAAAGAGGTACAATTCAGCATTTGTGAAAACTGTATAATAAAGTTGCTGGATATACCTCAATGGGGTTGGGACTTCCACAACGTAGGGACTCGCATAGAAAACATGCTGGCCACTACTTTCCCAGATTTCTGAGGGCAGCAGAACTAGCAAGAGGGTCCCCTTTGCCAATCTTAACACTTGAGAGTGTCTGTAAGGAAGTTGGTGGTCTTTCAGATATTTGGGGCCTGAGCCATTTACATAACAAATGTCTGGTGTGATGGCTTCCAAGACCCTACTTTATTTGTGGTGAACTCTGATTTCTTTGTTTCCTTATGGGAAGACCACAAGTACACAGTTTTTAGGCAATTATAGCCATATTGTATGTGGTGAATTCTGAACATGAGTTAAATATTTATCTTGTATATTAAAAAAAAATTTCTTAAATTCTATAAACAATTTACTTTTTAACATTTATTTCATTATTTGGACTATTAATTTGCTCTGTCCCATTAGGCTTAGGATGGGCTACAATAGTCATGAAATATTATAACATGTTCTGGTGGGACTGTATTGTTTACAGTAAATATAACTGAAAAATATCAAGAAACTGTAAGTTCCAAAAATCCCATGCACCTGCTATAAAACATGTATACGAATATACAGAAACATATAATTGCATGAAGCACTGACTTGTCCCTGAACAGAAACAGGCCCTCCAAGTGTCCCTATTTTCCAGGGACGTCCCTGATTTAGAGAAACCGTCCCGGTTTCTGATTTGATTCTGGAATGTCCCACTTTTCTCTAGGATGTCCCTATTTTCATTGGAGAAATGTTGGAGGGTATGGAGTTATCTGGCCCCCGAGCCGTCTGAAGGCAATCCTATATATGGAAGTTTCTTAATGTTTAATGTTTTATTATGTTTTATATATGTTGGAAGCTGCCCAGAGTGGCTGGGGCAACCCAGAAAGATGTGTGGAGTATAAATAGTAAAATTATCATTATGGAATGGGACATCCCTATTTTCATTGGATAAATGTTGGAGGGTATGCAGAAAATCTGAGCTTGATCGTGTTACTTTCATAAGATACGTGGCCTTAGACTTTGAAGGAGCTGTTGGGGAGGTTTTTCCTTAGCAGTAGCCATTATTAATGCCTTCTAGGTGCCTTCACCCAAAGCTGCCTTTAGTTTACCATGGAGAGACCAGGGGGGGCAGCATTATCAGGTCTTGATATATTTCTATAGATTTAATTAATTAAAATATTTGCATTCTGCCCTTCTATCCACCACTGATCTACCAGATGATTTACAGAAATGTTAAAAATATAGAAAATAACGAAAGTTTGTAAAAACCAATACACCAAATTTAAAAAGAATCTATTCCTGGCAAATAATTCAGGAAAAATAAACATGTTTAACAACATCAACACTTCACAGTTTATATAGTCCCTCAGGAAAAGTATCATAGCCTTATGCTGTGAAGTCATTACACTCTCTAGAGGTTCCCATAACCTCACTGCCACTGTAAAACAGGCCCTATCTTGCATGGCATCATATGTAATGTCAGATGGGGAGTGTGGTAGGTAAAACCATTGATACTGCTGTTCAGTGTAGAAAATATTGAGCTAGATTGTCCCCTTGGTATAAGGCAGTTTCCTATGCTCCTAGTGATTTGATTCCTTGATTACAAGTGTCTATTTTTAAGTCCTTTATGGAAACTAATTTATTGTTTCATAAAATTTATACACCGTTTGGTTATTTAAAAAACCCCTCAACGTTGTTTGCTAAGCATGAAGTCTACTGTTTCAATATGGTGGCCTTTGAACTGATTCCACCCCACCCAATATACATAGAGGTTCTGCTGCATATATTGTATTTATTTGCAAGGATTCACACTCTCTTCCATGAAGTGAAATGTTTTGTGTATCTATACAAACTTTCCATTTGTGAAGAGTTCTCCTGGTCATAGAAGATAGGGATAGTATCTGCAGAATAGAGATCAGGATATTGAATAGTGTGCATGTGAATCTGTGCTGCTAGACAATGGGTAGGCAAACTAAGGCCCAGGGGCCGGATCTGGCCCAATTGCTTTCTCAGTCCGGCCTGTGGACAGTCTAGGAATCAGCATGTTTTTACATGAGTAGAATGTGCCCTTTAATTTAAAATGCATCTCTGGGTTATTTGTGGGGCCTGCCTAGTGTTTTTGCATGAGTAGAATGTGTGCTTTTATTTAAAATGCATCTCTGGGTTATTTGTGGGGCATAGGAATTTGTTCATTTCTCTCCCCCCCATAAAAAATATAGTCCGGCCCCCCACAAGGTCTGAGGGACAGTGGACCGGCCCCCTGCTGAAAAAGTTTACTGACCCCTATGCTAGACCACTGCTCCTGTTCTGATGATGTTATGAGTTTGGGAGAGGGACAGACTCTCCATAATCTCTAGATTCAATAAAGAGCTAGAATTTGAGCAACCTCATAAATTCCTGAAGTAAGCAAAGTTTGGTTAATTAAAACTAAGCCAAGCCTTTTTGCATTCAGTTTAGGATCACAAGCTCAGGCAGCTTTACATAACCAGCTTAGGGTGAGCCAAGCTGTTAACATAACAAAAAGTGTTGATAGTCCATCTAAGACAGGGTATGTAACCTAAGGCGGGGGGGGGGGGGGGGCTAGATGCAGCCCAATTGTCTTCTCAGTCCGGCCTGCGGACGGTCTGGGAATCAGCATGCTTTACATGAGTAGAATGTGTCCTTTATTTAAAATGCATCTCTGGATTATTTGTGGGGCATAGGAATTCGTTCATAATTTTTTTCAAAATATAGTCCAGCCCAGCACATGGTCTGAGGGACAGTGTACCAGCCCATGGCTGAAAAAGGTTGCTGGCCCCTGATCTAAGAGGAATCCTTGGGCCTGGGCACACAGCGGTTGCTAAGGTGGTTGGATGTGTGTGAGAGATCTGTATTCCCTCTATGTAGACTAAAGTGGTGAATATGTGAATAAATCATTTTTCTTAAAGCTACGACAGGCTCCGCCATGTCTTCAGTTCTCCAAAGTAGCACAGACTTTGGTTGAGGACCAAGACCCCTGGAATCCTGTGCCTGGCTCAGCAGGAATTGGGGGGGGGGGGCTGTAACAATATGTAGCAGTACGGACTTTCTTTAGTGCTAGCTAAAATACAGTATAAAGACTGATCTGGTGATTTTTTTTTTAATGAATCGAAAAAAAGACCTTGCGACATGTATGGTTAAATTGAAACACTGCTAAATAACAGTTTATCATGACTGATTTGGGATTCTAGATATATGTTGAAGCAATCCAATTTCAAATACGGAAATAAAAGCTGAACAGTATGTAGCTATTCTCCACACTTAGACTCAGACTGGTGCACATTTAGACTTAGACTGCTCAAGATGTTGACCTTAAGCTAATGCCATAGCTCTCTTTCAGACTGGTGATTCACTGGAGTAGACAGTTGTGAATAGATCCATACAACCTTTCCCCGCCACAGTGAGGTTACTTTTTAACCTAAGCTCATATCTGCACCTGCAGGTTTGTACTGCTCTAATTCTTATCAAACTTATGCAGTTTGCACTGTGGCACACACCCACCCTACTTCCACCTACACTGAATGCAGGGTGTAAATCATTATTTCAACACAGGCGATAGCACTCAGGATACAGTATTGTCATGCACTGCATCTTTCCCACACCTTTCCTATTAGGCTGAGCTCAACTATATAGAGTAGACAGCTGTCTGGGATGAGGCAAGGGGCATCTGCCAGGAAAAAAGCAGCATGCAAGTCTAGACTCTTAGACGGTTTCTACCTTGGCCAACTCACTACCCTAAATGTGTCCCAGAATTGTCTCTAATGTTGGAGAGAGTTTGGGTACAATACTCTCATTTCCATAGAAATGCCCTTGTTCTGTCTGTGTGAACAGCACAGAGTGAGTGGCATGCTACTGTATGTTGGCTTTCTCTTAGTGAGCGTCGAAGTTAGTACCCAACAGATCCATACTCATCCAGAAGGTTTATTATCACAGAAGAATTCAAAGGCGCACAAACCCTTCCCTTAGAGGTCACAGTGGGTATCCTCTTGGACCATACCAAGCATGCATTATCTGTCATGCCTGGGAAATATTGCCAATCTATTCCCATTACATGCTCAACTGGCCTCCAAAGATTATCAATTCAGAGCAATTTAAGCATTCATGTTACTCATACTTTACATGAAAGTACTTTTTCTCCTTATCACCATTGCAGCAATGTAAGCTAAAATTCTTATAAACCATGCACACCCCAAAGCCACAAAGTCTTGTGGCATCTGAAAGACCAACAGGGTGAAACTAAGTAATGCGACAAAGTTAATGTATATGTTATACAGTTTACCTTTATGTTGGAATGGCAATAAAAATGTGTGTTTTTGTGGGTGGGGGAGACTGTGGCATAAGCTTTCATGGACTGCAATCTATTTGCATTCCTAAAAATTAACCTAATGAAACAGTGGCGTAGCGTGGGGGGGGGGGTGTTGGGGGGGCCGGCCGCACCGGCCGCAACATCTGGGGGGGGGGGGCGCTCGCACTCGCAGCTCTCTGCCCCTACCTGGCTCACGGGTTAGGGGGCGCAAATTACTTGCCTTGCCCCGGGTGCTGACAACCCACGCTACGCCACTGTAATGAAAACATGGAGGATTCTCATTTCGCTTTTCTTGCATTTTAAAGATTGCGTGGGGGAAGGATAGAAAGAGAAATGGCTTTGAGTAGGTGGGGAGCGCGGTATGACTTATTGAAGTTGTGTTACAGATGCAGAATAAAGAGGTTATATCTAAATGTGCTGAAGTAATTGGACATTTTACATGCGGAACAGCGCGTCGTTTTAAAAACGTCTCTTTCCATACCCACATTTTCCCTTGTGTTCCGCTGTTGCCCTCTCCAATCTTTTAACCGAAGAACGCAAGGTCAGAAAAGGCTGGAGCTTAAAGCGTAATAATGAAATCAGACCTCAGTGAATTAATTCTTTGTGCCTGCGAGATTCCCCATTTTTTCCTCCTTTCTCTGTCATCTCCTACATTTCAGGAGGAGCCATCCCAGCCTCCTTGCTCCAGTGCTCGCTTCTGTTACATGAGATCATCTGCGCTTCGGTCCTTTCGCCTAGTCCTGGCATTCTTCGGAGGCACGCCGGATGGCATCTTTTGGTTCTACCTTAAATAAACCCCTCCGCTTCCCACGCGAACGGTGCCATTTCTTTGGAGTTCTCCGCTTGTTGTTTGCAGGTTCAATAGGTGGAGCCGAGGCAGCGAGAGCTCCGCCCTGTCTAGCCCTGCAGCCTTCCCTCCCACTTCGCTTCTCTTACGCCCTTAGCACGAGAATGCTACTCGCACCGCAGTGCTATTCGCTGCTTCGCGCCGGGCTGGCGTAGTTTTGCGTGAGGTTACAAACACAAGACACACACACACAAACACACACACACACACACACACCCAGAGTCTAGGAATCTTCTCCATCGTCCTTTCCTTTTCCCTCCCTCTTTGGAGTCTCTGATCAGTTCACGGCGATGAGGGAGCAACTCAAAAGGTAAGTTTAATTAATATTCAAACCCGTCCTTTTTTCCTGTTCTTTTTCATTGAAAACCTCGCACTTGTCGAGGCTTGTGTGCTGCTGGCAAGCCAGGGTAGTTAAAAGCAAATTAAACTTCTGAAGACGTCTTTGCATTGGGAATTTACAGCTTGAGCGTCCTCCCTGCCAGCTGTTTTCTCTTATTCTCAGTGCAGGTGCTTGTAGCTGGCTGGAGCATGCCAGGGTTTAACCCTTTCTCCCACGGCTGTAGACTTTGAAGATGAAATATTTCTTCTCCCCGGTGCAGAGGCGGCTGGGTGGGGGTTTTGTTTTTAATTTGTGTGTGAGAGAGAGTACGTACCACACAGAGAGAGGGGTGGGTGGGATTTATCCTGACATCAAAGTAATTTTTCCCGGCGCGCAGCCCAGTTCCTCTCTACATTTCTGTCGTTCTGGGGTTTAAAAGCCCTCGATTTTGTAGCCTGGCACTTTCTAAAGTACCTTTTAATCAGGCTGCATTCTGTGAGTGCCTTAAAAAAAAAAAAGGAGGGAGAGAGAAGTCATATTATTTACCATTATATGTGTAAGGACCCTGCAGAAGAAAGCTCACCAGACTTTTCATTCACCGAGTTAAAAGGTCAAATATCTGCTTGATTTCTTCTGGGAATTCGAACTGACGTTTAATTCAGTGCATTCCTTTCTCTCTCTCTTTCTTTCTCTCTCTCTCTCTCTCTCTTCCGTGTCTTGGTGAATGTGGTCTAGTTGGAACATGCTGGCTGTGTAGGTATGAATGAAAGAATAGTACATGTAAGCAGCAGCTAAGCAGGAAGTCGGGATAAGGAAAGGGAGAGAGTCTAAAATGTGTACGGGGAGAAGCTGTTTGTTTGCATCATTAATAGAAAACTTTAAAGGCAAAGCAAAGCACTGAGTATTGCATTTTGGTGATTCCCCCTCCCCCAGCATTGTGGTTGATACCTGCATCATTGTAAAATTTACGAGTAGAAAAAACATACAGTATTATATCTGGTATATCATATTGCTAAATAAGTCAATTTTCTCTAAGTTAACTTGATTATATATATATTCCTAAATGCTGGGGTTAGAGAATAAGAAGTGTGTGTGTGTGTGTGTGTGTGTGTGTGTGTGTGTGTGTAATTTGTATTTCCTGTGAACAGAAATGAGAAATTTTAATATTGGTAGTAATGTTTTATATGGTGTACCTTTGTAGGAAATTAGTATAGGATCTTAGGAAAAGCATCTAAGTATAGGATCTTAGAAAAACACACCCTTGTTAAAGTAATGTACTCTATATTCAACCTTGCCTCTTAAAATAAGAACTAGTTTACTGAGGTGTTGCTTGTACCCTATTAATACCAGAGGAAATATAGTTCCCTAAAAGATATTCGGTCCATTATCACTAAGGAATTGTAGTCATCATTGTTTGATCCTGAATTCGACAAGACCCTGCAGTGAAATTGCTTTGGCAGAAGTGGAGAGGATAAGCTTTGAAAAGCAAATAGATCAGTGGACAAGTAACAGCTGGAGGGGTTGGCTCACCAAGCTTTAAAAACTGTCAGTGTGCACACAATAAAATGCTGCACATCAAAAGAGACAGAAAAATAATTACCATACTGTATTTAGCAATTGACATTTACTCCCTTCTGCTCCTACTTGATATTAATGCAAAAACTTTTTAATTTGTGCATCATCTTGGAATTCTGAAAATGCCAGCCAAAGCCAATAAAACAACAAACGGCCAACTTTTTCTCAAAAACACACTCATCCGAGGATTATAGATTAAGACAAACAGTAATCCTTCGCAAACCACAAGAGGCTGCTACTTTCTGCATCACTATTCTATTATTTTCACCCTGATTAGTTTCCCTTCAGGAAATTGGGAGAAGATGGGAGGAGGGATATTTGCAGCTCTAAATAACAGCTTTTACAGGCAGGTTACATTTTAATTGGCCCATAATTTACTCTGCTCTGTAATGAGTGACAATTTGATTTATATTAGTATTTCTTTGAAGTGTTAGCTTTAGTTAGCAAAACCAAAACCAAATCTGAGTCTATATATTTTATATCCATCTATCTATTTAAACGTACTCATACCGCTGGTCCATTAAATCTGTGATAATCTCAGACACTACTGGAAAACAGGAAAACACAAAAAAAGACCAAAGGCTGTTTCAGTTCTGCAGTCTGGTGATTTATTATTTCTTAATTTCTGATTATTAGTAAGTAGGTGTTTAGGGTTCCCTGTTGCCACCTGACAGCATTTTGTTATTCTTCACACATACGCATCTAGTTCATACTGCATTTTTCAAATCGCAGTGGGAGGGGGATGGAACTTGCTCTAATGCTGTTGCAAATTAAGAATAATATAATGTGAAGAATGAATATGTAATTCCATGCTCAATTTTTTTACTCACAACAGCTTTTTAGCAAGTGCACATGCTAGAATCCAAAGAGCATATGATAAAATATTTAAATATAAAATACACATTTTAGAAATACATTCAAGAATACAATGAAAAATGTTTAATATATTTATATTCCTATGAAATAAGTTCTAATGGTGGACAGAGCAAACCTAATTGGGAATGATGGGGGTGGGGTGGGGAGTGAGGTGGCAGAAAGTCTTTCACTTCTATAGCCCTTCACATTTGTGCCTGCCAGGGTAGAAGTCGGGGCAGTACAGTAGTACCTCAGGTTACAGACACTTCAGGTTACAGACGCTTCAGGTTACAGACTCCGCTAATGCAGAAATAGTACCTCTGGTTAAGAACTTTGCTTCAGGATGAGAACAGAAATCGTGCGGCGGCAGCAGGCGGCCCCATTTGCTAAAGTGGTACCTCAGGTTAAGAACAGACCTCCAGAACGAATTAAATTCTTAACCCGAGGTACCACTGTATTTGTTTCATCTTGCCCTAACCATTTTCTCTTCATTGTACCAGGTAACATGTCTGATCGTGGGATTTGGGAGGAATTGAGAGGCTGTGAATTCAGATTCAAGGTTGCCTTCACCCTGCCTTCACCCACCTCTGGAACACCTTGTTTTGTTGGTGGAAATGCTGCTGGAGGGATTTTCCATGTGCATAGCAGGGGCCACCACAGCAGACATCTTGGCCCTGGTGGCAGGGAGGCACCACTACCCAGTCCTAATCCCTTCCAGCCAGCATGTCCAAGGATTAGGTTTATTCTGTTAGGCTGCTTTTATCATTTTCGCTGCTGAAGTGTTTTCAGAACAAGTTGTAATAGAGGATGCAGAATATAGAAAACTAAAACTAGAGACTTAAGAACATGGGTTGGCAAACTAAGGCCTGGGGGCCGGATCCGGCCCAATCACCTTCTAAATCTGCCCGTGGACAGTCCAGGAATCAGTGTGTTTTTACATGAGTAGAATGTGTCCTTTTATTTAAAATGCATCTCTGGGTTATTTGTGGGGCATAGGAATTCGTTCATTTCCCCCCCCCCCCAAAATGGGATAAATTGTTTACTAACACAGTCTGCACCTAAATCGTCCTGCATAATACCTTTGTTAATATTGTGCTGGAATGTTCCTTTTTTCTTTTGCTTTGTTTATGTTTATAGAAGTTTAACTCAATTGCCACTAGTAATGAAACCAGAATGGGGGTTCCAGAGGATGTTCCAGGAGGCACTGGCTGTGTTCAACACATCATGATGCAAATGCCATGGGTGCAATTGTCTCATGCACAGTCAGCTGTTGTCAACGTCTTTATTTATAATATTTAATATATATACCACCATCTGATGATCATGGGGCAGATCAGAGAGGTCTTACCGTAAAGTGATTTATTTTAAATCATTGACTCTTAATGCATATATTTAAATTATTTGATTGTAATTCATTACATGCCATATTTAGAGATAAGGTAGTTTAGGACTTCATTTTTTAGGTCACAGTGAATGTCTGATGGACGTTAATGTTTTTCGTTATTTGGAATAGGCAGTATTTGCAGGTTATACTGAGCTGGCTTGTTGAGGCTCGTCCTGTGTGAACTAATTTTCACCCCAGCCCTCTGCAAGGAAAGAATGACCAAACTGTGGGCATTTCAGTCGCTGATGGGCGAGCTTGGGTGCAAAGAGGGCTTTCTTTTCTATGCTCTCTTTTTAACATGTCATTCACATCATGGTATTAGACTTACACATTCTGAACCAGCAACAGCACAGGAGAGAGAGCTTATTTCACCCATCAGTGAAAATAGCATTCATTGTTTCATACTATCTTCTTTGGGCTTCATGGCTCATCCCAAAAGCTGTAAGAGCATAGGATGCCAGGTCAGTACTAAGACCATTAGCCCATCTAGATCAGTATTGTCTAAGCTGCTGTTCAGGGTGTCAGACAAAAGTCTTCCCCAGTTCCTTCTTGGGGATATTGTGGGTTTGAACCCGGAGCCTTCTATGTGTAAACCACATGCTGTACCACTCAGCTGTGGTAAAGTGAGGCCAGAATGTGCAAGTATGTTCTTGCACTCCAGTTCCTGTTTAGCTCTATAGCTGGGCTTGGAAATTGGATTAGAGAGGAAATCATGACCAGTGTGCACCTCAGAATTCACTTTCTGGACTTTGCTTGAGACATGATGGCTTCCTTGTGTATAAACCTGGACACCTTTGGAAAGAACGGAGGGATATGAATTTAATACAAATAAAGAAGTAATCCTCTGCACAAAGAATTCCTTTAGGAACAGAAACAGCATGGGTCCTTCAGCAGATGGAGCACATTGGTTTGGGAAGGGAAAGATGATGCTTTCTTTCTTTCTTTCCAATAATGTAAACTACCCTGTGATCCTCGGATGAAGAGTGATATGGAAATTTAATTTAAAAAAAAGAAATGAATAATGAAATGAATAATGATTATTTAAAGTATAAGGGCTCCAAAATATAAAAATCAGATTAGCTAACCTGTTAGAGTAATTAATTGCCAAAGTGATGTCCTGAAAGTATTTGAAAATAGGCCCTCTAATTATGTATAGTTTTACTCCAAACAAAATACTAAATATGTGTTCCTCTCAACTTAGAATTCAATAAACACATCTTGAGATTGTTAACACTAGAGCAGCCCAATCACTATAACATGAGAAGGATTTCATAACGTCTGTTTCAGGAGATGAATACATAATATTCAACTACCCCAGTGTATCCCATAGCCAGACAGATAAGGATAACCCACACATGAGGCAGAGGGAAGCAGGCTAGATGGTTTGTCTCCCTGTCTAATAGATTTCTTAGTGCATTTGCTTCCAGGGTAAGGGCCTTAGCTAAGTGCTGGAGAATATCCTTAGTAGGCAGAAAGTCCAGGTTCAATGCCCTGACATCTCCAGGTGGTTACAGGAGAGAACCCCATCTGAAACCCTGCAGAGTTGCTGCCAATCAGTATGGACAGCACTGAGCTAAATGGGCAACACTGTTGTTTATCTCTTTCCACGGATGCTTCCTAAGTCCTTCACATCTTTTTACAATGCTGATGCAAAATAAAGCAGGAAATGTAGTGGGAAGGATCCATTGCACTTGTAGTACTGCACATTCCTTCTTTTACCATATTCCACCATTTGAGCACAGGGAAGCATTTTTGTGTGAATTTTTAGCTTTCTGTTATACAAACTTGCTTATTGGAGTTAAAAATTGCTGCAGATCCATTAAAGATGCTACTGTGTTCCCAAGTGTGGTTCAGAATGCTAAGAGTTGCTGAGTTGGCATTTTGCTTCGCACAGTGTGTACACACACACACACACACACACACACACAAAGCAGCCCCAAAGCTAACAATTAAATGGCCTTTGAAAATGGCAAAGAGGCTTATGAAGGGAAGTCTCAGTGGAGCCTAACCTTTCCTTGAGCTGCACTTGTGTGTGGAATTGTTGATAACTTTCTAAGCTGAAAATGTTCAGAAAGAAGGAACACTTTTTAGTTGGTGGAATGAAATAGCTGCAGTCTTCTTGTGTTCTGAATATAAAGTGCTGGTTAAATCAGCTCTTGCGCTTTACAATCACACTCAACCTTCACAGAATTTTCCACAAATGATCTTCAGCTTTCCTTAAAATTTCACGCAGGAGTAAGAGAAGTCCTTCTGGTTCTCGAGCGCTTTTTTCTGCTCTTGGATATTATATGTTAATAGTTTCTAAACTGATCATACATTATTTTTGTTAAACAATTGTATCACTGTTGCCTCATGGCACTTATATTTCAATGGAAGGAGGTTTGTTTTCAGGTCTGAGTCAGAACTTACAATTTCCTGATAAATAGTTGCTTAGAACTGACCGTTGAGAAACACTGGATTGAATAGGATTTACTTACCAGCAAATGTGTTTAGGATTGCAACCTTGTGTATTAAGTGTGACTGTTTTTTTTGTGTGTGTGAAGATGAATAGATGAATGAGAAGTAAAGTAAAGCAAAGCACATAGTTTGTCTCCTCCCTCCGATAGTTTTGTTAATCTGCCTCAAAAATATCAGTGGTAATCAGAAAAACAACAACCTGGAAGTAAATTCAGGTATTCACTCTAATTCTGTTGTTGAAAAGAACTGGGCACCTCTACCTATTGACTTGTCTTCCTGTGGTTTCATGGAATGCTAATGAACATAATAATTGCTAAGGAATGAATGTTAACACAGAGAAAGATGGAAGGGACTGTAAATTTTGAGAAAGAGTGAAAGAAGTGAGGAATCTGTATTAACTTCAACACTGATCAACCATTAGGTTCCCGTTACAATCTTTACAATAGCTTAGGAAACACATGTTAATGAATGTTCACAGAAACATACTTTCCAAATTAAAGGTGTCTGTGTAGCTTGCCATTTAGGACACTTAACATGGTTGTGATTTTGAAGCAGTGAGTGAAGTGTCAATTTAAAGTGAGAACTTTTGCTGAATAAGAGTCATGATGTTAGAAAATTGTGATTGTCAGAGCTTTACCCTGACATCATAGGGACAAACATCCCTGCCATTTGGCCAAGCTTCTGTGATAGTATGGAATAGTCTCACACTTTGTAATTACTTGGGTCAACCTTACATTTATTTAACCACTAGCCTGGTAGTCATAGGTGAGAGAAATTGCTTGCAGTCAAGTGTGTGGAATTCATACAGTCCAGTGAATAGGATGGTGGAAGAGGGGTGGAATGCTCTTTCCCGCCTCTGTGCCCAGCATAGAAATGCAGCAGGCTGCTGCAGGAGGGTTGGAGCTCTCAGTTTCTCTTCTGCAAACCCCCAATAAAACCGGTACCTTTTGTGGATACCTAAATCAGCCTTGAAAGTATCAGCAGAGGGGGACTATATACACTTAAGGGGAAGGGGGTCATATTAGTGAGGAGATAAAGATTTGAAATAAGCCATTCCAAACTGCTGTTTTTAATATAAGGATCCTTGTTTGCATGAAATTGAAATTAAATATCTGAACCTTCTGAGAATTTTTTTGTTTATGGATCTATTTTTTATTTTACAAATATTGAGGAAAAACAAAACTTTAAAGCGACTTTAAGAACAAAAAGAAACAGAGAGAAAAGGTGACATTATATCTGTACCTCCTTCCACCTACATCCTACCCCTCAATGTCTGTTCCCTCACAATTCTACTATATCAAACATTCAATGGGATATATTCATAAATCCACACGCAGCAAGTTTGAAATAGGTTTGCTCATTTGATAATCTAACGATTATAGACATGTAATATAGAATTCAAAGCTGCGAGCAAATGATTGGTCACTCTGTTTTTAAGACCCAGATTAAGGGCGGGAGCTAACATGATTCCATTCAGAGCTTTGGGAGCAGTCATAAGGCTGGCATCAGCAGCTGGCATTTTCAGGCAGCTCCGAGGACCTCCATGTCTCAATTGCTGATGCCTCTCCTGGATTCCCGTAGATAGATAGACACACACACACACTCGTACCTTGGATCCTGAACGCCTTGGTACTTGGACATTTTGGCTCCCAAACGCCGCAAACCCAGAAGTGAGTGTTCTGGTTTAGAAACGTTCTTTGGAACCCAATTGTCCAATGGGGCTTCCGATTGCCTGCGGGAGCTTCCTGCAGCCAATCAGAAGCTGCGCTTTGGTTTCCGAATGTTTAGGATGTCGAATGGACTTCCAGAACAGATTCCATTCGACTTCCAAGGTACGAGTGTGTGTGTGTGTGTGTGTGTGTGTGTGCGCGCGTGCGCTGCTCTGAGCATCACTTACCGGCTGCTTCCAACAACCACCCTAAATCTCCCACAGTGCCCTAAAGCAAAACTACATCACAGATATCATGAAAAAAATAAAATGGAAATCTGAGCCACCTGTTGATACTGCTTGGAACATTTGCTTCAGCTCCAATTAAACCCACCTAAGCTGGAGAATGGGCATTTGAGGGCAGTTTGCTCAAAAACCCTCCTCAAACCTGTGACCTCAGTGCACACAGGTTTTCAGCAAAAACAAAGTCTTCTTAAAAATGATTTTTATCAAATAATCAAGTTTGATTTAAATAAAGCATCCTTTCAATTAGTTGCTAGACTGATATATAAATGTGATTCTCCCAAGTTATTTTTCAACACGAACAAACATAGAAAACCTCTCAGGCCAATTAATGACTATTTGGAGAAAGCGCATAAAAGTGACAGAAATCCTTTTAATCATCTAGTCTTATTTATTCACACATACTAAGTATATTATGAATTAATAAAACATTATTAATAAAAATGTCTTGAAAGTTTAAAAAGAGCCTTTAAATTAAGGCAAACTATTTTTCTCTTTGGTTATAAAAACCACTCCTCATAAATATTTTAGCACCTCTGATTAGAATTAGCACCACAATAGTCTTTGTCCTTAATAGTGCATATGCATGAATGAATATTCCTTAGATTCTTGACCGAAATATAATAAATGTTGGTTTTAGAATATCAGATATGACTCTTAAAAAAGGATAAATAAATAATGACATTCTCCCTATCTGATGAGAGAGATGTTGCATGTATTTGCAAAAGTCAAATAAATCATTTCCCTCATATACACAAAATTGATTTCAGCTGGCAGACCTCATAGTTGTGCCTTCACACACATACTTGGTAGTTAAATTTCAGTAGGCATACTTGGGGTTGCAGTGAGAGTGTATCAATGTACGATACTGGATTTCTGTACTAGTCTGCAAACCATATGTAGTACTAAGTAGGTGTTATGCCCAATATAATAAAACATTTTATCTCATTAAATTATATGTAGCTTTATAAATATGTGAACTTATTTACAACGAATCTGTTCTTTAGTCCTACAAAGAAGCAGAACTTTACTATGTGTAGATATTTGCTTGAGAGCTTTTGCTTACAGATAACGTTTATAAAAGCATTCATTATGTCCTATATGATGTCATATCATGTGAATTGTATGTAGAGTTGTTTTGTTCACTGAGGTATTAGTACTTTAGAACTTCTTTGCCTAAGAGAACCAGTCACACCTGGGCACTGCTAGATTGTTTAATTTATGGGTAATTTCTACCTCTATGTCCCTCTCGCAACTCTCATTCTCAGATTTCATTCAAAATTAACCCCCATATTAACCCCCTAGAGCTTCCCCTTCCCAACATATAAATGCCAAACCCCCTTTTCACTTTCCCAATTTTATTTTTGAAGCCACTTTAAAAGTTTCTCTTCTCAGTGTGGAAAGTAACACAGTCTCTCTTCTCCACTTGCCACCAAGGCCGCCTCCTGACCCAACTCATTTACTACATACATTTACTCCTCCTCCTCCTCTTTATTCCTGCCCTGCCTTGCCCCACCACTTCGTGCTGTTTTCATTGGCTATTTCCCAGTGTCAGAGCAGTGTAAATATAATATAGAGTAGGTATTTTCAAACTTTTCATTCCAAGGACCCACTTTTAACCCAAATATGCATTTGAGGACTCATTTCTTAATATTTTAACATATATTTGTATGGTGGTTATGTTCCTGTTGTGACCCACCTTGGATCAAGCTGTGACCCTCAAGTGCATCCCGACCTACCAGTTGAAGACCAGTGGTATAGGGAGATGTAAACATTTATACAGTGCCCTTCTAGTTCTCCTGTACCATTCAGGATAATTGAACTGCCTTTCCACATTATTCAGCTCCTCCTTCCTAATTTCTTTTTTGAATTCAGCTATAACACTTATTTTTCTGAGCTGAGCAAGGTGTCCTTGGCATCCCATTAAGCTCCTTTCTTTACTTGGCAAAAAATGAAGTAACACCCAGGTCGAATAATAAAAGCCGGATTTAGAAAAATAAAAATCCAGATTTTTAATTTTACCTGTAGTCTACTGCTTTCTGTGATTAAACTGAACATTAATATGGAACATACTAAACCCTGAATCAGTGATGCCACTTTTGCCATTTCTCTGTCTTTCTTTTATTTTATTTAGTTCATATAATGTGTACACCGCTTGATTGTAAAAAATCTCAAAGCAGTTAATGAGCTAGATCAATAGAAAGCATGTCAACCTTTCTGGATTCGGCTATGTAGTTGTGGAGCTACTCATGGACTAAAATGCAGTCAAGAAAACTGTGCATTGCTGGGCTACGATCCTTTCTCAAGCCTTCTGTGCAACACATACCAAATCTTTGACTGACTAAAAAAAGATTACACTTTTGCTGTGGATGGTATTAAGTCACACAATCCGACTCCCACTTCACAAGACATTACAGTGTCCTCTTTATATCATATATTTAACATAGTTGGCATGTGTATAAAAATGTATGAAAGGGATTGATGAGTTTTTTTTGCGTGTGCTACATATGATTGCTTATGTAAGCCTAATGCAATGTGACACTTTTCCTGAACTTCAGTTAGAACATTGACAATATTTCTGGTTCCAGGAAGAAGTATGATGAATATTATTGTTGTTATTATGGTTTTTGTCACTTGACCTGAAATTACCCTTGTATTACCACATATAATAACTGAACTGTACAATTACTAAACTTGGCAATCTGTGTAAGAAGAAAGCTAATTTGCCCTAAAAGTATTGGGACTGGCATAAACTTCATATAGTATTTTAAGTGAATCGGTATCTTTTTTGTCTTGCAGCCATGAGACGCAGACTACATGCTGGGATCATCCTAAAATGACTGAGCTCTACCAGTCCTTAGGTAAAATAATTTTTCATATTCAACTGCTTGGTTCTGAGGAATATTTTCTAGAGAAATCACAACAACATGGGGTGCAAATAAATGTTCAGTTCTTTCATGTTGTTTTATAATAATAGTGAATTGCAGAGATTTTACCTTTTAAAAACCAACTAGCTAGCATGAGCACACACACCCCTCATCAGTTGAAAACAAGGCCCAGCATTAACTGAAGGCAAGCCTTGTCAGTGTGTTGGACCCATCTTGTGGGTTGATTTACCGAATTTTGGGGCATGAAGGTGTGGCCAAAGGAGATTATTTTCCTTGCTTTAAGCCAAAAAACCCTTCTCCAGTTGTTGCACTTCCCTTGGCTTCCAGCTGCATTCTAAAAACAAAAAACAAAAAACCCAACAACTTTATCTCTGCAGTCCTGTACCTTGTATTTTTTTCTGGAACCAGAAATACAGCTGGGGACATGAAGAGAAAGGCACAGAGTGACCATACAATATTTAAAGTGCAGGCAAAAAGCATTTGGGGTGTGTGTGTGCTGCATGATTATTTGTTCTGTCTGCCCAAAAGGAAATGCAGGCAAGTTGCAGAAAGGGAGACAGATTGACAGGCTTTGATATGTTTCCTCCTTTTTCTGCACTTTAAACTTGTGTGGCAATCTCACACCTTTCTGTGTGCACCTTCCAAACTCTGTGTGTGGTCCACAAAGCGCTGTATAGTATTTTCAGTACCTTTATGGTGGGAATAAAGTAAGCCATATGCAAGCCTTTCCTCAGAGAATAGTATCCATAGTGTACTCACATACTATGATAAGGTTAGCCTGCAGCAATCATGTTTAAGAACAGCTAATCTCACTTCAAATACTGTAGGCCAGGTGTCGGCAACGTGCGGCCCATGGGCCGGATGCGGCCCACGAAGACCATTTTACCTGCCCACGAGCCACCCCCGAACCAAGCCACCCACTCGGTGAGTCCCCTGCGCACTGCGCTAAACAGGCACAGCGCGGCGCAGGGACTTTCTGAGTGGCCCCGGAAGTTGCATCTGCACACATGCAGATCTCAGAAATCGTGTCTGTGCATGTCCAGATGCCGAAAATCGCTTCTGCGCAGGAGCGATTTTTGGTGTCTAGGCATGTGCAGGAGCGATTTCCAGCGCCGCTCTGTGCCAGTCCGGCCCATGGATGAGCTCCATAGGAGTGATTGGCCCATGGCTGGTAAACCTTGCAGACCCCTGCTGTAGGCTATAGTTGGAGATTGCTTCTTTAATGTTTCCCCATCTTCCATTATGTTGCTCCATTGGCCCTTGAACATCTTGTGCTTTTGCTTTGAATGGATGCATGGAAAGGAATATGTATTTCAGAATAAGATACCACTTCATTTTGTATTTTAGCTACATTAATCAGCAGATTGAGAGATACAAATATTTTAGCCATAGTTGAAAAGTGATTGCTTTATTCTGTTTGCAGTATAAATTATTATTAAACATAGACAAATAAAAACCCAGTGTAAAAGAAAGATAGCTTTTGAATTCAGTAAAAACATGATCTATTTTTGGCATACAGAACATGGGGTTACAGATGTTTATATTTACATGTTAGCTAGGAATGATAGAACTTTAAATTTTGTATCTATGATACATGGGAAGGGATTTTAAAATATTTTTGATGCTTCCAAAATAAGCAACCCTGTCAGAAATACTGTAGAACAGACTAAAATTAGTATACTAGGCACAGTACAATACTTTATATAAATTGAACAATTCAAAATCAATCCATTTACTCTTGGGCAGAATCTTTAATGTGTATTCAGTCCTTCCCTTTGCCTTGGGTTGGAATGGATAATAATAATAATAGGATGTTTCTGAAACCCTTTAAGATTTTCTAATTTGTATAAAAAGTTAAAATTAAAAGTACATTTTATATTGCATGTTTATTACCTATATTATTCCTTGCTCTAACATGCACATATCAGGATGAAATCTGGTTTCTTGGTTGAAGTGATGTTCATAGTTTAAGAAGGCTTAACTCCCCTTTTACAGGCTTGGTGGTAATATAAAAATTGTATCAATTAGTTTTAGAAGAATGTAGTCATGCCTTATACAGCATCACAAGTCCATGCAGAAGCTTTCTTCTTTCCTCTTGAAGTTATAAATCTAACATGCAGAAAATCAAATCATTTTTCCAAATAATGTATCTCTCCCCCACATAAAATAACTTTTCATATAGCAAGCTTTTCTGTTAAGGAGAATATATTCCCCATTTTTCCCTGTTCTATCATTTTTTATGTGATCCTCTTTATAGGTTCACCTTTTGGTTTGTCCCCCCCCCCCCCCGATGTATTTCAGCTTTTGATTTTCTATAACACAATGGTTGACAGCACCACACTCTGTTTCAGTGACAGATTGTGGTTTGCTTTTGCTTTTCAATGATTTTGCAAGAAGATAACCCTGCACACATTTTTTTTGTTTATTTTATACCACCTATCCAAAGTTGTAAATTACTGATGGTATTGTATTTGCTATTACTACCTAGTTGTCTTATTTAAACAATAGCCTTTTAGTATTGTGCTTTCTTTATCATTCAGTAGTTCATCTTTGAACTATTTGTTTGTCTTTACAATTGAAAATACTATTTTCTAACAGCTCCATGTTTCATTAACCACTGATGTGGTGTAACTTTTACATTGTTTCATACCTGGATTTAAGAGGCAATGAATAGTGAAAAGCATCTACACATCCTGCTTTGTTCATAAGATTAGTAGCAGAAAGATACATTAAACAATAGTGGAGTTTGATTATGGAAAGACATTGTGAAGATTAGGTTAATTTCTCCACCAACCGTTTGCCATGTCAGCCACAGTGCTGGAGCAGATTGTCTCCTCTTGAGGTTTCTCAACTCAATTCCTCTGGCTTTTACATACTGCATTTTGCAGACCCAGATGCAGATCCAGTGGCAGTCCTGTAGCAGTATTTCTATGCATGTCTTGCAGGAGGTTTAAATAAAACTTTTAGAGTTTTGTTGAACATTTTATTAACAGTGGAACAGTTATTTATTAATAGAGCAAGGTGCAAAATTCCTAAATGTTGTGATTTTGCTTTGACAAAACTATGATTGCTTTTTATTCTCTTCCCCACCCCTTTTAACAAACATATTTTGTGTTCTGTAAGTTTTTGTTTTATTTGTGGTTAAAGGTAAAGGTAAAGGTACCCCTGCCCGTACGGGCCAGTCTTGACAGACTCTGGGGTTGTGCGCCCATCTCACTTAAGAGGCCAGGGGCCAGCGCTGTCCGGAGACACTTCCGGGTCACGTGGCCAGCGTGACATTGCTGCTCTGGTGAGCCAGAGCCGCACACGGAAACACCGTTTACCTTCCCGCTGGTAAGCGGTCCCTATTTATCTACTTGCACCCGGAGGTGCTTTCGAACTGCTAGGTTGGCAGGCGTTTTATTTGTGGTTACTGGACCTTAAATAATATCCAATATTTGATTAGTTTAACTGTTGCTTACATTCCTTATGCCAGCCTTTCAGACTATTGCAAATATTTACCAGCCTTTAAAAAGCAGCAACGTTAAATGTGACTTTTCTCTCTGGTTCTTTAAAACTAAAAAAGAATACTGTGAATTCAGAGGTACAGAATGATTCTGTGTGTGTATGTGTGTGTGTGTGTGTGGTGTAACCATTTCCATAACATCATAAGGGAATGGAGGCCTAGACACAATTTGCATATACTAAGTTATAGGCATAGATACAAGTTCAGAAATAATTATTACTCCACTTTCTCCACAATCCTGTCTCTACTTTTGTGTTTATATGACTGTACTAAGGGCCAGCGAGGAGGAAAGCAGCTGGGGATTTATATGCAGAAGGAGGTGCATTGAAGAAAAGTAATCTCTCTAATTAAGAGCCTCATATATAAGACTCTTGGAGTCCCCCATTGGGTACATTGCACTCCTACCAAACTTCACACAATTCAATTCTTTTCAGGGCAAAAAAGTCACAAATGACAGGCTGGTGTAGTTATTTCACAAGATGAACCACAGTTGAAATAGTCTCAGCTTGCATTTAAATTGCCTTAATACAAGCTTCCAACAAGTTTTGTCCTTGCATTGAGGAAGTGAAACAGGCAGGTACTAGAAAGCAGACCCTCTTTCAAAAGCTTTATTTCTTTTCGGTCCTTGCAGTGTTGTCCTGCCTCAGATATAGTACCAGAAATTAAATGCTTGCAATAGGTGGTAGGCATCCAAGGCCAGTCTTAGGCTTTTGTGGTCCCTTGGCCTTTTCCAGTGTTAGAAACTGAGATATGAAAGCTAGGAGCTAAATGGCACTTTAAACTTAGGTTATGGGCAAAACAAATGGAATGTCTAGGCGCGCTTTTTTAATAACAAGAATACAAAGCTGAAAATGAATGATCTACAGCTAAAATATTATGTTCATTTTTCACACGGTCTAGCCCTCCCCCTGCCCACCCCCCTAATATTCTTAAGAGGGTCTCTTCTCCAGTCTTCAGAGAGTAGCTGGAAGTGGGGAGGCAGAAAAAAGTCCTCCTTTCCTTCCACTCTGCAGTTTTAATCTGAAATCTTTGGTGCAGTACTGTGCCCAGAGCTCAGAAACTGCTTGTGCTAATGAAATTCCCTGTCGCAAAATGTGTGTAGAACAATGGGAGTTTTGAACACTGGCCTTTTCTCCTCCCTCTGTAATTATACCCCTCCCTTTCTGGATCTTACTGTAGAACTACCATCACTTAATAAAGAGGGCAGACTTCAGGCTTATGTGATTTACTTTGTTTTTTACCAGAGACATTAGATCTACCAAGCAGAGCCTGTTGCAATGGGGATATATTTAGAATTTAAAAATTCTGAGTCCAGGAATTTGTTTTGCATACCAGAACTGATTTGGGCTCCCATGCTGTCTGGTACTGCTGGGAGTTGTAGTTCAACAACATACTGAATGCACTGCATTACTATCCCTGGCTTAAGGCAAAAAAATGTCTGTATTTGAAGCGGGACAGCTGCAGATAGAAGTTGTTGTATGCAGCGTAGCAGCGACATTTTTATATAGGGACAAGGGTTAAAAAGGTGCTGAAACTTGTTGGGCCTAGGAGGTATGTGGTATATGTGGTGTGCAAGAGAGGGAAGTTATAAATAGTATGTAGAGTGTGTTTGTGAGAATGCCCTGTGTTAGGTAACTGGCAGCATAATTCTGGCTGCGCAGTGTGTCAAGGTATGGCATGGCGATTGGGGCAGCACAGAGGTTGGTGGCGTAAGTTCTAGAAAAAAGCCCTGATCCTAACCATGTCTGTTCAGCAGTAGGTATTATTGAATTCCATGAGGCTTACTTCCATGTCAGTGGAATTTGGATTGCAGCCAACAAATAATAGAGTGGTGGCAGAAAAATACAATCAGAGATTCTGGCAATGGCAGCAGCTATGAATTAGGCGGTGGGTGAACTGGACACCTGAAAGAAACCAGGCAGATGAAGGTCAGGGTCAGCTTGAAGACCCTAGGACTTATGCTTGTGAAGCAGGGCTTCCCCCCTCTTCTTGCCCATGCATCTCCTTCAAAATTGTCTCCTGAGGGGTCAGGAAAAACCCCAAAACAGCATGCTGGGGGGCAGAGGGGGGGTTGTTCTGTCTAGCAAGCTGAAATGCTTGCACGGGTGTGGGGTGTGTGTGTGATAGAGCAACTCTGAATTCCACAGTGTTTTCAGTATTTGTCTACGTATGTTTCACGTTCTCTGTGTTGATCCTGTGTTGTGTGACATCTCAGAGTTGCTTAAAAATATTTATCCTGCCTATCCCTTTACATGCAACATGAGCATGCCTTCACTGTTGTATTTAGCAGGCAAGGTTTTAAGTTGTCTGCCCCTAGTCAGGGTCAGAAGTGGGATTTTAAAAATGGAACTGTTCTTCCCAAACTTGGAAGGTAATGCACCTTTTCAAATCAAATTCTGAGTCTTATTTTGAAATCTGTCAAACCCCCAATGGCTCCATTTGATGTGTGACCCATCAGTAATAGGGGGAATCATGCCAGAGGAGGGGGAATATATAGAACCCTACTTTGTCCACAGCTGAAACTGGAAAAAGTAACAAGAATTTAGTGTGGGGACAGGGGAATTTGTTGACTGGAAGACAGAAATTGAGGGACAGTTTGAGTTTGCCCTGTTTTTTTGTTTTAAACCAATATGAATAATTGCTGTAGTTGTAATGCTTGGTGTTTTTGGTTTTTTAAAAACCAAATTTTAAGGCAACATTTGGTCTAGAAGCATTTTTAGTACATAATTAATAAATAAATGTGACCTTCTCCAAAACTGCAAGAGAGATCATTCTCTTCATGCTCTCTGCAGGTTATGCTGCTTCCTGATTTTTTTTTATAATCTGGTTATATACTAGATGATGAATATACTCTTAAGTGATTTTCTTTTCCTACAAGATTTAAACTGCAAAATAACAGAGTACACTTTCATGGACAAAATACAATTCCCTTCCCCCAAAACATAGCTACAAGACAACATATTTCATCCCAATTCCCAAGCCATGGCTAAAATGTCTGACATCTATAAGGCATTGCCATCTCTTTTCCTTACATGCTCGAAGGAATGTTGATTGGTTCAAGCATTTCAATAGCACATAAGTCACACTATTATTTATTTCATTATCTTAGTTCAAACTTCCTAGTATTAACACTTAAAGCCAAATAATTTCAATCAAATTTTTTTTAAAAAAATCAGTAATCTTAACACATGTGTTAAATTATAGCCAGTGATCTTAAGCATGGATAAATACCACTGAATTGTAAACTTTTTTTCAAACTACATCTTAAACTGCACCATAGCTCTGTGGTAATGTCTCAGGAAAATGTGTACTGTTGTGTTTTAATGATATTTTAGCAATATCGACCTCAGCATTTTCAGTTTCCTCCAGGTAAACTAGTGTTGTTTTAAATGGTAATTGTAGCAGCTGGATGCAGTCATGAATGTGGACTTATTTGTTACCTCTTTGGATTCTCTCTGAATTCACCAGAGTAAAATAGCAAAGGCAACTAACTCACAGTTCTTAACTTGAAGCATGATGCTTTTTAGTTTATATTTCCAGAATCTATTGCTTTATCATCTGTGACTGTAAACCCTATGTGTAAAAAGAAAGTGGGGAGAATAAAGACATAAATAGGTCGCAGTCACTGCAAACAAACATGACACATCTCTTACACGATGTATTTTTGAACTACGTATCAGAAGCTTGTATCAAAAGCTGGAATACATTGGCCATAAACTGGCACGGAGATCAGCTGTGGTAACTGAATGAACAGTTTCTCTCTTAGATCATTTTCTCTTTGGCATTCAAAATGGTGTCTATATTATTCTTCTATCTGGCTTTCTGGGTCATAGAATCATAGTTGGAAGGGACCACAAGGGTCATCTAGTCCAACCCCCTGCAATGCAGGAATATGTGGATAATAATGTGTTTCTGGATCTAGTGTAATTTATTCAAGAATTACAATACTAAGCTGGCATCCCATTATATATCCTACCTCTGGTATGTATGCTTGCCAGTTCTTTTGTAAGTGGGGGGAAAAGACCACCATTCACTTTTGTATGTTAATACATTTATAAATATATTCATAGTCTAAAATTGTTCAAAGTTCTGTTTTTGGAATAAACTTTTAAAGAACTGACAAAAAAATATTAAAATGAGCAAGAAGAAAGCCTGATAGCGTGACGTGCTGTATTTGATAGCAAAACTGTATGTAATAACTAAAAGTAACGAAAAACATTGAGTTTCATAAACTAACCTCAAAGACAGACAGTTGCTGTTTTCATTTGGAGTTTTTTACCCTGATAATTACCGAGTATAGTAATTTAACAGGAGACCCTGAAATCACTGCAGTTGAATAAGGATTTATTAGTAGAAAGTGAGGCGTGCAGCTGAACGCTGCTGCCCTGAACTTACACTGATGCTGGTTTATGAAAACTTAATTTTGACTCCAAACCCAGGATTTGAAATTCTTGTTTCAAACTTAGATCCCTGTTTACAAGAATATCCTGGTAAAATTTTGAAGTTTATATCCCAACAGGCATGACTCATAGAATCCTTATATTATTCATTGTTGCAGCCCTGCATTAACCACAGTTGTTAATTTTGGCGCCTACATAATGCTGGAACATGTAAAGATGACAGTCAAAAACAATGCACTGAGTGTTACATCTTCACCATGGCATCTGAACTGATCCTACTGTTCAACTGTTGAACAGTTGTCCAAAGGTTAGCTTTTTGCACTCCTTTGGCCCTCCCAAGCTGGAAAAGGCAGCTTTTCTAAGGTCCTAGAGCACCTAACCGACAATTTAGTCTTACGAAAGATCAGGTACAGTATATAGATAAAGCATAGCTAGCTGTATTCAGAGAAAGACCACGTTTTCAGGCAGGCTTGAAATCATAGCATACCACAGTTTGTCAATTTGGATAAAACAGTAAGCCAAAAGCAGAAGTGAAAGCTTCCAAACTCCTCATCCTGGCTACATGGAAGGATCAGGGAGAAGAGGAGGTATACCACATTTGTATGACATTTGGAAAATAATATTTATTAAAAGCCAGTGCAATACTAGCCAAATATTTTAAGGAAATGGCACAATAAATGGATTATTGAAGGCCAGTTAAATTCAATTTGACTTTCATCCCAGTGTGGCTATCCTATTGGCCCATAAAATGGTCAAAATCGGTTTTATCTGGTTCATTCTGTTTTTACTTGGTTCAGTGGGAATCTGGTCTACTAGCTCTCTATAATGCTATGGACTCTATATGACCATATTTTTCCAAGCTATAACAACTTTTCAATATATTTGTTACATATTTTTTTAAAAATTAAGCCAAGTGTGTTGGATAAGCAGAATTTGGCAGAAGATTCCTTGGACTATCCTAAACATTGTACTTTATAGGCAGCTTAATATGCATCAGGATAGAACATTAGCCATTGATACATCCTATTCAGCCAGCATTTTCAATTGAGCCTCAACAACTGTTGACTGACTGCTCTTTTCATAAAATCTGGCCAATAGCAAACTGCAATAGTCATGCTGTACATAATAAGAGAGACAAATCTTCCATGCCAACATTTAATATTTATTATTTTATTTTTCTATCAAGTTGACTCACTTATTATTTCACCCTTGCTCTGAAGATCAGCATTAAACCACCTTCTTCTTCTTCTTCTTCTTCTTCTTCTTCTTCTTCTTCTTCTTCTTCTTCTTCCTCTTCTTCTTCTTCTTCTTCTAACAACGGTGGGTTGTGGGGGAGTGGCTGGCTATTCATGCAATTAAGTAAGCACCCACTGAACTGCCTCTTTGCCTGACCTCATTTTATGTTCATAGAAGCAGGTATGTTGAGCATGTGGCAGCAGGTTTCCTGTTCACTTAAAGCTGAGGTGGGGAACCCTTTTCAGCCTGAGGACTGCATTCCCTCATAGATAGCCTTCCCAGGGGGAAATTTGAATTGTGGGAGGGGATAGATGTAAAACTAGGCAGAGCAGTAGGTGTGACTCTTACCATTGTAGATTAGGCTGCATTGCAGCAAGGCAAAAATCTGAGATTCTAGGCATACATACACACTTCTCCCCATCCTGCATCCAAGCAAGTTAGAAGTGTTATCACACTTGCAGGAGACATTGCAACCAGCCAAAAGAATTCAAGGGTGCAGAGCCAGGACTGTTCAGGAGGTATAACAATATTTCTCTGTTGAATATTTTTTTAAAAGCATAGTGAATGTGCTGCAATTTCAGTTTCCAAAGAGTAATCCTTTCATGTACTAGGTGAAGTTCTTGAGAAAATAATTGTGGTGTTGAAATTTAAATGCACCTTCTGCAGCAGGGCTGGCTCAAGACATTTTGTGGCCAGAGGTGAATGACAAGATGGTCCTCTTTCCCAAGGCATGTGCAGATGCCAACTGGACTGTAGTTTAATCTTACTCTAATGCTAGTAAAGGAACTATATCTTCCACTGCTCTTGAAGGCAGCAGGCTAGCATAGGCAGGCTACATGGCACTCACAGCTCTGGCCACTCCCTGCGCTTCAGCATCTGCTGCCTGAGGCAGATGCCTAACTTTGCCTCTTCCTGGAGCCAGCCCTGTTCTGCAGGTAGAAATAGGCATGTGTGTATTGTTTTAGCTGCCATGAACAATATGACTTGGTTGTGGTCAGGCGAGGAGCAAACAGAAGTAGAAGTGCAGCATTAGAACTACCCACCAAAATGTCACCACATATGTAACAAGGTAAAGGTAAAGGTACCCCTGCCCGTACGGGCCAGTCTTGCCAGACTCTGGGGTTGTGCGCCCATCTCACTTAAGAGGCCAGGGGCCAGCGCTGTCCGGAGACACTTCCGGGTCACGTGGCCAGCGTGACATCGCTGCTCTGGCGAGCCAGAGCCGCACACGGAAACGCCGTTTACCTTCCCGCTAGTAAGCGGTCCCTATTTATCTACTTGCACCCGGAGGTGCTTTCGAACTGCTAGGTTGGCAGGCGCTGGGACCGAGCAGCGGGAGCGCACCCCGCCGCAGGGATTCGAACCGCCGACCTTTCGATCGGCAAGCCCTAGGCACTGAGGCTTTTACCCACAGCGCCACCTGCGTCCCATATGTAACAAACCACCCATTAAATACATGTACTAAAAAGCTTCTAGACCAGCAGTGACAGCAGAAGTGTTTTTTTTTTTTAAATCTGATTTTATGGGGAGCAGGCAAATCTGGATTAAACAAGTATAAATTATAGGCTGGAATTTTGATGATAACAGGCTGTGGATGGTAAAAAATATGTGTATGTGAGCAGCACTGATTTCAGAATAAACTCCTGTCTGGAAGCACTCTTTGTTACAAGTGTTTTGAAGAGAGTGACATGATATTATGTTTTATTGGGGTGGTTGGGTTCTAGAGTAGGTTACTCTAGGAGACTGATAATATTGATAATTCCTATATTTAAAAATTCTTAAAAGCTGCCTAATTTCAATCATGTGTATGGATGAAGCATACAGCTTCTTTGCCACAGCTTCATATGTTGTGAACAAGCCTCAGGCATATATGAATGGGTGCCTTTCTGCTGCATAATTTAAGCACTATCAAATTAGCTAATTTTACTGGCAACTTCTATTTATAAAAGAGATCCAAATTGAGAATGTTTGTTAAGAAAAACATTACATTGAAAAATGCTAGTGGGAGGGAAGTGGACGGAGGTTGAGGGGTTGTTACACCGTAGCTGCATGTAGCAAAGAGCTATGAGCAGTGGCTGCACTGTGGGGAAAAAGGTCTCCAGCAGAGTTGGCAAATGGAGGAAAAGAAAGGGGGTAGGTGAACGTGGAGCTTGTACATGCGTAGTATCCATGTAAAAGTATTATTAATCCAGATATGCCAACTAATTGCTGTTTTTGTATAAAGTTTTACTGAGTTTAGCTCTCCTCCTAACATTATCATTTACATTACTTAAAGAGCATTGAAATGCTTTTTATTTTCCTTTCACCAGATGCTATTTATATGTTAATCCGCATTATCTCACTTCTCTTTCTCATTTGTAACATAGTATTCTTGCTTCTTCCCTCTGTCCTTAATTAAAGCATTCTCTTTTTTTACACATCTGCACAATGAAATTGCAGTCACAGTGCCTTGGCAAAAGAGGTCTTTATTAATTTGCTTTCATGATAGATTTATTGTCTATGGGATTGTTTGAGTACCATAGTTTATTCTAAGCCACATGAAGGTTTGTGAGGCACTTTCTATTATGGTGAGGCAGATCTGGCAGGAAGGAACAATGCCGAAACAATACACTAATGAGCAGCCTATTTAAAAGGTGCATGGAAGTCTGTAACAGGAATACAGCAAATACATAATGAAGGCTAGTAGTATTAACAAGATAAGGTATTTTAGCAGACATTCAAAATGAATACTCTGAAAGCTGCAGTCTAGATATTGTGATGCTTGTCTCTTTGACAGCTAAATGGTGATATGAAGTGAGTTTTTTGCTACTTTTTATATTTAAAAAAGGTGGGAAGGAGAGTACTGTATCTCTGGGTGCTGAACTCTTTCATGGGAGTTTTCTGCACTTCCTAGAATATTTACCAGACATGAGAAACAGAATGGAGGGAAAGTCAGAAGAGACCTATGAAGTGAAAAGAACATTTTGTGTGTGTGTGGCGCTTAATCAGGATTGATATGCAAGGCTTTCTTTGTGAATGCTAATGTCAGGTGTGATGGTGCAACTTCAAAGGCTTTTATTCTTTGCTCTGTCCCCATGAAAAGAAGCAGTGTCCACAAGGCAAGGAGAAACATGCATCAGATCTAGAGGCACATTTTTGTACAGTATACGTTTTGGCACATTCATCCCTGATATGCAAGATGAAGCCGTGTTCAAAAGTGGGCTGTAGCGTAGAGGCATGATGGTAACAAAAGCCCACCTGCCTGCATTCCACCCCATGCTGAAGCAGAAGGGGCTCACTGGGTTTATTTCGGAGCTTATATATTTGTTTTGTTGTTTTTAAATGGAAGTAGGATGAATAAATATTTTAATAAAGATGTTGAGGCGCTTCTGTTCTCAACCCATCCTTACTTGGGCGAGATCCCATTCTGTCCCTGTTCATTGTAACTTCAAAGGGGCACCTTAACTGCTCAGTTATTAAATGAAGTGAAATGATAGGCTTGGGAGGAATCTGATGTGGCAAAGAACAAGCACAAAAGTAGGTGAAAGTGGCGCTGGCGTTGGCTCTTTATAAAGCTGCATTGTTCTCTGGTGCATCATGGGGTTTAGTTCCTACATGCAAACCCTGGCAGAAGTCCCTCCCTCTCTCCCTCCCTCCCTTTATCTTTTTTCCTCCCTTAAGTCCTTCTCTTTTCCCCTTTTCAAGTACTCTTTACAAAAAGCCTGCCAATCCTAAGCCGAAGGAGGGGAGTGGGGGGTGGGAAAGGAAGATTTCCTAATTCATATCTTTAAAGTAACAACACTTTAGTCCTGCAATAGTACTGTGCATCATTTTGGCCATAATCCAACCAAACAAAAAAATATCTTAATGCCATGAATTTCAATAGGAAGAAGTTTAGGAGGTGCTTAAATCTCCCTTGAAATCACTGAAACAGCGCAATCTTATACATGTCCACTGAGAACTGAACCATGTTGAGTTCAGTGGGACTTGCTCCTAGGTGACTAGATACAGGTTTGCAGCCTTAATGATACTTAACTTTGGCGGGTTTCTGCCCTTTATGTGTGAAGCATATCACATGAGAGCAGTGTTGTTAATATTAAGGATAGCCTTTTCATGGTTACTGGTTTAATTCCTCACATTTAAAATGAAGAAAATATTTTAAGTTCTTATTTAAAATGAATCTTTAGTTTATCTGTTCACCAAATACTGTGCCATTGCATCAATTATGAAATAATTGATTTTCTCTCATCCCCTTTTTTCTTTCATTCACCTCTTAGCTGACTTGAACAATGTTAGATTCTCAGCATACAGAACTGCTATGAAGCTCCGAAGACTACAGAAAGCTCTCTGCTGTGAGTATTTTACTAAACTTTCATTTTTTTGTATATGTACTTCAGAAACATATACTTCAAAAATTGTGATGAGATAAGTAGCCTTGAGTCCTGTCAGGGAAAAGGTAGGGTATAAATAAAAATTTAATAATAATACTTCATCATTGTTAGTTTCCCCCATATTATTCCCCCACCCCTTATACTGTTCATTTTCAGACTTGTACCCAGAATATGGCTCTATGAAATACCATTGTTTAAGCAGGAGTTTTGTGAAAGAAATAAAATAAAATAATGCAAGGTGGAATACATGATTCTCCCTCTCCCCATTTTATTGCCTCAACAATTCTGTGAGGTAGGTCAGGGAAATCTTTTTAAATAAAAACAACAACGGGAAAATGTTATGAGCCTCAGTGAAATTTCCCCTTAATTTGGATATGTAAACATTTTAAAGGGAAGTTGCACACCATAGTTTCTTTTATATTTTTCCATTTGAATATTGTTTTCAGTTTGCTTGTTAAACTTGACAGTTTTGGGTTCTGTTTGGGTATGTATTGAGGATGTGGTTGAAAGCCCTCTGAATCATAGATCTTGCTTCTGGAAATACATATGTTCTAAGAAATGTCTGGTTACTAACATCATTATATGAAAATATGCAAAATGCATACACATAAATACACAGCTTTAGGAGGAAAACCAGAGACAAAAAAGACTTTAAAATAAACAGAATAACATCATCAGAATGAAATAAAAGCTTCCCTCCTTTCAATTATATGTCTCATATGCAGGGCTTTTTTTCAGCTTTTTCCCGGCACCTCTCAGGTGGGCACCATTGCCATTCTAAGAGGATGAGGGAAGTGTTCATGGTGAGTTCCGGCACCTGTTTTTTCTAGAAAAATAGCACTGCATATGAAAGCCAAAATACACAGTAGTAGTAGTAGTAATAATAATAATAATAATAATAATAATAATAATAATACTGAAGAGTTTCTAACTAGACTGTGGGCTTTGAAACTAACTGAAGGTTCGTGATAACTGTTAATGAATGTTGGTATTTCTGTGCTTTCATTGTCACCTAGAGGGTGGTATCCAAAGCTGTCTGTGTGTGAATGGAATGGACTCCACCTTCCCCTCTTCCCTCACAGCACCCCTGATGTTCCCTCAAAAGGGACTCCAGAGGATTAGGTGACCATCTGGTGCTTGGGGAGCTGCTGTAGGGAAGAGGGGCAATTGAAGCCCCATTATATGAGTGGAAATCTGTTTGTGCAACATTGAAGGCTGCAGTAAGCTTATAAAGCAAAACCTTTTTCTGAATTTTGGTATCTCATATTGTTATGAATCTGTGGCTGTAAGACTTAATTAAGGCTGGGTTGTTAGAACTGAGAAATAGCCAAACTCATGTGTATTTAAGGTGGTCCCAGGTGTGTGTTAGGATACAGTAAGAGGTGTGGTGGGCCTACAGGTAAGTCTTTTTATTAGCATATGTGAAAGCTAATTAAAGCAGGCAGACATTTTAAGTTGTGACCCTTCCTTTAGGAATTTCACATAAGTTAGGTGCTAATTAAGTCAGACAAGCTTCCCTGAGATGATCGCCTGGTGAGCAGATAAACCATTAGGAAATACAGAGCTCAAAGGGACTAGGTGTGAAAAGTTTATTCAGGGGATAAGAGTGTAGGGTTTAGAGTGGCAGGGAGGAGTTAAGGAATAGTTACTAAGCAGTGGGGTGGAGAAATAGTTGTTTTTAAAAAAGCGCAGGATGCTGATGTCTGTTTTGAACCCAGTTCTTTGGCTATGGGCTCTTGGAATGTAATGCTGCAGATCCCTCTATTGGATTCAGGTTGTATATATGTGTCAATAAACCATGTATCATAAAGACACCGCAGGCTCTGCTTTGCCTCATTGAAGGTGAACACAGACCTGGTACTCCTGGAATCTTAGCACAGCTCAGATATTGGGATGAGGTGTAACAATATAACCACTCCATTAGCATGGAAGGGGCTATGTAAAAATAAAAAAGATTATAGCATTAACTGAGGCAGTTCTGAATGCAGTATGTTTCACTGGCAAGTGTAAATATGTACTGGTGGTATGCTGTGGCACATCATATATAAATTATTGTTAAAAAGTAAGTCTCTGGAAATGTAAAGCTGTACAAATTGCTTGGTTTATTTAAGATTGATATGTGTGTGTTTCATACCACTCTTCCTTCAAGCAGTTGTAAGAACTTTACAGCATAATTTGTCTTCACTTGCAAGTTTAATTAGGGCCAAGTCAGGTTTTTACCATTCCGGATGTTCTTATTAAACATGCATTGCCACTTCTGCTAAATACCTCAGCCTATTGTTCATGCCTGCTTCAAAGGGAGTTGTTTGATATGGCTGGCTAACAATGTTTGTTCTCCAAGGAATTATAATTCCGAAGTAAGAAGCACAAAGCTAGGGTTGCCATATTTTGGAGAGCGAAAAAAGAGGACACATTTGCCAACTTCTACTTTTAACTACTTTTACTACTTTCAACTCTCATTTTAAATACCCCTATTATATGTAGGCTATAGAAGCGGTGATGTATTGCTAGTAGCAATGTTCTTAACTTTCAGCAACAAATAACCCAACTTTGTTGCTGTTAATGAATTTCCAGTAGCAAAATTGTTTTAATCTTGAATTGTTGATATAGGGAAAGGAAGAAAGATACAATATTCCTTAGAAAGTTAGGAGTATTAATTAAAAAGAAAACTTGTTTACTTGAGATTATGGCTGCAATCCTATACACACCTGGGAATAAGCCCCATTGAACTCATTGGGGCTTACTTTTACATGGACATGTAGAGAATTGCACTGCAAGACTGTAGTTTTATTTGCACTTACTTGGAAGTAAGACCTATTAAACTCACTGGGAATTAGAAGTAAGCATGCATAAAATACTGCTGCTATTTATATTTAAATCAATTAAAGCCACCAGGCTACTAATTGCTCTAGTCTAGGCACCAAATAAAAACGTTTAAAAATAAATAAATTCCAGTTTCTGTTCTGTATCAAAAAGTTTTGGGTGGGGATATATAATTGCATGTTAACATTAAATAAAATTTGGACAACTTGTCGAATGAGTTTTAGGGATGTAACCACAAATGATTTTTTTTAAAATTAAACATATTGTATCCAGCCTTTTCCAGTAGAGCTCAGGCAGCTAATAGCAATAAAATTTAAATCATCATAACTTTAATTTAGAATTAGATATCTATAATGGGTTGTGGTTAGAGTAAACCCATTAAAACCAATAGGATTTAAGTTAATCGTGTTCTCAGAGTATGACAATACATTAAGCCCACAATTTACACGGGGGTTCTATTCTAGGGAATAGAAGCCAAAATCACATATAATCAAACCCATTCGGTTCAGTGGTGGGTGAGATTACCAAAGTCATTTCCCCTGGAACCCTGACCCTTTTGATATTTTTGCCACACACGTAAAGCTGAATGCACACAAGTTAAATGTGCATAAGTTACAGTCTTACTGTACATTATTTATAAGATAATGAGTTGGATCCAGACTTAGGCTGCCGTTCTCCCAGCCCAGCCGGGCCTCAAAGAGTGGAGGGGACCAAGGCATCTATAGCCCTGCCATGTATGGTTGCCAGGGCAGACTGATTGCTGTGCCAGTCTAGACCTGGTTCAGCAACTGGATATAAATCAGGCCTAATGCTATCACACAACTGAAGCAGGGCTGGCTTTGCCCCACATCCTTCCTGCCTTTGGAAAGCTCTATTTATGGTTTTTGTGCTGGCCTGGTGAGGGGATTCTCCACTTCTGCATGTCCACACATGTGGTGGGCAGAAGGGGAAAGGCCACAACAGAAGGCAGAGTTCCATAGTGGCATCACTCCAAAGGCAACGGCAGCAGGAGGCAAACAGAGGCTGACAAGAAACTTCTGCCCAATCCATATGCCCTTGCCCCAATCTGACACAAAGGGGATATGGATTGCTCAGCGAGTCATACTACTGCAGTCCTGAAGTCTGCACTCCCCATAGCAAGTCTGCCCCCCATAGCAATAGCCTTGGTATGGGGGGGGGTTGGGAGGAAAGTGCAAGAGATTACAATAATCTGTCACTGTTAGCTATTCAGTAATTCTCTGAAGAAAAATATATTTTCACACTACTGCTTAGTAGATATGCTAGTGGTGTTTCATGCAAGTTAAAAACAAAAATAAAAAAACCATTAACCACTTTCAAGGCACTGTCATTTATTGGCATGGAAAACTTTTCTGAAAGAGAATAACCTCTGTTTATTTGTAGGTGCATATACAATTAGGCTGCCACCCATTCCTTGAGGAGTTCATTTAATTATCATTTATTCATTCTCTCAGAAGAGCTGAACACTCATCCTTAAGCTCCATGTTAAAAAGTATTTTACTGCATTTCCAATTTGGCGAATAAATTTGTATTAAAGGATCTTTGCCTGATCCCAGGGGATGATGCTGATAAACAGACTGTTGCTGGACAAGAAGCATTTTTTAGACAAGTAACATGTTATGCCATTGAACTAGAACTAGATCATACCTATATAGAGAAAATCCATTAGTGACGGAATGATAATAAAAATGAAATATGAAAGCTACATTTTAAAGCTAATACACTAGTGGTTAAGTCCAACACACATAGCTAGATAATTAATTTGTCTCGATTGTCACAGATTAAGGCTGCTTCTTATTAGGATTGTTGTTTTTCTTCCTTGTACAGTGGATCTCCTGAGTCTGTCTGCTGCATGTGATGCCTTGGACCAGCACAACCTCAAACAGAATGACCAGCCAATGGATATACTTCAGATCATCAACTGCTTGACTACCATTTATGATCGACTCGAACAAGAGCACAATAACCTAGTCAACGTCCCTCTCTGCGTGGACATGTGCCTCAACTGGCTTTTGAATGTTTATGACACGTATGTGCGGGTAGACTTCAGTGACACTTGCTTATAATGAACTTTTGTCCTTGCTAGAAAAATGAATGGCTCAGAGCTGGCAAGCTGGTGATCAGAGTGCAAGTTTAATACAAGCTAATAGCTTAAAGGCTATTCAGCAAATACTTTGCTTAGTTTTGGAGCCCTGTGCAGTTCTGTTATGAAATGTGAAACTGGGAAATGACAGATTTAAATAGAATGTCCTATATAATTGGGGTCAGCTTCTGTCTCATTTGTTAAATCATCTAGTAGGCCCTTCAGGGTGCGTGTTTGTTTGTTTGTTTGTTTATTTATTTGTTTGTTTCTTTTTGGTCTGGTATATGCTTTCAGCCCCACTCCGCAGAGGATTTACCATGGCATGGTTAAATTTGTCTTTTTTCATGAGACGCCACATCACATAAAAAGCTGTTTTATGGGCAAATAAAATATTGTCAGTTCATTTCAAAGAACACAAATAACTGGTTTTAGTTTAATTAAAGGAAAATCTTCAGTTAAGGAAATGGTTTACAGCATTGGAATTCTTCCAGATCCCAACAATTTTTCATCAAGTTTTAATTAAGAGAACCATGGAGTGCTAAATTTTGTATTAGGAACTGCTGGTATCTCCAGCAGTATCCTCTGGAGCTACAATTTTTCTTCCTTTCCAAAGTCTGCCCCATTTCTAGTTTTGTTGTAATGTTATGATAGTCTATCTCAATTTTATTGTGTTTTGTTTAATCTGTAGGTGCAAAGAGGATGTCTATTAGTTGCTAAAACCATTACTTTATAGAATTCAGTTGATGTAATGGTTTATTTCTACCAAATATAAATGTAATTTTGTATTTCAGCACAGTATGTCTTTTATGACAGGGGGCAACAGCAACTCGAAAGTATTATAAAAACACTTTTTGTGATTTGTTTGTTTCCCGCCCATCACCCTAAGGTCCAACAGCAGGTTACAGTGTTAAAGCACAATTCTAAAACAACTTCTAACCATAAAAATAATAAAATAAAATAAAATTATAGAATATTTAAGTAGGCATTTAAGAAGTTACTATGCATTTTCATATTAAAAACAATGACATACCCATGGGATAGGATTTCTGATTTAAAAGACTGCTGAAGACTGCTGTTCAGCATACATGAGTGAATTGCATAGCATATGGAGAAACAAAAGAAGTCATAATTCTGAAATGTAAGTTTGTGAAGCTTTGTTTATCTAATAATAGCTACCCTTTTGCAGAGTTATAATCTATTTGTTTTGTAGGGCTTTTCCATTCCTTTTGAGTTTTTTCTTAACTTCTAAGATGTTCACTTATGCATTTAGAAGTAGCAAATATAAATTGCATGTATAATTCACATATTTGACTGTATTAATTTTCTCCTTTTTCTGTGATTTAATTTCAATAGCGGTCGAACAGGAAGGATCCGTGTCCTCTCTTTTAAAACTGGTGTTATTTCCCTCTGTAAAGCACATTTGGAAGATAAATACAGATGTAAGTCAAGTCACTGTTTACTACAGAAATGCAGCATATAGAAGCAGCAAATACTTGTTTGTCAGCTCCTTGCATATTCTAAACATTCCCCTTTATTTTTCAATTTTTAAGCAAACAGGTATTTCCAAGGGGTGATACTCAACTAAGTTTTGCCCAGAGCAGGCATTGAAACTAACAGACTTAGCTTCATCACGTTCATTAATTTCAGTGGATCTACTATGAGTAAAACTTAACTGAATACCACCCAAGGTATTATGCTTTTTCTACTGCATTATATTTTCTATGAAAATTGATTGTAGTTACTTGGGAGCCATCCATTAAATCCTTCACCTGAAATAATTCTTGGAGTACAGACTCAAAAATCTAATTGGCACAAGGAAGCAGTTGTGTGGTTCACTGAAGTCCCACTGTGCTGTTTTACGCGCCCCAACTTTCAGGAAGGACAGTCTGCAAAGGAGACTGACAAGAACATCCACTGAGTGGAGTTGTACTCACATGACATAGCAACCAGCAGAAGTCCCCCAGGAATGATCTCCAGGGAGTTGGGAAAACCTCCAGAGCAGCATGAGAGGTAGCACATGAGGAAGGGGAAATTGCTGAAAATTGCCTTTCCTTCTGCTGGTGGGAGTGTCATGTGAGTGGCTTATGTTATTCCAAAAATTACATTGTTGAGTGAAATCAGGGCATGTAAGATATATTCCATCCCCCTAAATTTTGGAATCTACCATTCTGCTTAAATACTACATCTTAGAAAAATGTCCTAGCACTTAGGATAATAAGATAGAAAATGTTTATTGAGACTGACTTGATCTGTCCTTCAAAAGAAACGGGAGTGAGATTTCTCAGAAGATCCTACTAGTTCAGGAATGGGAAAGCTTTGGCCCTCCAGATGTTGCTGGACTACAATTCCCATCAGTCCCAGTCAGGATGGTCAATGGTAATGAGTGATGGAAGTTGTAGTACTGCAATATCGTAGATAAATATGTACCTCTGCAGCGGGAAGGTAAAAGGCGTTTCCGTGCACTTTGGTTTCCATCACGTGTCCCGTTGCGCTAGAAGCGGTTTAGTCATGCTGGCCACATGACCTGGAAAGCCGTCTGTGGACAAACGCCAGCTCCCTTGGCCTGAAAGCGAGATGAGTGCTGCACCCCATAGTCGCCTTTGACTTGACTTAACCATCTAGGGGTCCTTTACCTTTACCTTTGTACTTATTATCACACGGATGCCAATTATTATTTGCATTGTGTTTCCTTGTAGTATTCTTATCATTCCTAAAAGTTGAGCAGCACATGAAAACTCTGAAACTCCCACAGCCTGATAACATCAATTCTCCTGCCAAGATACTCTCTACAACTAAGATGGGAATGGAAAGTGCCCCTTTATGATGTAAACTAAGATCAGACTTGGCTAGGAAATGGTATCTTAAATAGAAGCAAAATAAAATCAGGTGTTAAAACTGTACTAGTAAATTTCTATACAAGACTAAAGCTTTTCCATAATTGTGCCCTTAGTACAAAATGAAATATTAATGAGTCTGCAGGAATATAACCATATTATTTTCACTTGCTGAAATCTGTTTTTAATGCTTTGAAAAATAAAACAAGATTTATTCAGGTCATGTATTGGTAATGGGTAGTGCCAAATAAATATTTCAGTTGATCATAATCTCATTTTTTTAACTGTTACAAACTTTAACATACCTTCAGATATGTACTATATAACTCATTTGCAGTAAATTAAATTTACATGTAGTACAATTCCTGGTATTAACATTTCATGTGGGCAACATGGTTCTGTAACACAGAACTCTTTTTCTTTCTTCCAAATATATTATTGGATTCCAAATGCCAAGCTTTTGGGTTTTTTCAATTCTTGATGCAAATCAGAGTTTGGAAATCCAGTTCGTAGGCATATATCATTGTGGAATTTTTTTGGTAACTTCATTCCTTTATTCTGATTGTGAACATCTTTGCGTGCAAGTTATTCCTATTTTCTTCTGTGACAAAAATCTTAAAAACATGTATATACTTAAAGCATTTCCTCACAAATTTGTTACCTATATAGGATAATGTGCACTAGCAGCAATAAAATTATGGTCTACTTTTTTGGCCTAAACAGTGTTGATTACCAATTGTATTCTTTAGTATTTAAAAATGATTTGGGTAACTTTACAATTCTCAGCTTTGACAGTTATATATTCTTGACATTAATTATTTAACTTATCCTTGGACTTCCTTGCTTCTTGTTTCGGTTTATATGAGTTACAGTGTAATAGTAATTGGCTACAAACAAAATCTGATTCAAAATAATTACTTCAGAATTGTCTACTAGAGAAGGTCAAACCACTAAATAACCAAACAAATTGTGAACAAACCTAATGAAAACTCTCAACCATTTATTTGTATCTCTGACAGCAAATTTGTTTATACATATTATACAGTTGATAGTTTCTATTGTTTTGATGGATTTTGCTATACATCTTTCTTCTGCCTCCAGATCTGTTCAAGCAGGTAGCCAGTCCCACTGGATTCTGTGACCAGCGTCGTCTAGGCCTCCTCCTGCATGACTCTATTCAGATTCCAAGGCAGCTGGGTGAAGTTGCTTCTTTTGGTGGCAGTAATATTGAACCCAGTGTTAGGAGCTGCTTTCAGTTTGTAAGTATACTTCTGCTTATTGCTATTGGTTTTTTAATCCAAATGTTATGCAGGGTACATAAACTCAGGCGATAAGTGTGGAGATCCCAGTATGTATGTTTGTTTATTTAATATTTAGTTTATTGAAACATTTTATTGGATGGGGCCAGGCAGTCAGAATATGGCAACTCTACACTCTAAAGTGACACAGCATCCATCAGATTAAATGTAAAATACATCAAATAAAGAATGGTGTTGGGAACAAGACCCGTCCAATTTTATCTATTATTTCCATTCTTGCCCTGCCTTTCAACCCAAAGGTCCACAAAATTAATTACAATCAAAAACATTTAAATGTTTTTTACGACTACATTAAAATGTAGAGTCATTGGCATGAGTAGTGAGCAAAATGTGACACTACATCTCAAAAGCCTCCTAGTATAGTATAGTATATATTGACTTGCATTTTTGAGTCACCCTGCATACTTCCTGAAGGAGAACATTCAAAAATATGCTTCACTCCTAGTAGATGTCAATCTTGCTTCTAACACTGCAAAGCCTGAAGCAAAGAGGGGAAAAGTTCAGATAGGAGATAGCAGATACCACGGCAATATACCCTGGCTTCCAACACTTTAACATCTTAAAGAACTTTGGCTCAGAAACTAACCATCAGCCAGTGAAATTTCTGAATTGCCATTAAGTCACCCGGCAAGTCATCCATGATTCTGCAACAGCACAAGGGAAGTAAGCGGGGTTTTAAGTTGGTCTAACTTTTGGTTTTTCAAATTCAAATACATTTTGTTTTAAATAAAAGATCAAGTATGTTTTTCCATGGTCGTTAAGGGAAAACTGACGGTGAACAGCAACAGTTACTTTGGCAAAGTATGTTTAGAAAGTGCTGAGACAGGAGTCTGCAGTGGGAGACAAAAACAACTCATTAAACTGAAGGAATAATAAACTGAAGGAACAGAATTAGCATTTCAGAGAAGTATCAGAAGAGTTCATTATTTTATGACCTCTCTTTTAAAAAAATGCTAAGAAGGGTCTGTCTGGTCAATACAATTCACAATGTGAGGCAAAAATAACTTTTGTCTTTGTAATTGAAAGGGTCACTGGAGGGAAGAAGCAAAGGAACCATTATGACTCTTCCTCCTCAAGTTTTAAATCCCCACTTCAAATGTTAGACCACACTATGCATGATAAAAGAGGTTTCCCCCCTCAAAGTGATCACTGTGCATTTCAAGAATGTATATCCTTCCCATTGTGGTCTTTCGGCATGGAAATAGACCTTGTGGGTGACCTCACTCAAACATCATTAATCAATCTGCAGGCCTCTTTTCATGTTGCTTAAAGGTTAATGTAGTACAAAGTAAGGGGTCTTTACTTATGATGGCCCTAATTAGTTGAGGTTTAAAAAATATTAATACAGTATACCATATTATACTATTTTTAATATTACATTTTTCCCCAAAAATGAAATAAATATTGGCTATCCACAGGTTTAAAATTCAGGTCAGTTTGGTTCCTGATGCTATATAGTTGGTTGCACCAGTACTTAGTTATACTTAGAGCTAATTGGTCTTTTGGGCCCAACGTGCAGCTTGATAAATAGGCATAAAGATTGCTGTTTATTGTTTATATCACATATGTCAACTACACCCATTCATGGAAAACAACAATCTTGCTATTACTGCCCTTTAGCATACTCTGCATAGCCCCATCTAGGAAGACATTTTGAAAGTTCTAGCCAGTATGAAGTGTTGCAGTCTAAGGTAGAAGGAAGGAACATGTTGTTGTTGTTGTTTAGTCGTTTAGTCGTGTCCGACTCTTCGTGACCCCATGGACCAGAGCACGCCAGGCACTCCTGTCTTCCACTGCCTCCCGCAGTTTGGTCACTCATGTTGGTAGCTTTGAGAACACTGTCCAACCATCTCACCCTCTGTTTCCCCTTCTCCTTGTGCCCTCCATCTTTCCCAACATCAGGGTCTTTTCCAGGGAGTCTTCTCTTCTCATGAGGTGGCCAAAGTATTGGAGCCTCAGCTTCAGGATCTGTCTTTCCAGTGAGCACTCAGGGCTGATTTCCTTCAGAATGGATAGGTTTGATCTTCTTGCAGTCCATGGGACTCTCAAGAGTGTCCTCCAGTACCATAATTGGCAGCAGGTGCATTATGTTGCTAATGAAGTTAGCTGTTTGTTACATTAAGCTTCCAGGCCCAATTCAATGTCCTAGTTTAAAGAGAAAGTGGCAGACTCTTTATGGCCAGGGCTCTATATCAGAGACATCTGAACTTAAAAAAACATTTCAGAAGAGCCCTCTTCAGAAACATCACTATTTGAGAAGTGAGAAGTAGGGAAAGGGACTTGTCTCCAAAGTTCTGGATTCCTTTTTTGACACGTCCGCCGTTGTTTGCCTTTGCTGAGTATTATACAAAGGTTGTTTGCTGCTTTTAGTGAATTTGTTATCTTTTTTATGTTTTAATTTTTTAATATCTTTAAATGCTGTCTATTTTGAATTGCATTTTATCAGTTATGATTGTGTTGTTTGAAATTTCTTCAACATGTATTTGCATTATTGAAAACATTTGTGCACTATACATTCTCTCTCTCTCTCTCTCTCTCTCTCTCTCTCTCTCACACACACACACACACACACACTTCTTCACAAATCTAACTCAAGGACTTTTCATTATTAATGGGAATTGGCTGGAAGTGAGGTTTTTATGCTGATAACATCCCTGGTAATAATTTGCAGTGATTTCAGAGAGAATTAGAGAGAGAGAACCAACAGCAAATGTACTGTATTAGAATCTGTTCTCCTGGTCTCAGTGGCTTAGGCATCCTGGCAACAACCTTGTCTGTCATGCACAGCAGCACAAAAATGTAATGTTTACTGTACCAGGAGATAACAAGGGGTGGTGAGGAAATGTCCCTGATCTTTGTTTGAAATGCAAGTCCTTGAAAGTAGCGGGGGAGGGAAGTCTTGTTCTGTCAACATGCATGTGCTCACAGCATTGGTGTTTGTAATACTCTCTTCAACTGCAGCAAAAATGCTACAACTGCTTCAAGTACATTCTTTGTCTGTAAGGAATGAGGTGGCTTTTAAAAAAAACTTTGCCACTTTGAAATTATTTTTCTTTCCACAAGCTTGAGGACTCATGCAGTGCCTAGGTTACAAACATTAAAAAAGGATGTACAAAGAGTAGCTCTTGGGAGAAAATGAGACTTCATGTGGAATATAAAATAGAACTTGACTGTGCTTATTCATTTATTTAGTTCTCTTTCTTTCATCCCCCCTATAACACACAAAAAGCTGTGGCAATAACAACAGTTTAAGGGCAAAGGTGCAATAAAAAGAGAGGACTATATATAGGAATGGGAATATACCTCATGTCTGTTGAACCCTGTCTGTTGAATGTCAGCTAAAATATAGACTTCTAGAGAAATATAGTGTTTATGCTTGTCAGAGCTGCCCCTAGGTCCCAGCTCACAGAGGACCAACGCGAGGCTGTCGTTATGTACAAAAGTCTTTATTGAGGTTCAGTTTCCATTTCAAAGCCGCAGCGCGCAGCTCTACGTCTTAACCCTAGACCGGCGAAGTACCGTCTGATTCTCCTCCCCTATGACACCAGTTTAAGATCCTAGCCCTGCTCCACCTTTTACGCTGCTCTCTCCTCCTCTGGGTCCTCCTGCCCGCTGGCGCATTGCCCTTTCTGGACTCTTCCGACGCTGAGTCGCTTAGCTCCTCCCCCTCCCTCCGGCGGGCTTTAGGACCCGGTTCCCAATCCTCATTCTCTGCTGTCCCGCGCTCCTGTACCTTTGAACTTGCCTCTCGCGCCAACCCAGTGACCTTCCTCCTGACCGTTACACTACTTCTGTCACTGCTTCCCTCTTCCAGGATACTGGCCGGATCTGACCTCCCCTCCGTTGTCTGACTCTCCGATGGAGGTGTGGTCAGTCCTGCCTTATCTTCTCTCCCTGGTGGGGAATGCACTGGCCCCGATCCTTGGGACTCTTCCCCCCCACTCTGCTCTGGTGGGGAAGCTGGTCCTGATTTCCAACTACTGCTCTGGGAGTCCCCGCTGCCCCCTTGCTCCTGGGGTGTTCCCCTTGGGAACCCCCTACCCCTGGCCACTGGCGCCCCCTTCTGTGAATCTTCCGATTCGCTGGAGAGGCTCATGGAATCCCTCGGTCCACTGTCCTCTTCTCCTACGCTCCCCTCGGATTCTTCCCCTTCGCTCTCCATCTCCTCTCTTCCCTGTGCCTCTGCTCCTGAACCCCTGACAATGCTGTTCAAACTTGGCACACAGGTGGTGCAGACGAGAGACTGTTGTTTTCAGCCCTGTAGTGGAACATGGTGAAAAAGACATTTCCTGAAATGTGGCTTATCTTACATCATGCTCAGTGGTAGATCCCAGGCTTTTCAGGTCACTGGCCCTGATTTTAAACATGCCTGAACACAGCTACAGTCTAACCAGATTTCTGGTTTCCTTAGACCTACTTTTCCCTATTTATAGACTCGGAAGCAGCATTCTGTAATCTTGTTTCACTATTACAATAATGTTGTGTTTTCCTTTTACAATGCAAACTTGTATGCTTCAGAATACTTAGCTAGATGAACCAATTGTCTCATTCATAATTTTATTTGTATGCTGCTTTTCCATAAAAAATCATGCTCAAAGTGGTTTATAACAAAGAAAAGTTGAACACATTTCAAGATCAAACACTTCAAAACAATTTCATTGTGACATAATAAAACAACAAAGTAGCAAATATAACATCACCCAAAATGACAGAAACATTCCAGTATTATAAATATGATTACATTAACAACATCCAACAGCAAAAATGTAACAGGAGTGTGACAGTTTCACCTTTGTTTTAGAAATAGATATTTGTAACAGGACTAGCAGATAGAAAGGAAGTCTGCTTTGCATCTACTACACTGCGAATATTTATCATTTTAAAGTCTTGGTTATCCTGTATGTAGTAATACACCAATACCTTATTTAAGATAGATACAAGCCTATGGGTATTGCTTTTTTTAAAAGAGCACTTTACCAATGTAAATTTGAATCTCAGAATTTTAAAATAGTTTTAGTGTAATGTAGATTGAAATTAGGGATGCAGGTGGAGCTGTGGTCTAAACCACAGAGCCTAGGGCTTGCCGATCGGAAGGTCGGCGGTTCGAATCCCCACGACGGGGTGAGCTCCCATTGCTCGGTCCCTGCTCCTGCCAACCTAGCAGTTTGAAAGCACGTCAAAGTGCAAGTAGATAAATAGGACTGCTCTGGCGGGAAGGTAAACGGCATTTCCGTGCGTTGCTCTGGTTCGCCAGAAGCGGCTTAGTCATGCTGGCCACATGACCTGGAATAACTGTCTGTGGACAAATGTCGGCTCCCTCGGCCAGTAAAGCGAGATGAGCACCACAACCCCAGAGTCGTTCGCAACTGGACTTAACTGTCAGGGGTCCTTTACTCTTTTTTTTTTAGATTGAAATTATTAGTAGAAACTTTTTTTTATGGTTGACCATGGGACCTAAAAAAAGAGGATAAACTTCAAACTATGCTGTTATCCTGATATCTATCCATGTTTAAATGTATGAAAATGAACCAGAACTTTGAGGGGGAGCAGTATACTAATAGATAACTGAGGGCAGAAAAGAGAATAGGCTTTATAGCTAAAAAATGTAGGCAAGCACAGTCTTGGTGAGTGGTTGCATGGTTAACTTTTGTAATCTACTAAGACAATTTTCTTGAAAGCAGGAATTAACAAAATATGAGGTAAAGCAGACATATGTTACATTTTTTAGAAGGCAGTTATTTCTTTTCTTTTTAGCATTACATAACATAATGGTGAATATCCAGCTTTCCTCTCTCCAAATGTTTCTTGGCATATGAATGCAAAAAAATCCAAACAAAAAACATCAGATATTTAGAATTTAATAGGAATTTGAATATTAGATGTAACAAATTGTTATTTGCAAACTGGGAAATGCACCGTTAACTTTGTTCTATGATTTACAGTTTTATTGTGGCAGTTGCACAGAAATATGTTAACATAGGGGGGAGGAAATCTTCACAGTTTGCTTTTGTTGTAGATTCTTCCCTTATGTAAAACCCTTGTTTACTCTCTGGCTGGATTTAGAGATGATTAAAGAAATTGTAACAGCAGCTCAGGGAACATTCAAGAACTATCTGTCCTTTACTGTCTGACCCTGACAAGCTTTTCTCAATATGGCTTTAAATCTTCATGTAATATACTTCAGTACTAGTTTTGGTGCAGTTTAATGCAGTTAATCTCCAATAGAAGAGATTGTAGATAGTATAGATGTAGTGATCAGATAGACAAATGTCAAAACTGATAGCAGCCAACAAAATTAAAATAGATGTGCAGAGGCTGGAGAACTTTTTCATTCCAGAAATGGCATGTAAAAGGCTTGTTTGTGTATGTGTGTGCATAAGGTGAACTCAAATGACCAGAGCAGCTTATTGAAGATCATTATCTAGCTAGTAACAGCACAAATTTCTAAAGTAAATCTTCACATGGCAATAAACAGATAGCTCACCCACTAGAATTGCCTAATCAAAAGCATTCTAGTTGTTGTTGTTTTTGCAGAAACACACACACATACACACATGAGTCCTCAGTAAATTTGTTTGGCATTCTGCAAAGTTTTGAAATAATGAAATATGTGCAAGTATTCAGATATCTAAATTAAAATTAATACAGTACAACATTAAAATAATAAAAGCAAAGAATTCCTCAGTGAATTGTATACATGTGCCTCCCATTTTACAATAGTTATAACCTATCCGCAGTACTGCCCCTTATAGATTTTCACTTTGGTCTGTTTAAATTCTAATCTCTCCCCCTTGTCCCTCTGTCCCCATATTGCTATTTGCAAACAGACATAGAACCATGCAGGGATAATTAAGAGATGGCTATGGATAAATGGCTGGATGCTTACTCAGATAGATGTGGTATTGTGTAAATAGTCCCTGAGAGATGTGATGTCTCTACCCTTGTGTGCCCATGGCAATGCATAAACTTCATAGATATTTAAATTGTCTTTGTAAAGTTTACTATCTGTGCTCCTTTCTGAAAAGTTTACTGAATTAGCATATATAACAAGTAATAGCAACCAAAAAATCCTTTTTTCAGTCAGATTAATGCACTGTTTTAGGTCACAGTTTATGGCATCCATTATTTTCTTATCGCAGTTCTGTTTCATTTTCTGTTTACAATTATTGGCAAAAAGATAAAACTTTATAGCATGTGTGTGATCACTGCTCTTTGTCATATCTTCTGTCTTAAAACACTGTAGATATTTACTATTATTTTTGCAAATAAAATTATTTGAACTCCTTGACAAGTCAGCATTCTTATCTGCTTGCTTTGGGAGTGTTAACTTCACCAATCTTATTTCGGATCAAGTAGCCAGTAGGTTTCAACTTAGAAATGGGTCACAATTTACATTTATTTGATCTGAGGGCTTAAAAATAAGTATGATAGAGAAGACAGTGTATACTTATGGCTGGACATAGATGGCTGTTAAGAAGCTAAAATAATTATGAGGGCTTTTCAGGAGTGAGAGAGAAGCCCTAAAGTACTTAATTAGTATTCTTCCTTGATGAAATTAAGATTAAGGTGGATGGATAGTGACTAAAGAAGAAAGACTTTCTGAAAGTAAAGGAAGTCCAGATGACATGTATAGGTTGCGAATGAGGTTATAAATGTATCAGTAAGGGAGAAGAAATGGAATTGGTTTGCAAAATGATATTTATTACTGAAACAGGAGAAAGAGGATTAAGTAGTCCTTATATACTCTTCAGAATAATTCAGAAAAGAAGACACCTACCCTAGATGCATGTGTATGCTGAGATTTAAGTGGAAGGAGAAAATGTTAAGGACACAATGAGCCATTTCATTTAACACCAAGAAAAAAGAGCTAAAAGTTGGTTTCAAGGGCAACAGTAAAGTCTGTATTAGTTTGCAACTGACCTTAGAAACTGAGAACAGTGATATCATTGGAGGGGGGGGGGGACATAGGAATACATGATGGAAGACAAAAACTCATCTCTTGATGCAGGTTTACAAAATATACCTACGCAAAATACCTTATGTCTGATGAAGGACAAAGCTTCACATCCTGACAGAAAATGTGTTTCAAAACCAATGTTTTATTTCCTGGAACATTATAGGGATGAATTGAAAGGAGGGAGAGTGTCATCTGATTTTCCCTGCAAATGCTTCCCTATGCTGTTTTTAGCTGTTGCTCCTCCCCCATCAAGGTTCAAAGAAAACAAAAATAATCCCAGTTGATGGAATATTTCCATGGAAGAATTCATGGATATCGGAAGGGTTCTCTTTTCACCTGCCAGTTCTCCCTTACAAATGCCCCCACCCACATTTATGGTTGGTTGGTTGGTTGGTTGGTTGGTTAGTTTAGTTAGTTATAAAGGGAGGGAAGAGGAATATATACATATACGTACGGGGGTGGGTGGAACAAATGTGTCACCATCTGAAAATTAGATGAAGGGAAATATACTTGGTTGGGAAGGGGGAAATTACTTGTAAAATGAAAGTTTTCCCTGTGTCGTGTAATGTAATCTCCTTTCTCTCATAGGCCAATAACAAACCTGAAATCGAGGCAGCCCTTTTTCTGGATTGGATGAGACTTGAACCACAGTCCATGGTATGGCTGCCAGTTTTGCATAGGGTGGCTGCTGCTGAAACTGCCAAACACCAAGCCAAGTGCAACATCTGTAAGGAGTGTCCAATAATTGGATTCAGGTACAGTGTTATATTGCTGATTTTTACCAGATGAACTTAATGCATCATCAATTACTACTCTTTGTAGAGGTCATATATGAGCACTGAATCCTTCCTTCCAGCACATAATATGGGTGTGCAGAGAAGGCACTGTGCATTATTTTCCTCATCTCCTAAAGGCAGCCTCCTTAACAGAAATGCTTGTTTAATATCCCTTCTGTTCTGTAAAAGTAATCATGCTGTTTGGATACCTAAGACCATTAGAAGAACCAACCTGGATCAGACCAAGCATTGATCTTATTCAGCACCTATCGAAAGCCCACAAGCAGGACATGAACATTTTTGTAAAACATGTAGTTGATAACTTGCTGGATACAAAAATGTTCCTAGAAGAAGTTGCTTAACATAAATGAAATAAAATAAAATAAAATAAAATACAAAAATGTTCCTAGAAGAAGTTGCTTAACATAAATGAAATAAAATCCTGCTGGAAAAACCATTGTGTAATGTCATTTTAAAAAATTAATCTGCTCAGTCTATAGTCTCCTTAAGAGACATCTCAACCCCGAATATGGAAATTCTGTTGATGTGCTTAGAGACCTGGATCTCAACAGTGTGCTTACTATAGCAATGAATCTAAGCCAACATCTTGCAAAATAACTATGGATTGGTATACCTGTTAGGAATCTACTTAGCTGTTAAGTAAATACTATTTTCAGTTATGCTTAGACTTGTTTTATCACCTTTTCCCCTAATAACAGTTTTGTATGGTCCCTGCATGTTTCAATCTCAACATTGTCTTACCACTGAGCTCTTGACAAGGAGCATTTTGGAATTATTGTGTAAAGCTCAGATAGACTACTATGAGTGTGCTGCATCACATGAAATTCTTGCTGGTACTTTTGTTTAATATAAAGTACTGGGTGGTTAAATAAAAGAATGTAAAAATAAAAAGTAAGCATTTATTTAATTTATATGACACGTCATAATTCTTGCAAGCATCCAACAGGATAAAACGTTGCTTGCTGCATTTAGTTACTGTATTCTTATGTCATAATCTGTAGACTACAGAATATGGATTCACATTACCAAATCTAACATTTCCCCCACTATTACCATTGTTGGGCTGTGGCTAGACTGTCTGTATTTAGGAGAGACTGCAGCGAATTTACCAACCTCAGCTGATGAACGACAGAATTAAAACAATATTTTAAAAATCAAGTAAAAATACAGATAATAATAAATTAACAACAACAACAACATCCCAGCAATAGCCGTTTCCTGAAAAACAGCCAGTTCCTAAAAGCTTGTTGAAATAAGGTCTTCACCTTCTGCTGGAAGGAGGAGGAGGCAGCCAGTCTAACTCTCTAGGAGGGGAGTTCTTAAGTCTGAGTGTAGCCACTGAAAATGCTCTCCAACTTTACACCCGAAACAAAATTTGGTGCACAAGTGCTGAATTTGTATTTTCTTCTTCTCCAGGTACAGAAGTTTAAAGCACTTTAATTATGACATCTGCCAAAGCTGCTTCTTTTCTGGGCGAGTTGCAAAAGGTCATAAGATGCACTACCCAATGGTAGAATATTGTACACCGGTAAGTGACATCAGTGTCTCCTAATACAAATTCTGGAGAGAAGAGGAGGGGAAATCATTTGTTTGTGTAAGACTGTGGAGGCATTGTGCAGTATTCCTTTTAAATTAAATCATCCTTCACAAAACTGTTTTTTAAAGCATGAATATCTTGCTATATCCAGTGAAAATAACAGGAATAAATAATAATTGGAAGTTGCTAGTTATTATTTATATATTGCTGTGTCGCAACAACTAAATCCATACTTTTCCAAGGTTGGCCAGAAGAGGAAACTATGGTTCATTAAAGAATTCCTAGTTTATTGAGGCATGTCATAACAGGATTGTGTGCACAGGCAAAAGGCTTATGTGTATCTCAGCTTATGAATTCAAGAGAAATTCATCCAAATGTGGCCAATAAATAAAAATCAGTAGTATACGCCAGCTTTTAATCAAAGTTCTCAAGTGCTTTTATTCTATCTATCTCTTTCCACCTAGACTTAAGATTATGACTGTACTGATATACATATCCAAGGAAGGGTGTAGTGAAAACATGTCTGAACAACTGGTGTTGTTGGTTTTCTTTTTTTCAAACTGAAGGGGAAAATTGTTAATCTTCAAAGTCATAAAGTGCATTAGCACTTTCTTCTAATTGTAACTCGAGAGAATTGGATTATATAATACAGCCGACTGTTTCTACTTGCTTCTTCCTAGCAAATGAACAAAATCTTCCTTAAAAACGAATGTAATATATAGAGCAGCATCTGTTTTGTAGAAGTGATTTTTTTTGTTACTTTGTTGATAAGGTCAATATAAAAATAAAAATCTGATAAACAATATATTTGATTATGGGGTGCATATTACTGAACATTACAAGAATATAGTTTCACTATAAAAATGGAGATTATTCTCTTGGTACTTTTCTGTTCTGTTCCTACTGTGACACAGCAACCTCCTGTACTACCTAGTTTGCTGTGTTGGTACATGCCACATACAAAATTATGCGTTATCGCAGACCTGGCAAACTTGTTTTTTGTAAATATTTAATGTGTACATTAACAGCCTCATGTTCATGAATACATTTTTTGAACAAATTTGCTGATATATTGCAAAGCGCTAGATCATGGGAAGCAAATCATGCTCCTGAAGTAAGTTGTCATGCACTTCTAATGCATAATGGTAAAATGTTTATGGTTTGGTGGAAGAGGCCAGTCAAATATTTGGATTTCTCCTGTAAAGTGATACCATAAATATGTTGCTTCCAGACTACTTCAGGAGAAGATGTTCGTGACTTCGCCAAGGTATTGAAAAACAAATTCCGAACAAAAAGATACTTTGCAAAACACCCAAGAATGGGCTACCTGCCTGTGCAAACAGTGTTGGAGGGAGACAACATGGAAACGTGAGTGAAGCAGATAAATAATTTTTTTCATTTGTTAAGTTCTTTGAGCTGCCCAGTTGGCACCTGATCCCTTTACTTCCTAACTGCATAACACCACTTTCATTTCTTTCATTTCTGTTTATTTTGGTTGAAATTAATATACAAGCTGACGTTTCAATTGCTGTAAGTTAAACTTGAACTAGTAAAAGAAAAATGCCTGTGAGCTTATTGATTGCATTGAAAATGTTTAAAGTGGTTGACATTTTGTGGCCCTCCAGATGTTGCTGGACAACAGCTTTCATCATTGGGTTGATGGGGGTTGGAGTCCAGCAACATCAGCTCCATCCCTAAGATAAGCAGAAGTCAACATTCATTCACTTTCTCTTGATATGAAGAATACTTTTATCAGATATAGAACCATCAGTAGAGCATGAGACTTAATGTCAGGGTTGTGAATTTGAGTCCCATATTGGGCAAAAATATCCTGCATTGCAGGGCATTGGACTAAATTGCCCTCTTGGTCCTTTCTAACTCTGCGATTCTATGAATTAGTAATTTTGCTTAATTTTAAATTTATACTGTAAACTTCCCACATTTTTCCATATTTCTTCCCATAGAGATGATGACACAAAAATTATGTCTTGAGTTTTTCTTTCCCTATCATCTGCTAGTTAATAGTTACATGATTTAATAGCAATTGCACTACAGCTTGTTATCTCTCTCCTCTTTAATATTTTATTTCGCATATTTTTGGCTGCTTTCCATGGACATTCATGTTGGTCTATTGGATTTTCCTGTTTTTGGGTTTCTTTTAAACTTTCTGTAATTATTTTGCTGCTAAGTTTTTTCTGCCTCTCTCTTCACCTCCTCATTTTTTGTCTTGCAGTCCTGTTACTCTGATCAACTTCTGGCCAGTAGATTCTGCGTGAGTACTTTCGCCAAAGTGTGCTGCTATTGCTTCTGCTGTTGCGTTCTCTCACTATTTGTTTTTAATTTCTGTTGAGTTTGTTTTTTAACATATGTCCATTTCCCTCCTTCCTCCCCACCCGGTTAAAATTTAAAACAAAAATTTAGTCCAAATCAATGGAATGGTATACCAGTAAGGTTTCCTGCACTTTATTAAATGTACATGATTGTATTCAAAGTTACAGTCCATCAAAACTGAATCATATAAGTAATCTAAGTTAACTTCTATCTGAATCACAGAGGTTTGGTTTCACAGTCCTACCTCATATGGAAGCATGCACATTAAATATCTGAATTTCTGAATTAAAGTAGGCATCATTGGTTGGGAAACAAGAAACTTTGAGATTTGATTATATTTTTTGGGAGGGAAAGGAAGTATGACATTGATCTTACTTTTAAGGTCATTATTTAACATTATGTACACACAGTTGCCCTAGTCCAGATGTATGTGTGATCAAATGCACATTTGGCTATCTGGTACACGCATGCTCTCCCATTCATTTCAGTGGAGAAGCCAGATTGGCACCTATGGGTTTTGCGGGGATCTGCCTTCAGTGTAAATGAATGGAGAGGAGCTTGTAGATGGGCAGTGTCTGTGCAGAAGTTCTGCTTCTGCCCTCCTAAGCAGTCACAAGATTCTGGTATATTGTAAGTGCAATTACAATTACAATGTGTTATTGAGAATGAACAATATTTTTCAATATTGTCAGAGGTCTGGTTATGATCCATCCAACACAAAGCATATTCCAATATTTTGTTTCAGTGGAGAGCGTTCCCTGCGTGTAGATTCCTCCCACTGAAGTTTAATGAATTGTGCCTGAAGTTTCAGGAGCAAGATACTATTATTTCTCAACAGAAATCTCTTATTAATTTAAGGCCGCATGAATTCACTGACAAGTTAGTTCAGTAATTGCAGATATGAATAACTATCCACTTTAGATAACTATCAGCTTGACATTGATGCTAACATAACTTTAAGATTGGTCTTAATTATTTGTTTGTGCTACTTAATTCATATGTCTGCTAAATATTAGTGAAGGAGGAAGCCTAAAATTAGTCTATGAACACTACTAAAGGGCTTCTGCCCTTTCCTTCAAAAAGTGATTACTAAAATAAGCAGCTCTAAAACTACAATTAATTCACAGTATTACTGTTGTAAAGACTAACTGCATTCTCTTAGAAAGCAATCCTATAAATTTCCCACTAAAGTAAGTTCTGTTGAATTCAGTGGGCTTACTCCAAGATAAATTGTCTAAGATTGCAGCATATAATATTAATGAATGAGCATCCTGGTTTTTGCTGCATGTATTTGAAGAGCTGTGTAGACTGAATGCCAGTACACACCTACAGCTAGGTCTGTGACCTGTTTTCTATTGGATACTCAACTACAAGTCAATTAAGAATAGCTTACATTTTTAGTGGTGACATTAATTTTGGCTGGCCTTTCTAGTCAAACCAACACCTGTGGTCACCAGGGCCTGGCTTTGCACTGCTCCAGCAGCAACCCCCCCTTCCTTATAGGAAAGGGTCACAGGAAGGATGTTGGTTCAGTCACTGTGAGGCAAGGCACTTCGGGCACCTCAACATTTAAGTAGCCAAACACTCCTTAGATTTTCTTCAAACCTTGGAACTGGGGAGGGGGCTGGAATCACTTGAGGGCAGCAGGCTAGTGTAGCAGGTACAAGGCACGCCACATGGCACGCATAGTTCTGGCCACTCCCCCTACCTCAGCATCTGTTGGCTAAGGCAGTTTCTTCACTCTGCCTCATCATAGGACTAGCCCAGGGGAGGAAGGCTGATCACTTGTTATTCTCACTTAAGGATGGGGAGCAAAAATATGAGAGCCTCACAGCATGTTCATTAAAATTCACGCAAAATAATTTTTGACAGTTACTGTATATGACAGTTGCAGTATATGCCTATGAAGACATAATTAAACTTCATTATTTTTTACACAACAAAACATTAAAAAAATATTGGGCGAATGGCACTTGGCCTGCTGTCTGCATCCAACCAGTCATTGTTTTCACCTAGCACATGCAGTGCACAGGGACTTTGATTTAAAACTATGAACAAACTATTTATTTGCAGTTAGCAGGATAGAAGAGAAAATGAGCTGGAGACATCAGTTTAAAATAGATTTTAGTGGATTCATTCTGAACTAAAAGTTGGTTTACCCTTGATTTCTACTATTATTGTATCTCTCCTTTTAAATTAAAATGTCCGTATCAAACTACCTCTCTTTGTAGTCAGAGGCATCTCAGTACCTTGTTTCTTTTGTGGAATTTCCTGAGATGACACAGGTTCCTTCTGGCTTTTATTTCTGTCAGTTTAACATCCAGTACATAACTGTGTCAAGTCTACAATTTGATGGCACATGGTTGGCCAATAAATAGCTTCTGAAACCCTGATTTGCATTGTTCAATTCCCAGATGATTTTCATGTATGGCATTCAGTATTTCTATCCTTAGGTCTTGTTTTATGATTCCTTAATAATGAATATTATGTCCATTTAATTCCTTCATCTAGTTCTAATAAATACAAATATTATCAGACATTTCTTTCTGGCCATTCCAGAAAAAGGTTTCTAAAAAAACAGCAGAATTCTTAATATTTACGATCACTAGTGAAACTCCTTTAGTTTCAGAATGAAAAATAGCAGTGTTTAATCTGTGACACTGGTTCTCCTTTCTTCAGATATACACTCTGGCTAGAGTATCAGCAACTGAGATTTCTGCAGTGTTAATAGTCATCTTTTGATTCTTAGACGTGCCTTATAAACTGCCTTCACTGGCTTTTTAAATCTGTTCCAGCAACTACTGTTTTTACACAGATGAAGTTGTGGGATATTATATATCCAAACACTATTGCTGATGTTTCTTTTTCTGCTTGAGCATAATTCAGTTTGATAGTTCTTGGTGTTCTGAAAGCACATACAACAGGTGAGCCTTTCTACAGTACATTATTTAAACCTGTTGTACAAGCAACTGATTACGTGGTTACTGTTTTTTGTATTATAAATCTTCCAAATCAGTGTTTTTCGTAGTAGCTGCTTTAACTACTAGGCTGACATCCAGTAAGATTCAACAGCTTCAACTGTTTGAGGAAGTATTTATAATATACCTGTTATTTAGTTTATATTTATAATCTGGTTTACTGTACCAATAAGTTTGGCTTACAGTGATTTGCAAGTTTTTAAAGACAGCACATAATCTTTTCTCAAAGGCAATTTTAGAAACCACTGTTCTGTGACCATTTGTGATAAAAACAACAACACACTATTCACATTCTGGAGCTGAGGAATCCAGTGTACCAGTGAATAAATAATGAGGCTTTTCTTCTGTTTCTGCTGATCTAAATCTTATCTTTGGCTTTGAACTTTGTTGTAGTTCAATAACTTTAATCAAAATTATTACACATTACACATTTTCATCACTTTCCCAAGTGATGGATAGGAATTTATGCTATAGTCAATGTTTGTACAGCAAATCTTTACCAGATCTTCATATCTACTGAGGCACTTGTTTCTTGGATCTTTCTCTAGTGCTAGGGCTTCCCTTGCCTAAATGTACACACTTCATTATTAAATCAGTGATGTGTCAGGGATGAGCTGTAGGATGGAGAGAATCCCCAAAACTAGATTGAAGCATTTCTTATGAGACCCTTTATCTACCCCACTCAGCTCTATCTGTTCCTCTTCTATGTCTCTTCTCTTTGTTGCATTATTGAAAATGTAGGGGGGGGGAACATATTTTTTTAAAGCTTCACCTACAACATGAAGAAATAATGTTCACTGAAGCATATAATCCTCCTTATTTAATTGCTTGGAATTCAGTACTATTCAAATACTTGTGTGCAGCTTTTTCAGAAGTTCAAATACCAAACTTTGTTTTTGATTCACTGTTTTACAATAGAGTATCTGTTTTTTAAAATCTGTTTATAAAAATGATATTAAAGGAGACTGAATTAGGCAATAAAACATACTTTACTTAACACTGTACAAAACTTACTATTATTGATTTCCAAATGGAAGCCACTCCCATTTCTCACCAGAACTGCTTCCCTCCTTCCTGGAATACTTAGTTCTTGCCCATCATTATGGGCATGTGAGACAAATCATCCCATTTCACTTCAAGAAGGGGGCAGTTCCGCAGCTTCAGCCACTAACATGAAAGGGAAAGCTAGAACTCTTTCCACTGATTAAAAAAAGAAACCTTGAACTCTTTGAAACAGAGAAAACTATAGGCCACATGTAGGTTACATACTTGCATAATTTGTAAACCTGTATTTGCTTACATATAAAACAAGAAAAGTTGCTAGAAGTAAAATATGCTTATTTATAATTTTGTAAAACAGTTTCGATTCTGTCTCTCCATGCTTTAGTCCAGTTCTGAAGTGTCTTGTCTGCTTTCTCCTAAAGCTATGAAATTTATGTAGAGAGGGAATAACAAATACTTACATTAAACAGGCAATTTAACTTATGAGAAAAAGAGGCATTGTTTGATGCAACTGAGTTCTGACAGTTAAAAAAACCACATGTGATGTGTCAGAGCAGTAAAATGCATGAAGTGTTGCTATTAAAATACTACCAAGCAATATTTTTAAAAATGACCTGGTCTATATTACAAAGTTATCTCATACAATGCAGTGGTGAGATCTGAAAGAACTATGTTAAATTGCATGTCAAACTTTTGTGTAAGGAAATTTGAGATGGCTGATAATAGGTCTATCACTTCTCCTGGGGAAAAAAAAACACAACTTCTTGTTATTGGGAAACATAGTTTTATACTATAGCTGGTTCCCCATATAAAACTAAAGTGAGAATAAATTTTCTCAGTCTCTTAATAAAACCTGAGACTACCCCGAAATGCACAATTTTCCCATACTAAACATACTGTAGGCCAACGATATTTTTAAAACAATGCCAATACTTCAGCAGAGGTCATTTACACACCTGGTTAAAAGACAAAAAGTCTAATGATAGATTAATTCATCATAGGAATGGCAAGCAGAACTCAATAGCAGCACTGGCAAACCCCGGGGGGTGGGGAATATTCACCTGAAGCTATTCAGCGACATTATGAAGGATCTTTACCCCAACTGGATTTTGGCTTGAGAATGAAACAATACTGAGCCTGCTCTTGCAAAGAATCCCCATGGATGTGGCGCCAGCGATGGTAGAATGTTTGTTCATGCTTGAATAGTAATGGATTCAGAAGCATTAGTGTTCCTAATACTGGTACACAGATCTAATACTTCCATTGAGGGAAGCAGGCAATTACAAATGCACCCCAAGCACTTACACAACGTTTTGGTGTGGTTTTTTTATCCTCCTTTGAGCGTATTTGCTATATACAGCTTATACAGCACACTATATGCAGCACACTGAACAGGCTGCTGCAGTGTCAGGCTTTGAAACCTGATTCAGAGAACTGCAAGGGCAAACTTTTGAAAGAGTCCATTTTCACTAAATGTTTTTTACAGGTAGGTTGAGGAAGCAACATGGGTTGCAACTCTTAAGTGTGATGTTTCTTAGATGCAGTGAGGCCAATAACAACTTTGGTGGATTTTCTCTTTCTAAGGATTATTACTTGTGTGATTAATCAGTGTTTTCTGCCTTATAGGCCTGCTTCGTCCCCTCAGCTTTCACATGACGATACCCATTCACGTATTGAACATTATGCTAGCAGGTACGAGACGGGGACAAATCTCTGTTAGGCAAATCTTCCTTGAAACAATTATTAAATTATCACCACCATTAATTATATTTCTCCACCTTTTTCAAAAAGAGGACCAAGGCAATATGCAAAAAATTAAATATTGGAATTATAATGTCCAACACCACACAAACTTTAACAAACAATGCTAGGGTTATTAAAAGCTCCAAGGATGGAGGGTATACATGTTTACTAACTTCTTCTAATCAGCTTGCCAACTAACTTGCATGCAGAATGACTGCATGATATTTAGAATGTACATACAATTCACTTAAAACAGGAATTGCCAAAGCATGCTCTTGCTTACATCTAACTCTGAGTTTGTGCTCAGAACTTCATTATACATTCTTTTTTCCAGAGGTATGCTTCAGTGGAATCCTGCAGTGACCATGTACTACAAAATAGCGATATCTGTCCAGGATGTGTCAATTTTAGTCCATGTATCAAAAGTGATACAGCTTAATAATACAGCTTCTGAATATTATAGGGGAGGAAAATGACGGCTTTGAAAAATAATCATACACTATTAGTATACCACACATTTGGAAGACTCATCTCATATATATCAGAGTAGAAGCTAAATTCTAATATTTACAGTTTTTTCTGCCCCAGCGAGAGAAACATGAGTGGGTGTGTATAGCAAAGAATAGTACAATCTAATCTTTTTAAGTGACAAAAAACTTAACTTTTTCTACATGTCATTTATAGTGAAAGCAATTAGTCTTAGATATGACTGCTGAGCAGCCTAACAACTAGTACCAAGGGAAAGAACAGGGGTGTGGGTGCTATTATTTCAGAACCATTTGTGCTGATTGTTACAGTTATCTGTGTCACATTTAAAGGCAGACTACTTAGAGATATTTATGATATTTTCTTTTCTCTGTAGGCTAGCAGAAATGGAGAACACCAATGGGACGTACCTGAATGATAGCATTTCTCCTAATGAGAGCATGTAAGTGTGCCATCTCTATAAAATTATGGAAAACTTTATATTGCATATGTGATTTCATATCTGTCATAAGATCTTATGCTACACATCAGACAGTTTTGCCAAACTAATGTCAAAAATCACATAAAGAATGCATATTTCAGTATTGTTTGTTTCAGGATTGCCACCATAAGCAACAACCCAATTATTCTCACCAAACTTTGTCCTGGTTGAAGTTATGGGCTTGAGCAAACATAGGCTTCTATCCAACAGAGTTCTATTGTCACTAAGTGTGATAGGTAAAGAACTGCAAGTGAGAATCATTCTATTGCTTCCTCTGGAGAATAATGTGCATTACTCACGGTACAATTGACTATCCGGTGGCATCCAAATTTGGCCCAGATTTGGTGAAGTGAAGGGCCGTGAGGGCTGACCAAAGAGCCAACCAAAGTTGTTGACCTTTTTTTAGAACTGAAGTTGTTGGGGTTTTTTTTAGGATTTTACCCCAGAAGATAAACTGCCTCAGGGGCCGGATTAGATTGACCAGCAGGCCGCATTAGGCCCCCAAAATGGGCTTTGGAAATGGGCCTGTTATGCAGTGACCATTGACTATCAATCTTGGTGCTAAAACGTAGATACATAAGAGATACTTGGGTGTTCCTAATCAGACATCTGCAGGGTATTCTGTCCTGGTGTCAGTGAACACACATAGGGACAAAGGCAGAGTTTGCTGCTGCTATGCTACTCTCTACCACTAAACAAAGCAATGCTTTTAGTTTTTCCTGAAAAGCCCTTTAAAAAATATTAAACATTATAATTGAATTATCAGCGTGGCTTACACTTCCAAAAACAAATTCTAAATGATTACCCACAAAATTGGAGAAAACCAGGTTTTTTTTATTATTTATGAATTGCTCTTTGCCATAGTAACTTAAAGCATAAAGACAAATTAAAATGGAAACAACATTTTAATCTATGTACAACAAAAGTTAAGACTTCAGGCTTTGGAGGTGCACTTCAGGTTGAGCTACAAAAGTGGTTTGTTTGTTCAAACAATTCAGAGGTTCACATGAATGCAGAAATTCCAACTTCTGGGGGGCCTAACCCTTTTGGGGCCCCAAATATTTTGGGAGTGCCTCCAGTGTTCTAAAAAGTCAGGGCCAAGCACGGAGCCAAGCATGGCGAGATTTCCATGTCCAGCTCCTTCTCCTCCTCCTGCCATGGAGGGGAAGGAGGGGAAAGCAGCCCCCAGCCAATGGCGGCAGGAGGAGGAGGACCTGCCGGCCATTGAAGCCATGTTGTCGCCATGTTCCTGGCTCCTCCACCGTCCTGACACGATGTTGCCCTCCCCCATCTCCCTCTCAAGTTGGCGCCTATGCATGAATGAGCTAATGGTTAAGCAATACATGTTCCCAGTTGGCTTTGCAGCACTTCTGCCTCTTTCTTATGTCCTCCTGCCTGCGGTATTCCCACAGATGTGTAAGCACAATGACCAGGTGTAACTCTCCATGGATATAAGTGTTGTATTTCTGTCTTACTAGTTATTTTCTCCACAACTTAATCTTTATTGTGGTTTTATTTTAAAATAGCCAGTGTAAAATTTCATGTAACCTAGTAATAAATGGTGCACAAAATTACAACCTTGCATAAAACTCTGCTAAACTAATTTTCACAACAAATGCAAAGCAAAAATAGAGGAGCTGGCTGTAATCCAACACAATGCTTTAATGATATGGCACATAGTGGCTTAACCTTGGTTACACATATGCAGTTTATTACGAAGGACACTAGGTTATTAGTTGCCAACACCAGCACAGAAACAACTGTTGCTTCCTTCTTGATTTCAAAATGCTTCACAGGTTGAATTTCTCCCTGCATGCATTTGTTAAAGTTGCAGGTGCCTTGTGTTAAAAAGGTACCAGTCATAAATGCCACCTTGCAGAGGTGTCTTCAGCAGTGATTCAGTAACAGCCATACATACTGGCTCACTTATGAGCCAGTTGGAAAGCCTTATGGCAGTGGGACAAACGAAGCCATAAGGAAAACCTGGACATTTCTAATTTCTGGATTGAATAGTATGCAGTTGGTGTGAAGAGGAACAGGAAAACAAAAACAAGTGAGGGAAAATTCACTTATACACAAAATCACATCATATTACATTGTATTCAAAGTGGAAGAATAAACTGCTCCTCTGGTGAAGTGCATGCCAGCTGTTCTGTATTTAGGCTATAAAAGGTAAAGGTAAAGGTACCCCTGCCCATACGGGCCAGTCTTGACAGACTCTGGGGTTGTGCGCCCATCTCACTTAAGAGGCCAGGGGCCAGCGCTGTCCGGAGACACTTCCGGGTCACGTGGCCAGCGTGACATTGCTGCTCTGGCGAGCCAGAGCTGCACATGGAAACGCCGTTTACCTTCCCGCTAGTAAGCGGTCCCTATTTATCTACTTGCACCCGGGGGTGCTTTCGAACTGCTAGGTTGGCAGGCGCTGGGACCGAACAACGGGAGCGCACCCCGCCGCGGGGATTCGAACCGCCGACCTTTCGATCGGCAAGCCCTAGGCGCTGAGGCTTTTACCCACAGCGCCACCCGCGCTATAGGAGACCCTGAATATCACTGGGAAGCTGGAGGCTCCAGACATCCCTACCTAGACAATAATTGTTGACCCAAGAGGTAGGTATCTTGACCTCCCAAACAGGGTGCTAAGGGTCCTGGGAACTCAGTTTAGATAAGATTGACAGCAGCTGAAGATTTCATTCTACCTATTTCCTATTGCTCATCCATAACAAAGTATCTACCTCTTTTCTCAGACAGATGGCACCAAGCAACTGATTTGACCACTTTGCTGATATGCCACTTTCCCCCTTCTGCCTAAATTTTAGCAGAATGTACCTAATAATATGTAAAAAAAAAAAAAATGGGACTGAACTGTTCTGTTGTAATCAGTTTAATACACTGAATTCCAAGTTTCTGCCAGCAGCCGAGACAAACTCTGTACTACTCTTTGATACATACATTATCACAGCTCTCTGCCATTCTTGAGGGCAAAATATGCGGAGGGCAGTTTTCTAGATGGAAATGTGTGTCTGGTCTCTTTGCTTTGCTTTCTCTTGTTCTTACCATTTTCCTTTTTTGCATTTTTAGAGACGATGAACATTTGTTAATCCAGCACTACTGCCAAAGTTTGAACCAAGAATCCCCACTCAGTCAACCGCGAAGCCCTGCACAAATTCTAATTTCCTTGGAGAGTGAAGAAAGAGGTGAACTGGAGAGAATTCTAGCAGACCTGGAAGAAGAAAACAGGTCAGTTTTGTTTTGGTACTATTTCCATGCATCCGCAGAATAAATTGTTCATGAGGTAGCATTTAAATCAACAAGCAGCAAATTGGAATGTAAGTTGCCTGGAAATTTGTCACATGCAGTTTTCTTCTTTAGATGGTGTGTAAATCTATTTGTCATGCTTAATTTAAAATAAAGATCTAAACCTAAAATGTGAAACATTTAAATTTAAAAATTAGATGGCAAATAAACCTATTTGTCATGTTTAATGCAGCAATGATAGAACATGACTTCTTGCTTCAGAAGGAATGTTTAAATCCTATAAAATATGTGATTTTGGCCTAAAATTGCTACATAGTTGCATGTGCATTTGTTGCTATCTTCAGTCACATTTGTTAGATATGGTAGATGAATTATGTGTATGTGCCTCATGCAAAGCAGTTCTTTATCTTTCCCTGTACAATTGTGGACACCCCCCCCCGCCTTTAAAGGAAAATAATAGAGATACTTGAAATGGTGGAGCTTTGCTGTATGTAGCAGAGCTGTCCAAATCAAGATACACATTTTTCTTAGTGTCATGTCATCAGTGATGTTATCTGATCAAACACCCTGACACTATATACATAGCAGAAACATTAGCAAATGTAGCGCTGAAGAGATGTCATTATCCTCTGCAGCCCAAAAGGGCATTTTTAGTCTTCGGAATAAGAATTGCCCATGCACAGCCTAACAATAAGCTTGTAATACATTCATTATATGTTGCCTTCAAATTGCACTGCTTTGTGAACTCAATCTGTTATACCTGGTGCAAAAAACTTACAGTATTTATTCATAGCCTAGAGCAATAGCTCCCCAATTTAACTTGAGCCTTCAGCCACTTTTGTGATATGATGAGTAAATGTTAATGATGAAATTACTGCCAAGAACTGCATAATTGCTGCCTTCTGCACAATTGTTGCCATCATTTAATGCAATAGTGCAATTTTAAAACAATACTTTATGGGAGCTGCTTTCATTTAAGCTGTACAAAACTAAATAATAATAAACTGCACATTGAATAATGAAAAACATCAAAGGAAATAAGGCATTTGTAAGTCTCTTTGAGTCATTTCCATGAATAAAGCAACTGAATCATCATCAACGAGATCTGAGATATAGTACTTAGGTGGAAAAGTATAAGGCTGTTCTCCTGCTTACAAGGAATAGCAGAGAAAAAGATTTGGTACAGTACTCATAAAACCACACTGGAAATGTTATAAAAGCAAGTCTTAAGAGCTCTAGAAATAAATAAAAAGCGAAATTATATAAAGCCAAAGAAGTATTAATGTAAGCTGGGAGGGGGTAATATCCCCCTATTTATATACATCTCCATATTGGAAATCAAGTGCAATTACAAAGAAGCAAAACAAAAGCCCAGCCCTGGCCGTGAACTGAAATGATGGCTTAATACCTGTGGGCACCACAGTGCTCTCTCACATACTCCTTGGTGCCCATCAAGGCTCGTACCATTTACTATTTTAAAATTGCAGCTTTATGATTTTTCTTTTGGTTGAGGGTGTTGCCTGCTCTTTTTCCTGTGTTTTACTGAGGGGTGGGGGGAGGTAGGTGAATTTCCTGGTTTGGTGGGGGAGAGAGAATTCTGAGTATTGTCAGTTTCCCTTCAGTGACATGGATATTGAGTTTTTAAGACTTCAAAATATGCCCCAAGACAGAGGCAGTTTTAAGGTAGCACGACCGGTTTGGTCACACTATGTGCCGTGCTGCAGGGGGCACCACAACAGTGCTGTAGATCACAGTGTGAGAGGTGGGAGGGTGCTGAGTTTTAGCATTGCACAGTACACCGCTGATATTTGAGAGCCCAAAGTTGAACCCTGCCCCAGATCCAAAATGGTTGGACAGCCTTGCCTACATTTTAGTGTGTTACACCTTGCTTAAGCATACAAGGCCCTGCAAAATGGTGTGGGGTAATTTTCTGAAATCAAATAACATTTTTTTTTTAAAAGTACCCTTCTAGCTACAAAACTACTTCTATAAGCCAGGTTTGTACAATGTAACCTACTAGGCCCCTGTTTTTATTATTAAAGATTTTCTTGTTTTACAGAAGTATGTGTAATGTCTCTCGTATTTTTTCCATGTAAAATTTTTACAAATCCGTTTCATTTGTTGAGACATTAGGGGGAGAAAAAAAAGGGGTGGAGGGGGGGGAAGATGGGGGGGTGGGGTCAGGCGGTGATGTTTCTATTATGCTTAATGTATGTAGGGTTTGGTGTCAGCATTGCTTGTGCTGTTCACTTGTGTTCCTTTGGTGGTGAGAGAGGTTGGGGTTGGCCTAGGGTGTGGTTGTTTATGTGTGAGTGCAGTGGGTGGGTGTTTTGGATCAGGTTAGCCATACTGATTTGTATGCTGTTGGTGGATTATTCTCATTGTCTTGTTGGGCTGTGTATGTGATAAAGGGGAACTAGGCTCCTGTTTTGATATCCCCTAACAGGTTGTGTAGGCCTGCTATAAATACTTGCAATCCTTGGCAATAAGTACAGTTGTTCATTTCCCATCATGAGTAATTACTTTCACAAGTAATTGTTGTATCACCACAGATGTTACTAACAGCTCATGAGTGGGATGTCTGCATTGCTCAGATTTCCAAATTCCAGATGTTACTGCAATTTCAGCTACGCAAGTTCATCCTTGATGGTGGAATAGTATTTATTCTTTTCTACTAGTCCTCTTAATAAGGTGTGGAGGCATCTCAGATTTATTATGCAGTGATATCACTTTGACTGCTAATAAAATAACCTAGCTCAGGTTGTAGTTTGGCAAGGTGGGTTTCAGGATATTGCTAGTTGCTGTGCACTTGCTCATTTTGAAAGGATTATACATTTATCTCCCTGCTCTCCCTTCTACATCTATATATTTTCAGAAGGGTTTGGTTTTTTTTAACACGCTAATTCTGACTGACATAAGCAATGCTCACTAGGTCTGTGTTTCTTTTTATCTGCTCATACTGGCTTAAGATTGCTCTCCAGAGCTTTGTGCAATATACTGAGAGAATTTATTTTTGTCTTCTAAGAGTCTGATACAGAAATATTCACCTAAGCAATGATTCTTTGGATGAGTTCTTTTTCCTTAACTAGCACTTGGAATAAGGAGATATTCCTAGTTATATTGTTTGATTATTCCTTCCAGCACTAAATAAGTGACCAGTCCATACATAAACAAGTTTGACTTTAATGATTTCATCAGACTGGAATCTAAACTTAAGAGTCCAATTTGTTGTAAACCATGTAGGCTTGGAATGCATAGGTTTTGAATAAATGCAAATGTCTTGTGTACTTATGAGAAACAAAAGAACAGGCCTTTTGAATTGAAAATTTAACCACGGCATTTTATAATAATGCAATATAACAACTTTTCAACAACTAAGGCAGGAACTCTCATTCATCTCCAGTTCAAGAGTTGTATCAGCAAACTTTTTGTTCTGAAGCCCTTAAAAGAGATTGGATCCCAAATCTAATCTGCAAGATTAGGCAATAATGTCTGGCATTCCAGCTACAAAATGGAAAAGATGGTGCATTCATAAAGGTGCTAAAGTCTCACTTCTTCCCCATTTTCAATAGAAACCTTCAAGCAGAATATGATCGATTAAAGCAGCAACATGATAACAAAGGACTGTCTCCACTGCCATCCCCACCTGAGATGATGCCCATTTCCCCCCAGAGTCCGCGAGATGCTGAACTCATTGCAGAAGCCAAGCTGCTTCGTCAGCACAAAGGCCGCCTAGAAGCCAGGATGCAAATCCTGGAGGATCACAACAAACAGCTAGAATCACAGCTGCACAGGTTGAGGCAGCTGCTGGAACAGGTGAGTTCTCAGTCTGTCCTAATCATGGCTTGAATATGGAAAAGCGAATGTATGACCACTTAACAAATATGGCTTGAACCTGGCAGCAGCTTCAAGCTGTCTGTACATAGGTTGGTCTCTTTATTTAGTAACTTTTGTTTACACTGAATGTATCACAAATATAAATACAAACATGATGGCATTACTGCAGACTTTGGCTGCAATTCTGTTCTCTGTTAGTTTGGGGAAAGTCTCATTAAACTCAGTGAGATTTACTTCTGAGTAAATCTGTATGGCAGAAGCGGACAACCTGTGGCCCTTTGGCTGCATACAGTCCTAGGCCTAATTTCATGCAGGTGAGGTGAGTCAAGAGGGAGAGGTGGCGAGTGAGAAGGTGGGGAGCCCAAACAGACTGGGGTGATGAAAGGCGGAGATGAGTTCAGATCTCTGTCAAGAGTGGTTTGTCCCTCCCATGGCAGCCTACCGGGCAGAGGTAAAAACAGAGAGAGAGAGAGAGAGAGAGAGAGAGAGAGAGAGAGGTGCGCCCTATCCCTGCTGTATAGGATTATAGTGTTCGTAATTAGCCGACCCACTATCTGTAGGATAACTATTATATTACCTTCTGGTGTTTCAGCCTCAAGTGGATGCCAAGGTGAATGGTACAACTCAGTCTTCTCCTACCTCGTTACAGAGGTCAGATAGTAATCAGCCAATGCTTCTCCGTGTAGTTGGGAGTCAGACTTCAGAATCTATGGGTAAGATAACACAACTAAGACTATTTTAAAATGAGGATTGTTTGCCATTTTTATTCAAATTTCATATTGTATCAGTAGCTAACATGGATCCTTTTTCAGATAATCAGGATTTTATGCACAGTATATGGTTTACATGTTAACTGTTTTAGAGCATTCAGGGAACTTTTGGCTGTCCAATTGTTGGGCTTCCATCAGCACTGTCAGCATTGAGGGATGATGGGAGTTGTTGTTCAGCTACATCTGTAAAGTCAGATTCCCCATCTCTGTTGTAAGGGATCCCAATTTCTTTCTTAAATCTAGCATTCCTGTATATGGGCATCACATTTTTCTTGGCACTCCAATGGAAACAAGTTGCCAGAAAGAACAGTCATCATGTCTTCCTTTTATTCCATTCCACATGGAGTGTGATGTCAGTGTTTGTAAAAAAAAAAAAAAGAAAAGAAAAGAAGGAAAGGGTTCTGACCTCCCTTTGTCTCTTCAGCCTGGTCCTCGGACCCTTGTCTGCATAAAAGAGTCCACGAGAATATCCTTGCAGAGTTTTATTCTTAAAAGTCTTTGTGCAAAACACTACACCAGCACTAACCAACCAACCAACCCAAACACCAGCCTCAGCACAAACTAACATTTCTCACTTTATATATACAACTTGGTGCAGACCGCTGAGTCATGCTGACCCAGCTTTATTCGCATTAAAGAAACAGCGGCCATTTTAGCCGTGACATGTGACTACACAAAGCTCGCAGCCCTGTTGATTCAGTCTGTGATTTGACCACTACACTCTTGTCTGCCTTTTGCAGACTTCTTAAAACTCTATTTTATTACTCTGTGGAGTGTGCTTTGCTGAGTGTAAAAGAAAAATTCAAACACAGGAGTCTTCCTGTGGCCCTTAAATGGTGAATACAAGGAAGGCTACCCTGAGTTGCCACAGGAATGGCCAGGTGGGCATTCCTTAATGCACTCCACTCTCTGGCAAAGGGTCACAGATTCCTCAACTTAAAAACAACAACAGTAACAAATACCACTACTTTTATCCCTCCACAAACTGAGACACCACAAAACCAGGTTTTTACCTTTTCATTTGATAGAAATAGGCTATTGTGCTGCAAAAATTGGATTGGTATTAATGAAAGTATAACAAATGGGAAAAAAATCCCACAAATGGCATTTTGGCTATTTTCATAGTTGTTCACTTAATGTAGCTGACAGCAGTGAAGGTAAATAATTTGACATGAGGTACACAAAAACAAGCTGAATTAATAAACAGGAGTTAAAATATTTGACCCTATTGTGGCAAGTAGGGCCATTGAGACTTGGATTGCTAGAAGATAATTCAATAAAAAATCCTCACCTGCAGAACTACAAAACCTGGTTCAGTGGTGTTCTTTTATTTTTATGTTGCTTCAGCTATGGGATACTTTTGCTGTAGAGTTTCATTTTATCTTCTTGTTGTGATCCGCCTTGAGAAATTTTATTGTATGTTAACCCATAAACACATCACATAAATAATGTACACTGCTAATGCTCAGACAAATGGAATTCAGCAAGATATTTCTGGCAAAGCTATTCCCATCTGGTGTCTCATTTATAAGCATTTTTATTATGCATAATGGTTAGCCTTGGCTAAATAGTAATTCTGTTTAACATGATAGGTAATTAGATAGCTACTTTAGATGTTTGTATAAATATTATTATACCTGAGGATTTGAGAATGAACAGGGTGTTTTGCAGTAATTACAAGAAAATTACATTCATTTAGAATCATGTTTGTTCTATGTGTGAAGCTATTTAGCACTATCTTTCTAATAAAAGCCCAGTGACCCTTTATTATTCGGTATATTACAACACAAATATTCTGACTGATCAATCAGTCATGTTTAAGGTGCCAAAAGATTCTGTATTGTGTATATTACAAAAGATTTACAAAGGGCAAAGGGCAAAAATCCCAGCACAAATGGACCTGGTGACTGCCATACCTGGCTTGCTACAGAGGTGAGCAGCAGTTTTAGACTCCTATCTGGGTCATGGGAAATCTTGCTAGCTTCTTTATTACAGACAAAACACGTACCCTTTTGTTATGGGGTACTGAAACAGCCACATGTTTATTGCTTATTTTCAGGCATGAGAGAAAAACTCTTTGACTGTGACATCTATAGGGAGCTGTAATTTATCCTGGATCTTTGTGAACTGTATATGCAAGCTACCACAAAACACATGGTTCAGACAGATTCAGTTCACTAATTTTGTAATATAAGGGGAATACCATGTTGGTAAGGGGAACATCATGTTGGTAGGGCTCTGTCAATTAGTCTTAAGTGAAATAATGCTTTTATGTGCTGCTGTTGTCCAAGGAGCGATGCAGAATGAGGGTACAGGTAGATTTCAAGCAGTTTATAAAGCTACAAAATCCTCTGAACAATAATTTGTTAACGCGTTTGAAATTCAGACTTTATAATTGGGGGTGGAGAGCTTGTAGGCCATGTAGTCTAATTCCCTGCTCAGTGCAAGAAATCCAGAGCTAAAACACTGCCAACAAGATGGCTGTACAGCCTCTGCTTGAAGACTCCATTATTGTTTCAATGTTTATATTTTAAGGTGTCTAGTTGAATTTTAATTTTAATAATTTTGTGAGTAGAGGTGAGCATACTTCCCTATCTTGATTTAGAATTGGCCTGGGTGGGGGGTTCTGAGATTTTTCTGTGAAAAGTCTTTTGAAATTTGGTAGCTGTGTTCCTCTTTTCCCTTTCGCAACCTTAGCTTGCAAGTGGAGGAGGATGGAAATTGGCAAGAGAGAAGGTTAGGAACAGGAGAGTTCCATTTTTTAAGTACCCACCAACAAAATAAAATCATCTGAGCATGCTCAAAAAGCCACATCACCACTTGGAACTCTGAAATAATTTGTCCTGACTCGGGCAAATAATATTACAGATTTTGAGGTTCTCATTGCTATTTTGATGCTCTGAAACAATGGGAAATAACATATGGTTCCTCTGCCAGCCCACCTTCCCTGGTTTTCCTTCCCTAGTCAAGCTCTGGAAGGAAGCAGCAAAAGTGAAACTGACATAAGAGAGGTCTGGGGGCACTAGATTTTGAGATGTTGGAAGTTTAGAGAAGACAAGTTTTGTTCAGTTCATAATCTGTGTACCTTTTTACGGTCTAAGCCTGTCTCAAATTCACTGCATGTAAGTTGCTTTGGCAGTTTTGGTTAAATGCTGGAAACTAATCTAAAATTAAACTTAAAGCAGTAATAAGAGGAAGACATTTGGTTCCCACATAATAATGAACAACAGTAGCTGGGCTATAAATTACCATTCTGGAAAAACAATGAGCATCTGTGTTTCTGTAGGGATAAACAGATATATCCTGATACAGTACAGTTTCTTCTCGAAATCTGTACTAATGATCTTTAAGTCAAATTTGAAAAACAAAGAAATTATAAGCAAAAAATATTATGTTCCAGTCCCCTATTATTTCTGTACTGAAATATTAGGAATTAGTTATTAATATGAGGTTTGCATCAGCATTTGGTATTCCTAAAAATGTTGAACATCTCTTAATGATAGCTTCAAGTGGTTCCTTTATTTTTGAGGATATATCTGAGGAAATCCAAAAAAGCAGACACTAGTTACCAATTTCTTATTAATATAAGCATTAGTCACTGCTTATTCATTTATTATGTTTCCAGTGATCTTATGCTCTTCATGAATCATGTTCAAAAAACATGATTTAAATCATGTTCAGGACATTGGGTTAAAAGAACCTCAATCTTCCAATCAGCACCCTAGCTGAACTACTATCTGAGGCAATTTATTCTTTAGTCAGTGAATACTTGCACTGTTCCGTTTTGTTTCCAGTGGCCAAGTACTGTATGTGATACGTCACTGTTAACACTGGATTTTGCTGGCACAATAGTTGAATTAGTCCTGCCTTTATTGTTTTAAAAACAAATCTTCAAATTGCAGACTTACTCCTATTGACTGAATAGGTATGAGAATGCATGTGCATGTTATAGCTGCCTCATAATAGTTGCACCTGAGGTTGTCTCCATGCAGGTTGCTTGTCTGCAGCAGTTAAGAATGCTTTTTCTCCAAGCCATCACAAGTTGCCCAAAAGGGCAAAAAACAGAGGAAGCACTGAAATATGGCTGGTTTATGTGATGAGAGATATGATGGTTTCCACGTGGCACTTTCTGCCTTGGCAGGTGTTGGACTGGATTAGCTCTGATTCATAACACTTTCCTTGAATTTAACCAGTTAATCAGCTTATTCTGAATTAACTATTTTGTGGTTTGCAAAAGTTAAAAGAATAGTCATACCTTATGTTTTACAAGCACTTCTATAATATCCAACAGGTGAACTCTGTATAATAATAATAATAATAATAATAATAAATTTTATTTATACCCCGCCCTCCCCAGCCAAGGCCGGGCTCAGGGCGGCTAACAACCAATAATAAAAACAAGTTGACTGAATACAACTTAAAAACAAGATTAAAATACAACATTAAAACAGTAAAATGCAGCCTCATCACAGGAGGAGAAAGGAAAAAAGAAAGAGAATCAAAGAGAATCAAATTGACTCCAAGCCAAAGGCCAGGCAGAACAACTCTGTCTTACAGGCCCTGCGGAAAGAAATCAGATCCTGCAGGGCCCTGGTCTCATGAGACAGAGCGTTCCACCAGGCTGGAGCCAGAGTTGAAAAGGCCCTGGCTCCGGTTGAAGCCAATCTAACTTCCTTAGGGCCCGGGACCTCTAGGGTGTTGCTATTTACAGACCTTAAGGTCCTCAGTGGGGCATACCAGGAGATTTGGCAGTTTCCTTCTCTCAGTGTACAAATTAGCCTAAAAATTTGAGCAGCAGTAATGCTAAAATTCTCAGGGAAACCTACTGTGATATCTGAACTCTACATTTCTGCCCTGCTTTGTTATTGGGTCATAGAACTTATTCAAGGGGGCAAGTGTATTCTGCCATGTCAAACATTTCAAATGGCTTTTCAGAGTAAAAATCAATCTTTCTGCAGCTTTTATCTGATGCAATTAAGTTGTCAAAACTATTAATACTAATGCAGCTGCATATTTGTCAGCTCTGATTTACTTGGTTAGAAACACATTTCCTGTCTTGCCATATCACCATTGAAATGCAGCACACAACTACAAAATCTAGTTGTGGTAATGGAATAAAGGAAGCTCTCATTCTTTCTAGCAATTACTTTTACCATTTTTAGTATAGACACTTAGGACTTTTGAAATAATTTATTTTACTGTCACAGGGCTACATTACTTCATAAATGGAAGAAGCTTTATAATTTAGAAAAAGAAGAAGGAATGTACATGTGTATGCATATATATTAAAATTTCTTTTGGATTGTTAGCCAGGAGGATTTTTTAAACAGGATTTAAATAGGGTGAAATACTGCAAACTGAACCTTGCAGAGTCCTAAATGAATGGTTAAGGATCATAAACTGTAACCAGTGGCAGTATTTATGAAGCAAGTACTTTTTAATGGCTCTTGTTAAAAGGAACGTCCTTCTGCTTTTGTTTTTTTAGGTGAGGATGATCTGCTCAGTCCTCCCCAGGACACAAGCACAGGGTTGGAAGAGGTCATGGAACAGCTCAACAATTCTTTCCCAAGTACAAGAGGTAAGCTTTAGTGTTCAGAAGCAAAGACCAACAGTTAAATTATATGTTGTGCATATTACTCGCAGCTCAGTATCATGTTCACAGACTGTTCCACAGGTGAAAGGTGAAAGAAAGTGTTTTAAGAGAAGAATCTAACACATTTTTTCTCCTAAAACCTGTACGCGTAAGCACTTTGATTTAGCCGCAAACAATTCTTGCTCTGAAATGCTAGCAGTAGAAAAATAATCTCCATAGTACAATAGCATTACCGGTATTACTGGGATTTCGGTGTGCGCTCAGATGTGCAGACGGATCTCTGTGCTTCTGGGATGACTCATTCATTTCAATTCAGGGGGAAAATTTTCACATTCAATGGTGCTTCAGTTGTCTATAGGCCAGAAAAGGGGATTTGTTACCATCTGAGGTGAGTAAACAAAAGTCTATGACCCAAGAAAAATTAGCAACCCCATTGGTGATTGGTAGTATCATCATTAACAAACAAAAAAAGTAGCCAAAAATATGTAATATCCAGTATGAGAATAATATTGGGCAGCATCACTATTACAATTATAAAATTACTGGGGTCATAAGCTACCTTTTTAAGACTACCTTTTTATACATTCAGGTAGTAACCAGCATATAGGCACTGGCCCACAAACTACAACCTCCGTAAGAAGATTTTTGGCTTAGGTTTTCTCTTTTCACAACTCTTTCTCAGAATTGCTGTATCTGCACTCTATTCCATTTTTACAACTCTGAAACATTTCTTTTCCCAACTCTGGTGCTAGAAGCAGAACTTAACCCAAATATATTACAACCAGACATTAGGTAAAAAGAATATGCTCTTTCATTTAATCGGAGTAGGTGAGGGTTTAGGGCTCTGTGCCTTCAGAGGTTGGAACCTCTTTAAAATTTATGTTTCTAACATTTTCTTTCTTTATCAAAACAGAGCACAGATAGTATTTGAATAATGTTTCCAAGAAATGTTTAGTGCTCAAGAAAAGGTCATTGCTGAATCTGGCTACCACATTATAGTGCCATGAAAAAAGGCTTAGGTTAAAGGAGACAGTATTTTATTTCTTGATGGATGTTTATGTGGAGTAATTTTAAACCTGTCTCTGAAAAGCTGCTCCCCAGGCAAATGTTCTAATGAAACACTGTGCTGTGTGTTAAATAGTGCATAGTTCTGTTTCAGCTGCCCTGAGTATTTTTTCTTGAGGATAGCATATCCAGTCTACCCTTTATGAAACCTCTTCTAAGTAGCACCATCTTTTTTTAAGGGTGGTACAACAAACTCAATGAATGGAGTGTTAATCTTATAGAACTGTATTTCTCTGAAACTGTGGGGAAAGCAATGAATAGCTTAAATAACATTTTTATAATAAAGAAAAAGCTGTTTCAACCTGTTTCATTACCCTAAGAGAAAATACAGCAAATTAAACTGCCAAGTTTTTAGTGCTCTGCCATTCCTCGAATAGATCATAGGTTGGTTTAAAAACTTAGAAATAGTATTTCCCCCCAAAAAGATGAACATGAAACTAGTTGTCAGGCCCTAATTTCTCAGCTACTGTTGAATGGCTATGGTAATAATGCTTTAAATAATCTTGCAGGAATAAAAATAGAATGCAAATTGATATTTAACCAACTAAATGAAAGTGAGATCATTCTAGCGTTCCATGCACTCAGGTCATTTTAATGCATTGGGATGGCACAAAAAGTTTGAGGGTTGCCCCTTGAAATGTAAAATATTGGTAATATTCAAAATTTGGAAGGTAGTGCAATGATTGATAATTAGTTTGACTGCAGTTGTTAACATTTTGCAATTGCTGATTGAGAATGAATGTATTTATCAAGGTAGAAATTTATCAAATTGGGCATACAACAATTTGGCCACCTGTGGGGTGATATATCTCTTTCCCCCAAGATTTCTGTTTAGCAGCAGCTATGAGACAAAATACTTCTCACCACGTAAGCAGATTCTACAAATAGGTTGTATGACCACACTAGTACTAAATGGTTTTCTCTCTATGCCTACTGAAAGGTAACTATTGTGGGCCCAAGCAAAGTGAAGCTGTGGGGTGGGGCATGCACAAACCAGTATTGGGATCAAGGCCACAACTTCTAGTGATTACAGATGTAAGCAGGTTTGGGTGTAGGTTTTGGGTGTGTATCCTGAAATCAATTAGCCTACCAACTGGTTGGTGAATAAGTGGGGGTTGACTGCTGTCACAGGTCATCCTCTGACATGCATCATATCCAGGAAACCCTTTGGGTTAACAGATGGAGATGCCAAGTCCCTTCAGCTCCTGAGATGGGTATCTAGACAAAAAGTTCCTCCCAGGCTCCCACAGCAATGGGCCTCCCCCACCAGGACTAAGGATGCAACCCAGTGCTTCCTCTGCTCAAAAGTTGCTAAGAGGTAGGCAAAATCCACAGACAGGCCCAATTTGTCCACAAGGCACATTCCTCCCTGGTCCCAAATACAGCAACCAAATTACTTCCATAGCAAGATCAAGCATGGGCATGCCTGCCTTACCACTAGTCAGCCTTTTCAAACAATAAAACAAAGGCAGGGGGAATCCACTGAAGACTGCAGTGCCTCCAGCACCACACAGCTGGCTTTTATAGCCTCTGAGTGGACCAGAGCTTGTGCTGGCAGAATGATTACCATAATGCTATGTTGAATTCCTCCCTAAGATTTCTAAAACACACCCCTCTCAATCCACACGAAAGTACTTAAGGAGTGTGTGGCCTGAGCAGAGTTCCAAGAGCCAGATAGGGCTGGGGGTTGTATTAAGTATGCATCTATGCCTGACCTAGATGAACCCAAGTCAAACATTTTAAAGACATTTAGTACATCTGCCCAAGGTACACAACGGTAGCTGTTTGCATGGAATTTATATTTATATATCTTAATATATATATTAAGAAAATATATTTATATTATTACTGTGGATTCTGCCCTACTGTACAACAGAGAGACCATTGTGTGCTTTCTTCCTACCTGTATATTCAGGTATGTGTGTATTCTCTCGCCCAACTGAAGCAATCTTATCTAATAGAGAATTTCATGTGAATACTACATATCCTCCTTGGAAAGAGTTATATTAGATTGAATATGGTACCCTGGAGTTCATGGAATGTTGGTGGTACTCAACTTACTTCAGTTTTCATGGTGTATCAAGCGGTGTATCAAGCGTTCTTGGGAAATCACCTCTGCTGAAAAGATAGAGGACAGTATTCAACTAAGTTTTACTTAGAGTAGACCCATTAAAATTAATGAACCTAAGTTAGTCACATTCATTAACTTCAGTATGCCTGAGTATACCTTAGCTGAATACTAAATAGAGATGTTAATGAAATGTATTGGTGTGAAGAACAGAAGCAAAGACACTATATTCTCTTGGACTACCTAATCACTTTAAAAAACTAAACTTCCTGCAAATGTGCAAGTTATACTAAACTCTCTTTCTGGCATTGTTGCTTAATGCAAAAATGAAGTAAAACACAGATGTTACATTCTCATTGTGTTGTTTGCCTGGATAATTCTGCAGCTAGTAATGATGGATCAGTGAAAGAACTTGCTATGTATACTAAGTAGGAAGCCAGCCAAGAATTCCCAGTATGATACGGAAATAAATCTCACTGGGGAATGTATTCTCTAGGATTTCCATTACAAATAAATTGGGAAATAATCTCTGATAGGTTCAACCTCAGGAAGGTATTATACTGATGATTAATTGATGCAGTTTAAATGTTAAGAGTTACACATTGATGGCATCAGGTTTTCCTTCTCTCTATTCAACTATGTTTTTAGCCTTTCTTATAAACAGAAATTTTATTATAAATTTCTTATAAAAGAAATTCTAAACCACAGAGCCTCTTGGGCTTGCCAGTCAGAAGGTCGGCGGTTCAAATCCCCACAGCGGGGTGAGCTCCTGTTGCTTGGTCCCAGCTCCTGCCCACCTAGCAGTTCAAAAGCACATCAAAGTGCATGTAGATAAATAGGTACCGCTCCAGGGGGAAGGTAAATGGCATTTCCGTGCGCTGCTCTGGTTTTGCCAGAAGTTGCTTAGTCATGCTGGTCACATGACCCGGAAAAACTACCTGCGGACAAATGTTGGCTCCCTCAGCCAGTAAAGCGAGATGAGTGCCGCAACCCCAGAGTCGTCCACGACTGGACTTAAAGGTCAGGGGCCCCTTTACCTTTATAAAAAGAAATAATGCATAATGTAGACAAAGTTAGTGTATGTCTGACCTACGCAAACAGATCTTTGGAGGAAAAAATGCAGATGTCTATATAGTTTTTCTCTTGTTTTAACTTTTAAAACTGCAAAGAATAGTTGAACGCTTAAACATTATAGAATGATCTCTGCACTTGCTGCAAAGCTGAAGGATGGTGCTAAAAGTGAGAATTTCTACTGAGAATCTGATGATTGCTGTCCTTAAGGAATTTTCTTTCTCATAAACTGTACAGTCCCATCCACATTCCCTTTAGCATGCTGCTCAATGCAAATTCATAGTAGCTGCAGCTGTTTTCCACAGCTGCTGTGCTAACTCAAAACAGATGTCAAAGCTAGAGGTCTGACATAGTGGAAATATAGTATTAAATACCACCTTAGTGGTTTATTAAACCCTGCAAGATAATAGGTCACAGAGTAAATTGCTTTCACACTACACTTGTGGACAAACTGCCAAGTCTGATGGGAGTTTTGTATGTATTTGATTGAGATCTTGTTCATTTTAGCAAAAGAATGACAATGAAATGTAAGCTGAACAATGGAATTTTTGACTAAGCTGTGAGGTATGTTTAAAAGAAATGGTGGTATCCAGTGCTTTTTTTTCTAAAAAAAAATGTTTACGGGTACTCTCATTTTCCTACTCACATTGAAATACTGCCCCACAATGAGGCCAAACTTAGATACACAAAATGTTTAGGGGGTATGCGTACCCCTGCACCCTCTCAGGAAAAAAAGCACTAGTGCCATCGTTAGAACAAAGTAGCTACTTCTTAGCCCCATTCCCAAGGAAATTAATGCTACTGGAGTTGTGTAGAAATCAATGGGGCTTAAGTGAGTCCTAACTAATGTAATAGGCATGACTAATGAGGATGTTGGCATACTCATGAGGATTTGGGGGGATCCTTCATGTTAGCAGTATCTCAATTTCTCCATATTAATTGTGCAAAATAATTTGTTGTTATTCTTCTTGACTGTTAGATCTATCCTATATGCTCTCCATATGTCAAGAGTAGAGTGACTATTGAAATGGTGATGACTTATTCAGCTGTGATTATTTCTAGCCTGCTTCACTATTTTATTTAATTATTTCATTTTGATGATGGTTGTGACAAGTAGTACGTGTGCATTTGATTTGGCTTTAATGCGTTTTGTTTTTAATGTTATGTATTTTCCTGCTGGAAACATTTAGTAAAGAGCTGTTTAATTTATTCATGAAATTTATAATCAAAATGATTCAAATGGAAGATTGCTTATAAATTCCATCTGTACCACAGTTTCTGGACATAGGTGTCAAACTGCAATGACAGGGCAATTTAACCAAACAAAGAAAATTGCTAAGTGGAAATTAGGGCTGTGCGATTTATTGATACATAGTTGAAAACCAGTTTAAAGCCCAGATTGCAATAACCATTTAATAAATAATAACCATTATTTTTGACCTTGCAATACATTGCAAATACCCACTCAGTGCCCACCAGGGTGCAAGCAGTTGCTGAAGTCCTTGCCTGCTGCCTATCAGAGTACTGCTAAAAAACATTTTACTGTCAAGTACAGGGCTGCTAGCCAGCTCTAAAGCAGCTCTGCACCCTGTAGTCCAGGGAAGAAGGAAAATGGAGTGGAATTGAAAAGGTAAGGACCCCTGACATTTAAGTCCAGTCGCAGACGACTCTGGGGTTGCGGCGCTCATCTCACTTTACTGGCTGAGGGAGCCAGCGTTTGTCCGCAGACAGTTTTTCCGGGTCATGTGGCCAGCATGACTAAGCCGCTTTTGGCGAAACCAGAGCAGCGCACGGAAACGCTATTTACCTTCCCGCCGGGGCACTACCTATTTATCTACTTGCACTTTGACGTGCTTTCGAATTGCTAGGTTGGCAGGAGCTGGGACTGAACAACGGGAGCTCACCCCATCGCGGGGATTCGAACTGCCAATCAGCAAGCCCTATGCTCAGTGCTTTAGACCACAGCACCACCCACTTCCCTTGGAGTAGAATTAAGTAGAGCCAATTATAATCTGCTTTCTCTGTAGGCAGAGGGAGGTTGTTGGTTTCCCCCCGGGATCCTTATGTTTGTTCTGTTGGGCTAGGTATCTCTATCTCTCTCACCAAGCCCTTGTGGTGTTTCTCTCCCTCTCCGCCTTCCTCCTCTACCCTTTCTTTTTTCCTCTCCCTCCCTCTCTCTTGCAAGCCTTCTCCACCCATCCCGCCCCGTGGTTCCTTTTGTGCCACGATGTGGTGGGATTGTGGCTAGGCAGTTGCAATGGAAGTTGTCGCAAGAGGGAACTGGAGAGGAGGAAGGAAGAAGCCAACACCCTCCTCATGGGTACAATGTAGGAAACTGGGGGTGTGCATCCAGTTCACCAGACCTTTCAGAGGGAGGTGGGGCACGCACAATCAGCTGCATTTCCTGGCTGGGTTGGAACCTTGGCACACTGTTCCTCATGCCAAAGCCTCTGTGCTGTGATCTTGTCTCTTGCCCCCCTGCCCACCACTTGTTGATCTTTTATTCTTTAGTTGCAATTGGAAATCTGCTTCTAGGAACAAACTGGGTTTGGGAGGAGTCAGCCTTGGAAATATCCCCCCCCCCATTACCTAGCTTACAACTTACATGATCTGAGTAGCCCCACTGGACTTCTTTTGAAAACTCTCTCTCTCTCTCTCTCTTGCTATTTCTGTTATGTTTTTGGTACATTCCTGGAGAACTTTTAAAAGTTTGAGGGTTTTTTTCTTCCAAAGAAAATGCAAGGAAGGAGAGCAGTGCTCTTGGCTAGGGCTGGGCAATGTATCGCCCCAAACTGGTTTGAAGTTCACATCCAAGAATTCAGCACTCAGCTGCTTCTCTCTCCACACCTTATTTCCTCCTTCCTCCTTATTTCAGACATTGTGATATATTGGTATATGGTGATGTATCACGATGTTGAAAACCAGATACAGTGGAACCTTGGTTGTCAAATGTAATCCGTTCCAGAAGATCATTCGACTTCCATTCGGCAAATTCCTTTTTAAAAATGGAGAAACGCACCTCGGAAGCCATTCAACTCTGAGGCGCATTCGAAAACGGAAGCATTCACTTCTGGGTTGTCGGCATTTGGCTTCTGAATTGTTCCGCTTCCAAAGCGGTCGACAACCAAGGTTCCACTGCATTGCCCAGCCTTAGTAGAAAGATATAGAGAAAATTGTCTGTCTACTGGATTGAATCACCTCTCCCCTTCCTTTACAAGAAATACTATACAATATTAATGGCTCAACAACCTATTATGTAGTCTGCATATTATTTTACAACAGTGAACTAACGGTGTGTGAAATGTTTTCAGCTAAGATCACATTCTTTGTGCATATTATTCTTAGTCTTAATTTGGTATTGAAAAGTTTGTTTTTCGGTATGTAACAGTGCTAAGGTGGATCACTCTTAATAATAAATCAAATACTATCACAGGTTCTTCTGTGGGTAATAAAATATTTTAGAACAAAGGATGATGATTAATCAACACATACTGAGCAAATCTATTCCAATCTATTATTTTTCTTCCAGTAAATTTATTATCTCAGGCGCATTTTCATCAGAAGATACGGATTTTTATTACTTTACATTGATGACCTACAAGGGACATTTTATGCATTTTTATGCACTGTAGTCTTTTGGCTTATTTAAAAAACAATGCTCTGAATTCAGCTCCAGAATAAACACTGAAGTATTTCTGTATTTGTGTTTTTCCCTTTTTCTTTCTGATACCAAACTACTTCTGTTACTAAAGGAAGAAATGCCTCTGGAAAGCCAGTGAGAGAGGTTAGTGTGTCTGATGCCTACTGCAATAGCTTCTTGTTGGCTGCATCCTCTTTTCTTGTCTGGCGTTTGTGGCGCAGCATGTGTGTTGCTAGGTACATTTAACAGTTGTGGTCTAATATGCAATGCCTCTCAACATTCAGTTGACATCAGAATTGGAAGGAATGCTTTTTTTCTGTTAGGCCCTTCCAAAGGACATTTACTTGGCAAAGGGAATAAAGATGAAAATGCTGCCATAAAATCTTTATGGTTCGTAAGGTGTGAAGTTATCATCTGGCTTTAGATTAAAGTCTGAGACCATCTTAAGTTCTTGGCTACAATACAGGTTACAAATATTGTATTTATAGGAAAAGAAGTGGTTGTGATATATAAGCGATATAAATAAAGTATTCCTTTGGTTTGCAAGTTCAGCATTACACCAAACAGAATGTCGATAACATCCACTATGCTGTTTAAGGCAGTACAGGATATGGAAACCAATGTGAACAAAATCCTGCATTTTCATGTGGGAGAGACAGATTAAATGCAGTTCACCTATGCACTCTGCTGAGTGGCACTGGGCAACCCTTTATCTCATTTTGAATCCCACAACTATAATTACTTCGCAGGCTGGTTATAAGAATATATGGAGCTAAAGTTAATTGTTTTAATGATACAAAGACACAGAAAAAGTTTGTATGCTCTGGGATTGAGGAGCAGAGAGAATGATAGATTTTTTCACTTTCTATAAAGTACAACTGAACTGAAAATAGTTCATTTATTATCTTAAAAGCATTTTCAGAAGCATTTGAATGTTAAACTGTTATCCAAACAATGTATGTGGTGGAAAATAAACAGCCTTATAAAAGAACATTCAGAACAACATTCAGAAATTCACTTGCAACTATAGTTGTCTTGAATCTACGCTAGACAAATATGAAGCCAATTTCTCTTGTATAGGAAGCTAGCATTTTAAAATTTGTCCCCATTTAGGTAGGTATTTATTTATTTGCCACATTTGTACCCTATACTCTTCAGCCCAAAATGCCTCCAGAGCAGCTTACATACAACCAAAACAAGACAATCTCTACCTCCAGGCTTGCACTCTAAAAAATTACAGTACTCAAGCAAAAGGGGACAGGGAGGGAAAATCAAAATCAAAATCAAAACTTGGGCACCAACCATCTTATAAATGACCAGCCGTCATAGTTCAGGGTCAGGAGATGCCTGGTGAAGCTTGCCTCTCCCATCTAATGCTGAAGCTGTGGTCTGAAACATCTGGAGGACACCTGCTTGGCAAAGTGTGCTGTATGCAGTGCACAGCTGGGTCTGATGGCAGTCATTCCATCAACTGGGAAACCCATAATGATTAAGCTGCCATCCACAATATTATCTGTGAGGAGGTGGGGCAAAATGTAACTTAACTGCCACATTACAAATTTGAGGAAGGGAGGGGGGGTAATCTAATGATACACAACTGTTGGCCAGCTCCAGATTAATATATCAACACTGTGGGCTCCCTCAAAGCAAAGTACCGTACAAGAAAGACAGTGCCCTCCCATGACCAGGGAGGGAGCTATATGGCAAATTACTGCTACCACCCAGAAGTGATACCTTTACTTTGATGTTCTGCTGTATATAAGCATATAAATATGTGACATTTCCTCTGTTTAAACAAAAAGGTTTTTTTAAAAAACATCTGATCTTGTGTATTTACTTTTTTTAAACAAAACAAAATATTTTTTGTGCTTTCAGCGCCTTGTTGTTGGGGATAGGGAAACAACATCTTTCACACACTGTGAGACCTTATTACAGGCAACTCCCAGTTTAGGTACATCTTAATGATGTGCAATCGCGTGCGCGCACACACACAGAGTGCTAAACCTGGAAGTAGCCCCAAAACATCACAAAAAGGGACGGAGCAGGCTTACACATGGAACTCCCACGCAAAACAAGAATTGCCTGTACATGTAAAGGTGCCAGGTTAACAGTCTAAGGCAAAAGTTCTTGAGTTGTTCAGTTTTCTGCTTAAAGAGGCTAGTTTCTACCTTCTTTTGTAAAAATGACTATCACTTTTACTCTAATCTAGTCCATCAATATTCTAAGGATCATTTATGCTTCTTTGCCAGGGTAGATGAACCATTACAGTATAGTGGAGGGTCCAATCACATAGGAGCTCTCAATTTGAAGCAGCCTCCACAGGATGGCCATAACCTGTAGACTAGCTCTGCACCATCGCCTTCAGAGACACAAACAATTAAGCACCAGTTTCAATCCTGTGGCCCACTAGTTGTTCTTTGTTGATTATGGCGACAGCTGTAAGCACCATCACCTTCCATGCAAACATTCCTGAATGCTAAGAACATTATCAGTGGCTCTTCTCTAGTTACCAGCATCTCTACAGGTAAATCACATAGTGACAAGGGTCCTTTATGGTTAATTCTGCCAGGTACAAAATTTGTTTTCTTTTCAGAGCTGGAAAAAGGTCTGATTTGTCCAAAGCTCTTTACAGTTCAGTTTTATTTTGTTTAAATGCTAACGTGTTACCTGCATATGTCATAATTGCTTAATTCAGTTTTTGCTTTATTATTGCTTTATTTCTGTTGCATTAAATCTTTGTTTTTAGACCCTTTGAGAAAGTAAAAATTCCATCCCAAATCCTAACTCATTCAAGATGTGACTATGTCTGAAGATGACCCATCTCAAAGAGCTGCAAGCAGAACACTGCAGAAGGATATCATAGTCCGTCCTGAATGTTGGGAACAGAAGAACAGCACAAAAGAGTGCTGCTCTTCATGTGTTGCCCATTTAGCAGTAAACCAGCAGAACAAAAGCATTCTTAGAAAAAGAGAGGATTTCTGTTGGCCTTGTAGTCATTCCCATTTTGGGCAGGACACCAATGTGGTCTGAAAACCAGGATTGAAGAACTGCAGAGATACACACTGATTAAAGAAAATATTTGCATGTACACTCTAACTTGCTGTACATCCACCCATTTTATGCCTGGTATCTTTGCAGTGTGATGACTTGCATATTATCAAGATATATTTTTGTTAGGAATGGATTCAGATAAGTTACAACCTAGCTAAAAAGCAAACATTCCATCAAATGGGATTTCTTAACAACATAAATCATGAAAAGAGTATTACTGCAGTGTAGCTAACAATAGCTAACGTAACCTGGTACATCCAGCTTTTCTTGCCCCCTTGATAATAGAGTTCATGCAACTAGCTTCCTTTCATTAGCAACAGTATTTTAAAAGATTCAGTGAATTTATGTAGGTTGGTTTAACTCTTCAATTTGGTCTCCAATGGAGGTTTCGTCCACGACCTTACTCTCATTAACATCAATTAGCGCTTTGGCAAGTTCCCTAGTCAAGCTGTTTGGGTTGATTATGATTGATCAGGTTAGCTGTTATTCACTTTAATTGATTCATTTGCAACCACTTGTTGTAGCAAAGTCTTTCACATGCACATTTAATTTTGCAGTTTTTGCCAAGGGTTTTCATGCATGTGCCTTTGAAATTGATTTGCTATGTCTGTCATTTAAGAATTTAGTGTGGTGCTGGCTAAAAAGCTCTGCAGGTTTCACACAGCTTTGCTAGTGGTTCTGCAAATATATATATGTATATGACTAATAATTGACAATTGTCCTTGCATGGAAGTGTGTATCATTTTATAGCAAGGTACCTAACTCAATTTTCTTTTAAGAAGTATGTGTGGCAATCTTCAAAAGCAGTTGGAGTACACCAAGGACAGCTTCATCTGTAAAATCTTTTTCTTTGTTTTACAGGCCACAATGTAGGCAGCCTTTTCCACATGGCAGATGACTTGGGCCGAGCAATGGAAACGTTAGTGACCATGATGACCGACAACAAGGTGTTAGAATAGCAAGATGTGTTTTACAACTTCAGGCGTACCCGCATGGTTTTTATAATATTCATATGACAAAAGGATTAGACTGTAAGAGTTTACATGAAAACAAATTATATTTTTGTGAAGGGTAGTGGTACTATACTGTAGATTTCAGTAGTTTCTTAAGTCTGTTATTGTTTTGTTAACAATGGCAGGTTTTACACGTCTATGCAATTGTACAAAAAAATTATAAGAAAACTACATGTAAAATCTTGATAGCTAAATAACTGGCCATTTCTTTATATGGAACGCATTTTGGGTTGTTTTAAAAAAATTTATAACCGTTATAAAGAAAGATTGTAAACAAAGTGTGCTTTATATAAAAAAAGTTTATATAAATCCCTATAAAAAAACAAAAAAGAGGCAGTGCATTTGTTTAGCATCATTTGAGCTCTGTAATTGTATCAGACATAATTCATGTTCTGTGTTCTTTTCCTTATGAATCAAAGAGAGAATTTCTAAAACACCAAAACTATTAACATACATTTCTCATTGTTTTGCGTCTGACTAGCACTGGCTTAAAAAAATAATATTGTCCTGAACTTCCAGTAGAGGTAGCTTTTCTACCTCCTTCCAAGTAGAAATTAAGTCTTACAGGAATTTATCCAGCTAGTTGGCAATAATATGAAAGAGCACATTACATGACAAATGCTATCTTCAGAGCTTGCAACAATAAAAAAAGACAAATTGAATCAGTTTTCTCTGCTCCTGCTGTTTCCTCCACTTCTATGAATCCGAATGTTGTTAGTAAACACAAAATAGGAATTGCCTCACCGGATTATACCTTTGGACTTTATCATCTGGTATTCTGCCTCTGACACTGGCCAGCACCTTAATGCTACAAAGCAGAAGTCTTGATTTGCTTTTATACCCTGCGATGCCACCTTTAGTGATATACCCTGCATCTTTGTGGGTTGTTTTTTTTTGTTTTGTTTTTTTGAGGGGTATGTGTGTTGAGGACTTGAATACAGATAGTGACCGACCTGTGATCTGCTTCCATCCTGAAAGTTTGATTACTCACTCATATTATTAATATTTAATTTTAATTGTTATAGTAGAAGTATTTTTAAGCATTGAGAATTGCCTAGTCTCTTAAAAACAAAATGGTCACTAGAGATCTGCCTTGCAGCAAATTCCAAGGAGCCACAACATTTCAATTAAACAGGAAATAGCATGGAGCAATTATATCAGCTTCAGTTCTATCAACAGTTCAAAGTAGCCACACTGCTTCATGGGAGGCTGGTCATCCAAGACAATAGCTGGTAATTTTGTTCCTCCCTAGGTCTTTCTACAAATAATACCGCACAATTAACAATGACTCAGGAGAGGGATAACAGAAAATAGATGTTACATAACAGCTCCTCAGGTTTACTACTATAAAATTTTGAGGTGCTGTTAACAAAAGCTTTACCACTTCATTCCCTTCCGCCAGCCTTTAATTCCATTGTCTGAAAATAGAATTTCATCAATCTAATCTACATTAATACTTTGCAAGAGTAAAATCTGTTACCTCTTCTTGTACGAAGTGTAATTAAACTTGGGGGAAAATATTTTATTTTTAATGCTAATTAACATTAAACATGGGTAGTCATGTTATTTCTACCTCACTTTGGTTTTGTGGTGTTCCTGACAATTATATACAGAAGATATTACATCATCACCACTTGTCCATTGTGTGAACAGGTCTTATCATCTTAACAACAAGAAGTTTAAAAATGTAATAACTTGCAAAAGAAGCCCCAATCGTACATTTTCAAACTATTTTTTAAAGAACTTTGGATGCAATCTATCCTGGTGTGAGCACAGTGCCCACACACTGAGGTCTAAGAGCCCTGTTGCTACCAGTCTCCCTCAAACATGATTGTGAATGGAAGTTTGTCGGCACCAAGCTCTCCATCTTGCCCAGGGATATGTTTTTCCAAAAGGATGCATGCTGAGGGGAGGGGCCATTACCTCATGAGCAGGCACTTGACCCATACTAGGCTGGATTGTACCATTTATTCATCAAAAAGCATCCTACATATTCTCATAGGAAAGTGCAGAATCTATGGGGTGGGGTTTGTTCATTTATGCCTTTAAGTTGAAAGTTCTCTTTAAACATTTGGAAACTAATAAAGAGTGCACGGTTGTTTTCATCAGGGTTTTCATTTTTTCCCCTTCATAGACATTAGTTTTGAAGTGAGTCTGTCAAAAGTATTTAAAGACTTTAAGAGCTTTATTGCTGCTTTTTAAGCATTTCTTTGGGAATATTTCATGTTCCTTATATCCACAAACTATTAAACTGTAATACATTTATCAGTGTAACTGACTAACTAACTAACTATCATTTGGCATGTTATACCATTGTTATCCAGTACTGGTTTATTACTTTGGTATCATAATCTATTGTGTTCTAACATCTACACTGTAACATTTACTAATTATTTTTATAAACTTCAGTTTTACTGCATTTTTCACAACATATCAAATTTCACCAAATATATGCCTTACTTAATGTATTATATACTGCTTTACTGTGTATATCAATAAAGCACGCAATTATGTTATAAAAATAAGTGTGGGGCATTTTTACTGATTGGCCAGCAATTAACTAGTGGCTCTTTATCCCAGTTAGACTGGCTTTATAGATTTCAGCTGGGCAGAATGCCACCTTATCCATTCTTGAATTCATGTCTTTCTACAGTGCAATTAAATACCCTGCAGTTAAAGGCTTTGTGGCCAAAAGCCAAACGGTAGTGCCTGGGAGGGAAGGGGTTAAGGATGCTTTGATGTCTTTTCCTTTTTCTTTTTCACAACAGTTGGTTTATAAGCGAAGGACATAAACCTCATATCAGAAAGTTATTTAATGAAAACTGCCTGGTTTGGATGTAAACAAGATTCAGTTCAAGCCAAGAATACTTTCCTTCTGTGAAGCACTCCTTAAAATTCATATCACTAGAACTGCTTCTGCTTTCATCCATCTCTCCTCATAATTTTCACCTCTCAAGCAGACATTCTTGAAAGTTTGCATACAGGTGTTGCTGCATTCTCAGACAAGACATATTTCAGCTCCTTTCCGAACAAACTCAAGGATGGCTTTGCTTAGCACTTGATTGCGAGAAACTGGGAGCAACTTTTCCCCTCCTTGGGGTTGGAACACTAAAGATCACACATTGAAAATAGCCCAACTATTATCATTTTTTCAAAAATTCCTTCACAGTATAGTAATCCAAAGGCAACAAGCAAGAATATACTCCTGCTCAATTTATTTATAAATTGGAACAATGTAGGCAATTTTTTAAAAATGGATTTTGTTCTTAAGGTTGCTCAGAACTGTGTTGATAGTAGAGTTTAGACACATATAGAGTGAAATAACAAGTGCTAGCCCTGTTCTCGACTAATGCACAGTGGCCACATTCCTTCTATTTGTGCATACAGCCAGCCTATGAAGGAGCTCTACATCTGTACATCAGTTTGTATACACAGAATATAAGTATTTTAAACAAATAAAACAATCTGACAGCAACTCTTCGAGGTCTCAAACAGAGGCTTTTTACAGCACCTGCTGTAAGAATATAATAACACAAGAACCACTCTTCACCATCAGACTAAAGTTCCATATCTAGTCCCACTGTCCTCACAATGGCTAGCCACAAGCCTATGTTTAAAACAGGGCACAAAAGCACTAGTACTTTCCTCTTTTTGATTCTCAGCAACTGTTAGTCCTCAATCTAATCTGAGTAAAGATTCCAGGAGTGAACTGGGGCCCTCTGCAATCAATGCTCTATCACTGAACTACGATCCCTCCCATGCATTTTTTTAGAGCCCTCTTCTCCCTGCTGCCATGGGCTTGTGCAGCATTTGGACATGAGCCCCCACACAGTCAAAGCGAGAACGAAGCCCTAGATGCCCCTAGACTAACAAGATTGATAATGCAATTACCTCGCCATTGTGAACAGCAACAAAAATATTGGCAGAGCCGCTGACTCACAGTCCATATACATCTGCATCTGGTTTTACAATGTCTCTGTTGCACTGAGTAGATTTAAGAATCACTGTGTGATACATATTATCAAAAAGAAATCGGCTACACATATACACACACATATACATCTGAATATCTTAAAATAAACACTATGTACTAGTCTTCAAACAGTGATTCGTTGGTTATGCCACTGCAGAAGGAGAAATACACATAATCCACACCAGGTATAGAGGAATGTGGTTTTTTAAGTGATACATAAAAATGATTTAAGGAACAATAACAAGAAAACTAAGATTTCTAGCATACGTTTCTGCAACTAGAAAAGCTATTCTATTGGCATATGTGGATAAAGTATTTTTTGACACGGAATATAGTTAAATCTGCGAAATTCCCTACCACAAGGCATTGTGGTAGTCATTGAAATTCGGCAAATTCGTGGAGAATACGCCTATCAATGGCTACAGGCCACAATGGCTACTGTCAGAGCTGCCCCTAGGTCCCAGCTCACAGAGGACCAACGCGAGGCTGTCGTTATGTACAAAAGTCTTTATTGAGGTTCAGTTTCCATTTCAAAGCCGCAGCGCGCAGCTCTACGTCTTAACCCTAGACCGGCGAAGTACCGTCTGAGTCTCCTCCCCTATGACACCAGTTTAAGATCCTAGCCCTGCTCCACCTTTTACGCTGCTCTCTCCTCCTCTGGGTCCTCCTGCCCGCTGGCGCATTGCCCTTTCTGGACTCTTCCGACGCTGAGTCGCTTAGCTCCTCCCCCTCCCTCCGGCGGGCTTTAGGACCCGGTTCCCAATCCTCATTCTCTGCTGTCCCGCGCTCCTGTACATTTGAACTTGCCTCTCGCGCCAACCCAGTGACCTTTCTCCTAACCGTTACACTACTTCGGTCACTGCTTCCCTCTTCCGGGACACTGGCCGGATCTGACCTCTCCTCCGTTGTCCGACTTTCTGATGGAGGCGTGGTCAGCCCTGCCTTATCTTCTCTCCCTGGTGGGGAATGCACTGGCCCTGATCCTTGGGACTCTTCCCCCCCACTCTGCTCTGGTGGGGAAGCTGGTCCTGATTTCCAGCTACTGCTCTGGGAGTCCCTGCTGCCCCCTTGCTCCTGGGGCGTTCCCCTTGGGAACCCCCTACCCCTGGCCACTGGCGCCCCCTTCTGTGAATCTTCCGATTCGCTGGAGAGGCTCATGGAATCCCTCGGTCCACTGTCCTCTTCTCCTACGCTCCCCTCGGATTCTTCCCCTTCGCTCTCCATCTCCTCTCTTCCCTGTGCTTCTGCTCCTGAACCCCTGACAGCTACGATCTACCTCCACTAACAGAGGCATTACGCCTCTGGATACCAGGTGCCGGGTATCATAAGCAAAGAGGGTTCTGCAGCCCTCAGCTTCTGCTTGCAGGCTTCCCACAGGCATCTAGCTGGTTACTGTGAGACCAGGATATTGGACCAGATACTGATAGGGTTCCACTTACAGGTATGATAGCTTTTCATAACCTATGCTTTTCTGTTGGATAAACGCTTTAAAAATATTAAAAGTAGCAAAACCAAATAAATGGTACCCAAAATATATTTATTGCTTTAAGTCTTTTGTTATTGATTCTGGATATAGAATGCTGGCAGTCACATCACATGCTAACAGACGAGCATTCATACTGGCAACAAAATAGTCTGTAGGTGGACAAAATGCTTCCTTTTCATCGCTTCTATCAAGATGTTACAAGGTTTATACTTTAATTTTCCCATGGACACATTGGTGGAGATGACATGTAACAAACCCTTCCATTAATCTTGCATGCAAAAAAGAAGAAAATGAGACAAAAGCTCTTTGTTTAGTGAATGAGGCACTGCCAAAGCAGACTGTGGAAGAGAAAAATCATTCCTAGAATGAGCTTTTGATTTTTTTAATAGCAAGGCAAGCTTTGTATGGTTGATCGTCAGATTGTACCATATCATAATGATAAGATACATTATCCTTAAATCACTTAGCTTCAGACTAGGCCTTTGTGAGACCCAGCAACTTAAAAGATTCTTAAAAGACCGGAAAGGAAGGTAACATTTGGATAACTGTTATTGGGAATCCTTATAAAAGACTGATGGACCTCAGGGGGCAAAACTATGCTGGCTTTGGACCTCCATATCTTGGAAATGCAGGTATGTTTTAATTAAATTTGATTGCTAAATGCTGAGTGGGCTTGGGGTGTTACTGGGAGTTTTTTAGGGTGGGGGTGGGCTTGAACCAAATAAGGTATGAGGCTGCAAAGCAGAATTCCAAGCATAAACAAAAGGAACACCATGAAAATAATAGAGCTAGTAGCAAACAAGCCTGGTCAGTGACAGTCTCAACCAAGTGGTCAGAGTAGCAGCAGATTCTTTATCACTTAGGAACAGAGAACAGCATAGCACTACCTAAGACCCATCAAAAAGTGTGGAAGAGCAACAGCTTTTTCAAGAAAAAGGGAGATATGCAGCCACAATGAAGCTAGATAGGAAAATGTCCCATAGCCTAAACAATGAAGAGAAACATAAGAAGGATAAGGGCTGAATCTAGACATATATAATAAAACACTGTGAAAATGCTTTTAAAAAACATTAAAAAATATATACAGTGGTACCTCTAGTTATGAACGCTTCTGGTTACGAGCTCCGCTAACCCGGAAGGAGCTGCTCCTGGTTGCGAACTTTGCCCCAGGATGCAAACAGAAATCGTGCACCAGAGGGGCGCGCACAGCGGGAGACCCCATTAGCGAAAGTGCACCCCAGGATAAGAACGGTTTCAGCTTAAGGACGGACCTCCATAACGCATTAAGTTCGTAACCAAAGTAAGGTAAAGGTAAAGGGACCCCTGACCATTAGGTCCAGTTGTGACCGACTCTGGGGTTGCGGCACTCATCTCGCTTTACTGGCCGAGGGAGCCGGCGTTTGTCCGCAGACAGCTTCGGGGTCATGTGGCCAGCATGACTAAGCTGCTTCTGGCGAACCAGAGCAGCACACGTAAATGCCGTTTACTTTCCCGCTGGAGCGGTACCTATTTATCTACTTGCACTTTGACATGCTTTCGAACTGCTAGGTTGGCAGGAGCTGGGACTGAGCAACGGGAGCTCACCCCATCGCGGGGATTCGAACCACCGACCTTCTGATTGGCAAGTCCTAGGCTCTGTGGCTTAACCCACAGCGCCACCCGCGTCCCTTCGTAACCAGAGTACAATTGTATTGAATTTCCCATTAGCTCATCATTGCCGTCTTGTATAATGCACTTAAAATGCACTTAAAACATATTTGCAGCTGTATAGCTGTCCCAAGTTCTGAATGTGTATTTTAAGCGAGGCCACTGGGATCCACCAGTTTGTGCTAGTTACAAAATGACAGCTTAGAGAGAAAGAGAAGAGCCAGAGGGAGGAGGGTAGGGTAACAATATGGTGGGTTAAGGAAAGGGCTCAGTCGTTTAAGGGACAGCATGAGCAGAAAATATTTTGAATAGTTACAAGCTACCCCCCCCCCGCCACCTGGCACTGTCATCTAAATATGATCAGCCTAATACAAAACAAACCACAACATTCAAATGCAGTTATTGCTTTGTGCTTCTGACACAAACACATAGCTCTTGCCGAAGTGGTAAACCTCTGTCTGGGCTATAGGAAACTGCTCACTGCTCCATTTCTCACTCTACTCAAACAAAATATCCTATAGCCAAAAGGCTAGATGTCAGAAAGAATGTTATCCTCGACATCTTATTTTCAATGTGAAGGGGATTTTTGTAGGGAGATGCATTCAGTTATTTGAGCCCCCATGTGTTTTCTGAAGAAAAACAGCCCAAACACAAGACTTTGGGAAATCAAAGGGGATAAGCAATAGTTTGAGTGTGAGAAAGAAGCGCTTCTTACTTAGACGAGTGGCAACATCCTAGTCGTCATGTATAGAATTAAAGTTCCACTGGGTCCAGAGGGATTGGGAGATATCTGTTAGCAATGCATCCTTAGTGAAATCATCTAAGACAGGCTGTGACATATACCATTTTTTAAAAAAATGTTGGTGATAAACAAAATGATCTTATTACTAATGCAATTATGGAGCCGCAGAAATCAGTTCACATATAAGTAAATAAATGTAAGTATAAGGGAGCAGATTTAAAACAACAATCTATTCTTAAACAACATTTAGCTCTCCACGTGCCTGCTAGCAGCATGGAAATTAGAAATCTTCTCCTGCTTTATCTTGTATTTCTGGATGGATTCTAGTTCCTACACATACTTCAAGGCAGAGTTATGGATTGATCTTAAAACCCTGTAAAATTGTATCCTGAGCTACACAGCTGGATAAATGTCAGACATTAACAACACTCTCTTCCTTGGAGAAAGTGGCTATCTTAATGGCTGTTTCCATGGGTACCAGAGAAGCAAATGATAATATTAAAAAGACAGATAAAGCAGGAAAGGATAGCCTGTGATAACTCTATTTCAGGTTCCAATACAGCTTCAAATTAACTGCCATCAGTAATTCAGAGAAGAGATCATATGGTGTACAAGACTTAAAATCCATCACAAAAAGTAGTCCTATTAAAACATGGCTGTTCTGAGCCATTTATTTGCACATGACATATATTCCCTTTTATAATGGCACAAACGAGGTTGTGGTATTTCTGAATTTGCTGTGTGTGACTGAACTGCACACATTTCTCCCAGGATGTTTGCTGACTTTATCTTTATATGTGTTTTTTAGCCTCCTGGCAAAAGCTCTTGGTTTCCCAGGGTTACAGATTACTTGCTCAGCTTTAACACACAGAGAAAAACAGAAATCATATTTCTTCCCAATTAGATTCCCTGTATGACAACAGAATGTGCCAGTGTCCACTGTGGCATTACAAGCTGGGGAAACCTCGTGAGTCAGAATAATGAACACAAAGAACTGACCTGCTTTGACTTTTGTTCCCAAAACCGAAGGATGACTGCAAGGAGAAAGAGATTGCTTAAAGGTGTGATGTCAATCTAATACACAATTTTCAACTGTTCAGAGGCACAAAGGTGTGCTTTAGACAAAACGAATGCGTATGTAGCACAGTGACTCTTTAAAACCATGCCCTGGAAAATTGACATTTCCACATCCACCAAGGTACAATCCTAGCATGCGTGCTTGACTAACACATGAAATAGGGTGGTTTGAGAGTAAGGATAAAATAGCTAATATTTTTATATTAACAACATCCTTTACGTAAGATTTTGTCTGTCATAGTCTCCTATGAACACTTGGGCAACTGGCACAATTAACAGGACTTCCTTGTTCCCTTTATACAGCATCTATTAAGATCACAAAAGAAAGAGTTATAGGAACAGCTGTTCTTTTGGGTTGAAAGGGGGAGAGAAAGAGAAAGAGAGAAAGGAGGCCCAAAGAAGAACTGGAGTGGATTCTAACAGCAATGCTTCCTGCTGCAAGGTATACTGACTTACGGTGAAAAACATTAAGTTGACATAACCTCAGTTGGAACAAGGTGGAGAGGTGGCGAAGCAGCACCAACAATTTATTTAGAATACAAAGGTCATGCACACAAGACATAATCATTAATCTCACCAGCTCTTTTGGCTAGGGTTTCACAAAATGCCCCTAAGCAAACTCAAGTCAAGAATGGTATAGCAGCAATATTATACCAGGTTTGGGGAATGAGGTAGGACAACATTTCAATATTTGAGGTGGAGGAGAATTTCAACAGAGAAGGACATGGTTCACAGGAAGGTTGATATATAGGAAATACTCAGGATTGTGTCATCTTAATATAAAGCAATTTAAGAGCCTTTGTTGTGGTTTCTTTTATTTATATCCCATAAAATCTAGAGCAAAAATAGCAAAAATAAGTCAAGCAAGTTGACACATGCACACACACACACTTTTAAAATAACAGGATTTGTGCCTTGGGTCACAGGTCCATTAATTTTGGGTGTAAACATATATAAACAATTATGCTGGGGCTTATAGGGGCTGCAGACCAAAATGTCATTTACAACATCTTCTAAAACACAATAAACCAACAAAAATCAATAAAGATAGTTTACAACCATAACAACAAGGCAGGAAACTAGGAGCAGTCTTACATCTATTTCATAGATAAATATACCACACATCAAATAAGTCAGCTGATGTTTGGATTTGAACTACTGATATGCATCAACATTTTGTTGTGACACTCAGCCAAGTTTTGCTGCGTTGTTTAGTGTTACTAACACCAAACAGCTAGTGCTTTAGTGTGGAAGAATGGCAAGTTAGCTTCTTGGGGTAGGCACCTATTGGCACTTAAAACAGAAGATGTGTGCCACCTTGTGGTTAGCAATTATAATAAAAATGAGAAAATGGGTTTTTTGAAACTATAATCTGAGGCATTTTGTGCAATGCCATTGTGCATACAAAAGGGGCTCGTGCTTTCAAACACAAGGTCTTTCAAACTCTGTTATTGTCTATTAATCCAATGCCGTATAGGATGGGCGATGTTGTCCATGCTGTTTTGGAAATTTTAATTGGAATGAAGCTGAATCATAGGATAAAAGAGAGCATAAATTAGCAACTATTTATCATGTGGCAATTTGGCACTTTTTACATACAACTTGATAAGCTGTGAATGGATAATACGGGGAAGCCTTACACTTGATATTGCCCCAAATTTTTCACACACATGGCAGGAAAAACAATTTTAATCACACTTTCTTTAATTTCAATTACCAAGTGAATTTGTGGCAATAAAACTTCCACTTGTCAAGTTGGTCATCTGTATTAGGCCTCTGTAACATCCTGCTAAGCAGTGGGGGGCATTTTTACCATGTATCCAGAAAACTGAGGAAGTGGAGAAAAGATCAATATCTCACCAGTTACCGAGGAGATAAATATGGAAACTTTACTATAAATTGTAGCACATACCTACAATATGTACACCCTGAATTTCTGCATTTAAAAAGACACTCAATATGGCTAGCAAATTGCAGCAAACTTGGCAGGATGAGAAAAACAACACACTGGCCTGGTTCACATAAAACATTAAACAGTTGTTTAAAACAAGTGTGCCACTCAGGAGAGGAAGCAAGTCAGAGTCTGAGAAATTAATGCTTTAGTGGGCATAATCTGCAATCAACAGCTAGAAGATCTGGTATCTACCCTGCCTAGTTCCAGCCCTGTCCAGATAAACTGAGGGCAGGTCTGCACCATCACACAGGCTGCTACTGCTGTTACTGCAACCACCATTCAATATTGGTGAGATATCCATACTGAGAATGGGTTTGTTAGTCAGTCAGATATAGTGACAGTAATTCAAGTTAGTAACAAATGCGTTCCCTGAATAGTTGTTGCAGAGAGAGAGAAGCAGACCTACAAAAAGCACAAAAGGAATAAAAACCTAGAGTAGCCATTATTAGATATATTTGCAAGAGATTCCCTGTTCAAGTAAAGCTCTTTGTTGCATATCCTTCTATTTGCATCACTTGTAAAGCTTACAGTAGCTGGATTGTCGTTCCACATAAACTGCCATGTGTTATCATGCCACATATCCAAGGCTTACTTAAGATTACCATCTTTTTTTCTGGCAAGATTCCTGCACCTCTAACAGGAAAATGCCAAGTATCAATTCAGATAGCGAGGGTTTTCTTAGAATAGAGATGTACAGATGTAGTGATAGGAAGTTTTATCAGTCAAATTTCTTTTTCTGTGTTTAACACAGAGAAGCTGGGCCACAAAGAGGATCGTAACCCTATGGATGACAACATCTATCAGTGGTTGAATCACACACCGAGAGACTTTTTAAAAGACTTTTTAAAAAACCCTGGCTTTTAAAAATAGGTCATGAAGATAGGTCATAAATCATGATAAAATAGTAAAAATACATAGATGTATGCCAAATAGTTCACATGTTGTCTTGGTTTGCAGAGACTCACTATGACCCAGCTGGATAATCTGTTTTAAGAGGGATTATATTATGTGGTATTATGCCTCCTCATTGACAAAAGCACAAGATGTTCTTTGGCTTTTGTACAAGCCATAGTAGCATCCTGATAAGAATGGCACAGAAGCTCAGAAACCTACAAAGGACACATTTCCCCCCGCCACATGTACAGTCATACCTTGGAAGTCGAATGGAATCCGTTCCAGAAGTCCATTCGACTTCCAAAACATTCAGAAGCCGTGGAAGCCCTGTCAGATGTTCAGTTTCCAAAAATAGTTCACAAACCGGAACAGTCACTTCCAGGTTTGCGCCGTTTGAGAGCCAAAACGTTCCAGAACTAAGCTGTTCAAAAACCAAGGTACGGCTGTATAGTGTTTGTACACATGTCAAGTCTACTGAAGGCAAGTAAGCGGGGCCACTGGGAGTGAGTGATTCACTGATATGTTCACTGTACATGCCATATCACAACAGTACTGTCCTGCTGCTTCCTAAGATCAGGAGAGTGCCTCTCTACGCCAACATAAAAAGGTAAAGGTACCCCTGCCCGTACGGGCCAGTCTTGACAGACTCTGGGGTTGTGCGCCCATCTCACTTAAGAGGCCGAGGGCCAGCGCTGTCCGGAGACACTTCTGGGTCACGTGGCCAGCGTGACAAAGCTGCATCTGGCGAGGCAGCGCAGCACACGGAAACGCCGTTTACCTTCCCGCCAGTAAGCGGTCCCTATTTATCTATTTGCACCCGGGGGTGCTTTCGAACTGCTAGGTGGGCAGGTGCTGGGACCGAGCAACGGGAGCGCACCCCGCCGCAGGGATTCGAACCGCCGACCTTTCGATCGGCAAGCCCTAGGCGCTGAGGCTTTTACCCACAGCGCCACCTGCGTCCAACATAGTTGATGGCAAACTTAAGAGAACAAGCTTACAAAACTTGAGAGAGAGAATACCTTTAGCACTTGTTGACCACAAATAGAGTTTGTTAATTTGGTTTATTTTTATAGATATCCTTACATATTCTTCCAAGCATGGTCTGAAAATGTAGCTCTAAAAGATTTAATAAAAAAATAAAATGTTAAATTGTAAAAAGAAGTCATCATTTAGGAAATGATACTCTGTGCTCCATTTCCAGTTGAGAATCAATTTTACATAGTGCCCCTTATCTGCATTATGGTTGTTTCAGAATCCAGCATTCTTAACATATCTAAAGATAATCCATAATCCATTGTAATCAAGCTAATTAGCAAAATGACAGATGAATTCACCCACCTACTGTGTTGTTGTCTATGCCCTGAATAACCTGTCCTTTCTTCACATCTTTGTTCAAGACCTATCACACAGAACACCTTCCCTTAACCTTCCTGATTCTCCTCTCCTCATCCTCAGTATTCATTCATTGCCTAACCTCTCCCGGCTTCCCTATCTTGTCCTACTATAGCTTGTTATTCTATTACAGGTTGCAGATAAAGCTCCCCTCACCTAAAGCATACTTTTTTTGATTGGGGAAAAAATAACTGGGACATCACAAATATGCAAAAGACTCAACATCCAACTCATTATTTTTCATTGCCTTGGTTACATTCCTGAGACAGTAATTTAATAAAAGGGGGCAACAGGAATCATCAAGCAATCATTTCCACTATTAGTGGTAGGTTATTCATTATGCACACTCTTTTTTTCCAAGATCCTTAAATCAGCAAGGCTTCTTAATTAGGGACTTGAAAATTTTCATCTGCAATAACCAAGGACTTGACCTCTGAATTACCCAGTGACCATCAGCTTCAATCCAAGCCTCTACTCCCCACCCCCCTGCTTGGTGGGAATGAGCCACTTGATTATGAACAAGGTCAGATAGAAGAGAAGAAAAGATGCCATAACCCATTTTTAGCAAACATCAACACTGTCAGCATTTTTAAGTACAAAAAAAGTTGCATCTGCTTGGTTCAATAATTTATTGATAGAACAAGTGTTGCTAGAAAAGCAACTCCATCTTTAAATAACTGTCATAATAGGTAGTATCTTCCCAGGGTGCTGTTTCTTGCTGTTTCTGAGCTTTTATTATAACTATGGCATTTCAGTATTGTTAAAATTCTTCAAAAGGATAAATGGGTACATGTGTGTGTTCAAAAGCAAGCACAATAAAAGCTTTATCAGGCAGCTATAAACAGCCCTTTCCAGTACCAACCACATACCATGTTTCCTTCCCATGCCCATTATGAAGAATGGGTGCAAATTTGAATTTTGTATAGTTTGCTTTACAAATCAGACAACAATGGGGCACAATAAACATTTACCATATTCACTTTAAATAATATTGGACTGAATAGATTTCTAGTAAAGAAAATGTATTTTAACGAAATATGTATCAGAAGACTCTTATTTTCCTTTATGTAGTACAGATGCAACTGTAAGGAGTTAAGGACTACAACTGAAGGCTAGAGTCTTCAAATGTATAAGCATTTAGACATTATATATATTTATATACTAAAGTGGGAAAATGTTGTCCCCATCTCCAAAAAGGTACAGGGCAGGGGAGAGGACGCAGCAACTACCAACCAGTCAGCTTAACATCAATACCGAGAAAGTTCCTAGAACAAATATTAAACAGCGGGTTTGTGAGCACTTAGAAAAGGTTGTTATGATTACTGAGAGCCAACATGGGTTTCTAAAAAACAAGTCATGTCAGACTAATATATATATATATAATTTGCAAGCTTGGTGGATCAGCGAAATGCTGAGGGTGTACTATATCTTGATTTCAGAAAGGCTTCTGACTAAGTCCCCCATGATATTCTTGTGGAGAAGCTGGTAAAATGTGGGCTAGATGAGGTTACTGTGAGATGGATTTGTAGTTGGTGGACTGACCAAGCCCAGAGAGTGCTCACCATAGGTTCCTCATCATCTTTGAAAAAAAGGGATAAGTGGAGTGCTACAGGGTCCTGTCCTGGGCACCGTGTTGCTCAACTTCTTTATAAATGACTTGGATGAAGGAATTGAGGGGATGCTTATCAAGGGAAGTAGTAGTATCAACCTAGTATGCCTTGGTCACACCCCACCTGGAGTACTGTGTCCAGTTTGGGGCACATTTCAAGAAGGATATTGACAAACTGGAACATGTGCAGAAGAAAGCAACCAAAATGATAAAAGGGTCTTGAAACCAAGCTTTATGAGGAAAGGTTGAGGGATCTGGGTATTTTTAGCTTGAAAAAGAGGAGACTGAGAGGAGATATGACAGACATCTTAAAATATCGGAAGGGCTGTCACATGGGAGCCGGAGCAAGCTTGTTTTCTGCTGCTCCAGAGGGTAGGACCCAAATCAATAGATCCAAATTACAAGAAAGGAGATCCAACTAAACCTTAGGAAGAACTTTCTGAACTTCATTGGAGGATTTTAAACAGAGGTTGGATGACCATCTGTCAAGAAGTATTTAGCTGTGATTTCTACATTGCAGGGGGCTGGACAAGATGACCCTTGGGATCCTTTCAACTACACAATTCTATGATTCTATAAGCAGAGGTGTAAGAACATTCTTGGCTTTATTCTGGAGTGTGCAGAGCAGCTACATCATCCAGTGACATTATTGGGAAAGAAGTTATCCAGTGTTTATTAAAGGCACTTCTGTAAGCTATCCCAATTTAGGCTGACAGCTAATTTCAATGGAATCATGCTTAATGGACGTTATATATGTTGTGATGCATACATAAATCCAACGCAACAAGTCATACACTATGCTTTGCTCTCTCTCTCTCTCTCTCACTCACTCTCACACACACATACATACACACACACACCAATCTATACCTATATGCTATTACCTCAAAATGATGTGAAGGCTACAAAGCTTGCATGTATAAAGCTTGCTTGAGGTAGAATAATAACCTAGAGCCATTACTTGCTGGTGGTACTTCACAAACTCTGACTTTGACCTTCAAGAGCTAGAAAATACTTTCTGTCATTGCCGGGTCTGAGACATTAAATATTCATTAATTTTCTTTCGCCAAGGTGACAAGTCTGATATTGCAGGTTGTCTGCTGTGGTAACCAAGTTCGCAAGTTATCAAACATGGAGCCACCTCAAGTAGTAATTATCTTGTCAGAGATGGTTGTGTCTCTACATAGAATACACATTATCATAGTTATTTCAGTATACGTTGCCTTTCATCTTCGGTTACATTTCTCCAAAATCATGTACTTCCCAACACGAGCAAATCATATGTACCTGACCAAACATCTCCCAGCATTTATTTGATTCTCTTAGTCTTATGGCCTGACTTGAATAAGCCACTAAGTAGGCAGATACCGTAAGTATTGCTAGGAGCAGGCACTGGAAGGGTTCAGCATCCAAGCAAAAGGATCACTAGTGCCTTGTTTCTGGGACACAATGGCCCTGTAAAGCCACTTAGCACAAGAAAAAACTTGAACTGCATAAGTGGGATGAAAAGCAAGGGGATAAGGAAACACCTATTCTGAGAGCCCAGAGGTGACCCGTGACCCATAGGCATAGCCCTTTGGGAAATGTGAACATTTACCCCTTTATTTCTTTATTTATATATACAGTTCACTAAAATACATTTTTGTATACGTAAGACTGTTGTCTTGCTGCAATTTGCTTGGCTGCTGAAGGGCAACCACACCACCTCCAGTGCAAGGAACAGCCAGCAGACAAGCAAACAGCGCAGGTAGCAGGTGGCCCAGCTGAGCTGTTTAATAGAGGATGGGAGGTACTGTGAAGAGGCAAATCATGACAGTCTTCAGAAAGCCTGTGTTAAGTGTATGCAATACATTAGGCACACATTCAGCACACAACAAAAAATTACAGTAAAATGCAAATGCACACAGGCAGAGAGGGACAATTATGTGGCGACTATATGCTACTTCCAGTTGCTGTGAACAACTGCAGGAGAGGTCCGTCCCCCCCGCCGCCACATCCTGCTTGTGGGCTTCCCAAAGGCATCTGTTTGACCACTGTGGAAAACAGAATGCTGAACCTAAATTAGACATTTGGTCTGCTCCAGCAGGACTCTTCTTATCCCACTGATTTTTGTGGAAGTTGTTGCTAGTCAAATGTCATTAGGGTCATGACTGTAAGATGTTTTCGTATGCAGTGTTAGCTAAGTCTGTGAACTTTCCCCCAACGTAAGATATTTCATATCTATGACATTTTAATTCCACTGAGTCATTAAGATAAGGAAAAAGGGGCACATTTAGCCCTGTCCTATGATGTGCTGAGCCCTCCGCATGTGGTGTGCCTTTGAGACCAGCACCTTAACAGGGATTAACAACTCTAGTATGCCATATTTCACAGCCAGCCAAGACAGCTTCATTTGTGCTAATGCCCCAAAGCAATTTTGCCACTGTGAACAACTGAATTACAAAACAAAACAAATTTACCAGAAAATACAGCTCTACCAGACATTTAGTGCGCTGACCTATTACAGTAAAATAAGTGCTGGGAAAAGCTTCCCCTATTTAATAATTTCTGTGTGTCAGGTTGTGTGTTAAAAAACAAAGGTTTGGGGCAGAGGATGGAGTAATACTACCAGCAACGAACATAGTGAATTCATAGTGGGGAGCAATGTTGACACTAGGTGCACAGCTGTTTTCAAAAAGCCAAAATTATAACATACCGCTGTTGATGATGGGGGGGGGAGGAGCAGGGAACTGAATCCTCACAAACACCTAATCGCTGGATTTCAGCTAATTGGGAGACAGGGGGCATTAAGCACAGCAGCCCTGCCTCATTGGATTGGGGAAATCACACAGACAGCACTTGAGCAATTTCCAATTCTCATCCACCCATGGATACACATGCAGAAGTCTATGGCCACACAAATATAGCTGCTAGGTAGTTCAGTACAAGTGGATTTGCAGAATCTTATTTTTGTTCAATTAGGCTTACTGAAACCAATCTTCCAATAATACCCTTCTGAAAGCTGATGCAAGGCTGGACCTTCATTTCATTTTGTGCCCCTTTAAACATTAAAAGGAAGATGACATGAGCTTTCACTAGCACATACCTCCACATGTGGTGAGAATGCCCCAAAATCCAACTCTTCTGGACAGCAGTCATACAAGAAATAAGCAAAATAACTAAACAGATAGTAGAAGTCACCCCAGAACTGACATTACTGAACATCTTCCAAGATCACAATGCCTAGTCACACTACAAAGAGCTCATAAGCCACCTACTCTCAGCAGCCAGACACTAGAGTGTCCTGTCAGGAATAAAAATGGAAGACTGGTATCAAGTAGTATGGGAAAGAGTCTTGCTAGAAAAGCTAACCAATAGACAAACTGACACAGGGGCAAATAGAAGAGGATGCCTACACACCGGTATGACTCCCCTTTATCACACATGCAGCCCACCAAGACAAAAACAAAAACCCACCGACAACATAGGATTCAATATGGCTAACTTAAACCAACAACCCCCCCCACAGGCACAAACAAATCCCACTACAGCCAACCAAAGACAATCAACCACACCCTAGGCCACCACCAAGGAAACATAACAAGCAAATAGAAAGAGAATCTACCCAAGTGACGCTGACACAAAACCCCCACACATACACTAAGTAAAAGAACATAAGCTTTACCACCCCACCACCTCTCTCTCCTGTCTCCCCCCCTTTTCTTCCCAACCCTATACTGCATATAACACCAATGTCTCACAACAAATGTAACTGATCTGTAGAAAACACAACCTGAAGAAAGAGACAATGCATGTGCTTTTGTAAACGAGAAAAATATTTAATAAAAATTAATTTTAATAATAATAATAATAAATATCATGGTTTAAATCCTCTGGTCCACTCCTCTAAGCACAATTAATTAATTGAACACCTACTTAAACCTCAAAAAACTGAATTTTAGCTTTCCTCCCCTCCTGAGTATGCGCTTGGGCAAGTGACAACACACAGAAAGACAATCAAATTCCGCTACAGAGCCTGGACATCTTGCTTTGGACTCTGAGTGGGAAGATGACAACGTCCCATCAATGAAAGCTAAGCAGACCAAGCTGTCTAAAAGAAATGAAGCTGCAGCCACCCTCATGCTAACCAAATTGACAGCCCAGTTAGGCAAACTCCACAAGGATCTTTGCCAGGATCTCACTACAGAATGGAAGGCAGTCATTACCCAGATGGAAAGAAGACTGGATCAAACTGATACTCAACTGCCAGCAGTAGCGAAACTGCAGATGAAGCCTTTGACATCTCGGCCAAATATGCTGTAAAAATCAAAAAGCTCACCTCTTACACAAGAGATAGCCAAGTCCCAATGTGAAGAAGAGGACAATAATCTGTGCTGCTTTAACCTCAAAGTACGCAATATGACTGAATCCCTGGAAGCAGATTTACTAACCTTTATAATTTCACGATTTGATCTTGTACTACCAAATATGAATCCTACTAAAACCGATATTGAAGTGGCACACAGGAGCAGCCAATACTTGCAATCAAACAACATAGTGGCCTGGTGACAAAAGAGGCCATTTTGAAAGAGCTACAAGAAGTTGACAGTTTGGAATGGGAGAGAAATCACATAATAATTTCACATTATTTGTGCCCTGCAACTTTAAAGTGGATAAAAGCATTCAAAATATATACTGAGCAGCTTTCAAAGGCAGGGGCTAAATACAGATGAGGGTATCCTTTCCAACATTGTTATAATTGACGGTATACAGCATAGAGCCTTCATGCATGCAGAGGTTCTCAACATCATGCATCTACTAGGCTTGCATGAAACTGACAAAGCGGGAAATGCAGATGATTCATCAGAAGATGAAGCTGATTTATGATGGCAGGAAAAGCGAGGATCCTCTAAAGCATTGAAAAAACACTGTTTCCAGAGAACAGAAATGCACCACATTGCTGGAGCCAGCAGAAACCACAAGGGAGAGATCCAATACAAGACCTGATCTTGCAAAGAGCTTTAAAATCAGCCTAGTTTATATTGACAGCTCCCTATACTTTCATAAAACTGGAAATTACTCTATGAGTGATCAATATGCAGCCTTGGAATTGGATGCTACTTAGAGAGGGTCTATTCATTCATTATGGTTGGTTTACTGATACCCCTCCATTTGTTGGTTGCCAGTAAGAATGGCCCAAGGGGGAGAGAAGAACCCTACTCCCTCCACCATTTGTGGTGCAACCTGGTTTTGTTGTTTCACTGTTAAATGTTCAAATGTTTGTTAAAGTAAGTTAGTTGATTAACCGCATTACTATGCCTATTATCCAGTTTCAAATCCTCTCTCCCAAGGTCTGCCTTTCAAGGAGCAGAATGACAGGAGGACCTCGCATTAGCATGATGTCACTCGTTAACAGATCCTACCATATGGAATCCTGAAGGACACATTTAAAAGGGCATCTCAATGTACTGGTATATGGCATGGGCAACCCTGTCAAGAACCACAGAATGGAGTCTTTGCTCCAAAAAGAAGAAAAACTGGTTTTATATGTTTTCAAAGATGCGTAGTAAAAAAATCCATTGATAAGGTTCTGTGTTTATGAGGCTATGATGTACAGCTCTGCAGGATCTTCCAAAGCAAGGGGGTTGTAATCCTTATTTCACACTTTTTGAACTTTGCTCCCCAAGATGCCAAAGGGGAGCTTAACTCTACTACCCTAACTATAGCTTCTGTTTACTGCCCAGTGAAAGGCAAGTCCCCTTCCTAAAAAGCACATTTCAAACAGTGATGTCTTTTCAGGGAGGTGTAGTACAATTAGGTGTTGATTTTAGTGGAATTCAAACCCCTATAATACTGTACTTGGCAACCGTTCATTGATTTCATACAACAAAAGAGCAATGTTCAGAACCCACCTTTGACACAAGGGAATCTACTAAATTAATCTGAGGAATGAAATGTTGACAAATGGCACCGTGGTTACTTTGCAGTTTTTTCATGTTTACTGTTGCTTGTTTATTGTTGTTACCATAAAAATGGAAAATCACTAAAAATATTTTTTTAAAAACTAATATTTTTATTCCAGATAGACATCTCCAAGTGTTTGGGTGATCTTCTGGGACGCTGCCCTGGGTACCATACCCTTTAGAAACCACAGTATTGATTACAATGAAAATAAACTTTTTTGAACTCACTTCCAACAAAGAAGTGAAGAAAATGTTTAACTTTTAGATACTTGTTAAAAAAAAGACTGCAAATTATATTGCAAACAGCACTTAAAGAGGTGTACAAATTGCAACAGCAGGAACAACAAACATTCTCGTTGTGACTGCTCCTGCATACTCTACATAGGTTGCTTTGAAATGTGCACAACCATCTTAATGGCTAAGATGGGCCCCAACACCATAGATAATTCTATGGAGCTGCCTAAAACATGTTTAGCATTTTTCTGTAAGCAGGTGGCTATACTCTCCCCTGCTCATTTCTAGTTCTTAAAATTCTTGACACCTAAAATGCAGTTGACGGCTCCATGCTGAGAAAAATATATATATCCAATATTTGCATAGGATTGGCCTCTCTCTTTCACCAGTGAGGATCCATTCATCTCTGGGAGGAAAAAAGCATTTAAATATACTGTTGACTACAGGTGCTACTTAAAATTCTTTCCCCATATCGCTTTGCTGCAGGTCATCTGAGTAAATGTTTGAGAAGAGCTGTATTATTTTCCTATGAACTTGTTTTCCCAGGAAAATATTACCATTACACAGTGTATATCATCTTGTGTATGTAATAAGGGAGGGAGGAGGAGATCTGTGTAATGGTAAATGCACTAACAACTCTTGCTGGCTTATTTAACTTTAAAATGTTGCCCTGGTCTCCAGCTTTTGTAAGTGGAATAAGAAAGAAAAATAGAAATAGAAACTTAGCAAAGCTCTGCCTTTAGAAGATGAATTCATGTCTGTTCTCTTTTTTCTTTTATGCATTTTGAAGAACATTTACCAAGAAACTGAGTCCTACTGAGTTCAACATGACTTAATGTTTGGTGAATTTGTTAAGTATTATAGGCTAAGGCTGCAATCTTTAGCATACACACTTACCTGGGAATAAGTCCCCTTAAACTCCATGGTATTTACTTCTGAATAGACGCACATAGGGTGGCACTGCAAGCCTACCAACTCTCCCTTGTCATGCTCCTGTGATTCTAATCACTACATTTGGATGCCAGGAAAGCATTACCTGCTAAACATCTACATGTAAGGTAGTTGTTGAAAGCACAGCTTTGCAAGGAAGTGGAGAAGATAGAAGCCTGCTTGCATTCTGCTGTGGCCTAGTCCACTTTCAGATGGAAATTTGCAAAGCAAGTAACATATGACAAATATGAACCATCATTTTACAATGCAGATAAGCTTAGGGTACATACTTTTAGCACACACACATACCCTGCTTTCAGTAGAATAAAAATTGGTAGCTAGCAGCAAGAACAGCAGATTAGCCCTTGGCCATTTTCTGTTTTAAAAGGTAAAGGGACCCCTTACTGTTAAGTCCAGTCACGGACGACTCTGGGGTTGCGGAGCTCAAGCATTATGTGTTGTTGTTCTTAAGTGTACAATATATGGTAAGCATTTTTTTTAAAAAAAATCTATGTGTGCTTTTAGCCCACGCATCACCTTAAGCTGAAGCCAATTTGCTATTCCTTCTGGCTTTTGCAGGGCTCAGAAAAGGATGCTGCAATATCAAAGTGCTGATTGAGCTGCTGGAAGGCGGGTACTCACAGCAGCACTGATTGCACTTCGGCCTTTGTGCTATCCTCCCCTTCAGTGCTGAATCTTAGCTGGTGTTTATATTACGTGTGCTGCTCTCTCCAAAATGGAAGTTGTTCATCATGTCGCTTTCCTTAAAGCTATTCACATTTGTTACTTTTGCAGCCATTAAGAGCCCAGACACAATAGAGATAATTTTCAGCATTAAAGAACAGCTGTGTAATTACTCTGAACTTGCCCCCACTCACTGAATGGGTTCTTTAGTTGAGTTCATGTGTGTATGTACATATAACAGAGTGGCCAAATGGTAGAAATCAATAATTCATTACACAGCAAGGTTTGGATAAATGTACAGTGAGTTCTTGAAAGAAATGGAATCGGAGGTGAGGAATTCCACTTTTTCTTAACCGTTTCTGCTCTTCAAAAAAAGAACAACATACAAGGCTGGAATCAAGTTGAAGAAATTTTTAGTTTAGTTTTAAGCTGTTAAGTTAGATTAGATCATTTGTATTGTTTTATACTATGTTTTGTGGATTTGGGGTTCTCTGGATTTTTTGGTTGATACTATGGAAATTTGCAATTCTTTGCAATATATTTTTAATATTTCATTTTGTAGGTTGCAAGCCACTTTGGACACAATTCTGTGGGAAAGTAGCAGACAAATAAATAGATGATGATGAGAAATTAGGAAGGTACTTGATAACAGTACCACCAATTCCTGGCTCAATACCAGAGATGGCTCAAGAGATTTTGCTGGAGGAGGCAGGAAATCCCAAAAGTGCCCACCATAGTAAAATATAATAATAAACCAATTCTAGAGAGAGGTAGATGGTAGCCAGGTTTGTCTGTTATAGCAGACATACATATATAAAAAGAGTCCTGTAATATCTAAAGACTATAGATACAATCCTACACAAAAATGTGCCTGGAGGTAAGTCCCACTGATCTCAAAGGGGCTTACTTCTGAACAGATACAGCACATCCCCATGTGAAACATTCATAATATCATAAGTCTTCAGATTTATGAAGTGCTATCCTCAGCTGGAAAACATATAACACATACATTCAAGTACAAAGAAAGCAGGAGGGCCCAAAGGCCATAAAATACAATATCTATGTTCTAAAAACAGCAACCCAAGGCTGACTACCTCAACTTCCCTATCAACAGCGGCCCATCCAAACTAAAGGCTCACCTAGTTCCAAAGGCAACACTACCTTCCAACCTTTCCACTTATCCACAATGTGCTATACTCAGAGCAGCCACAACACAATCAAGGCATTTCCCAGATATCAAGTTTGTAGGCTGGCTACATTCCTTTAAGGTGTCAATCATTTTTTTAAAAAAATATTCACGCTTTTATAGAACTTTTAGAGCATTCAAAAAGACGCACGTACTTTATCTCACAAATCCTTAGAAACATTCCTGTAACATAAGACAATCTCATTGGTGAGACCAAGAGATTGGCTAGTCCAAGGTCACCTCCTGTGTGTTGCATATTTCAGCATAGCTATCTGGCTGACTTCTGCCAAGGAACCACTACTAATTGTTCTTTGGTGGTTGCTGTTGTAGTTTAATTAATGTGGATTTTGCTTTGTCAATGTTTTCCAGTTCTTTCTCTCCTGATTTCTGCTTTGGTCGTTCTCTGAATGAAAATGTAGCACATAACATTTTACAAAAGATCGGCCGGCTAAATACCTGTCTGTTGAGTAGCTATTAGAAGCACACGTGTCCTTTCAGAAAAAAAGCTGCCAACTCTCGCTGCAAGTGCTATTTACACAGTAATGGATCTAGATGACTCTGGCAAAAAGAACCAACCCAAATGGTGATCAGCTCTGAGTGAATGTATCTGATCCATGTCAAAGTCATAAACTGGAGGATAAGCAGGAAGTCATACCTGGCCTTGAACTTCGGTAATTTATTCTGTGTTCCAGCTTTCCTTGAAATTTGATTCCCCACCTGAAATTCAAAAGCAGAATTCACATTTTCAGTGTAATTATGGCTTTCCTCTTCCAAGGAGCCCACATACAGCTTCCCTGCCATGGCATTTACCTGAAAGGCTAGTGCCAGTGACAGAAGAGCAGTCTGGCAATTCCAGATATAATTTTCTTCTAATTAATCCAACTTGTATGCTACCTCTTCTGGTAAGAGGCCTGAAACATCCTTGGTTGCTGTGTTTTAGAGCTAATAGAGATATTACACTGCAAAGACACACAGCTCAAGTATTATTTTCTGGTGTCTAACATCACTTAAAAGTCAGTATTATTTAAAGTACTGATATGTCATTTTTGCCTTTGAAAACAAAAGTTCTTATTATTACAGAAACCTTTTAGAACAATCTAGCTCCATGAAACTCAGAAGATAATCACAACAGCAAATAAAACATTGCTTAGACCAGGGATAGAGAACCTATAGCCCTCCAAATGTTGTTTAATTCCAATTCCTATCAGTCCCCGCAAGCATAACCAATAGAAAGAGGTGAGAGTTGTTGCTAACATTTGAAGGACCACAGGTTTTCCATCCCTGACTTTGAGAGTGAAATAATATTTTCAGTATTTGTCTCTTTCAAGAACAAAGTTCTTGAAAGTCTAACAAATACTTTGGTCAGCTTTTCAGCACCTTAATATAATCTGAGCATTTGCATATATGATTTATCAAACAAATATTTTATTGATTAAATCTTCTTCTGGTGTTATATATAAGACTGTAATGCTTTACGTCTGTCTCAAACAGGAGGTATGAAGTTAATCATATTTGCATTTATTCCGGCGACAGTATATTCTGGAACCAAACTTGTGCAAGATTAAATGCTTTACTTTCCCAGCATTTCCAAAAGAAATTTAGTCATGAAACACTATCTACCAAGTCGTCAGGTAGTGTACAAAAGATAAGTCTCCAACACTGATGAAACATTCCTTTAAAAATGTAGTTCAACGGACGTTTCATGTAGCTTAATCTCAAATGTCTTTTTTACATCAAATGGCTCCTGCTGGTACTCATTCCAAACAATAAATCCAGAAGTGATTTTAGTTAAAAATAAACCTTCCTATCATGGGGAGGAGGGGGGAGACTTTGTAACCAATTGTGCAACCTTTTTTGCAAAATGGAACTCAATCAGATTTATTAGGAGCAAGTTTGGAAAAATAGACCGGCAGAGACATGTGCAGATCTTCCTGGGTGGAGAGACCCTGTCTTCAGCTGGTTTCTTCTTCCAAACAGTGCCTAACTATAGAGTGCCAAGGATGACATTTACCTAGCAGTAAAGCCCACTGAATTCAGCAGGACTTACTTTTGAGTAGACATGAATAGGATTGCATTGTTGGTTCCTAACTGCAATTAGCAAAGCTCCCAAATCATAGCCTATGACTTTTCAGGATAAGTGGGCATCAGATAGCAGCCTAAGGGAGGATGGAGTTTTCAGGTCCCACAAACAGATAACAAGCCTGCTTCTTGACCCCTTTAACAATGCAGGTGCCTAGCTTATTTTAATGTGACAGTGCAACTAATTTTCCACTCTCTAGTTGAAATAGCTTACTTAGCTAATTGTTTTTACTATTAAAATCATAAATGCAAACATATATCACATATTCCCACACTGGTAAAATCAAATACCTCTGTTTTACACTGCTAAAGGATCTGAAAGTATATATGAAAACACACACATACAGAGAAAGTTGTATCTCAACTTAAAGCAGAATATGGCCCCAATCATTAAATAACTTACACAGTTTTGTCTCCAAAGTGGGCATGAAATATAGGAGGTTTCTAAAGAGTGTCTTTGGTTATTGTGTTTGATAGCCTCACGAATCTCCCAAACCGAGAGATAAGCCAAATTCCACCATTGTGATTCTTGACCATGGCTTTTCTATTACAAGAATACTAATATGTACACTAGGGACGCAGGTGGCGCTGTGGGTTAAAGCCTCAGCGCCTAGGACTTGCCGATCGAAAGGTCGGCGGTTCGAATCCCTGCGGCGGGGTGCGCTCCCGCTGCTCGGTCCCAGCGCCTGCCAACCTAGCAGTTCGAAAGCACCTCCGGGTGCGAGTAGATAAATAGGGACCGCTTACCAGCGGGAAGGTAAACGGCGTTTCCGTGTGCGGCTCTGGCTCACCAGAGCAGCGATGTCACGCTGGCCACGTGACCCGGAAGTGTCTCCGGACAGCGCTGGCCCCTGGCCTCTTAAGTGAGATGGGCGCACAACCCCAGAGTCTGTCAAGACTGGCCCGTACGGGCAGGGGTACCTTTACCTTTTTTAATATGTACACTAATTCTTCATGTGCCTAACCTTATGTAGCCTAAATACCACACTCCACCCCAAAAAAACAAAAACAAGAGGGAGGCATCAGCATACTATGGGGACCTCTGAGGTTTGTACAAATATATAAAAAATGGAGGGGAGGGGCAGAGGAGTGGGAAAATCCAGTTCTAAACAGCCAAATGAGGACTGAACATGGTCAGCGACCACCGTCATGGAGGGCAGGAAAAACCAAAGTGGAAGGTGGCACGTTGGATGCCCTGGAAAAGGCCATGGGCAGGACCACTGAAGAGGCAACTTCATGCAGCAACATTTTGTTGCAGACCTCACTCGTTCCTTCCAAAAACCAAGTCTGGTCCTCCCACAAGAACAAAACAAGAGAAGAAGCCTAACAGAATAAATAGCCTTGAATGGAAACGAGACATCAGCTAATTCGGTCAGACATACAGGCATTATAGAAGGGAAAGTCATCTTCCATTACATGTGGCTGAATAAAAACCATTAATACCAGCAAGCGCAGGCTTCACAACTCTTAGCTCTAAATAGCCCAGAATTAAGAACTCCTGTTAACATTTAGTTTGGAACATTTTAGAAATTCATTTTTAACTTCCCTCCCGCTGTTTATATTCCTTACTTGCAGGCTGAAATGTAGAACACATACAGCGTGCTCACCACAAACTTTCTTCATTTGCAGACCTAAGCGCTCTGCTTAATTGGCCACTGTGCTTAATTGAGCACTTTGCCTCACCTGACAACACTATTAACTTTCAGCTGCTTCAGCTGGATTACTAGGCCCGCTCTAGAAACGGAAGAGGAAGCGGAGCCCTCAAGAACCACTGAGTTCCAAGAGGGATTCCCAGAGTGTCCCACTGGCCATAGAGTTCTTTCAAGCCCCCCCCCCCCCCCCCGGAATGCCCCACACTTGAGTGGTCAGCATGGCGGCAAAAAGTTTTAATTCCAGTTCAGTGGCCAATCCTGCCTTACAAGGATGGGGCTTGTCTCCTGTTGACTTCAGTCTGTCTTCTGCATTGCAGTGCAGTGATTACGCACATGTAAATCCCTTCATGTTCAATGGGGCTTGCTCCCAAGGAAGGGTAAAAACAATGTAAATAACCGATCAAAACAGAAGATGGTCTTACAAGAATTATTATTAGCAGATTTAGTTTTGCCGTTTGTTTAACCCACCCCTAATTTTATGCGATCAGAAAACAAATTGCCTTAGTGCTGTTGCTGTTATTTTAAATATATAATTAATTTCAATCAATGTGGAAGTGCTTAAGTTAATACTATACTACAAAAGCAGCAGCCAAGCACGAGTCAAGGAAATAGGTGGTGTGAACTAGAAGCATTCCTCCTCCTTCTCCCGCCACCGCTTTGATAACTGATACGAAGTTGAGACGCGATTAGCAGGCTGGGCTGCGCCTCCTGGTGGCCACAAAAATAAACGATTATTTTCCGGAGGGGAATTAACTACAAATCATAACGCGTAAAAGCTTCTTACAGGTTCGGAAAGCAGGTTAGTACTGTTGCTTCTTGCTTCTTTTGGCACTTACGGAACACTCTGTGTCAATTTTGCTAAGGGTATTCATTTACTAGGCGAGACAAAAATCAGTATTGTCATATGGATGCACTTCTAAATGTGTAAGTAGCGTTATTTCACCGTGAAACCTGCACAAACCAGGAGTAAATGGCCATATAGACTAACCTAGCTGCGGTCTTGGAAGTGAGTCCCATTCAACTCAAATGGACTTTCTCTTAAGGAGCAGGCATCACTTACAGAGGATTGAGAGGCTTTAGTATAGGGCAGGCATGTCCAAAGTGCATTTCGAGGGGCCTAATTTGACCTGCCAGTCCATTTAATCCAGCCCCTGTGGCAGTTTATTTCCTGGGGTAAATCCCAACCTCAACAACTTCAATCCTAAAAAAAGGTCAACAACTTTGGTTGGTCCTCCTCACTTCATCAAATCTGGCCCTCTTTGGACATCATTAGTACCACTTAAGATCACTGCATTTAGAAATAGGTGAAAGCTCATACTGAGCTACAATTTAGCGTTCCTTTCAAAAGCAGGCCTGTTAAAAACACTTAGCTTGCATTTCTATATACATTTATACAGCTTAAATTTCTCAGTTACCTAAGATTCTCATTGTACCACACAAAATCAAAGAATTGTAAAGATGGAAGGGAGCTGAAGCATCAACTACTCCAGCCCCTGCAATGCAAGAATCACAAGGCATCCATGACAAATGGCCATGCCAACCTCTGCTTTAAAACCTCCAATGAAGGAGAGTACACCATCTTCTGAGGGAGTCTGTTCCACTGTTGAACAGCTCTTACTGTCAGAAAGTTACTCCTAATGCTTAGTTGGAATCTCCTTCCTTGCAAATTGAGCTCATTGGTTCAGGTACTACCCTCTGGAGCAGGAGAAAACAAGCATGCTTTATCTCCCATATTAAAGCCCTTCAGATATTTGAAGATGGCTATCATCTCCTCTCAACTCTGTCACCTCTGTTCCTGGCTAAACATACCCAATTCCCTCAACCATCCTTCATAAGGCTGGTTTCCACACCCTTTATCATCTTTGTTGCTCCCCTCTGCACACATTCCAGCTTATCAATACCCTTCTTAAATTGTGGTGCCCAGAATGGGGCGTGGTACCTCAGATGGAGTTTGACCAAGGCAGAAGAGAACATCAAACAAGTGGAAATGTACAACAAATAAATAATTTGGAATCATCAGGATTTATTGAGGGCAGTAATGGTTAGGAGCATAGCTTTATTTTCCTAGCCTTTTAATTTGAGAGGTTTTGTTGCTGCTAATTTTCTATCTGCTGTTTTATTTTTACATTGTTTTGTTGCCTTGCCTCAATTGAAAGGCAGCACACATATTGATTAAATAAACAAAAGCATTTAACACTGATGGTTAAATTTAATTTCAAATTCCCCACTTTTCAAGAAGTAGAAAAATTTCAGAGTAACTCCACAGTGTCTGTTTCCTAATGAAGAGATGGTGCTGGAGAGTTGAAGGCTGCTGGGGTTTTCAGTTTCATTGTGTGTTGTAATGTCGGCCATTTTTTTACAATTGAGTTGTAGACCAAAGCCTCTGAACAGCTTGGCAAAGGCTAGGCTAGGTATTAGCTCACCATTTTCTTTTTTATATATAAAGAATTTTTATTGATTTTTAATAAGGTATGAACAAAACAAAGTTTCCTCTGTCCCCCACACCCCTTGAACAGAAGATTATCTTACTATTTTCAACCATGTTTTCATTTCCTTGTTCCTAACAAGACATCCATTTACCTGAAATGTGACATTAGAATAAGGTGCCTCTGCTGTATTCATAAAGTCCAAACCTTGTTGAGGAATTCATTGTGAATTCCAAATGCCGTGGCTCAATGCCTTTAGACTCCTGCTCAGGTAAACAAAGAAGGGAAATTACAGCTGTGCTATAAACCAATTGAATATATTTTTTTCTGTTTTGCATGGGCTTGCAATTCTTGCCCCAAGGTAATAGGAGAAACTGTAAGCTGATTCTCTCAAGCATTTTATCTGATTCCAGAGAAATCCTCAAGCACTTGTTCATACATATTCATATGCAGAATCTATTCTTGACTAGTTCCAGTGGGACCATTTCCCCCTGCAATATTTTTCTCTAGCTGTTTGAATTAGTAAAGGTAAAGATAAAGGGACCCCTGACCATTAGGTCCAGTCGTGACCAACTCTGGGGATGCGGCGCTCATCTTGCTTTATTGGCCGAGGGAGCCGATGTACAGCTTCCGAGTCATTCCGGATCTGGCGAACCAGAGCAGCGCACGGAAACACTGTTTACCTTCCCGCCAGAGCGGTACCTATTTATCTACTTGGACTTTGATGTGCTTTCGAACTGCTAGGTTGGCAGGAGGTTTGAATTAGTAGACACTGGCTGTTCCTGAAACATAGATGCCATTGATTCCCAACCAGATGGGTGCAGTATAAATAATAAAAATATTAAAAATTATTATTGTTTTTTCATTGACTCTATATGGGTAGAACCTGACTGTTACATATCACACATTTTGGTTAACCAAGAGTATGTCATGCCTCTGTAATTTTGGTGGCTGCTTTGAAATCACTCCATTTTCCAGATTAAAAAAAATGGTTTCCTAATTTTTTGAACTAATATAGCACAATGATATTTTCAGTATTTCTTTCTACAAATATGAGGGCTATAAAATTTAAAACTGAAAGGTTTTGCATCTTGGAAGCCTTATATAAGTTTCCACTCAATATGTGGTGGACTTTTTAGGTGTTATGCTTCTCATATTTAAATAGAGATTGATTAATTGTGTAATATTTTAGTGTAACCCCTTAAATAACATGTTTTATATCTCCAGGAGGTCTTGTGTGTCTCTGGTGTTATAAATGGCTTTTGCCAGAGAGAAGAGAGCATAATAAGCTAGAAGAAATTCTCTCTTTCTACTGTGATCAACGTTCACTCCAGAAACATTTTTCTCTGTTACTGAGCAGAGACCTGAGACAAGGGGCTGTCATACTGTGTGGAATTGCCCATCCATCATGTGAGTTAAGATCTATCCACTCTCAGTATTTTGACTTCTCATCACTCATGTGATAAGGTCCCCATTTAGATAAATGAACTACAGAATTATTATTGCGTTAAAGTTGTCCTTACAGATAAATTAAAAATGTTATTACCATCTTTTTGTAATGTTGCATGCATCCTTCTGTAAACTGCGTAATTTAATCAGTGCTAGCAACTGTGTGATAAGCACAAGAGTACGGAGATCCTGAACACATACAGTACAAAATTGAGAACTACTCTCCTGAAGAATAATGAGCCTACATTTGCTCCTCTGTCTTGCTCTGTAGATTGCTTATCTGGTAGAAATGGGGAATAGTGGAGGATATGGTGTATTCTGCTATTTGTAGCTGATAGGTTACATTTTATGAACTTGGTGGCATAGATAATGGAATGCACAAGCTCTTTCACCACAAATAGGGACAAAATAGCAATGTGCTTTTCTTTAAAACCTGTCATTCTGCTTGCAAAAATCAACAAAGAAGCTACAACTACATCATAAGATTATAGCTCATGGACTTCTTTCCATCTCCCATCAGCCCTGTGGTATCATGAGTGCATGCTGTCTGAAAGTTATTTTCTTCTTACTCCAAACATTTTATAGCATCCTTGAATGCTCCTCATTATTTTCATGTGTCAGTTTTTTCACTACTATACTTATTCTAGATGGATAGTAATTGCATCATATTAAGGTTTATATATTTCTTTAAAATTATAAGGATCTTTGTGCTAGGACTTATCTGCCTCAAACTAGGATCTTGCCATCTTTTGGTTGACCATCAATCAAATAAGATTTCCTTTAGAAGGAGGCCAGGAGAGGTTTATAGCATTTTATGCTATTTGAGTTTATTTACAAAGGCACTGGCTGAGCATAGGTAGAGTTACGCAGCTTAAAGTTGGGTCATCAAAATGGTGCCAAGGAGCACAATGGTGCCTTTGAGGACTCCCCCTGATCACAGATCTGGTCTTTACAGCATTGCCATGGCATGAAAACATGGATCTTCATTTTTACAAGAGATTGATTCAAAGCCACCATCAAATCATAGGGTAGATCTGTGTTGACAGTTGTGTTACCTTACTTGTTGTTATTCAATGTAAAAATCATGAAGATCCATGAGGATCTGTGCTTTGCAACAGTGTTTTTGGAGTTGTCAAGCAGCAAATGTGTGGGCAGTCTATCAATGTCAAATTTAATATGATGGTGATATTTGAGGGATTCCATGTTGGAATCTGAAGATGATCCATTTTAATTCTGCTGAATTTGATTTTTGTCCAGACCCCTTGGAAAAGTAATAATGTGTTTTGTGTTCTTTCTCTCCTTCTGTTTGTCTGAAAGAGAGGAGAAAGAAGTGATGGTGGTACCCTGGGCACTCCTTCCAAACTGCAAATGTGCCCAGGACCCCAAAAAGGTTAGCGATCCTTGGCTTAAACATTCCAGCAGCAAATTCCACTACCTCACCCCAGAGAGAGGCAATGAACCTCCCTAAATTCTGTAGATGTACAGAGCTCAAAAACTGAGCTCAGCCCTCTTTGTGTCTCTCCTAGTCTGCTCTATGACCAGAATATGAACTTTAGTATCCCTCAATGCTTGCCTTAAGTCAGAGCTGAGCATTAGAAGTTGAAAAGGTTCATGTGCCAAACTAGGAACTTCACCAACATCACTAATTCTAATAAGGCTGTAGAAGTGTTGGCCTTTAATAGAAATCCTATATATAGTTTTCTCTCTGGAGGAAGGCTGAAAGCACCTTTGCAACAACTACCAAATTATATACAGCACTGAGCTCTTAATCCTTTGCTGCATGCTGAGCTAGGAAAACAGGAAAAAGAAAGAATACTCACATGTCCTATAAAACCTCTGTTCTGTGACATAGATCTAGGTAGTAGACACTTGTTTCATCTGTAGTGTGGTTCTGTGAATTCATTGACTTTTCCCACACTTTACTGTATTGGTCTCAGATGTGTAGGTAACGTTCATTCATTTTTCTACCTTCAATTCCAATCAACCTATCCAAAATGGAGCCTTTAATCAGGTGTATGTAGTATAGTTTAAGACACTGAAGTAAAAATGGACTTTTCTTTCTTTATTTTTCATTTGTTCAAAAATCTGCTATAGAAAGACTTCTTCTGTATGTTTGGTAATACAATTTTAAGCCATTATTTCCACCACTTTCACCAGAACAGATATTAAGTTAACTGCCCTGTAACTACCAGTGTGAAATACCTTCCCCAGGGTTCCATTTTTATTTTTTAAAAAAGCCATTACATTCTAGTTCTTCTAGTACAGAAGCTGATCTTAGTAACAAGTTCCATATTACTGCAGGTTTTGGGGTGTCAGCCTGCATAATGCCCTGAGTTCCTTCCATTTCTCGGGATCCTGTACCCAATAAGGGTTAAAATCTAATACAGGATTCTATTGCTGAACTATATGTGCATCATGATTAGCATTACCAAAGAAGTTGTTCTGTGCCATAGGGCAAATGAGTGGGCCTTCCCTCTCACTTGGCTGGTAGTCAGAAGAACCGTAAGAGTGTAGTTGTGCGTGAGCTGAGCAGAAAGTTGAGGCACAGAGCCTTGTTTGATCTGTGCTGGAATCCAGTGCTGTGACTAAGAGAGAAGCAAAATCTGTTGGGGTGTTAATGCTGTGAGCCTCTCCAGCTTATGCTCAGGTTGCATATATGTGTAAACAAACCATATATCCTGGGCACCTGTGGTCACTGTTATGGATACATTGCTATGGACCAGAGGAGAAATGACCTCTGGGAGGAGGCGCATCTGGAGCAGCACAACTGGGTGCCTTCATCTGCCCCTGCTGCAGCAAAACGTCTCTCCTGCATCAGTCTCTACAGCCACACCAAGGCATTGCAACCTTCCAACAGCAAACTCTTCCATTGTCTCCCAAGACAGATGGATCTCAGCCTTCCTGTATGCCACAGTCTCTGCTGACCCTCATTCCAAGGAACCAGAGCCTGGGTCAGTGCTTGGAACCCTTGGAATCTCTCAGCACTCAAGAGATTGGGGTGGCATGTAATGATAATGTTAAGATGATCAGCAATTTCCCATCTGAATTCTTCTAATAACTCTCAAGCAGATGCCATCGGGACTAGTTTTTAATTTGTCAACAATGGCCGTCACACAACTAGCTATCTATGTCCCTAATGACCAGATCACCCACTACCAGGGTGGTTAAGTTCCCAAGGTGTCATTAGTCTATCACTGAATACAGTGCAGTTACAATGTAGGTGCCTGCTGTACTAGAATTTATGTAGAGTCACAAACGCTGTTGCAAAAGGCATTAGGCTCTAAAAAATGGAGAAAATACCTGAGGGCTCCTACATTTTATGACATGTCGCATTAGTGTCAGCAAAGACAAAAGTATATCATGGCCAGGCTGTCGGGTTTGAAAGGCTTTCAAATCTGTTCAGGCACTTGTGTCACAGGACAGGTTGTACACTACAGTCAAAAGAGCAGGTATGTGATTTTTAATTCCATAATCTATGTGCAGAATGCCACTCACAATTACATTTCCCTTTTAAAATGTACATTTCTGATTTAGTTTCCCTGCATCCATCTTAAAGACTGGTGCAATATAGACCCTGGAATTAAGGTAATATAATTTTGTAGAAGGGAAGTATCAAAGCTCCAACTTTAGTTCACTTTTGGTTTCTTTATTTCAGAAGGCAGTGGTTACTCAGTAGTTTGAGAAATACATTCTACAGAAGGCTTGGACTCACCAACAGCACAATCCTATACAAGTGTACCCAGAATTAAGCTTAACTGAATTCAACTGAGCTTTCTCCCAAGCAAGTGGTTATAGAATTGCACTCTTAAAAATACTTAACTGATCTGAACCCCTGGTGATCAAAATTGGCTCCAGGACTCAAATAATTTACTTCTGCAACTCCTTCAAAACAAGCAAGCAATTTATCTAGTGGGAAGCCAGGAATTTTCTGAGCACCTTAATATGAAAAGATGCTGGTACTAGAAAGGCAAATAAGGTGTTTCCAAAAAACACAGACATAACTGCTTGGCTACTTACATTTTTAAAAAAGAAATTTTGTAATAAACCACATAGTTGACCAATATCAATAACATTCACTAATAAGATACACAGGCGCTTCATTTTAACTGACTCTTAAAAGTGGAATACAAAGGAAATCAATGTGTGTAGTATTTACTAACTTGTGTAACTTCCTTCAAAGCAGTTCTTCTCCTAGTTTATTTCATTTTTTCATTGGCATCTGTCACTGGGAAAAGGTGATTGCTCCTCCAGTGAATATATCCCCATGATAGTTAAATCCAGTAATGTTCAATGATGCCCACATAGGGGAATTTCCCCCTCCCCCTCCTGAGGGTCAGGGAATCTTCAGGAAAAGCCTAAGATGCAGGGCAAGGAGCTACAGTGGGAGGGAGGGGAATCAGATGGAAACAGTTTCCAAGAGTAGGAGCCAGCGGGAGACTTTGGGCTTTAAAATTTCAGTGGCACCCTGTGCAACACCAAATTTAGGTTCCCCCCCCCCTTGCCTTCTGTTGTTCATCATTGTTGTGGTGCCCCCTGTTGTGTCCTCCTGGCATGGCACCCACTGCAGGCGAACTGGTTGCGCTCCCCTAAATCTGCCTCTGTAAGCGCTTCACTCATGCAGTCTGCATCTGCCTGATTTCCCTGTCCTACCACAGCCCTCCACCACAGCCCTTTATTGAGACATAAACCCTTTTAGGGGGTTCAGTAGGGATAAACTGGGGAAACTTCCTTTGTGTGTGTATCCTTGCAGTCCCATAACATTGGATGCAATTCAAGTCATAGATACTGAGGGGTATCTATGGAGTATCAAAATGTCCAACACCTGTGTACCTGTGATATCTCTAATGCTATGCAGTGCTCTTCTCCTACTCCCATGTTACATGCACAGTTTGTGATCTTTTTAAACTCGGGGACTTGCTGCTGTGGAATTATCTGCTGAGACTCCAAGAACATTAGTAGGGTCTGCTGGATCAAGCCAATGGCCCATTTAACCCAGCATCCTGTTCTCAGAGTGGCCAGCCAGATGTCTGTGGGAGCCAGCAAAGTGGATTCAAGCACTTGTAACTCTGTCTGTTGCCATGGATAAAAGAACAATGGCAAAAGAGATACAGGTGTCTATGTTACCTAGTTAGGTAAAGGATATTGTGTGAGTTCGTTAATTGTGTCTCTTTGATGAACAGAAAGTAATTACTGGAATAACAAGTTGAGTTGCACAGTCCTGTTACCTGATTGTATTATATGAGCTGAAGTGTGAAATGGGGAGGGAAAGATGGGGAACTGGAGAGGATGTGGCTAATGGTTATAGAACCAATTTTGTAACTACTATCCGGGTTTCCACCTCATAAAATCTAATAGAAACAATGGGGAATGTCTCATTACTAGCTCCATGAATGCATTTGGCGCTTGCAATCCAAGAGTGTGATGAGTAAGAAGATAGGGCAAGAGCAGACTTTTCAGCTTCCTGTGTTTTATGTGGAGGCAATTTACTTTTCTCTTTAATTTGTTATGGAATGTAATTAGAGTCTGTTTCAGAATATGGAAAACAAAAGTGGTCTCCTTGGAGTGCTGTCAGCACTTCAGAATAAGACACTTACGTCTAACCTTATTTATGTCCTCATATATGTGCTATAAAGTTCCAGATTTTCCTGACTTAGCAAAGCATCACACTGTGGCTGAGCAAAATACACCTTGTGTCAGCTACTTGGACTCATTTACTTTGATAGAATGCTTCAGTACTATATCATTATACTGTCCACCATCTCTGAATTACTGCAGGTGAAATAATTAACAATGTGAAAATGTTCACCTGCAAACTAAACATTACAGCTTAAATCCTTAAATGTGAAGGATGCACAATTATCACCATATTTATTGCTATTTGTTTAGCTCACTTTCCACGTGAAGATAGTGGTACTTTGCTCTTGCATAATTAATCGTTTTAAGCTTCTTGTTGGATAATGTCGTGACCCTGGAATGTGACTCTCCATCATCAGCGGATGAGGCCAAGGATTTGAAGATAGTATCTGAGTGGAAGAGAGATTTGCCAGCAGAACCAAGTCCTGACATCTGTCCTGCCCAGGAAGATCCTGCAGAACAGGAACCAGTGCTGGCAGCCTCTTACTAACACAAGGTGGTCATGAACTCCAACTGAGCCCAGAAACACCCAGCTGAACCATAGTCTCCCATGCAACATCTAAGCCAGGAGCTACTGAAGCAGGCCAGGCCTCTTTAACATGCAGGGTCTTTGCTTATTGGAGGTGGAGCTACAGCTTGCCACTATACCGAAAATTGATCTTGCTTGTATGACTCTTCAGTCTGAGCTTCACAGCTTTGGACTTTTTCTTATCAATGTTACCTTACTGGAACCTGGACTTGTTTGATTTTGTTTCCCTTGCAGGATCCCAAACTCATGCCTACATTTTCTCCCATTTAGGGCAAGAAATCTATATAGCTGAAATCACTGCCTGGAACAGAACTGATACTAGCTGTTATCTCTTCCTTTTTACCAAGGCAGGCAATTTTCTGCCACCGAGTTACCTGAAGTGGACGGAAGACAGCAACATGTGGCAAATGCAAGACAGTGAAGCTCAGTAGTCTATGTCCTGTACAGCTTCCTTGCTATTTCTCTTCACAGACTTTGCAAACACAAGACAATATTTTAATCTTGCTCATATCCCTTCTCTTGGCTTACGTCCAGCTGAACTTCCAACTGGGCCAAACTAGCCATGATGTTAAATGCATTGTTGCATTTAATTGTACATTTTATAAAAATCAAATAGCTGTCATTGAGGGGAGCAGGACTGGGACCATGACAGGCAGGAATTAACTATTTCTCTCATGGTCTACCCAGTGAATATTGTTTTTCCCTTTGCAATTTGCATTAGATTTTTGAATTAATGCAGATATCCTTAGTGTCCATTCCTTATTCCAAGGTCTGAATGACCTTTAATGGAAAAACTAAGGATGTGCTGAAGGATATGGCCAGTGTGATTACAGGATTACAGAATTCATTTGCAAGGCATTTTCCTGAGCAAACCCAGTAGATGCTAACCAGACATTCCTGGCCCAGCCACTTCTTCAAATGGGCTTCATTAAAATAATGGGCTGATATAGCACAAACCCAGCTGTTATGGCCACAAAGTGTCTTCCTGCTCTAATTACTGATACCAGGGTGTGGGCTCCATGTTAATTACAAATATTTGCTTCTCACTTCAGTAGTCACCCTCACTTCCCCCCTGGTGTTCCTTGTACCAACATTTTTCTCCTGTTCCAATCTTGCAGTTCCTAACTCACACCTGAAACTCTTTTAATTTCATTCCAGAAACTTCTGCAGCACAGTTTTAAAAGATGGTGTAGGCTAAAGCATAAGCCAGTGTCTCTGCAAATCTCATGTAGAATTTTCCATTTGAAATGTTGCATGATCAATGAGGTGCTATTTCATTCTGAAACATCCCTGAGAGATGAAGGATGTAAGATAGGAAGGAACAGTGAAATGTCGTCTTTGGACAAAGGATAGATGGAAGAGAGGAAGAAAAGGGGAAGGAGAGTTAATCTGAAAAGAGATATAGTAAAAGAGGGCTTGCAGTAGGGTGGGTTGATTGTTTTGAATAAAGTCAGGGCTTTATTTTCCAGCTGGAACTCACCGGAACCCAGTTCCAGCACCTCTCAGGTGGGTGCCATGGCCATTATAAGAGAACAAGGGAGGCATTCGTGGCTAGTCCGGCATCTCTTTTCCTAGAATAATAGCACTGAATAAAGTTATATAATGCAACACACATTTCATCAGAAACTACTTTCAGTTACCTAGAAAGCCTGTAGCTTAATTATGGTACCTGATTATGGTACATATGTAAGCTGGCCCTTAGTTGGCATCTCCTTCATAAGCTTCCTAGATGTTTGCACTGAAGGTAGAACAATAATGGTGATCATTTGTATGTAGCAGTTATTAAGAAAGAAGGTTGAGGGCAGCGAGAGGAGAAGGGTTACAAGAACTTTCAGTTATGTAGGTGTGGCTGCCTTCAATGCCATCTATTGTTGTAAACACAATATTATTATTTATTAAATTTGTAGACTACTGTATACAGGTAGATCTCAGGGTGGTTGACAACAAAAAAATACAATATAAAAAAACACAAAATGCATACTAAAATAAGAACAAAGACAACCCAATAATCCCCCCTTCCACAACATGTTTAAAAGGGTATTGGATGTCAATCAGCCAAAGGTCAGGTTTAAAAGGAACATTTTTGCCTGGCACCTAAAAGTGTCTAATTCTTATCTGAATTGAGCTTCAGTTTGTTAGCTCTCATCTGTTACCGGAAAAATCCGAGGGCTCCCTTGGACAAAAAGTAAAGACACCAACCAGAGTAAATTGAAGCAAATCAGCAGCCTGTAGGCTTGGTCTTTATTGAAGAAAGACTGTCGTGACAGGGTGCTCCCCTCACTTGCAGGTGAGAGGAAAGACACAGAAAAATGGTGTGCAAGACCTTATAAAAACTTTTGAAATTCCCCTCCTCTAGGTCAAGCCCACCCCCAGAAACATCATGCATACATTACAGAAAGGAGGGGTTGAGGGAGGAGTTGCAGTGGTAACCTGAGTGTCCTGTCACCTGGCTGGTTCCCTTCTCTCTGCCTCCCCATGAGTCACTTCCAGGAGACAAAGGGGAGTTGTCAGTTTCCTGCCCCCTGAGGAAAGATCTGATCATTGTCCTTTGTTCCAGTCCGTGCTGAATCCACTCCCATATGCAAATTCTTTGTGATCTTGATTGTCTTCTGTCTGGCATAGCAACTGGGCAGGGCTCCTGTGGATGTGCTGGGATGGTGAAGGGATTATGGCTGCCCTGTATCAAACCTTCCCCATTTTGTAGTCCTTCCTTCATGGAGTAAAATAAAAGTGGAACAGTGCAAAACCGATGTATGGTTGATTTTCTATGAATTTATAACAGAAGCATAGCGTATGTAGTGTGTGAGTGTGTGTGAAGTTTGTACAAACTGAAAGATTGGGGTGGGGGGGTTCCTGCTACACATCTAGTCCATTATTTAGGCAAGGCTGTTTATCTTAAAATATTATAAGGGCACCAACCCATCGCTTTAGGATAGGAGAGAAAATAGAAATTATGCAAGGAGAGCTGTCCTTTTTTTCAGGAGCAATAAAGGCAATGTTGGGGGACTTGGTGCCCTCAGATGATGTTGGTCTCCAACTCCCGTCAGCCCCAGCCAGCAAGGCCAGTGTTCAAAGGATGGTGGGAGCTGCAGCGCAAAAATATTAAATGCTTTTGCAGGGAGGAAAGAGGAGGCTCTGCAGGCACACTGAAGAGAAAAAAGCAGCCGCAGACACATCTGCTCTCTCCTTCCTGCAGAACCACACGAATGAATGGAAACACGTCATGAGCAATACAAGCCACGGACGTGAGCGCCAGGAAATACTAAGACAACGAGTTGTTGTTGTTGCTGCTGCTCATTAGCATAAACGCAGCAAACCTCCCTCTCAACAGCCGAACCCGCAGCCTCTCTCCCCTCCCAGCAGGCTACGCATATTCGACCCGCTTATCGCAAAGCCTGACGGGATTTGTAGTCCCGACAGCGAGGGACCGCACAACCCCGTTCTAAGCTTCCGAAGCCAAGATTCCTAGAAACTACGAGCTCCCTTCCAGATGGAGTCCCGCTTTCGCAGAACCAGCCCTACAGCCCTGAGATTCGGACAGAAGCCTTCTCCTCACGCAGCCCTGAGTTGCGCGGTCATCGCCTGTCTTTTAAACGACCTCTTGTCCACTGTTTCTCAGCTGATCAAGCGTTTCCGCCATACTCTCGCGATACTTTTTCAGCGATTCATGTTCGGAGTTCAAGAGACTGGCGGCTAAAAGGGCCCCAGTCGTGATGGGTTTCAATCTGCATTTCCGGTTACTGGCTGCATATCTCTCCCCGACCTCCCCCGGCCAAGTGTAGTGGAAATGCATAGGGATCAACACGGGCTGGTTTTGGAAAGCTGCTCCGAGAACCATTTTAGCTAAAGGGCGGGGTATAAATGCCATTAGTAAATAAACAACAATGCCACCTTAACCGTTTCCATTCTTAAGTAAGTCCTATTGAATTCAGTGAGGACCCCTTCTAGGTAAGGTGGGGCGCAGGATAAGTGCAAAACAAAATTTAAAAACAGCTTTCGTGAATGTGCTTTAAAATAATGATGCCTTCTACCATAACAAAACGGGTCGCCCCCGCCGGATTTAACACATTATTGGAGAGAAATGTTTCTTCTGTACCTTTACAGATGGAGGCGGCTACCCCTGATGAATTTCTGTCTGTCGTGAGGATTTAGGCATGTACAGACTTCATGTCCCCTTCTCAACTTTACGAAGCTTCTTTTCTACTCTGAGAGAAACCGTTGTTTCAAAGCGCTGCGGCAAAGAGCGTTTTCTTAAAAAGACAAGGGGGGGGGGGGGCGGAAACGACACTTCCCATTGCTGGCTCGCTATCTGTTGAATACCTGACACGAGGCCTTTCAAGAGTCGCAGGCGACTTGCCAGCGAGGAAAGCCTTGAATCTGAGGAGAATTATGGCATAATACCCGTGTTTCTTTTAAAACCCAGGCTCCTTTTCTACCTTCTGGGTGGGTAGAGTAGCCCAGAATGAACTCAAAGAGCGAGGGAGCGACGTTGTGTTTTAACCAAGCCGTCCCCCAAATTCCCACTACTGCTGCCCCGCTCATGGAGGATTCCTGAAAGTCCCATCTGGGACCGGAAGTGAAGTCTGTTCGGAAGCAGCGGCGGCGACTGGGCCTCCCCCACCCCAACATCTCTGTCAAGAGGAGGAGGAGGAGGAGGAGGAGCTGCAGCTGGCCGGGCTTGGTCCCGCCCCTCCCTTCCCTTTCAGCCAGTCGGGCCTTTGCTCGAGAATCCCCAGTCGAATTCTTCTGCCTGGCAGTGGGCGGGCGGGGCGGGCGAGGTCCCGGAAACGCTTCACGGCCCTGTCTAGTGCGCTGACCCGCCCCTTCCCACACTCTCCCCCCCCCCCCGCCCCCCGCTCGGTCTGCACTCTGCCGGTACCACCCGGAGACGCCCCCCTCGCCTCACGCAGACGGAAAGGGGGGGGGAGAGTTGCCCCACTCCACACACACACAAACAAACACACCCCGGAAGCGACGGGGGGCTTGGCCTCCTCTGCTGCCCCCAACGCCCAGGGGCCGGATGGGAGGGGAGCGCGAGATGGTGCTGCTGGAACCGGCCCCCCCGCGAGCGGTGAGAGGCGTGGGGGGAGGGCCGGGGTGCCTGTGTGTGTGTGTGTGAGAGAGAGAGAGAGAGAGAGAGAGAGGTGTGGAGGGATTGTTGGCAAAACATGACAAGGCGGGTGAGGGGGGCAGGCTGGCTGTGTGTCCAGCAAGCAGGCAGGAAGGGGTCAAAGTGGTGACTTGAGGGGCAATGCTTGGGGTGGGGGCTCCTATGCCTTGAAAGGGGCGATCCCCCGCTCCACAAACAAAGGGCTGCAACAGTGGATGGGCTACTGGGGTGGATTAAAACCTTGTATGGGTTGGGGGGGGATACCAAGTGTGTCCTGGCACCTGCTTAAAAATATGTAGTAAATGAAAAACGGAGCATAAACTTTATTCCCCTGTTCTTTATCCGTTTTCATCTTACAAATTTAGCAGTAGTGGTGTTCATGAAGTTGGTAATCAATTTATAGATGAACTGGGGACTGAAGAAAGGAGGTGTATTCTGGGTGATGGGGAACCTGTTTTTGAGGCCTGTTAATTGAGGACCAATGTTAAGGGGTCAGGTGTCCATCCCCTTGTGTGCACATAATAGGCACACTTTTGGACCTGTATTGCTTGGTTTTGAATGATTAAATCACAGACAGGGTGAAACTTTAATAGGGTGTGATGGGTGAGAGTCTTTTCTCTTACACCTACATGCTCAGGAAAACTTTTTGTCTGTTTTGGAGGCTGCTTTCAGGTTGCTTGGATATGCCACACCTTCCATGTATTTGTATAGCAGGGATATGAGCAGTGCTACAATTATTACTTTGTTACTGTTGCAAGTAATTGCATTTGTAATAGCTTCTTCTGTTGCCTGTTTGGTGTTTTTTTTTTTTTTTTTTTTTTTTGGCATGTCTCCTCAGCAGGGTGACTGCAGTATGATGCTGCTGCTTTGGTTTTGCCAGCTTTGAAGATAGACAGTCTTGAGTGGTAGCAAGGCCTTGGCAGTGTACTGAAACTTATTCTTGCTAAAAAAATTTATATCTTGTTTGGTGTAGGCAAATTTTAGAGTGTATATGTTCAAAAGATTGAGTAAGACCATTCAGGTGTTAAGTTTTTTCTGTGGGTTTTTTGTATGCCATACTTGTGCTAGTCTGGGCTACTTGTGTGTACTGCATTCATATATAATTAAGAAGCCAGGGTTGCCTTGCTTCAGGAGAACTGATCTTCACTACAAGCCAAAAAAGCTATGAAATGTCAGGGCATTGTTGTAGATGGGAAACTGTGTTTGGCTTTTTTATTTTGTTTCTCTTCTGGGTAAGCCAACCATACAAATAAGGCAACAAAACAACTAGCCTTCCTGCCCATATGTACCTCTGGTAGTTATTTGTGGCACAAAGGAAATGAAGTAGAGAGAATCAGTGTTTGTAATGTTTTCATGCCTAAGTAACCCAAAGAAAATGCTTATATGCCTCTGGTTGTGATAAAGGGATTTTCCATTGTGGTGATGCAGTGAAATAATGCTCCACCTGTAAAAGTAAAATTATGATGATACAACTTTTAAAAAATATGAGGCAGGTGGAAGGCGATGTGAGTTGTAATACTTGTTGCCTGTAATGTGTGTGGAACTTGTTGCCTGTAATGTGTGTGGAACTTGCACAGCCATGTTTTTTGTTGCACTGTTGCAGTTGCTACATTTGGTACATTAGCTAGGATAAAAACTGCATTTCCCTAGTGATATTGTACTCAGTGGTAGATACATGTGATTTCCTTACAACAGAAGCACTACCTGGATTACAGAGACCTTCAACCCCTATGATTAGATCTATTCTTATAAAATTATAAACTGTAGTATAGGGGTTTCCAAGCTGTAGTCTGTGAACCACCAGTGGTCCGCAGGCTTCATTTAAGTAATCCATAGAATATCTGTAAAAATACAAATAAAAATCACACATTACCTAGCATAGTACTTGTCAATTGTTACAGCAGGCAGAAAAACCATTAGGTTGTTTGACAGATTTTAATAAATGTTCAAGTGGGGACAAAGGTCTGGAGGCAAGCACAGTAGTGAACAATAAAAAATTATTCTAATTATATATTATTCCATCCCAAGTGCTTATGTATATTGTTTCTACCAGTGTAGAGGCAAGAGAAAGTATGGATATAACTTTATAAATATATGTATAATGTAATACCAAATCTAGAATTTGGTACATTTAGGAAGCATACTTTGAGATGGAGATAAGTACTGATAATCATATTGGAAGTATAGTAAAAATTGCAGTTTAACTTTTGTGTTTTGATAGATGTATGATGCCATCTGTCCCACTTTTGATGTGTGAATTGAAGTGGAAGCAAGATTCTCTTGGGACATTCAAAAGGCAACAATAAAGAATAAAATGAATCCTTTAAAAAACTGAATAATCTTTTAACTAAGATTTCTCCACATGAACCATTATATCTTTAGCCCTATGTCTTGTGAGACCTTTTTCACTTTTAGTGAAGAATTTCTGCCAAGCAGAGCAGTATAACAAAGTTTGTGGCCAGCTGCTCCCAAGCATTGTAAACTGGGTTTTTTCTAGGTTATCTTCTATTTCCCTGTCAGTCAGTGAAAAGTATTACCTTCTGTAATCTTCACATATTCCGTTTCATAAAGGTAAAGGTACCCCTGCCCGTACGGGCCAGTCTTGACAGACTCTGGGGTTGTGCGCCCATCTCACTCAAGAGGCCGGGGGCCAGCGCTGTCCGGAGACACTTCCGGGTCACGTGGCCAGCGTGACATTGCTCTGGCGAGCCAGAGCTGCACACGGAAACGCCGTTTACCTTCCCGCTGGTAAGCGGTCCCTATTTATCTACTTGCACCCGGGGGTGCTTTCGAACTGCTAGGTTGGCAGGCGCTGGGACCGAGCAGCGGGAGCGCACCCCGCCGCGGGGATTCGAACCGCCGACCTTTTAATCGGCAAGCCCTAGGCGCTGAGGCTTTTACCCACAGCGCCACCCGCGTCCCTTATATTCCGTTTCATAGAAACACAATAATACATCTTCAGTCTATTAATTTCAAAATAAAAGAGCTAGATAAATTAAAAACAAAATATATCAGCTGCCGTTTACAATGAAATAGATATGCAATGATGAGTATAAACTAGAAACAACTGTTTTAAGGCATTGTCTCTCTATCTTTTAGTAAGTTCTAGAGTGCTAGCCAGAGATGTAAAATTTCTGGAAGTCTTTAAATTGTGTAAAAGCAGAAATAATGGGAATTGAAACTTCTGTAATACTTATTGTACTGTTTGGAATATTTATCAATTTTAAATCTTCAAGTGTCTTAGTTTTGTACAAGCAAAATTGCAAATTGGATGTAAGGTAAAGTTAAAGGGACCCCTGACCATTAGGTCCAGTCGTGGCCGACTCTGGGGTTGCCGTGCTCATCTCGCTTTATTGGCTGAGGGAGCCGGTGTACAGCTTCCGGGTCATGTGGCCAACATGACTAAGCAGCTTCTCTCGAACCAGAGCAGCACACAGAAACGCCGTTTACCTTCCCACCACAGTGGTACCTATTTATCTACTTGCACTTTGACGTGCTTTCGAACTGCCAGGTTGGCAGGAGCAGGGACTGAGCAATGGGAGCTCACCCCGTCGCGGGGATTCGAACCACTGACCTTCTGATCGGCAAGTCCCAGGCTCTGTGGTTTAACCCACAGCGCCACCCACACACCCCTGGATGTACTGTACCCAGTTGTAATGCACTTTCTTCTGGGGTTCTCACTCGAACATTCAGATGGTGTTTTTTAAAAGGCTTTGGTACCCACAATAGGTCTTTTGCAGTTTTTGTCCTACCATCTTCTGACTGTTTTATTTTCCAGCAAGGCAGAGCAATAAGGTGCATGTTTCCCCAGTCTGTAAGAGGATGTCCATAGAGGGGTAAGATGAGAAAGTTGGCCACAAGGAAGGGGCCAGGTCAAAAGAAAGCAGAATCAAGTTACTTGCTTCTAGTCTACTAGTACCTCAAAATCAGGCTAGAAGTCGCCAGAAGAAGGCAAGTAGCAATTCACACGTATTGAAAGCCTTGTATAATCCTCTCATGAAGATGCCACATCCACTAAATGCAGAAGTGCATTTAGAATTTCAGTGTTATAGATGTCATAATTATCATTATTTAATGCTACAGATTGCCTTACATTTGAAAAGTTTATTTTCTACCCTGCCTTTCTTCCATCATGGAGTAGAGTTGTCTCCATTATATCCACAATTACTAGCTAACATCTTACCCCAAATCCTGCTTTAGCCCTACTATCTTTGGGCATAGACTTGGACTCCACTCTGCACCACAAAGAACATGTAGGCTTCTTACTGACTGCAGCACGATTAGCGATAGAGTAACAATGGGAAAACCAGACTGAAATACCCCTGAATATATGCGAAAATAATAGCTGGGATCCAGCAATGTCTGAGCATCTCACCAGACGCAGATGAGCAATTAAAGTTATAACAGAAAGAGACACCTTCCAAGAAATGTGGACCCTTTTCTTTAACTATGCTAATGACCCAAATCAAGACCTTGTTGTACCAACTGATCAGTCTTCTTAGTGGAGATGGTATGTTCAGTAATATATTTGAACATTGAATGTGTAAGCTTATGTCTAAAGCCAATGGATAGAAGAAACACCATTAGCTGTACACCTGGATGAGTGTTTAATGGTTCTTGTACTTGTATTTGTTAAAAAACCAATAATAATTGTGTGTTGTTGTTTTTTTTTTAAAAAAAGACTGGAAATTGGATTCTCAACTTTAGACCCCATGTAGCTTTTAAGCTAACCAGGTAACCATGGCCACATCTGAACCTATTTGTATATGATTGAAGTAGTATAAAAACAGTAATTTATTATTGGTTGGGCAGTTAGTAACAGGATGTTAGATTTCCCCTCCCCTTTTTAATTCTCCAGTAGTGGAGAGAGGTGGTGGTGTCATCTTTGTAGGAACCTGGGCAATGCATATAGAGATGCTGTTGTGTGTTAAGTGAAGGGTGGATGTGATGTAGCAGGGAACAGTTCTGGAGATGCTGGAAAAAGGGAATATATGGTTTGTTGTAGGTAATCTGCCACTAACTCTACACAGCCTGCAAAACTGTTCTATGATTTCTTGCTTGTGAAAGCAATCTACATCCTGACTTCAGATCCCGTTTGACCATTTGTTGTAGAGCAGTAGGACTGAACATGGAACTGGAATTTTAAGCTGGCTGTGCAGCAGCCTCTTCATGGGGCTGTCTTTGCATGCTAGCTGTCAAACTATATGGTGCACCTCTTACTATAAGTGAGGCAGCACTTGGCCTGGAAAAGCTAAAGCAATACAACTCTTTTATTTTCACATTGCAGAATAGTATCTGGAGTCACATTAGTGAAGTATCATGGGGAACATGACAGTGGTAGTTTGAATGAGTGCCACAAGTTGTATCTACACCGTTGCCTGCTTTTAGTAAATTTTTGGGATTGCTGTGATCATGGCTTCTGAGGACCAACTCACACAGTTATACTTTACCACTTACATTGTAGGATTGGGATCACTTCTAACAGTAATCAGGTGTACAGTATTTTCTGAACCCATGTTCTGCACTATTCCGGAACAGAATCCAGCATTCATAAATAAGTAGGGAAGCAAACAATGGATAATTTCTTCATTATCCTCTTATTTTAAAATCTATCTTTGTGCATTTGTGTGCCTCTGTTTCATATTTGTAGTTACAGTCATACCTTGGAAGTCAAACGGAATCCGTTCCAGAAGTCCGTTTGACTTCCAAAATGTTTGGAAACCAAAGCGTGGCTTCTGATTGGCTGCAGGAAGCTCATGCAGCCAATCGGAAGTACCATCAGACGTTCAAAAAATAGTTTGCAAACCGGAACAGTCATGTCCGGGTTTGTGGTGTTCGGGAGCCAAAACGTTCAAGAATAAGCTGTTTGAAAACCAAGGTACGACTGTATTTAGCTTATGCATTTCTTGTACAATTCTGGTGTTGGGAAGCAGACATATTTGTGAAGATTCTCTAGTAACAAAATACTAATTGTAGTCTTGCCTGAAAAATTCAATACTTGAAATAAATGAGTTTTACATTAGACTGTGTTAAGTATTTCTTCCGGATTTTGCAAAAAAGTATCTTTTGAGTGCATGTTTGGGAGACAAAGTATGTGAATGAGAGACGGAAATGGAGCATATTATTGTTTGTTGGACAGGTGTGGAGAAAACAGTTCTAACTTGTTCCACTGTCAAATCTGGGATCTTCTGTCTGGATCCTTGAACTGCATAAGTGTAACACTTCACCACTTCAGCAAATGCTGAAACGGGAGTTTGAATTAGGTCAAATCCTTAAACTGTAATCTCCTACCACTCATGTTTAGGAATATGTAGCCAATGATAGTAACATCTACTGAAGCTGCTTCATGCTTGGTTCCTCTCAAATGTATTGATCTGTATTTGAATGTTAGTGGCAATGCTGACAGCATGAGTGCAATTTCATTCCAGTGAGATTTTTACATTTATAAAAATTATCTCTCTAGACTGTCAGATGTAAATGTTGCAGTATACCTTTTTCCCTAACGGACGTGGAAGGACTGAATTATGCATTATGCTGTACAATGCAGCGATCTTTATGTTACGGTCCAGTTCGGGAGTCAGAACTGGAGTGCTAACATATTAAATAGCATTGCTGTGTGTTCCAAGGTGATCAGGCCTGAGACACATCCTGGGATCTCTCTGTGCAATGGGATGCCAAGACAAACACATACAGCCTGAGATCTTACTTTGCTAGTGAATATATGGACACACAAGCAGACCAATAATGAAATTCCTACTTGACCAAGTTTTCCACAGCTAGTGCATCCTCTCCCTCATGGAGAAATGGAGACTAGAAATTGGATGGAAGGAGTTATCCTACCTAAGCAGACTAGCTCTCATCCACACCAATACCAAGGATGGGGTAATACTCACACAAAGAATCCTGGCTAGGGACCCTTGTAACAAATGAAAATAGGGAAAGGGTGAGGCATGAGAGAAGGAAATGCTGCAGACACATTACTTCTTTGAGGGTTCGCTGTGTGGGCTTCTTGGAATTGGCACTGAGAGAGAACTGTCTTTATACAGGTACAAAATGGAGAACAAAGCCCTATCTCTCGGGATCCAGAATGCCATAAGTCTGCAGAAACAACATTATCCATTGCCAAAATCCAGGTCTTCACACACATAGGAACATCCATTATGTAGGCCTAGATTCTCTGCATATTAAAGTAGCAAAGTCCAGATTACTTGCATCACACTTGCAGCTTGATTTTCACACCTCATATCCACTAGTCCCAGCCGCCTTTTTTGCTTCCAACCTTTGAAAGGGAAGAACCATTCACATTCCCCACCCCGGCAAATGTATCAATTCTGCTTATGTGGTCACTAAGCAGTTACTAAGGCTCCTTATCTTCAAGGTTGGATTGCTTGTGCTTAGTTTCTCATCTGTCTGGGTTACATACATGTACTTTAAAATGAAAGGATAGGACAGAATTAAGAAGTTTTATATATGTAATATTATATATACTATAGAATGAATACAGTATATCATAAGCATAAATACTTCAAACATTTACTTACCAGGTTACTAAATACACAAGGTACATTTAGTAATGTTTTCAGATACATGGGTCACCCACCTCTGCTTGCCATTAATTTGGGAAAATCCAAGTAACTATTCATGTTAGTTTTGAAGTGTATGTTCAGAGTGTGATTTGCTATGTAGTTCCTCTTCTGTTTTGAACTGAAGAGAGATCTAAAGGTGAGGATGGTAGAGATGTACTGGTCCCAAGCTCTCTTGCTAGAAGAAGCATGATTAAGAAAGTTACTGTTGGGAGGGACAAGCTTGCTCATGTCTCATTTATTTGAAGATTCCTGTCCCAAGTCTAGGAAAAGAAAGTTGTTTTCAAGTACAGTCCTATAGAGTATATGTTGTAATTACTCTTCACTGTGGCATTGAGTGATGAAAGTCATGGCCTTATGAAATAATAATCCGAGACTTTGATATTCATATGTCCATCAGATATGTATATGTTTTTGTGTGATTGTCTAAATCATGTTAAATTATTTCTTCATTTTACTGTATTTGTATTTATAGAAGATGCCAAAAGCATCAGAAGAGCATAGCCACTGGGAAGCCGCCTGTTGACTGCTATTTTCTTAGAGTCTTGAGACTAACATCAGTCTGACATGGCACAGAGCAGCCAGCAACTCGACATGCAAGTACTCCGTGACCTCCGGCAACATTTCCCTGAGATCCCAGAGAGTGTGGTGTCACAGTGCATGCTCCAGGTAAGAGATAAAACAGTGGTTTCTCTTTGAAAAGAGTTCATTGTAATATGCTAGTAAGATCCACACACAATTTCATCCTCTTTGTTTCTCAAAGATAAAGGCTTTTTTTGCCACAAGGGGTTGAGGGTGAAAACTTAATTCCAAGCTAGGTCTTCAGGCTTCCCACAGCATACTTCATTATATGTTAACACAAAGATTTTCAACTTTTTTGAGTCCGTGGCTCCCTTGACCAACTACATTCTTTCTGTGGCTCCCCTGTGGGGAAATGCGCTTTGAGTCTCAGGAGCTTATTTATGTTGCCCCTTGCCTGCTGAGCTGTCAGCCCCTCACCCCTTTGGGACACCTCTCCTCAGGAATCCTCACCTTGCTTGCTTGCTTGCTTGCTTGCTTACTCACTCCAAGGCCATCTCAGCTCCTGGCAACCAGCACCTCCTGCCCTGCCCTTGTGGCAGAATTCATCTAGAGAACTTGTAGCCAGGGCCGGTGCAAGAAACCGCTGTGCAAGCCTTTGGAGGCAGAGACTTGAGAGGGCACCAGAGGAGGGGACGGAGGTCAGGGTTGCCCATGGCGCACCTGACCACCATATGAAGTGCCCCAGGGTGCCATGGCGCACTGGTTGAAAACCACTGTTAACATATCTTTCACTAATAAAATAGATTCTACTCGTACCACTTTAATTTAGTTAAAAATCCAATTGCATCTAATTAGCACAGGTACAGGTTTTGTCCTGTTGAGATCAGTGAGATTAAAACAATGGTTAAGCTCTTAAATGCTCTCTATCTATGACATCTATCTATGCATTTTTATTTTCCTCTAGTCATCCACAGGGCATTTTGTGTTCTAATTGAAACCATTGTATTTTATTATCAATATATTATTTTAAGTAGAACACAAAATGCCCATGGGGGAAGCAGAAAGAAATAAAATGTGTGGGCAATAAATATAGGCATGTAATCTGCAATCTGGAGGAATGAAAGATGAGCATGCCTGGCTCCTTTTAAAATCATCCTCATTCCAATATGATACCGGCCTGTTGGTAGTTCTTGTGCTGTTTAGCTGTGATAAGGTTTTAAACCAAGTATTCCTACATAAAATAGTGTTGTGCAAATATCACTAAACAATTTGCATTGGAGACTTTTGATAACTTGCAGAGGAAAGGGGAAATGTTTAAAGCAAATAAGGGATTTCCTCCCTGTAGTGTAAGCTCCTAAGGTGGAATTCTCTCACAGTAAGATACCTGTTACGTTTTTGTTTTGTTTGTGTGTGTGTGTTTTGGGTAATACTGCCCTGAACACATTTAAGTGATTTCATATGGGAACAATGCCAGAATAAGAAAGGTGTGTGCTTTTGATGCCAAGACAGTAAGAAAAGGTTCTGTAGGTAGGCAGTTGCAAGAGCCAGGAATGGCCTGAGGAAACAATGAATGCACTGGTTTGAGGCCTCAGTAGAAAGATTGAGGCTGCTTAGCTACTTGGCAAACACATTTCCAAATACTTATTTTGATTTTTCTACCCTTCAGTAAGGAGGAAAATTTTGTTTGACACAGAGTATTATGATTTAAGCTTGGAATGTTGGCATATCTGGGGAATTCTTTACCAGACCTTTCCACAGATTCTCCCTTTTCCCTCTCCCTCAATGAAGTGTTCAGGAAACCAGTCTGGTAATGGCAGAAGCTGTGTAGGCCTGATCTCTGACAGTATTGCAAATTAACATTTTCTGGAAAAAGCAAAATAAAAAATTATAATGGTTCATGATAAAATTATAAGAAGTTTGCTATAGTCTTGCACATGGAAAAGGGAACAAAAGCATAGGAATAAAACAATATTGAAGAAAAAACACTCTTCTAAAGTAAAGACACATGCACAACAGGCGGCTTGGAGGAGGCATTTCACTGGAGGCTGCATTGGCAGATTCCTTGAAACCCAAGCACAGCAGAGTGTAGATCTCAGTATTCTGCACTTAGCAAACTTCAGTGTGTTCAATCCTGTTGATCACAATTTGAAGAGAATGTCAATAAATGTAAGAGGTTTCATTAGATATCAACAAAGAGGAGGTTTTAAAGCTTACATTATTAGGAATCATTTAATATATCCCTCCAAATGTTTTTTGACCAGTGTAGTTATTGCTTTTAGAGATGTTAAGAGATGCTTGAACGTTGTATGTCTCCCACCTGCTCCTGTTTCCTCACTTTCAAGATACAAATAAGGACAACATTTAACCTTTCCCATCAGTTATGAAAAGAGAGAGAGAATAAATGTTGTAAAGTGGGAAGCTTATTCGGGAAAGCAGGTTTGGATAGGCAATATTTTCACTGAAAATCTTATTTCTAATGTTCCCATAATGCAGCCCTTTTATTGACATGTTTATATATTTTTTTAATGAAACAATGCGTGCTGAAGAAACGTGTGACGATTTTGTTTCCTGGCTATGATTGGCAGGTGTAATCTTAGAAGAAACTGGAGCTGGGTTGAAATTATGGTGGTGGGGGAGAAAAGAAAATGGATATTAAAATTTGGGGAGGGAAAGAGGTAAGCTTCCCCAAAATGTTGGGGTGGAGGTTGGCTTACCTTTGTGGTGAATAAGACATTCTTCCCCTTTCCTGTACTTGTAAAAAAGGCCTCATAGCCCCTTGCAGCATCAGCAGGGTTCAGTAGTAACCTACCACTTGTGTTTCTTAAGAAGTGCTGAATCTTGCTGCTGCTATAAGCAAGCATGAGGCTTTTTAAAAAGTGCTGGAAAAGGGAAGGGCTTTAGCCAACTTATAAAATTAACTAAGGTATGTCATCCCTCTTAAAATTTGAGAAATTTGCTTCCCCCTCCCCTGCACTTTTGCAGGGGGTAGATAGCCTCGTGAAAGTGCCTGAGAGGCTATTTAGCCCTGAATTAGGAGAAACAGTCTTCCATCTCCCACCAGGAGGAGAAACTCTTCTGAGATGGTGGCTACTGCCTACGTTTTCCTCCCTCTTCAGTTCAAGCACTGCTTTCCTTTGTGGGCCAGAGGCAAAAATTCAATGGTGTGACAGATAACTCTTATTTTTGTGCTGTAGGCTACATTCCAGCCATGCTTTTTAAACTACACACTCAACTCTCTATCCAGGCAAATGAGACGTTATCATAGTTGAAGTATCCAACAAGGCAAATTACTTGAGGAGGGAGTGACTGGTGGGAAGAGTGGCCTGAGGAGAGTCCTGAGGGTCAGATGGAGAGGCCCAGAGGGCTCCATTTGATCCCAGGACCTGGATGTAAAGTGTACCTTTTTAAAAACCTTTGTTTGTATACAAATGCTGCAGCTTTAATTGAGTACAAAAAGAGGATCATTCAGCTAATGCTCCTTAATTTAGGTGAGAGTCTTAACTGAAATACAATGTTCAAACTAGGCTTTATAGGTAAGCTGACATGTATGCATATGGAACTACATTATAGCTTGTCAGACTCATTTATTTAATTTTAAACCCTACACTTTTTCTATTTCTTATTACTAGAACAACAACAACCTTGACGCTTGTTGTCGAGCTCTTGCACAGGAGAGTAACAAATACCTATACATGGAGTACCACCCAGATGACACTCGTTTGAACAGGAATCGCCATCTGCATATTAACCTCGGCATCCATCCTCACACCAGCTATCACGGAGGGGATGGAGCTCAACTTAATGGTGGTCGTACACTGGTACATAGTTCAAGTGATGGACATATTGATCCACAACACACAGCAGGTAAACAACTGATATGCTTAGTTCAAGAACCACACTCTGCTCCAGCTGTTGTGGCAGCTTCTCCCAACTACAATCCATTTTTTATGAATGACCAGAATAGAAACGCAGCTACTCCTCCTTTGCAACCACCTCAGCAACCTTCTTCCATACAACCTGGAATGAATACATCTGCTATGCAAGGCCCGCCTCCTCCTGCATATATGCACATACCTCGGTATAGCACAAATCCTATAACTGTTACAGTGTCGCAGAACCTCCCATCTGGACAGACTGTACCCAGAGCTTTACAAATTCTTCCTCCAATTCCAAGCAATCCTTACGGGAATCCTGGATCTCTCTATATTAGGCAGACATCTCAAAGTTCTTCAGGACGACAGACTCCTACTCAAAGTGCACAGTGGCATTCATCGCCACAAGGCCCAGTGCCCCATTATAGTCCACATCCACTGCCTGTTTATCCGCACCAACAAAACTATCAGCCTTCTCAGTATTCTCCAAAACAGCCCCAGATTCCTCAGTCGCCTTTTCAGTCGCCACCTGCTTCTCAGTGTCCTTCTCCTTTTGGCTCTCCTCAGCATCAAGTTCAGCCTAGCCCATTGGGCCATCAAAGTTCCCATGTGTTTATGCCTCCTAGTCCTTCAACTGTGCTACCCCATTCATATCAACAAACACCCCAAACATATCAGAAACCAAGTGGACACTCAGTATCTTATCTTCCATATGGTGGACCTAGCTTATCCAAAAGCTCCATGAACAAGATAGAAATTACCGTTGAGCCACCACAAAGACCTGGGACTACAATGAATAGGAGCCCTTCACCTATAAGTAACCCACCTTCCCAACGGAATCAGCACCCACTGTACGCACCTGCTACTCCTCCTTCAAGTTCTCCTTCCAGAAGTATGTCAGGTCAGCCCAAACCTCCTTATAGTGTTAATCCTTTATATATAACATATACACAGCCAGCTGGACCTACGGGTGTGCTTACTCAGTCACCTCGGGTCATGGTATCTCAGCCAAATCCAGCAATTTTTAAAATCACCGTAGGCAGAGCACCAGCTGAGAACCTTTTAAATTTAGTGGACCAAGAAGAGCATTCTGCAGCACCAGAACCAATTCAGCCTATTTCAGTTGTACCAGGATCTGGATGTGAAAGAGGAAGCCATAAGTATCAGAGGAGCTCCAGTTCTGGGTCCGATGACTATGCTTATACTCAAGGTAAACTTATTGAATTGCATGTTGCAGTAATTATCGAAAAAAATTATTTGCACTGTGGTACATCCTCCGTGCTTTGGTTTCTAAACTACTAACAGTCTTTCAATTTCTTAAGCCATTGTGGAATGCCATGGTTATTTTATCGGGATTCATTAATGGCAAATATATATCACCTTATTTCATAAGAGAGAAGATAGAATGAGCATATACTCTGGAAGTTCATTGTCTCTGCAGCAGCAAAGGAGGTGTCAGGATGTAGCTTAAGGGCTACTTTGCCACTGTAGTGTGGGACGATGTTGCAGTATATTGCATTGATACAATGTGGTTCAGAAGAAACAGTTGTTGATGCCATATAATGCATAACCTAATTAGCACAGAAATGGTCTGGGGGTTGGAATGGATACGCTTAATTCAATTGACTGAATACCACCCTAGAGTAACTTCTGCCCATATAGAGCTAACACAGTCCTGCATATCTTAGCGTACTAGACTTACTGTGCAAGGTTAGAATTTACAGAGCAAGTAGTGGTCATGATGTGCAATAACATTACATGCTGTTGAGGCTTTGTCAGCGCAAACTCCTATGTAATGTCAAAACTGATTGAGGTTTTTGGATTGAAGATGGGTTTATCTGCAGTTCAATAATTTTTGAAGTGTGTTATTGAAGCCTTTTAAAAATTTTTCATGTTTTTGAAGTACATCTGCTAAGGAATTAGATGCTTTAGCAAAAACACCATAGTTGATGTGGAGAGGAGAACATGCATAAAGGTGCATTATTATGGAGTGCTTTTGAAACCTAATTAAGCTTCCAATTGTATGATGAGCTACTTTTCCAAGGCTGCACAGGAATGTTTGTTACCTAGCAAAGAGAAAGGAGACAAATGGATCTGGGCCCTTGATAAATTTGGTTTGGGATGACTGTAGCTCTGTAATTGGGGAGCAGCTCAGTGGTAGAAAACCTGACTTGCATGTGGAGGGTCCTTGATTCAATTCCCTGACAACTCCGGTTAAAAGTATCAGATACCAGCTGATGTGAAAGGCCTCTGTGACCTGCTAGTCAGAGTAGGCAATATTTTATTATTTATTTTCAGCATCTATAAGCTGCCCTAAAAACAAATAGGGTGATTCACTAATTTAAAAAAAAAACCACAAGTTAAAAATCATAAATAATAAAAATGATGATACAATCTGATTCAGCATGATAGAGCAGAAAATAAAACCGTAAAAACCAAAGCAAACTTTGCACCCAACAGATTTAAAAGGACTGCAGAGATAAAAAGGTATTTATCTAGTGTTGAAAAGATAGTAAAGAGGGTGCTAGGCGAACCTTTTTAGGGAGGGCATTCCATAGCTAGTATGCCATATCTCTTCTGGAGATGACAGCCAGAGAAGGACCTCTAAAGATGACCTCAGGGTCTGGGTAAATAACATGGGAAGAGGCAATCTTTCAGATACTGGACCTATCTTCAATATTGGGCTAGATGTACACATAGTTTTGGAAGCATTATTGTGTCTGGTGATCTAAACATGTTTTTAAAAAAACAAAATATGGCAGAGTTTATATAGTTGTTCGGTTTTACCCTACTTCTCAGATCTCCAGTTTAGAGACCTAAGATAGCATAACACTAACAGATTTCTGTCTGATCTCCTAAAGCATTCCTGCTTAGCAGGTTGACAACGCTAGCGTAGATGGACCTGTTGGCATAGCTCAATATGAATCAAAATTTGTATATAATTTATAACAAGAAAGAAGAGCCAGCTTTGATGTATTGTTTTCAGCTGTGGAATAGTCTGAAACCATGGACTATTCCACAGCTGAAAACAATACATGACAATGGTTAGAGCCAAGCAAAGTTACTTTTGTTGAGGTCACTGAAATCTACAGGACTTAAATCATAACTAATATGACCCATTAGAACCTAACTTCAGTTAACTTAATTTAACTCTATCTATTGAAATCTAAGCCTTTCATAGGAACAACTATATCTTGTATCTTGCATCTTGCTCTTCTACCAAAGAGATGTTTATACAAACATACAGAGTTTGTAACTCAAAGCAGTTAATTATATTTTAAACTCTTGAACTTGCATACTATTTCATGGATAAATTGGACTGCCGATGTATTACTTCATTCCCATACTATGCTTTTTGCTCTGGGCTAGGTGCAGGATTGTTTTACTCTGTACTAAAAAGAAATCCACATCCTGTGCCAAGATAATTCCAATTTCTGTAACTTGTATAAATTATTCCAGTTAAGCCCCCTTGCTGTATTTCTCTTGCTTTTGTATGAGCTATTCTAACGTTTACACTAGTTTGCACAGTTTATGCTTCTCCTGCTAGTCATGGGAGGAAATTAAGACTTCCAAAGGATGGCAACTCTGCCCTCAAACCTGTGGAAAAGGTACAAGTGTTGTACCTTAGTACCACAAGTGTTGTACAGTACCCCATATATCTGAATATATGGGGTGTAGTTCATTTTACTTCTGAGTATAGCATTCCTTACAATGTAAACTTGAAAAGTACCATATGTGTTTAGATAAAAAGAGTAGAATGCTGGCTAAGGATAATTGGAGGAGACTTGAGAGATAAGTATGTAGAATGACGAGGATGTATCAAGAGAAAGTAATGAGTAACAGTGTGCCAAATAACTGAGCTGCAAAACCGAACACTGGAATGTAATATCACAGTTCATACTGTCCTCATTCATTTTGTGAATGAACCATTGGCCTTGCTACAGATGTCTAATTGTGACATTTAGCAGAGAAATAATGCAACTATGCATTCAACTCAATTTACAGGACCTCTTCTAAATGTCTTTATAATGTGGAGGGAGGCTTTGTAGATCTATATTCGGATGGTGGAAAATCTTGTGTACTCATATTTTAAGTAACACAAGCTGCAGAATATTTCAGAGGAATAGAGGATGGTCAAGAATAGCTGTGCTGAAGGGCTCCCATGTTGTGACTCTGTCTGTGCTTCAGTTTCTCCCACTACCACTACAATGCAGTTGGCAGCAAGTGGAAGAAACTGCTTTCCTGCTGTCTGCCACATCTGAGCTGCCAGGGTTGGGTGCTGTTCAATTGGCAGGCAGCCCAAGACCTCAAATTCTCCCTAAAGACAGACAGTGTGAGTACTTTGAACAGTTAGGAAGAGCAACCCTGCATTTCCAGCACACTACAAAAAGAGTCATCGGTTTCTTCAACACAGCAGATTGCATTTCTGGAAGCCATGTGGAAAGAGCAAGAAAGGAGGGTCTTCAGAAATGTATAGACCCTCTGCTTGTAGAATTCTTTTCTCTCGTCCCACCCACACTCTAAAGCAAATGCCTTTACTTTGCAATCTCTCTTGATTCCCCCCCCCCCAGGACAAAAATGGAGAGTTGGGAATTACTACAAAATCTAGAATTGGGTCCAGTAGTTAAACTTCTACTCCACAATGAATTTTTTAAAAGTCAGTAAAGGAGGGTCAGCCTCTTTATATGAAGATTCTGTTAACTAATTTGTATGTCCTAATCTAGTCACAGGCTCCTGCAGTTGATTAGAGCACTGATTTTGTAATCTTTTAGGTTAAAACTGCTTTTCCAAAGAGTAAAAGCAGCTTTTAAGAAAAGATTGCATTTGCTATAGTAATATGTTCCATTGTATCAAGTGAACTTGATCGCAAGCAGTGGAGATCATCTTGTAGCCCAGTGTCTTATACCTTTTGATTTTTAGGATTTAGTCTTGTCAGTACACTGTTACAATTAGATTGCCATTTCATCCTGCACAGGTGCCTTTTATTTTTGAGCGGACAAAGAACAAAAAAAAGAAGCAGTGGCCAGAAATGGTAATATCCAAGTTACTGTCTAAAATAATTATTTTTATGATGGAAGAACTTTACGTCTACAAGTATAGTTCCATTAGCATGAAACATCTCTACACTGATGTTTGGCTGCATGTTTATAGTCACTTTCTGCTCTTAAAAGCTCACTTGTATATACTATTCCAATTGCAAGTTGGGTTTCTCAGTCTTGTGTATTCGCACTGACTTTGTTCTCTATACCACACTAGCCTTGTTGTTACACCAACGTGCAAGGATGGAGAGGCTAGCAAAGGAGCTGAAGTTTGAAAATGAGGAGCTTGAAAAGCTCAAAGCTGAAGTGAATGGCATGGAACACGATCTTATGCAAAGGCGTCTGAGAAGAGTAAGCTGCACAACCTCAATCCCGACAGTAAGTAAGAAGTTTTTAAAATATTAAAGTCGTTCCCTTCTAATGACAGGGTTTGTCACTGTCATGCCATATATATATTATGTATCATTCATATTCTGCCAGATAAGGTTCAGTAACCAGTCCACTTCAGCAGTTGGATATCAGCATATTCTGGTAGCTGGTCCATGCTTTTTCCCAGACCAGAAAGAGCATGGTAGGTTTTTCTTTGGTATTAGCTGTAGATTTTCCCTAACAGCTTGCATGTTAGCAACGTAGTGGTCTCATCAGCTGGGAATAAGAACCTAGGCTGGGATAAGCTATGATAGGAAAAACAACTTTGTGACCCTGGTAGAAGCACTGTCGAAGGAAGGGAGAGGTGAAAGGAATAGGGCATATGACTGATTTTAAATTTTAAATACACTGCAGTCTATAATAAACTTTTCTTGAGATAATGTCATTCAACATCCAAATGTTTTATGTGAATTTCTAAATTGGTGGTTCTTTCCCCTCTGACAAGGAAACTTAATCTGACTTTGATATCATAAAACAGGTGTGGGGAACCTTTGACCTTTAAGATGTTGCTGAATTACAGCTCCCAACAGTTCCAGCAAGCATGGCCAATGACCAGGGATGGTGGGAATTATAGTTTAGAAACATCTGGAGGAATAACCCCACACTTGTCCCAAAATCTATATTTTGTGGAGATTCACAGGTACAGGGTGAATTAATTCTTTGCCAGTATCATTCAATAATTTTATCAAGTTTTATTTATCATGAAACAAAACCACATATAAGTGCATCTAAGCTACATTGGTTTAAAACTTGTTTAACTGTCTTGGTTTATTCGCAAGATACATTTGGAGTCATACTACTGTGATGGTGCTGAAACTCCTGTTACTGATCAATACAGAAAGTATTAATTTTATTAATTTTAAATCAATATAATTTAAATTGGAAATTTATGTCCTGATTTCATTTCCCAAGCTGATAAATTGGCAAATAATGTTTTGCCTGGAAAAAAAGTCCATACTAATTTAGTACTAGACCAGTGGAAACGTACTGGTTCTCACTTTTGAAATGTTCTGGTCAAGGGATCCCACAAACCTTTTACACTGCACAGTTCCATCTGCATAAAAATAAGGAGAGGAAGAACAGCTAAATTAATATTTCACTGTACTTATGTATGTGCATGGCTTAACAAAAATGGTTATGCTGACTTCTGTTTCTATTTTTGGTTCTGCTTTCTAGCCTGAGGAGATGACCAGATTGAGAAGCAAGAACAGGCAACTCCAGATAAACGTTGACTGTACACAGAAAGAAATAGATCTCCTTCAGTCTAGAGGTATATATTTTAAAATACTTAGAAAAATATGTGTTTCTTTTGAGCTGTATATTTGAATGTTATTGTTGTTGGCATCTGCCTGTCTTGGGAGACAGTAGAGAAGTGTGCCTTCAGGGGTAAAGTCAATCTGTTGGAGAGTTACAGTGCCTGCTGTGGCTGTAGAGACTGATGCAGTTGTCCCATGTGTGATGATCCTCCCCAACTCTGGGACTGCATTTTCCCAGCAGGATTAGGAGTTTAGAGGCTGGAACTCTCCTGGCAGCCTGGTCTAATTCCTCATAGAACAGGTTCTCGGCCTGTATGTCAGAGCACATAGTGGAAGCGTAAATTCTCAAGGTGTTAACTGGACCAGTGGTGATTGAGAGGCAGCAGGAAAGCAAGCATTCTGAGCCCTCAGTTAGTGGTTCTATTGCAAACAGAAGGCAGTGCCTCACTGCAAAGCCTATGTAGTTAATATAAGGTTCTTCTGGATGCCCTTCTTGCCAGAAAAGGGTGTACCGTATTTTTCGTCCTATAGGGCGCACCGGCCCATAGGACGCACCTCGGGGTTTTTTTTTTGGGGGGGGGAATGAATTTAAAAAAATTATTCCCCCCCCCAGCCGCGGTTGCAGCCCCAAGCCTTGCGCACACCTGCCCGAAGCACGGGGCATCCTCCGGAAGGTGCCCCGTGCTTCGGGCTGCAGGCTGCAGGCTGCCGCCCCAAGCCTCGCGCGCCCGGCAGGATGTCCTGCCGGGCGCACAAGGCTTGCGGACACCCACCCAAAGCACGGGGAGCCCTCCGGAGGGCGCCCTGTGCTTCGGGCTGCAGGCTGCCGCCCCAAGCCTCGCACGCCCGGCGGGACCTCCCGCCGGGCGCGCCAGGCTTGCGGATAGCTTCCTGAAGCCTGGAGAGCTAGAGGCATCGGTGCGCGCCGACCCCTCTCACTCTCCAGGCTTCAGCGAAAGCCTGCATTCGCCCTATAGGACGCACACACATTTCCCCTTCATTTTTGGAGGGGGAAAATTGCGTCCTATGGGGCGAAAAATACGGTAAGTCTTTTCTTGGAGGTTGCCATTCAAAGCGAGTCTGGTCTCCTGCAAAGTGGCAACGTCACTGTTGAGTGTTTTCAGCTCAGGGTCAATGATGTCCATCTTCTGCGAGTCGTTGACCTGCAGCAGGTCGGTGGACAAGGCAGGACACATGGTCCTGATGTTCTGGCTTTCTAGGCACAAGAAGGGTTGTTTCTTTTCTTTCGTGCCTGGTGCCGTAGTTCAGTCTGCTTGTCAAGTGATACTCTGAGTACCCACTGAAGCAGTCGGACAGTGGCAGGTCAGCACTTTATTGACCAGGGGCTGCCCAGCTTAAGCGTGAGTAGTAGCTGACTGGTGAGACATGATGATCTCTCCTGCCAACAAAGGCAACCCCTAGTGCTCGTACCTTACACCATGGTGTTTTTTGCAGCATTTGCATCACCAAAAGTGATCTCTGCAGTGCACAAGCCTGGGCAGTGTATATGGAGGTCCTGGGCTGCCCAGATGACCCGCTCCCTGTGTCCTTGCCAATGAGGCCCAAAGGAAAGCAAAACAATACACAAATGAATGTGATTGGTTTCATGCACATTACTGACATGTTTTGACTGTCCTATATCTAGTGCAAAGTGATATAAACCTGCAGTTGTTTTCTCTTTGCCAGTTATTTATGCTTTTGGATGCTGGGTATTTCAGTTTTGCTAAACGTTGTGGTTTTTATTTATTTATTTTTTGTTCCGTTTATTAAGGGGTATAAATTGAAAAGGGTACTTGCAAAAGCTGATTCTGACAGTGTTCCAGGGAATTGCATTTTTAATTACAAAACAGACACAGCCTTTTCACCCTGAAAACACAGTCTCCTCAAAGAGCAAGGCATTATTTACTTACTGATTGATTTAAAAAGTAAACTTCTCTCCTGCTAATTCACCATAAGGTCCCAAGGTAGGTTACAGCAGGGTAAGAATACAATTTTAAAATCCATTAAAATAACTTAGAATCTGAAGAATAGGGTGGGTCCTAAAATTATTAATATCAGGTGCCAAAGGCCAGGGTAAAGAGGTGCATTTTCAGCACACAGTGAAAGCTATACAATGAAAGTGCCAGATGCACTGGTGTGAGGAGGAAATTCCACAGACTTCCATGACAGGAAAGTCTAGACAAAGACCTGAAGGAGACAGTGTAGGCTGTCAACATCTCTCACATTGAAAACATGCATGTGAACTAAGGCTAGTCACTTTTGTTACTATTTGTTCCATGGGGAGTATAATTTTTCTGTTTTTCTGTTTTAGGGAACTTTGACCCAAAAGCCATGACTAACTTTTATGATCATATAGAGCCTGGTCCTGTTGTGCCACCAAAGCCATTTAAAAAAGGTGAGTCGCTAATAAAATGTTCAATATTTAGTTACTAGTAGATCGCTGCTGAAGAATTTTTATGCTGAGTATTAGTATTTCAGTGTGTTGTATCTAATAATAGATTTGTTGAGACTGTTGTCTTGTGAAACATATTTTGCCTTTCATTATTATATGCTGTACAAGTGGTGTATGGAAAAACCACTTAGCCTGATGTATTGTGAATACAGAAATAGTTAGAACAGTATAAACGACCATTTCATGACACATTTAGATTATGTTTATGCATGAAGTAGGGTGTTGTGAAAAGTAGCAGACAATCAGCTTTGCATTTTATGTTCACCTTTTTGTTTTTTTTAAGATAGCTCTTTCTTGATTAAGATGATTTTGCGCTTTCAGCTTTATGTACCATTATTTTCCCAGCTTGTACAAATTATTTTTTTATTTCCCCCTTTATGTTATTTAAGTGCAGCACCTTCTCCTAACTGGTTTCTTCTTTTGCTCAGCTGCTTCCCACTCTCTATCTGTCCCTGTTACCTCTGCTGCAATTTTGTCTGCTTAGGAGAAAAAAATACAACTCTGCAACTACAGAAGTGTTACTGTCTTTCTTCCCTACCCTGCCCTTCTAACATTTGAGTGTGATCTGCCTCTTGTATCTCCACTGGGAAAGCCCCTCATGTAGCAGGGACAAATTCAGGGCTGAAAACAGCGAGAACTGGCAGTGTGAAAGCCCAGGTGGCCAGTTCTGATGAACGTGTGATCAAATAATGAATCAATTAATCTTCCTGTCTCTTTTCTTTCCTCTCCCCTGCTTTTCATGTTCATTATAGTTGGACACATCTTACAGAAATTTCTGTTCACCTAAACCCTTATCATCGTGTCACCGTGGCTCTATTGGACAACCTACAGTCATTTGGGAAAACTAACACAGCTTAAAAATAAATCTGTGAAATGTGATTGCCATAAGTCAGCCCTATGGATATTTTCAGAAGAATAGAGGGTGTACATTATATAACCTAAAGTACTTGGTGCCAAGTGCTAAAATAATACACAAAAGAATGTTTGTGGCTTTCAGCCAAGTATTAGCTACAGTAATTTGATAGTGCTTTGATAGTGTAGTATGAATGTTTAAACACTGATGTTGCATCATTTAACCTTTTATGGAAGACACAGGACATACGTACTACATACTTCTCCCTACATTCATTTTGCTAGCACCCAAAAAAATGCTTGCTAATGTAAGGGTAGGTGGCTATAGTAAGCCGTTTGTGAGGAATTGAGAACATGAAAGAGAGGCAACATTAAAGCCTCTCTTGATATCTAGTGGCAAAATTTGAACAGCATGGAAAACATAGGACACTTGAGTAAGCAAATTATCCTTGGCTTAACTTTGTGGTTTTGCGCCAAATCTTACTGTGACAAATTCATTCTGGTTGAATTCACATGGGTGTAAATAGAGTCGTCTCACACATGACTGAAACAATAAGGTATGAAGTAGGTATGAAAGTAATGCAGTATAGGGATTTGTAGATGCTATAGAATAATTAATGATATAATGAAGTTATGGCAGTGGTAATGCTCTGTATCATGCTGAACATCTAGGGGACCAGAGTAATGTTTGGTATACATTCAGAAGCTGCCTTGGTCCATCTCCTCCTTGCAAAGAAGAGCAAGAAGTAAATGCTAGTGTTTAATGTTAACCCGCACCTTAGTAGTGATATCTTCCAGACTGGGCTCCCATACTATGCTCTGACATAGCCTCATAATGCTGGGATGTAGACTATGTCTAAGAAACACTTTATAACTGAAATATTTTGTGTGTTTTGGCCTCCCTTGGGAACAAAGGTAAAATCAGAGGTGGATAACAATGTGGTTCCAAAATGTTAAAACTTCAGTAGTCTTATTATATTATCATGCATGGCTTTGGTATGTTTTAAAACTGAAGAGTTTAAAAGAAAAATTTTCTCTGTAGATCATCAGAGAAGTTCCAAACAAGCTCCACGATCACAGCCAAGAGACGAAGACTTTGAAGGAGCTCCGTGGAATTGCAAGAGCTGTACTTTTTTAAACCACCCAGCAATGAATCGCTGTGAGCAATGTGAAATGCCGCGGTATGCCTGAATCCATAAAGGTCTGCTTTGGATTAAAAACAGGCTCTTGAGGACACAGCCATAGGAGATGAATATATGAGACACCTTTCAGTCATCTGCCAGGCGTTTGCCAGCCAATTATTTCAAATTATAAGGGAGAGATCCCCCTTCCATTCATGCTGCACTAAATATTAGTTTGAGGAAAATACTCTTATCCCACTGCGTTGAGCAAGACTGAAAGGATACCCAAAATGGATTCCCTCTGTGAAGAATGTATAAGGAATCAGATGATTGCTGCTGTTCTAGCCCCTATAATTACATTTGCTGGATAGTAGCCCTTACATATATATATATTTTTATAAGCATAGAACTATTACTTTGTGGTGTGAAGTGTTACAGGTATCCAGACAAACTGTGAAGAACCAGATCTGATAATCTGGCCACAGCCGTTTGGAAAACAAAGACTCCCTATGTTTCCAGATTGTAAACTACTGAAAAAGAAGGAAGGTGTTTTTCTTGGGGGGGGGGAGGGGGGGCAAAAAAAGTAAAAAATGAGGATATTTGTAAATGCTGCTTTTTTCAGGGTAATTTAATTCTACACAAATGCTGTTTTGAAATTGTGGATCATGGTGAGGAGGGAGACGTACTGTATGAGCCTTATTTATAGAGTACAATCAGAGGTGATTTTACAATCCCTTTTGCTTGTACAGCACTCACCAAGTCATGTTAACACTGGTAATTAAGTAATTATATCATATTACAGAGGAAAAAAATAGTGCTGCATGCTTTTATTAGGCCATTGTGTTTTAAAGCTAAAAGTAAATTATGCTTTTATAAACGACGTTCCCTTAAAACTGTGCTTGATGACAGTAGAGTGGACGTATGCCAAATGCAGAACTATTCCAAATTCTTTTTGGAAGACTTGAGCTCAGCCATTGTTATGTATGAGAAGTGTTTGCACCCTTTTCCTTAGGCCTTTTCAGCTTCCAATTATGTGAAGAATTCATTATGTTTACAGCACAGAAGGTACTTTGTGCCCCCGTTCTGATTTAGCTGAAAAACAGTAATCAATATTAGCTCTTCAATAAAGGTTTATTTGCACACTGTCAATAAACCAGTCTGTATTAATTATTAAGAGCAGCAGATCTTTAAATGCATTTTTTAAATAAAAAAAAAATTGGGCAGTTAACAAAACAAAACAGAGTGGAATTGTACTGGTACTTTTATGCATCTGATTATTATAAAGAGGATGTTTGATTTGTTTGAGTGCTAGGTTGCTGAAATAAAGCACTCTTTTGTGAAGGTTTCTTGGTTTTGAAGTTGAGTCATTCTATAATAAAACTGTTCAAGAACAGTCAGACTGTTTTTTCCTCACTGATAAAGCACTGGAACAATGTGTGTAATTTCTTGCACTCTTCAATTATATTACTCCAAGTAGTTGCACCTTGTGCAAGCAAGTTTCACATCTTGCCCATGTAATAAGATGTAGAGGTTGTCCATGCAAAGTGGAATTTATCTGGTATGTAAAACCTTACTGATTTATATCAAACAGCAAAGGAACACAGTGAAATGAAAGGAACCAGTGTTGAGATTTCTTTTCTAAAGTCATGATTTTGACACTTACAAATATGACTGCTGAACGTCCTGATGAAATTTTAAGAATTCTGCTGCTCTAATTATTATTATTATTATTATTAATTCAGTTATGGAATTGTTTTGTTTTTAGGAAATGGAAAAACAAAGAGATAAGAAGCATTGGGTTTTTCAGTTAAATTGCATCATATGTTTGTAACACTTGCCATGATTTCATATTGATCCTCTTGCCTTCTTTGAACATAAGCTCCCGTTTGGCACTATTAGGTGCTGCCATTGGTGAGGAAACTGAAGTCATTTGAGTTATGACTAGAGAGCATGTTTGAAAGGTATGTACCACTTTTTCACACCTGTGTGACTTTAATGGTTTTTGGTTGGGGAGTGCTAACCTATCACTTCTGAGTGTAATCCACTATAAGTGCATGCTTTCTGAAGTCAGTCAGTGTAAGTCCTACAGGGTCTTTGCTGTAAGCATACAGCTCTGTGCTTTTAGGCTTTCCCTGTTTCATTTTTTTTGGTAGGGAATGCTCTACTGCACGTATTATTTCCATATTGTGTGAACAGTATTTTCTGACTCATGGGAGATAACAGGGAAGATACATATATAAATTGCAGTATTGCATGGTGGATCTGTGACCGTGTTGTTATGGAGACCTATTTCCTTTTACTCATAGTTTTACTTGTGGAGTAGAAGGTGAGAACGTAGTTTGTTGTGGGGGAGATGGTAGCTAGTGGTCATGTTGATTCTTAGGAGAAAACGTTAAACTAATCAGTTACATTTGTTGATTCTGCAAAAAAAAATCAAACAAAAGCAAAACTAGTGTACATGCTGCAAAAAAACTGCTGCAAAACTGTTGTAAATATCCACACTGTAAAACTGATGATGGTAATAAAACTAATTTTCATCTGGAAGTTATATACGAGCATTAGGTATCAATTTCCACTTGGAATTCACTTGTGAATAGGTGACACCAACCAAAGTGGGTTTAGGTTATGCCAGAATAAATGTTGATTGCATAAAACCTTTGGTTAATGTGTGAAAGACCCCATGATACTAAATGCAGTGCAGTGTATACAACTTTGAATGTGCACATCTGTGTGTGATGGGCGTTTGAGGTCATCATGAATATTTAAAATGCACTACTTCTTAGTAACAGCTGGTCTTTTCCTTGCCCATAGAACTTGGGTCAGTACAGGGGGTACCCTTATTGGATGCTAGTTATTCAAGACTGTCCAGTTTCTCAAGTAAATGTCTGTTTATAAATGCCTGTTTTATATTTAACTGCTGGTAAAATGATTTCCCTTTCCATATAAAATATAAAAGCTCCTCCAAGTTTTAGTCAATAGAATAGCTTGTGGAAAACATTGGAATATACTATAGCATACAAAAATTAAATCCTGTACTTGGATATATGATATTGCTATCAAGCTAGCTTGCGTAGGAAAGGAGGGGCTAAGAAAGCAACGAGAAAATGTTTTGTGAAATAGATCAACCTGAGAAGTGTGTTTGTGTGTCTGTGGTATGTGTGTTTTCCCCCGTTATGGCAGATGTGTGAAGCAAGTATATTTTTTAAAGAGCTGGTCTCAGTCATACTACTAAGTCAATGTTTCTTTCAGTTGTGTTATGCTCCATTTATGTACTGTTCCTTCACTTCCCCACCCCTTTGATTATAAATCTCTTTAAAATTTCTTGGATTTAGTCTTTTTGAAGACAATTTTTTTTAAATTTTAAAGAGATGATGAAAAGTTTAAACATGCTGATGGGTAATGGTATTGTGATCTTGGCTTGATAAACTTTTAACACAAGAAGCCTGAAACATGTAATTTGAAATACAAAATTTTACAGTGTAGTTATTGAAGTATCCAGCCGGACTCTCAATTCCTCTGTCACCTGCTCAGGTGCTATGAGTCTACAGAGAGCTGAAAATGTGCGCAGAAATAAATGCATATTATAGCCAACGCTGCCTCTGTGTGCTATCTGTCTTTCCAAATAATTGTTCGAAGTTGATATGTATTTGAGCTATTGACATCTTGTTTCTGTTATTACTGAGAGGTCTTCTTGTTTTTGAAACGAGCAAAGGCCAAGAGTCAAGCAATATTCTAATTCTCAAGACCTTTGAACAAACTTTTGAATTGTGTTATTTGTGACAAAGCCAATGTATCTGATCTATACTTTTTGCTCTGTTGAAGTCCTGTTAATTTTTTTCACTATAAAACAAAAACCACGATCTTTTGAAATCCTGTAAATAGGGTGTTCCTTACATTCTAGATTTATGTATGCTGTGAATGGAAACAATTACTGCAAGATGAAATGTGTAAAGGCATTAAGAGGCTATGCATGCATGGGACCTCGGAATGACATATACTGGGAGCTGCAGTTTCCTAAAATAAAATAAAAAATCAATAAACTAAGAAAATGTAACATCCTGCATTTGTTTCCATATGTAGTAAGAAACCTTTTAAAATACTTCTTGCTGTGTCATCTACTCTATCAGTTTCATGCGGATTCTTTCTCCGTAAGTAACTGCTGTATTATACATTCTAACCAGAAAATCAGTACCTATCTTGTTTGGTGACTACATTAAACTTGGATCTCCACTGTGAAGAAGAAAAAAGGTGTTTTGGACTTGTCAGTTTCCAGTGAATCTGTGGAACTCCTTAAAAGTCAAAATGAGGTACCTGGTTATCATCTTTCAGAAATGGTGTCTCATTGTTTATGAACATCAGAAGTTTTTGAATTATAGTTGCTAAAGGAACTCTTGCATTTTAATATCCAATGCAGATATTTCACATTTGATCGTGCATGGGAGTTACATAAAGGTATCTATATCAAATTCCTAGGTTGTTGCAGAAAGAATAAATTTGGTTGCTAGATAAGAAATGACACCTTAACCATTAAAAACTCTTGCTTTGTAATCTTCAGGCTTCCACATTTCAGTCACAAGGTGCAACTAAGCACACCATCAGCTGCTTCTATAGGTTGCTGAACTGATGCTAGCTAACATTTCAGCATGGCTGAGATCCAGAGTGAGCTAAAGGATCTTGCCATCTTTAGCAAAAATCTGCTCCCTCAGGCTGTATCCTTAACTATGGTTCTGTCTTAAAGGTAAAGGTAAAGGTACCCCTGCCCGTACGGGCCAGTCTTGACAGACTCTGGGGTTGTGCGCCCATCTCACTTAAGAGGCCAGGGGCCAGCGCTGTCCGGAGACACTTCCGGGTCACGTGGCCAGCGTGACATCGCTGCTCTGGCGAGCCAGAGCCGCACACGGAAACGCCGTTTACCTTCCCGCCGGTAAGTGGTCCCTATTTATCTACTTGCACCCGGAGGTGCTTTCAAACTGCTAGGTTGGCAGGCGCTGGGACCGAGCAGCGGGAGCGCACCCCGCCGCAGGGATTCGAACTGCCGACCTTTCGATCGGCAAGTCCTAGGCGCTGAGGCTTTAACCCACAGCGCCACCAGCGTCCCATGTATGGTTCTGTCTTACACAGGAACAAAAGCCAAGGCACTATTACCATAAAATCATTTTAGATTCAGTGTTTGCCGTGAGAACTTACTTGCAGGTAGTTTTGGACAGGGCAGAGGGTAACTTAGATAATGTTAATATGAGTAGTGCAAGGGAGGGCCGAAGTTAATCAGCTGGGGCTGTTTCAGGTGCCTTGTTTTTTGGTCTCCCTTAAGTAATATAAGCCCAGTGCCTTGCCTATGATCTGAGCTGAAGCACAAGAGCCAAAGGACTCTTAGCTACAGCTGGGAAAAATCCTTGCTTAGAATACTTGGAGCTGCTATTGTTGCCATTTTATGATGTCACTTCACTATTTCATCATAGATCCAGCAGGTCCAAGTACCAGTTCAAGCCAAGTGATGAATTAGGAGCTTGGTAGATAAAATATATGTAATCATGTCTTCTGAACCTATGGCTGATAAATATCAAATTCCAAACAATGTAAGCTAGGTCCATTTTTACTACCAGTGAATAATAAATTCTCATGCCTAGTCAGATATACCAGCTCCTTCGTACTTAGCAGTAGTAATAGAAAAGTCCACCTATCAGGAAAAGGTTCCAACTCTTGCCAGGCACTCTGTTATGACTGGTGAGATGGTACAGTTGATTTAGAAGTGCTTGAAAACTAGCTAAAATTTATTTTCATACACCAGTACTGTGAATTGTGAACCCAAAGAGGGAGAAGTTGTTTACAAATGTGCTCCCAACCATGGTAGATTCAATTCAGCAAGTTTGTGATAAGCATTTCTCTAATTTTCAGAGGGATAGCTTTATTAGTCCGTTGTAGCTATTTATGAATGGTGGAAGAATCCAGATTCTTTGCTATCTTGGGCTCATTTGCTATCCGGGGCTACTTCTTGTACACAGAGGCTATCCTAGCCATGCCTTCAGGTACATTTTTTTTAAGTGGGGGTGGCGGGAGCATCAACAACTGTATCTGCAGTTATGATTGCATATTGTTCCTAATGGAAAATCATGGAAAGCACTTCAGCTCTTTTTGTTTACCACTTTGTTCATGTGTTTCCATTCTCTGTAAAAATATGTAAGCAATCATAAGCTTGATTGCTCTACATGGAAAGGAAAATAAACTGTTTTAAATCAGTTCATTGGGGGAATTCATACCTATTATGACTTGAGTCCAGATGTTTGCTGTTTGCATTTTCAGTAATAGTACAACTAGTTTTATTTTACAAAAAAATACAATACTATAAAATGCTCAAATACAACTTGATAAAAATGGAAGAAATACACTGATGAACAGAGTTCTAAACACTTTGTTTCTTCTTTGCAGCAGAAGCACAATATATTGGAAGGCTTTAAAGTCCATGCATTCATTGTTCAGGATGTAGTGGAATCGTTATTCCCAGGCAATAATGATCTTGCTGAAGTTAACAAAAACTCCTTTGTTAGGGGCACTGGAAAACAAATTTTGAAAGTCAGTAATGTGGATATGGTTCTTTGACGTGACTTTTTATGACATAAAGTTAACTTAACCAACGAGTTACAAACTCAATTTACTCAAGTTACTTCGATGGTCATGCAAACAGAAATCTGCTGCTGGACAGTGTTTTCTGATTGGATTCTTAAAGGCCACAATTTAAAGACAACAAAGACATTTTTGCATGACAGGGGGAAAATGCACAATTTTCTGTTAGTGGGAAACCCTTTACCAGGACCAGCACTATCTTTTAATTGTGACTTTAGTCTCTCTCTCTCTCCCCCCCCCCCACCCTGCCCGCCCATAGGGTGGAATATCTTTGCTGTTGAGGATAGTTTCTATTTCACCACTTTATCACGTATACTCTGGGAGATACAATAGTGGAGATGTATACTGTAGCACTGGTAGAGACAGGAAAAAATAAATTGAGGAAAGGGTCAAGAAATGATAAGGCATTGCTGAAAGTAGATATCAGGGTTATTTGAGGGGATAGATAAACGCTCCCTGCACTGAAGTTACAGCCATTGCTCAGGCAGTAAAGCTAGTATTAAAATTTTGAAGAGCACAGCATGGTTCAGACTTGGAATGGAGATACAAATTGCTAGAGATGGCCAATATGGTGCCCTCTAGGTGCTGGACTACAGCTCAGCAGGGATGCTGAGAGTTGTAGCTTAGCAACATCTGGAAAGCACTATTTTGGCTATTCCTGTTATAGGTTGTAGTTAATAGGCAATACATGCACTGTTCCAGTCACACAAAACTCTGACGTTTCCAGCAATTTAAAAGCACTCGTTTTTTACGTACTAGTTTTGTCCCCACAAACTCTGGGAGAAACTCCAGGAAAGCAAAGCCAGCTCATGTGAAGCTAATGTTTTGAAAAATGCACAAGCAAGAATACACACAACTCAGCTACTTCTTAATTATTTTAAGTTATGAAAAAGCAAAGCGCAAGCCACCATGCTTCCCTGAACTTGAAAATATTAAACTAATATGGATTTTGGAGTTTTAGTTGGCCTAGCAAATGCATTGCCCTAATACTGATTATGGAGAATGTGAGTTCCTTTTACATCCAAAGAAGCCTCTGGCAGGCTTAATCTAGTCTGGAGGAATTCTGCAAAGATTTATGCAGTCTGAAGAAAAACTAGAGGGTTCATGCACTTGCAAATTTCAGCAACTTCTGCCAAAAAGAAGGAAAAGTAATTTTTAGATTCACCATGAGAATGAATTTGTTTTATACAAAGTTCCTCTGAACCCAAAGCACAGACTGAAGTGGAAAGAATATATATATTTATTCGTTTAGTTGTGTCCGACTCTTCGTGACCCCATGGACCAGAGCGCGCCAGGCACTTCTGTCTTCATATATTATATATATATGCACAAATATAAGGTGAATCTTGGGCTCATGCACACACCTCGTGTTTATAGAGCTACTTTGAACTATAGAATTTCTGAGTGCAAGCTTTTCTCTCTAGTGATGCACGAAGCAATTTGTTCTTTAGAATTTTCATAATGTCCATTATATAAAGGAAGTTCTCAGACATTTATAATACATAGATAGAAAATAATTGATTGGAGGCAGAAAGTGGGCAGGAACAGGCATATGTAGAGTGCCAGGAAAACACCACATTTTCAGGATTTTTCTCCTACATCCATTGCAATGCTTAATAGCACCAGTAAAACTTTTTTTTTAGATTTATTACCCACTTCACCAGACAGACACAGGATGAGATACAAACAGTTTAAAACAAATTACAATCACAACGAGAGTGGGTTCTAGAAATATGTAATAATGCATAATGAAGGTGCCAGACACCTCTGTAGGGAGGGAATTCCAAAACTCCCACAATTATGGGAGGGAAACATTTAATACCTTGTAGTTGATGGTGTAAAGCATTTACACATGTTTTAAGTTGCAAATGGTGCATTTACAAAGCTCTGTGAGAATAACGCTTTTTAAATGTTTGATAACAGCACATTAATTTGCCATCACTCCAAATTAGGAGTACAAGGCATGGTTACTGTTTGATAAAGTGCAAAAAAAATGTGAAATTCTAGTCTTGATGAGATGGTGACACAGGATTTCCCACATACTTTGCTTTTTCCATCTCTTGCACACCAGTTTTTACAGGTGGGAGGATGCAAGGTACTTGCGTTTACACTGATACCAATGCTTAACACAATTTGCTGCAGACAGTAGCTAAATCCTGAAGCTCTCATCAATAAAAAGTGAACTTACTGCTATTGTTAGTTACTATCCTAATTCTAAGGAGCATGCCATGAACCCTGTCCTCACCAGTAATATATTCAATTGAGTAGTATAGCTTTTGTAATGTTGTATTTAGCGCAATACTTCAAAACCACAAACTTGCCAACACACATTTGTGATCCATTAGTGGTTGCATATTATGCATGGTAAAAGTAAAATGTTGAACAAGAAAACTGTGAAATTGCTTTATTTCTGCCCCTGGGGAAAATTGGGTTCGGGGTGGGAAGGAAAGATCTCAAATATACTATTGCCAGGTAGAAGAGTAAACTTTACCAAAGAAAGTAGCGTGTTCCTTGAAAAGTTCCATCATGCCTTCCTATTTGATCCCCTTCCAGCTCTATTCCAAGGTAGTCCTCTTCTCTCCCCAAAAGTGGTCCCAAATACTTAACAGTTCCCTTGCTGATTTTTCCTGCTGGGCATGAAAATTTCACTAGGTTTCCAACTTTCAAGTCTGTAACATTCCTGGGTGCAAATGGTCGTCTTGATAGTGCCGCCTTATCTAGATGAATCCTGGGATAAAAAGTTGTAGAAAATCAATAGCTTTACTTTGAAAGACGTAGGAGTCCTTTTTTTTTTGTACTCCAGCACAACTTTATTATTCAGACTTTTCGTGATAACCAAAGAATCCTGCATATCTTATGAACAAACTAGACATGACAGGGGAAACTCGGGACTTTTTTCCCAACAACTTTTTGCAGAAACAAAATTGGATTGGGCCATGTTGCTGAGTGTTTGCCCTCACAATTCCATTTCCTTCAGTCAGGCCCCCCTACCCCCAAGCTAATGTTAATTTGTAGGAAGGGCAAGGATTGGCACCTATATTGTTCCCATCTTCTTCCCATTCTGGGGATAATCACAGTTCTGTAAATATTTAAATAGGAGAAATGCCCACGGGGGGGGGGGGGGAGATGGGTACAATATGGGTGCCCATATTTTTCTCTCCTCTTCCTTCACAGCTTCACTGGATGGTATTTATATCGGTGAAATGACATGCAAGAAAATGGTTACACTCCTCTCCCATAGTGCTGTGGTTCTTGTACAATTTGTGGACCCACACTGCTGCTTTAAAGTGTATAAAAATACCTGAGATGTGATCACAGATCTCTCACATCATGTCTACTTTGGCCCTTACAGGCACCTGATAAAAACAGTTGTTTTCCTTTAACTTATATGCACTCTAACACTGCATTCTCATTGCAACTTAAGTAAAAGAGCCGTGATATTTTTTTTTTGTGGGGGGTAACAACATCTATTCAAATTCTTTATTCTAACAACATGTGGGAATTTTCATGCACAAAATTAGGGGACAGCTGGCTGCTATTTGGACTGCAGAAGAAACAAGACACAGCCCTGCTATTCTGATGTAAGCCACAGCTCTGATGTTACAGGGAAGTTGCAAGAAAAATCTTTTATGCAGCAGGTTCTTTCACCTTCAACCAGTGGTAGCTGCTGTACACATTTTAACAAAATCAAACTCCTTTCTTGGCAAAACTTTCTCTGTGTTTTAAACGGTAATGATAAATGAAAGAGACTGAGGACAAGCTGCTTCATTTGTCTCTAGGAAAGCAAGGAATTCATTATTATCCTTGTAAAGGATTGGGGAATCACTGCAGTATTTGTGGAAGATTTGGATTTAGGTTTGTCCATGCCTCTATTTAATAGCATTATAGAAGGACTTTTTAACAACACTGCAGGACAGATAAGAAACGCAAAGGAGGAGGCAGAGATCTAAAATGCTACCCGCTGTATGTGGGTCATGGAAGTGTCCTGGTCAGACAGAATATTGGACAGAAATAGAATATTGTTCATTGTTTTTAAATGCTTTTATTCTACGGTATTGCCATAGGATCACCAGGTTTAATGAAGAGTGGGATAGAAATGAAATAGATTTTTACTGTACATAGCTTTGTCTTTTTCATGTGGAAATTGCAGAAATAAAGGGCCATATTCCCTCGTGGCCAACTTTTCAAAGCCTGCATTCACATGGTGTTAGGTCCAAAGGCAAAAGTGGGTGCAGCAATGGAAACAATGCTTTATAAAATGTGACACATTCCAAACACACAAAGCCAAAGGCTTCTGCATGCACAGGCCCCTCTCTATTGCACCAAGCAGGCAAGCAAGGGGCATTAGCACAACTCTAGGGCACATTCCACTCCAGCAGAATTACTCAGAGGGCGTGGAGTAGGGCTGGTGAGGTGTGTGACCTAGGGAGAGTCCTGAAGGGTTAGGGGTCCCCCTCCCCTGTGCTAAAGAGAATATTTGGTGGTGATCTTTTCCTGTCATTTGTAATGTTAAAACCATCATGCAGTAGGCTTGGATTGAGATTTAGGTATGTTTTAGTGCCTATACTGTATTGGTTTTGGCTTACTTAGCATTAAGGGACTCCCTATGCTACTGCTTCCCCTTCTATACAGTGGTTTTGCTGGAGCAATCAGTGTGCCCACAGTTGTCAATCCAACACCTGCCACTCATTCAGTTCCACATAGTTCTCACAGCCCTACCTTTCTGAAGTCAGCCTAGCATTATATCCATAAATTGAAACAATCCTAGCTGTCGCATCTTGGAGCACACAGAAGATCATGATTGATCTCATCTAATGTACTGGCTTACATCTATACACAATCAGAGCAAAGGGGAAAGTCAGTCCTTGATCTTGTGATGAGCTCAAGCCCAGCAGACATGTTTCAGTGCTTTCCTGCTTTAGCTAGACTGTTGCTGAAGAGTTACTTGACCTCTTTGCATTCATTAAGTTGGCAGTACTACACAGTGTGGGGTCTCAACCTTTTTCTTTACAGCAGAAAACTACATTTACAACACAATCATATTCATGTCCATTCAATTCTTACCTGTTTGGATAATATTTATTGCAAGTGTCCACTTGAGAGACACCACTCGAAGATGAACTTGAGATGTTTTGATCATAGTTCTCATGACTTGTTTGATTGTGTTGAGTAATGCAAGGAAAGTTGCTGCTGCTCGCCTTTGTGACCTCTTCAGATGCATAGTCTTGATTAAATAATAAAAAAAATTACACTGCAGATGTCTAATCTCCCTGGAGACCAAGTGATGTGACGATAGACTGCTCTGCCTCCTTTCTTTTAGCAAATGTTTGTGTCACTGGAGAAGTGGTAATTCTTTATTGATTTGTTTGTGATGCCAATAAAAGGTTTATGAAACACAATTAAAAAAACATTAAAAAGCTGCTCGAAAATTTGGATCAAATCTAGTTGCAATATTTTGTTCAAGGATGCCCAACTCAAATAGGTAATGTGGAACTAGTTCCCTACCAACAGACGCTCAGGGAATATTCTATAATTTTGTGTGCAAAAAACTAAAAAACCTTATCTCACCTCTGATACTTAAGTTGTAAAAATCTAGATATTTATCCTGGAAACCATTAAAGTGCATCAATCCATGGTTTGTTTGGTTGTTGTTTTTTACGAAAAATGCTAGGACACTGTAATTTGCACAGCCTGCTCCAGTGCACTCAGTTTGATCAAACTTCTCTTTACTCGCCACACTTCTTGAACCCATATTGCTAATTTGAAAGGGGACAAGGGAAGAGACACTGATGTGGCCTCAGTCATTGGCTAGTCTGCTTCATAGCCCTGGAGATGTCATTGGACGTATTGGGGATTCTTGAAGGCCCTGATAAACTCCCGGGGCTAAAGGTTTGACTTTCCTGGTTATTTCTGTGCTCTTGGAAAAATGGTATGGAGTTGCCAAAAGCACATTCGTTCAAATAATAAGATATACCACTACAGATATATTGTGACAACTTCAAGGATGAAAATAATAGATAAATCTCTTGGTCAGATAAGAATAGATAAGATAAGAATGGTCAGATAAGATAACCCTGAGATAATCTTCTGAGGCCCTTCTTCGTGTGCCTCCTCCACAACAGTCCAGAGGGTGGCAACACAAGAACGGGCCTTCTCTGCAGTGGCTCCCCGTCTGTGAAATGCTCTCCCCAGGGAAGTTTGCCTGGTGCCTTCATTATACAACTTTAGGTGCCAGACAAAAACATTCCTCTTTAACCAGGCCTTTGGTTGATTTGATTGACATCCTATGCCCTTTTACAAATATGGGGTATGTGTGTGTTTTGTTGTTGTTTTATTTTGGGTTGTTGCTTTATTTTGATTATGTACTTTATGGTTTTATATTCCTGCAGGCATATGGCAGTATATAAATTCTAATAGTAGTAGTAATAGTAATAATAATAATAATAATAATAATAATAATAATATGGAATCCCAGCTCCAAGGTTAGTCTTTTCTTCAGTTGTCTGTCTGTATGCCTTTATGATAATGTAAAATCCTTACATAGTCATCACATTTTGTGGCTGTTTTGCCAATACTGAAAACAGTATGTTGAGCAATGATCCTTTCCCCCATATTGGACAAATGCACGGAGTCTACACTTTTGAGGTACTTAATTTATCCCAATCCAATAAAGCATGCAGATGCATTACTAAAGCAGTAACACCCAAACTCAGAATTGTTCCTATATTTTGGGTCCACTGAAATCTGGCATGTTTTGTGGGGAAAGGCCATAGAGAATAATGAATAAAATCCAAAGCCAAGGAATGATGTCTGGAGGAAGTATTTCACAAAACTAATCAGCCAATTAGATCTTACTTTTCACTGACTGCATAAAAAGAAAGCTGAAAACAGAAAACCAATTCAGTGATTTTTCTTTCCATATGAAGATTCATGGGAACATGCAGTATACTTTTTTATTCTTTTCTGTGCTAACAAGGCAAAATGAGAAAATGTGCAATTGCATATTTTAATTACCATACCTTTTAAGTCTCTGTTTTCTTTTGCTAGCCCTGTGTCACAGTATCCAGAAATCAGAAATTCTGTAGATTCACTATTTATGGATGATGGGGAAGAAGCATTTTTCCTAGAACATTCTTGTATCTTTTCTAGATAAAAATAAAAGCCTTGCTTATTATTAAATTCTGCTTAGATGTTTTAGATATTATAAAATGACGAGAACACGCTCGCCATCCATAAATAATCAGTCTCACGCCAAGATGGGTTGAAGAAGTCTGGCCGCAGCTCTGCTCTAGAAGCTGCTGGAGCACAGCCTTTATTGTGTGTTCACGAAAAGATACAAATTCAAGGAGAGCGCTTTGCCTCAGTCAGCAGATAAAAGACAATACAATACATTAGTCTCATGTTCTCACACCAGACCACGTATTTGATCATGCTATGCTACGTGGACCAATCATTGGATGGCATGAGCTGTCCACGCATTGATCATGCTTCCAAGCAATGCTTTCTGCTATGAAATCATCCTTGCAATAATGATCTTTTGCCCATGCTCTTATGGACAAATGACCATATTCCCACAATAAAACAATAATATTTCATTCAGTCAATCTTTTTAAATCACTGTTGATGCAGTCTATTAAAACAAAACTATTTTTTATCAAGCACTGATGCTTTAATTATTAAAATGTAGTATTTTCAAAAAGTGAAATGTCTTTTCCGTTTGTTGGTTGAATGTCTTCTGAAAGAGCAACTTCCTGCTTTATTATTAGTATTTTAAATTAAGACGTGAGAAATACACTTTGGCTTTAGTATAGCTGGGAACAGAATTGTCTTACTTATCACAGATGCCACGTTTAAAATAAACTGTAATCAAATGAGTAACATTAGATACTCATTGGAAGAACTTAATGTAAAATAAATATACAAACTGCTGCTAGTTGCACTGATCTTCAGGCACTTTTAGTTTTAAGAAAGCTATTTTATAGCTATTTGCCATGATTCAGCATTGCTGTGACTGCAGTAGAAAGTTGAAGTCCCTTTTCTGCAGTGCTGGATCTCTTTTGGCTAACCACCAACTCTGACAGTATTAATTAAATGTTGAGGGTTAATCACCTTTACAGTTAATCAACAAATGCCTCTTCTGGCATTTCGAATTCCAATAAAGATTTGTTTTGGTGAATTTCACTGTAGTAGTATTGTTGTTAATGTTGTAGCTTTGCCTCAGATAATTTATAAAATACCTGGGATAATTGTTGAGGGTATAAAGATGTACCTAATGACTAGAGACAAGATCTTTTAAAATGAAAACAGTCATTCTGGGCACAAACACAGAGGCAACCCAGAATGATGAGATGATTTATATCTCTGTACATACATCAATAAAAGCCTTACTTGCTACACTAACCACTACAAGTTATTGCCTTATCCAGCTTATGAAAGAAATTTCACACCTTTCTCTCCATGATAGGATTCATATTGAAGTTGGTGGTTGAAATCAAATTCATTGTCACTAGTATCTTCAGTTATTATTATTATTATTGAAAACCTGTTGAATGCACTTTATCCTCTTAAGAAACCTCAGCACCAGGTCTATCTGATTGCATGGTGAGTAGCAACTATTTTTTATACAGCAGTCAGTGCACAATAGTGATGGATAGGGGCCTGTTATAGTCAGTCTTCCTCCTGTATTACATTGCAGGGGACACATGATGAACCCATGCAGAAGAATGGGCTCCATGAGTAGTGGCATAGCATGAGTTGCCAGTGCCCGGGGCCACACAGAGAGGGGACGGAGTATGCATGCACATTCAACTGCCTAAATGGCATCTGCATCACCCAGAAGATCACAGCTGCAGACCCAAGAAGAGTCATTCCGTTGTTTGCAGAGGTCACTTCCTAGTTTGCACGGAGGAGCCATTTTCAACAGAGCCCAGTGACGGAACTGTGCAGCTGTATTGAGGCAGCTTCAGGTGTTGAAATTTTGCACCCCTAATAATTATGCACTTGGGACAACCGCCCCTGTGCCTGCCCATGTTATGCCACTGCCATGAAGCTCTGCTATAAAGTCATTGCTCAAAAGTAACTGGTGTTAATGTTGTTAATGAGATGTGGCCTCCTATCTTTGCTGGAGCAACATACTGGGCTGTTTACTGATCATCGTAAGAACCCAAGCAATATACCATAATGGTGGTTCCTTTACCATCCTGTTTGCCAGCAACTGTATGCATGAGCCATTCATATTTCCTCTTTACATCCCATAGCTCTTCTTTCAGCCTGTGGTTTTCCTCATTCAGCTGGTGGCCGATTTCCCTCAGTCTCCTGGACTCAGCTCTTAGCTCACAAATCTCTTCATGCAAGGTCTGCTCATAAGTGTCTACTGGATCATGTCTGTTGTGCATCCTATTGATCTTTAGAGGGGGAAGAATTAGTTTAAACAGTGTTTTGATTCTTGATCATGAAGGAGGAAAGCAATAAAGAGTAGAAATCAACATATAAGAAATCAATTGTTTAAAGCATAACTGATCACTTCTGAACTGCTGTAATTCCCAGGTTGGTTAAAGTTTTGCCTAACGGATTATATTCATGTGCAGAGAAATTGCACAATGCACCCTACCTGGTCCTGTGCCAATGCAGACTGCAGGACAGGTTCTTATGTTCAAATTTCCCATGTAAAAATAAATTGTAAGACACATAAAATATTGCACGTCGCTTAGAGTTGCCGGGGCAAAATAAGTGAACAACGAATTTAATAAACAAACAAACTAAACATGCAAGTAAAAAGGCCAGAACTCTTTCTCTTCTGTGGTACTTTTCTGCATGCTGTGAGTTTATCATTCTTTACAGCATGGTTTAGCAGTGAATGTGTAAAATATGCAATTATTTTATAAAACATTTAGGAGACAAATACATACTAAGAATGTTTAAGCTCACAGTTGTAGGCATAAAACAAATGAATATCACCCGTTGACTAATTATAGCTTTGGTTACTGTTTGATACATGATTAAATATATATTACCTGTCTTCTATCCCACTTAAAGAAAAACACAGGTTTAAAATTAAAGTATATAAGTTATAACAAAGGATTGCCCCAGACCCCTTACCTTTTTCTTCAGATTAAGGTTTTCTTCTTTAGAGTCTGCTAACTTCTGCATATATTCAGATTTTAATTGAGCCATTTCATTCTTCAGTTGTGAAATCTCCTCATCTGCCTTTGCTAGCTCTAAGACTGCAGTCTCATTGGCTTCTTGAAGATTGTTGATCTGGCTTTTAAGGTTTACTGTGTATCAATATGCAAAAATATTCAGTATGCATCATCTAGTCACATTTAAGGCCTATTGTGCTTAAGACTTTAATGCAAGATACACTTACCTGGGGAGTAAGTCTCACTGAGCTTATTTCTCAGTAGACGTGCATAGGATTGCAACACTCCTACTGAAATAAAAGGGACTTAAAATACTTAGCTTGCATCCCAGGCCTATGCTTGTTTATCAGAATGAATTAAAAGTGTGCATAAAAATACAGCCTTGATTGAATGGTGCCTAGTATTTGTAGAGGCATAGGATACGCACTTTGCGCAAAAGATTCATGCATTCCAGGGGTTGAACCAGATGACCCTCAGTGTTCCCTCCAACTCTGCAATTCTATGAAAAGAGGAATAGCACTTTGACTTTGAGTAAAGTTTTTGGGGGAATTTTGTACAGGTTGGTTTGGGGTGGAAAGTTTGTTTACTTGAGTGCATTTAGAGATTTTAGCAGGGAAGGGGGAAATAGTGCATTAAGCTGATGCTTAAATTTATTGCCATAGCGTTGGCTGTTTGTAGCCAGTGTTAACCAATCAGTTGTGGGATTGTAGTGGTGCCAATAACCTAAACACTCATACTATAGTATTTAGAAGGAGTAGAACATGGCTTCAAGGTTTTTCTAAACTGCTATTTGAACTTTCACAGAAATTAATAAATGTGGATCATCATGTGGATTGATGCATATAAAAACAAATTAGCACACATTCAAATGGAAATTAAAATAAAGGCACTGAATGTTGAATGATGAAATTAACAAGCTTGCATGACTTCATACCAATCTGTTGCTGTAGAATTCTGGGAGAGTTGCATTCAAATTTTGGCAGGCTACAAGTTGACCGTTCTTCATTAAGAAATTCTATCTCCTTAAAAAAATAATATTTGTATTAGTTTGTTCATTTGAAACATTCCAGTTTCAAAAACTACATTTTTAATTACATGGAAATGGTATAAATATGGCATTCTATTTGTAATTCTGAACAATAATTAATATGTACTTTCCCCATACTTCTGAGTTTTCTTAAACTAATATCTTACAATATATCTATATAAAATCACACATACTTATATCCATCTCTGTGTGTGATATACAGATATATATATATATATATGAATGATGCAAACAAGTGGAGGCACTAACAATAAATGATTGGATTGATAAAATCTGGGAGTTTGCAACAACAGCAAAATTGGTTAACCTCTAAGAACAAAGGAAATAATATATTTGAATACTGTACAATGCATTTTTTACATTCTTGCTTATACTATTCCTCATCCTATCAATGAAATAAGTTCTCTATGTTCACTTTTGACGGAGCCTTCTTTATAATTTAGGAAGAAAAAACCTGATCTATTATCTTGTATCTTATATTTTTTATTATTAAGCTTTTATTTTTTCCACAAATTTACTTTGCATACTGGCATTCCCATACTTGTAAAAATCGTCATTGTTATATTTTGAGAGTTAAAGTATTTATCTGGATAGCTTTTGTTTATTTTTGGTGTGGTATGCTATCTCTTAGATTCATTACTGGATAAAACCTGCGGTTTTTCCATACCCATCCATGAGTTTGTTTCGCTGACAAAATGTAAAGCTTAGAATTTTTGTCTTTGACTTTTGTTGCTCTGATTACTTTTCTTTTTTTCATTACTGGCTATGCGGTGGTATATAAGTGTTAATACAAAAAAAGTGATTTCTCTCCTCTATATGTTTTCTTTTTACCCGTCTGTCCTTAAAGTTCTGTGTGATAAGCTCCTGTAAACTTGTGCTTATAGCCCTGACTAAGAGTCTGCAGCAACTCACTCATTGGACTATTTTTATCTCTTGAGTTCCTGCCATTGCCATCTGTTTAGTGTACAATCAAGATTATCTATTTTGGAAGCATTTCAGTTCACTTGACTTGCCACTCCCCTGTTCAGAAGTCAAATAATGCAAGTACACAACCACTTCATTAATCTATTCAATCAGTTGTTCTTTAAGTATACTGTATAATATGGAGGGAGGAAGCAAAGGAATGGGGAATTACACAGTTTTTATTTCCCGTGCCCCCACTTCTTTTGGATAGTTTTGCTGGTGAGTTAATTGTAGCTTCACTCCTGCAGCTGTCATATGCCTATTTAAGAACAGAGTATTCTCTATTTGTTTTCGAATTTCGCAGTATGCCAAAACTAAGGATAACAGCAAAGTGAAAGCGTTTCAGTTGATGAAGATGTTGACCTGGTGTGTGTAGAAAAGGAATGGGAAATAAAACTGCTGGTATCAGAATGCTGGTCTACTGTTCTGGTACTCAGAATATTGCCAAGTTGGAAAAGGTCCTGAAAGGGGAGAAAGCTGTGCCATGATAGATGTTTACAAAATTACACGTGGCATGGAAAAAGTGGATAGAGAGAGGTCTTTCTCCCGCACTTATACGCTAGAACTCATGGAGATTCAATGAAGCTGGACTCAATGAAGGTTCAGGACAGGTAAAAGAAAGTACCTCTTCACTCAGTGCATAAACAATAGGCCGTGAAGCTGGATAGTTTTAAAAGGGGATTAGACAGATAAGGCTATCAGTGGCCACAAGCCATGATGGCTATGCTTTGCCTCCACTGTAGGAGGCAGTAATACTTTTGAATACTAGTTGCTGGAAGCCACAGGATGGGAGAGGGTGCTTGTGCTCCAGTCATGTTTGGGGCTTTCCCACAGGCATTCAGATGGCTGCTTTGAGAATAGGATGCTGTACTAGATGGGCCATTGGCCTGATCCAGCAGGCTCTTCTTATGTTCTTATAATGCAAGAAACTTTATATATATATAGATGCAAATCATTCACCTTCCCATAAAGTTTGCCATCATCTGCGTGTGGACTCTGTCCATTCAACAGTACTTGACGTTTAGCCTGCACATTCTTCATGGGTTGATGAAATTCCTGTTTGTTCTCATCTGGAGATTTCAGCAGAAACTCTGACATTGCAGGAGACCTTCCTTTCTTTGTTGACTAACAAAAAAGGAAAAAAAGAAAGTCAAGAAGAAATTTCAAGTGTTTAATTTAATTTGTGCTGTGTAATGAGAACTGTTGCATGGTCCTGTATATTGTGACGTGTGCTGTTTTCCATATATTAAGAATAAAGCTCTTTTGTTTAAAAAACAAACAAACCTGTGCATTTATACAGTATACAAAGATTGCATTTGTACATTATTATTTTTACTACTACTGAATTGATAGGATACTTTTCAGCTCCTCTGTGGTCCAGGTCCATTAAGCAGCTTATAGTTAACACAATACAAAACCCCAACAAAGATTATGAAATTATGACAACTCTAAGCCATATCTATGCAACATAAATGGTTCAAAAGAGCAAGTCAGGTGTTCATATACTAGATTCAAACTTCAGAGGTTTAGCCCTGTCTTGTGGCACCCTAAAGACTAAGAACTTCAACCTTGTTATTTCCAACAATCCTTAAAGAAAAACATGTTTTTTTACAATCTGAAATATGAATATTGAATATCTGAAATATATGAATGGTTAAAGCTTCTTATCGTATAAACAGCACGAAACTGAATAACAATATACATTTAAACTTAGATGGTACCTTCACTGCTGAGAAAAAGTTTGTGATTAGACATGTTACTGTAAATGAAACACAGCAAGTGAATTGTTAAAACTATAACAAAGGATACGCTTCTCACTTATATCCATATAAAGCTTGCTTTATACCCCTCAATTTGCTGGTATCCATATATACTAATCTTTTGAAGATAAAGAAACTGCGGTGGTTGTAGCGTTCAGTAAAAACTTAGTGAAGATAATAAACAAATGCAACATAAAAGTATCATTGGGGAAAATTCAGAGTGCTACAATGTAAGTGTGCTCAAAATGAGAAAAAGAGCAGAGAAATGCAAAATCTTTAAAACACCAAACAGTTATATACATTCAGACAAAAATCCATGAAGTCTGCATTATACAAAGAGCTCCTAAATCTTGCATCGGTGAAACCAGCAAAAAATACTTTAGTTTCTTTAAAAAGAAAACAACGGTAGTGGCAGACAATCATGATTTGGAAGATTTGGATTCTTCACATAAGCATGAGCATATATTTTGTGCTTCAGACATTGACTGAAATGTTTTATCACAGAGAAAGGGTTATTTTAAATATGTTGCTACCATGAAGCATTAGCTTTTGTTTAGTGCTTGATGATGGCTCTATTCATATTTTATAAAAAGAAAAACTTAATTTAACAGCACTTTACCATTTTACCTCTGCCGTTTTGTCTGGTTGACCGGCTTTCATGATTCCACATCCAGCATCCCCAACAATCCTTGTGTAATGTCACTGCCCTCTATTTACATCAGAAAAGAGCTTTTGTGTTGAGAATCTAACCATCATCAGGCCAGAAGGCAAGGCTATTGTCAAGAGGCACAGCTTGAGCAGCTGCTGCAGCAGCAGCCTGGTTTAGCGTGTCCAATGCAAAGAAAACAATGGAAAAAAGGAGGAAGAACTGGAGCTTGTAGAAAGATGTTCAAACACCTGGAATTTCTTCCTTCTCCCCGCTACCATCACCAGTGCTGCTTTTTGGAAGTTTTACATATACCATTCAGACTTCAAAAAAATCTTTTGTGACCCTTCCTGTCTGCATGTAATCAAAACTATCACATATAAACAATCATAGCAACATTTATTTTACAAATATTTTCCTCATTTTATGCCATATTTTATGGGTTTCCATGGATTTCTTTTTAAAGACTTTAACTATCTGCAGATACCTAGAAGGCGGGTTATAAATCGACCATATCATGCAATAGCTGGGGCTGCTAATTATAGGCTGAATACAGCGTCCATTGTCATTAACCAAAGCATACTATCCTCACACATTGCTTATTGAACTGTGGTATATGAGATGTATTTGGGCCAGCCAAACTAGAGGCAAACCTATCATTTTCAAATAAATTACTAGTTCACAATCGATCCTCCCAAACACACATCTTAAGAAAAGAAAGTCAAGTATATTCTTTTTTTTTTATGTCACCTCTCTGGAGTTTTTTTTTTGGAGGGAGATATTTTTTGTTTTTTAATTTCATTTCATATGCCAGGAACTTTATGCCTTCTTTCCTGACTGTCAGTTTTTCTATTATGAATGTCTTGCACTACCAAGGTTACAGGATGAGCCCTTTCCACGTATATATAGTTTGGATACTAATGATTAGTAAAGAAGCTGAACCACCATATCCAAACCTTCATGTTCCAAGTTTATCCCATGAAGCTGAATGTTGGAATATAACATAATTAAACTGTCGAATTCACTCCCACAAGAGGTAATGATGGCCAACAACGTGAGTTGCTTTAAAAGGGAACAGATGAATGGGCAATAAGGCTGTCAAAGGCTACTTGCCATGATGGCTATGTTTATTCCTCCACTATTGGAAGCAATCTGACTCTGAATACCAGTTGCTGGGAATCACCCATGGGAAGAGTGCTCTTGGGACATCTTTGCAGCATCCCATGGGCATCTGGTTCGCCATTATGAAAACAGGATGCTATGATGGATCTTTGGCATGATTTGGCACGACTCTTATGTGCTTAGGAGTTAATATGCATAAAGTCCAGAAACATATGTAACATTTGAATTTATATGACACTAAAGAAAATATTTTTTTTTAATACCTTGTGATGATAAGAATTGCCTTCCCAACCATTTGACACGGCGATATTATGTAAGTTATTTGCTGATGCAGCAGCTGTCCAAAGCTGGTCAGTCAAACTTGAATCTTTTCTATCAGCTGCTGAAAAAGGACACGTGAAGAACATTACACCACTGAATCGTTCGTTCATTCATTCATTCATTCATTCAAAGAACCTAGTTAATTGTCCTAGTTACCTGAGTTATGAGCTGGCCTGCTTAAATGTTCTGGGAGCAGACCTGAGTGGAGACTATGGCAGCAAGGTCTGCTCCCTGCCCCCCCCCCCCCGGCAGCCAATGTAGATTGGTTCAGAATTCAAATCTGGGTCTGGTGGGACCCCAGAATGCACCATGGCGGCCAGGTGGATGGGTTGTGTGTGAAGGAGCCACCGCGCCGGGTCACAACCATCACCCACCCATGATCGTCCTAGTTACCTGAATTATGTGCTTGATTAACTTGCATTCCAACATCTGGAAACTTTTCTGTTCTTGGGTGCAGTATATATTTGCACTGCGAACTATCTGAAGTTTTCTTTGAGTAGTTTGCATCTTTAGGTCTGGGTGATCCATTGTGTGTTACGGGAAAGGCTGTCCTGGAATCTGCAGTGTAAGCAGTACCTAAACTATGGTTGAGCATATGAGTACATACTTTGAAAGCAACTTCATCTCCAATTATATCATCCACAACATCTTGGTTATTGTCTGATGAATCTTTATGTCCTCCTTCTGTGTTTTCTAGAGTGGCATCAGAAAAATGTGCCAGTGTGCTCTCTGATTGGCTAGATCTCAAAATTTTCCATTCAAGAGGTAGGAGAGAATGGGAAGAAGTTAAAGATAATATGCTATCAGCAGAGCCTCCTAACCTACACCGTGAGCGTCTCAGGGATTCTTCCTCCTGGCTAGGTAAAGCCCGTGGATCCCAATCTGTTATCAGCACAAGTGGCTCTTTCATTACTGGTTCTTTTTCAGTGTCAGTGTGAATGTTCTCCCTCGCAGTAGCTTCATCTTCAGCATCGCTGATAGTTCTCGGAGAAGCCAACCAATCATCTGTCTCTAGATGACCTCCCTTCACAAGATCAGAGTTTTCTGTGGTTGTGTTTGATGTTGCCTCCATTGTAACCGTCAGATCCCATCAACTCTGATGGCTCTTTGCGAACCCTAACAAGAAAGAGTAAAAATGAACAAAACAAACCCACAGACATTAAAAGATACAAAACATATTTCAGACATACTGTGCATCTTGAAAAAGTGGGGAAATTGCTCTGCTTCTTGCTATTGCGTTTTTATGCTTGCGTATTATTAAACAATATATGGAAAAATGTAAGGGAAATATGTTTCACTCTTCCTGACTAATTCCATTAACTTGCTGCTACAGAGATTGTAAAACTCCTTCTCAAAATAGTTTTCTTCCTCTTTAGTCTTAGGAGGGTGCCTTTAATCTGTTAATCTCCCATTGGATATTTATGTCCTTCTCATGCTGATGTTTTATTTATTTTATTAAATAAATAAATAAAATTAATGTTGAATCCCAATTCTGTCTTCTGTGGCATTAGCTACTCTTCCTAGGTTGGAGTCATCTGCAAATTGATGAGCATCTCAATTCCTTTGTCCAAGTCATTTATAAAGCTGTTGATCAATGATGGGCCCAGGAGAGAACCCCACAGCACCCCACTCGTCACTTTCATTGGGTTTTTCCATTTCTATGCTTGATTATGTTTCATGTGAATATTAAACGGTACATCATCACTGTAGCCATGGGACAGCATCTGCCCTGAAAGTATGGCAGAAGCTACTGAATCAGCTAGAAACTGCTATTTTTGCTATCTGCTGACAAAGGCTGGGGCATGATGCCCCATGGAATGAATGCAGGCACTAAGGACGCTGCTGCTGCCGCCAGAGGTTATAGCCCTTCCTTCAAAATGCAAGTAAATGTCACAACCAGGGAACTGCTTACAATGTGGCTTGGTGGGCAAGTGTTATTTTTAAGGTTATAATTAGGTAGTATCTGAAAACACATTAGCTGCCATTAAATGTAGCTATCTCAACTTAATAAGACAGTGTAAATTAACTGAGAGTGGTAATATTAAAACATATTTAGTAAGACTTAACTGTTAATGATTTGTGTCTATGCAATTATTTCTTAATATACATTAAGAGCATTTTTTATGAGCATGCAGTAACTGTTCATGCTCGTTTTAAAGTGCGTTTGGGAATGTTACTGTAAATTAAAAGAATTAATGAAGCTTAGTATTATGGACAGCAAAGACACATCCAGTTGGAGTGCATACTTTTCTGTGGTGAAATATTGAAGTTTAATATTTAATATCCCATAGAGTATTATCTCAGCATTAGAACACTTATTTCATGCTGTGTTTTCAACACAGAGGTTAATTGTGTGAAACAAAATAATAACTAAATACCGTATTTTTTGCTCTATAACACGCACCTGACCATAACACATAGTTTTTAGAGGAGGAAAACAAGAAAAAAAAATCTGAATGAAACAGTGGATGTATCATTTTTGTGCTTCATGCTGTGGCCACAGACATGTGATTTGACGGTGAGTTTGGGGTAGCCCAATGCAAAAATCCTGAGAATCCATGTGGATCTGTGCTTTGTAACCACGTTTTTGCACCATTGTGGCCCCAGGCAACGGTGGGTGCGTGATTTTTTTGGTGCAGGCTGTAGCCATGGACATGCTATGTGATCTGATGGTGAATTTGGGGTGACCCAATGCAAAGATCCTGAGGATCCATGTGGATCCATGCTTTGTAACCACGTTTTAAGTGGGGAGGGAAGGAAAAACACAGAAGGGACAAAGAGCACGAGAGAGGTGTGCAGCTTGCTAACAATGCAGGAGAGGGGTTTAACGGGAGGGAGGAAAGGAAGGCAAAAGTTTCCCCCCACCCACCCAAGCCAGCCCTCTCTCTCTCTCTCCCACCTGCATGTTTTACGGCTGCCTGCAAGTCCCTAGAATGCTGGACGCAGCAGCAACAGCATGGAGAGGTGCCTGTTGGCTGCGCTCCTAGACGACGGAACCTGAGCCAGGTGGGCTGGAGCCTGCGTGCAGTGTGACTAGGAAGGAATTAGAAGGAAGGACGCGATCCTTTCCTTTCCCCTCTGCTTGCCAGGAGGGCAGGGGATTTCCCTGCTCTTTGTTGCGTTTGAGCAAACACAGCAACCAAAAACAGAAGAGGGTGGGCAGTAAGACCCCGAGGCAGAATGCAGGAAAGCAGCAGCTTCCTCTCTACAGCTTTCCCTCCTCCGCATGATCTGATTTTTGCCTGATTTTTGCCTCTGCACTCGGGCCAGTCGGCTCCAGGGACCACACATTCGCTCAATAACACGCACAGACATTTCCCCTTACTTTTTAGAAGAAATGTGTTATAGAGAGAAAATTACGGTATTCATTTTTTAATTGGAGGTTATAACTAGAACAAGGGCTATGCCAGAAAAGCTGTGACTTTCATGTTGTTGTTGTTGTTTAGTTGTTTAGTCGTGTCCGACTCTTCGTGACCCCATGGACCAGAGCACGCCAGGCACTCCTGTCTTCCACTGCCTCCCACAATTTGGTCAAACTCATGTTAGTAGCTTCGAGAACACTGTCCAACCATGTGGTCCTCTTTCGTCCCCTTCTCCTTGCGCCCCCAATCTTTCCCAATCTTTCATAGGCAACTTTTAATGGCTGTTTAGATTGGTTGTTATCACCCTACTACCTTACCTAATGTGGAATATTCCCTTATGAATGGGAATAAATGTTGTTCATCTTGCGTTTACCTCCTCAATTATTCAGTTGGAATACTTATTATGGGTTCAGTACAGACCCACTGAAATTAACGAACATGACTAAATTAGGTACATTAATTTCAAAAGGGTCTGTTCTGTAACAACACTACCCTATGAAATAAAAGCCCAACCTAAGAACTAGTTTCTAGTTTTGTTTTGTGTAGAATAATATTTCTATATAGTGAATTAATTGAAGATACAAAAGAATGAAAAATATTTGTTCTACATGGCATATATCTTTCGTACTGTGGATCTGCAGAATTGTGTTTTAAAGCCCATTTCTAATTTTACACTGTCTCAATGCATTAAAATGCTTGTAGCAGTTATTGCCAATTTAAAAGTTGAGAGCACAGTGTTTCCCAATGGAATGAATGTTAGGGGAGAGGGGTTCTTACCCAGAGGATCAGGAAAGTTATACCAGTGTTCTAGCTTCTGGGTTTCAAGTAGCAAAAACGACAGCTCAGAGATTTAATGGTGTATAGCAGCATGGGCTCTCCTCTCACAAGCAACAACCTATGTTATCAGATACAACAATGCTTGCAAGCTAGTTGACTTGCCATTAATTATGGTGGGTTTGAGATTACAGGTATAAGAAGAGATATAGCCCAGGTGTGCAAGTATCAGTCCCCTCTCCCCACAACAATTTTGAGGACATAATTATACTAGCCATCCCCCCCCTTTCCTGTGAACCATGGGACTTGTAGTTCTGTGAGGGCCTTTAAAAAGAATTATCAGCATCTCACCACAATTCCCTGTATGACTTGGCGGGGAAGTTGTGATTATTACATTTGTATTGACTGTCATAACAGTGGAGCCTTACACAGATCAGATAGCTTTGGAACTGAGTCAGGGCTGTATGGTCGCAGCAATAATCTTGGATGTGTTTTTCCCCCCTCAGTGCTCCTGATCTTTGCTTCTGAATGTACATACTGATGGCAAGCTGTTTATGAGAAAAGAAACACTGCATATCTTTTTAAGACCGTTGCTCTCTGTGGATCAGGTTGTGCTTGTAGGGTTTGTTTGTTTTTCTTGCATTTATATCCTGCCTTTCACAAGAACATAAGAAGAGGCCTTCTGGATCGGGCCCAAGGACCCCCCAGCTCCATATTCCCAGTGCATCCAACATATAGGAAACCCACAAGCAGGACCTGACTGCAACTCCAGTCTCCCCACTTGTGATTTCCAGCAACTGATATTCAGAGACTTACTGCCTCAACAGTTGGAGGTGGAGATAGCTAGTAACCATTGATCAAACACAGGTAGAACACAGTCATCATAGCTAACAACCATTGCACATGAATGCCCATGATCCTCTTTCAAAGCCGATACTGTTAGTGGCCATGACTACATCTTGTGGAAGCAAATTCCATACTTTAACTATGTCCTGTGTGAAGAAGTCTCTATCATGCACTGATTGCCTTTTTCCTAAAGGAAAAAGCCCCAAATTTTGTAACATTTTCTCAAAGGGTAGGTGCTCCAATCCCTTGATCATTTCGGTTGCCCATTTCTGAAGCCTTTCCATTTCTATATCTTTTTTTTTTTGTGACGAGGTGACCAGATGTGTACACAGTATTCCAAATGTAAAAGCATTATAATATTAGCAGTTTTATTTTCAATCCCCTTCCTAAAGATCTACAACATGGAATTCACCTTTATCTGCAGTCCCGACCCAACCCTGCTTAGCTCCAGCAAAGCAGTAACCTCAGGTGTCTTCAGATCATACCCTTTGAGCACACAAGCAAAACCTTGTGCAGACACCATGGGCATGTGAAAGTCATGGACTCCCTTGAGGTTCAAGAAAAGCCATAAACAGGAAGGTGTCGCAAAGCTTGTGGTAATCAAATTTATTACTTTCCTCAGCAGGGAAATTATACTGGATCCATGGTGATAGATGATTTTCCCTTTAAAGAGAGACTAAATACTTGTAGTAGGAAAGCAGAAACCACTTGGGGCAGGCATCAAGCCTGTCTGGAATAATGTCAATCAGGACAAAGATGCTGATCTATCAGCCTTGTATTCCTAGTAATCTGTTATAAGGCAGTGGGGAAATGGATAATTTTCAGCTTTGAAGAAGTAGTAATTCAACAGTTTTTTTTCTGTTTACAGTGCATTTCTTAGCAACATAAGGCTACCGATGCATTATCCTTGCCCCAACCAACTTCTGAAGCATTTTGACTCAAATAGGGACATCTATCTATATAGTTAGCTATTTATATTCATATCCCAAGCCGGGGTAACAACAGCATTAAAACAACCAACAATAAAGGAAATATTTAAATCAGGCAGGCCTGAGAACAGGCATTCAAAATGAATGTGGTATACCAAAGAAAATGCACTCAAGACAGTCAATCCTAACTTAGAACAAATACCGGTAAATAAAAACCATGAGGTTGAGTATTTCATACAGTGGCCTCTTCATCAGCTACAGAAAATGTAGTCGAAATTACTCTCCAAAGGGAGATCATAATAAAGAAACAGGAGGCTGCCATTAAAGACCACTTTTGAAGTTTGCACGCACCAGTGGAAGAGGAATAGACTAAAATAGTTACATTTTAGAGGGCACCAAAGTTTATATTTGGGACTATGATTTGAAGTGGATATGAAGGAAAAGTTGAAGTATAATCTGAGTATGACTGGTAGAGGATTAACCCCACTGACTTGTCATTTGTAAGGCTCTTTGGGGTGTGTTGGTGTGGGTGGGTTTATATATACCGTATTGGCCCAAATATAAGCCGCACCTGAATATAAGCAACACCTTTAAAATTGGAGGGAGGGGGGAAGGAAAAAAATCTGAATATAAGCCGCTCCCTTCCTTGCTGCTCCTGGCTGCATACTGGGGGGGGGGGAGGCGCTGTGTTGGTGGGGGACTTTCCCCTTCCTTGCTCTCTCCCTTTCCTTGGGGGAGAGGATGGGAGACATGCTTATTTTCCTTCCTCAGTCTTTGAAACATAACATATGATTGCCACAGCTAGTGCACACAACATCAGTTGTACACGCAGCAAATTAATCATGTAGAAAGATGTCATGGATAAATTGTGACACACAAAACCCTTTCACTATACTCTGAAGTATCACGTTTTCTGTATTTTGCATAGAATTTACCAGAAACGCAGAGAGTCTTGAACCTCAGAGAATGGCATTCAACACAGCTATTTAATCTTTATTGCAGTGAAATGTCTCAATTGCAGCAGATGTTGACGAGGCCATCTGGAAGTAGTAGTGACAGGACAAATAAGTAAAATGCAGTTCTTTTTTTTTTTTTACTGCTCCCCGAAGAGGCTTAACTAAAATGTCCTTTTAATTTAAAAGCATCTGGAGCTATTTATCACAAACAGTTTAACAATGCTACTGGCTGTTATGGGAAAATACAGAACAAAATTGACTACAGAAGGTTGCAGAGCCCACTGCGGGAAATGAAGAATGTATGTTAATTGTGGTTTCTGATTCTTTGTTATACTCATAAGCATGCTTTAAATCGAATGTCTAAGGAGCGGTTTCTCAAACAGGGCTACTAGTGCACTGTCCCACCAAAATCTGTCCCCCAAAATTCCCTTTAAAGACCATAAATCTATACCTTGTACGTGGCTGTGCAGAGAGGTGATTGCCTAGCTCACTGCAAAGACAGAAACAATTCCAAGGGGAAATTGCCTTTCTGCGCAGCTAGTCACAAAGCACTGCTAAGCAAGCAGGTCTCCACCTCTTGTCTCCAGGTTGGGGCACATTTTACCAGGGCTGCTAGATCCTCAATTTGGCCAGATTTCTATCTTCCTCTTGGATGGCAGCACTACCCAATCAGGACACACAATTAGCATATCAAGACATGTCAGATTAACAAAGGTGTCAGGGTGGACCTACAGCAGCCCCCCAGAGCCAGTCACAAGAATTATGCTTTTGCTGTTCTGAGCCTGTGCACTGGTAATTGTTTCTTTGTAGGCTGCAGAAACATGTTTTGAGAGCTAACAAGGCAAGAATCTTTTCAGTGTTTACAGTCTGTGAAATCTGTTATCCTGTGAACTGCCCTGAGACCTGTGGGTATAGGGCTGTATATAAATTAAATTTAATAACAACAACAACAACAACAACACAACCTGCAGTAGCAGCCCTATTATTATTTTTACTAATATGTGGTTACAATTTAGTTTGGCTGTTGAAAATGTAGTGCGCTTTTCATATTGACTTATAGAATGAAGCATTTTCATAGACTTTGAGGGCAGCAGACTCCAAAATTTCCATTCTTGGGTAAGGTGTATGTTGAGTATCTGCTTCTCCCGCAGCTCTTAAAAGCGTAGGTGTATCTAGAAAAAGAGGGAGCAAGGTCTACTGTCTCTGATACTGTAAGCATAGATATCCATGTTATATAAATGTTGGGTGATCATTAATATTATCATCACCTCAGAATTTACCAGATTCTTATTGTGAACAGTGATGTCAGAGGGAAACAAAATGCAGAAATGTAACTCTTCCCCCCTCCCACCTTCAACAAACAGGTACAGATAAATTTACTGAGCCTACTCAGAAGTAACCTCCATTGAGTTCAATAAGGCTTACTACCCTCAGATAAGAGAGTAGAAGGCTGCAGTCTTTGTTCATTTTGTGAAATAGTGCATATGATTTCTGACTAATTTCTAAGGAAAGATATTACCATCCACTGTTGAGTAAAACTTCTACATGCTAGGATTATTCTTCAATAGAAATCACTAGGCCCAACAGAGACCAGCTGTCACTGATAAGTATAAACTACCACAGGAACTAATAAGCACCCACTGGAAAAAAAACCTTCTGTACATATCAGGAAAGGGAAGTTTGCATGCTTGCACTTTGTGTACAAATGTGACCACAATACCCACCATAGCTGTCAACTTACAGATTTGAAAATAAGGGACCAGCAGCCTTGAAGACAAGGGACTAGCAGCCAAAATAAGGGACCTGCAGCCTCACCTGTTCCAGGCACTCCAGTCTTCCTGTCCTCCGGCAGTCTGGTCAAACTCATGCTGGGTAGCTTCGAGAACACTCTCCAACCAACTTTGTAACCAGAGGTTCAACTGAATAGAATCTGAATCACAGGCACCACAAGGCCTATGCAGCCTCAACTTAAGATGGCTCCCCGGCCTGGCTTTGCACTGCAAAGTTTGCAGCAGTACGTGCACCATAATGGCGTCCAACATTCAAAACCCCCCTCAGCTTGCATTAACTAGCCACACACAAGGCATGCAAGCTCCACCCCCCAGTCGTTCTTAGACTTCTTATTGGGTGAGCAACACAGCCAAGAAACACAGTTGGAGCCTCCCTCCTCCCTGGCCGGCAGGGAGGGAGGGAGGGAGAGGAGCTGCTTCCTTTGAAATTTAAGGGATATCATTTAAGTGACATTTAAAGGACATCCGTCAATAAGGGACAGCAGCAGGACATGGCGCTGGAATAAAGAACTGTCCCTTCAAATAAGGGACACTTGACAGCTATGATACCCACCCATGGTTTTCAACAGCTGTGGGAAAACTTTGGCCCATGGATCTAATTATGCCCACCAGGGCTCAGTGTTTGGCCCACCAAGGCATTGTGGGCAAACTACACTCACTTTTCCTGGGCCCAGTGTCATATATAATGTCAGGTGAATGTAACTTCAAGCTGTGGCTAAAGGAAGAGAATCAGGAGGGCAGTCACAGTGTGCTTGCATTCTTCATTCTCAGCCAAAAGTCAGTGCTTTTTCCATTTTGTGCCTTTTTCTGCCCAAGAGAATGAAAAAGGCAATTTTCAACTTATACCTACTGCAAGGTTACTTATATTGCACATGTTTTAAATTCATTCCGGGCAGGTATCAAATCACACAATTCTAGATGAGCTAAAGGTTAACTATGGTTCTAGCCTACAGTTTGCAACTGTCATGCTAATTATTTTGTTAGTAGTTAGCTCTCTGTTAGCCACATTAGAAACTCTGCTTTCATACATTAGAGAGTACGATACTGGAGAGTCTGTTCCCTTTTTTGGATATTAAAGACTTATGAAAGGGTCTTCTCAGTTTTGGGGAATTAAAAATGTTCTGAATATTCAAGCTCATTGGTCCAAATTCTGCATAATTTTTAAAATAGTGTTTTTAAAAGCAAGATTTAAATTTGAGGGCGGAGCTATGGTACACTGCAATTCTATATACAGTGGTACCTCTGGATGCGAACGGGATCCGTTCCGGAGCCCCGTTCGCATCCTGAGCAGAACGCAACCCATGTCTGCACGTGCGCGGGTCGCGATTCACCGCTTCTGCGCATGACGTCATTTTGATCGCATGCGCGGGTGGTAAAACCCGGAAGTGACCCGTTCCGTTACTTCTGAGTCGCCTTGGAACGCAACCTGAAAACACTCAACCTGAAGCAACTTTAACCCGAGGTATGACTGTATATGTAAGAAAGTCCCATTAAACTCCAAGGGACTTATCTGTGAGTAGAAGGCATCTATAGGATTCAACTGTATGCTTTCAGAACATGAATGAGAGAAGGAAAACTTAAAAGCTTCCTCAGATATAAATTAACACAGTGAAAGCCCTTAATGAGAGGTTTGTAAAGAAAAAGAACAATGATATAAAATGTTTTTTTCTCCATGCAAAATGAAACTTTCTGGAGAATTGGGATCTTGTTATGACCAGGAGAAGGAATTTGGGTATATTTATTATTCACATCATCTAAAAGCAGCAGATATGCAATATACATATTGAGAATTACGGTAACCTTCTTTCCATTCTTACTGACAAAGACTTCTGTGTAATCTAAAAGGTTGCACCTGCAGAAGCTGGTTGTAACACAATGCTCATCTATCTGCAGTGATGTATGACACAAGAGAAGAATAAGGAAAAAAACACATAAAACGAAGTCAGGAGGTGACAAAACTGTAACAGAACCAAAGGCCTGAGGGATAAATATGTTTTGAAGTGAAAAAAAGGAAGTGAAGGTTAATTAAACAATATCTGACAGCTCAATTTCATATGCCGCACATATTGAACAATGCAATGGATCAGGTAATTCTCAGTATGCCCATAGGCTTGCCATATGTTCAGTAAATTATTCAAGTCATCAATTAATATTTACACACTGAAACCTTCTCCAACAAAGCAGCACACATATTGGAGAAGAATTCACCAAGAAAAAAGATAAATCTGGATTTAGGGGCCTGGGTTTTAATTTGGCATATATTTCAGAATTCTGAGGCAAACAAAGGCATTATCCCTGGTTACAGTACCTAAGGCAGCTGCCTACACATATTCATATTTCTTTTTATGCTTTATTCTGTGGAGATATGAATGCGAGTGGATTATAGATTTGCTTAATGAAAGTTTAAAAATAGAACTTATTTAACAGGATATGAAAAATGTACTGAGCTGGAAGATGTTCACTTTCCAGAAACCACTATATAGTGTACACATATATCCACTCTGTACGTAAGAGGGAGAAATTAGATGATTGTTGCTAAGCAATCTGAAGTGCTTTTCCTTTAAACAGTGCACAGAATTTTCATTCCATTGGAATAGTTATACAGGAGGTTACCTGAATGTTTATTTTCTTCCTTTTGCTTTCATTTTCCCCAATATAAACATTTTTTAAAAGCAATTTTTAGTTCTCCAATGAGCAGTTTGTGGTCCCTTTGCATAGAGCATTTGACCATCTACTTGACAGCTATAGAATTATTTTGCTGTCTCTCCCATTATTGATTTAAAGCCTCCTAGCATTTAAAGCCTCTGAAACATTTATTACCTCTGAAACCTTTCTTAAAATCAAAATCTCATCTAGTTTTTCAAGTATATCCACATATTGCTTCAGATATTGAAGCAGATATTAGAATCTGAACATGCAATGCCTTAGATTGCAGGTGGAGGCTGAAGCTTGCATGCAAGGATTTCCAAGCATTTTTGGCTGAACACACTTAGAAACCTCCCCATAACTGGAATCCCTGATAAGGCAGAGCTCTGGCCATGAGTAGCTTTATAACAAAACAGACCTCTGCAGACATCTAAAAGAGAAGCATACCTAGGGAGGTTGGAGGTGCGGCTTGTGTGTGCAGAGCTGTCCAAAGTTTAAAAAGTCATATTGATTATTTAGTGACCTGGATTTCAGGCTGTTTATTTATATTATTGCAGCTGAAAAGGCTTCTAAATTAGTGTGGTAGCAGTAATGTTTAATTATTCAAAACTGTGTAGGAGGTCTTTCTCAGACTTCTTAATAACAAGCAAACATCATCCCACAGAAATAAAATACTGGGGGACGGGGGGGGGGCAGGTAAGCACCACCTTGCATAATCGACCACATGACACAGTGCATGCACACCATTTGAATGGCAATGAATGCCTATCAAATTTGTGAGGCCCTGGCCTCCTCAAATATTTCGGGGGGGGGGGGGCTGAAGGGACCTTGCCCCCTGGGAGTTGGCACCTATGCATAGAAAGGAATGCTGAAAATCCCATTTACTGTAATATGCTTTGGCATCAACACCCATACAGAAGGTTTTACTGGAAGAGTTCAATTGGTGCTAGTGGATTATTACTGTGGGCTAATCAGGGCTAAGAATAGTAATAAGCTCATCAGAATTGTCTCTCACCAGTAGTTTGCCACATTATTTGGTACTGGCTTGGGACTGCTTTCCTTAATCACTTTTCGTAATTCCCATATTGAATTTTAAATTCACATCGCAATTTGACAGAAACTGATAAAGAAGCTTACTGTAAATCTAGTCAGAAGCCATACAAACTTGTTAAAGGTAAAGGTAAAGGTACCCCTGCCCGTACGGGCCAGTCTTGACAGACTCTGGGGTTGTGCGCCCATCTCACTTAAGAGGCCAGGGGCCAGCGCTGTCCGGAGACACTTCCGGGTCACGTGGCCAGCGTGACATCGCTGCTCTGGCGAGCCACAGCCGCACACGGAAACGCCGTTTACCTTCCCGCTGGTAAGCGGTCCCTATTTATCTACTTGCACCCGGAGGTGCTTTCGAACTGCTAGGTTGGCAGGCGCTGGGACCGAGCAGCGGGAGCGCACCCCGCCGCAGGGATTCGAACCGCCGACCTTTCGATCGGCAAGTCCTAGGCGCTGAGGCTTTAACCCACAGCGCCACCTGCGTCCCTTTTACAAACTTGTTAAGACATCATAAATCATGGACAAATATGACATTCAATATATTTTGAAATCCAGGGTGTGATGAAATCAGAATCAAAGCACAGCTTTACAGCCGTCATTGGCTGAATGAATACTTCCCTGGGTAGTCAACATGTATTTTTGTGATTTTATATTGTAAACCATCCTGTGATACTCAGATGGAGGGCAGTATAGAAATTAATTAATTAATTAATTAATTAACAAACAAAACTCACATTGATTATAATGGCACTGGATAGCAGAGGGCAATTAGGAAGGTATGGGTTATTTGTAGAATTCTTTATGTATTTAAGAGAATAAAAATGGCTTTCTGAAATTTCCTTCCAAAATCTACTTTGGAGAATCAAAATAAGAGGGAAAAGACTAACACAAACACCCACACACCCAATAAATGTCAGCCAGCAATGTCATTCCCAAACTGTGAACAGATGTCTATATATACTTTTTATGTTTCACTCTATTTTGTTCAGACAGAAGAAGAATCCAGTGGGATCAGACTAGACGCCCGTTCAGCCTAGCGTTGTCTTCCTAAAATGACCAACCAAACACCTATGAGAAGCCCACCAGCAGCACATACGTACAATAGCACCCGCCTGCTGGTGTTCCTCAGTAACTGGTCTTTTAGAGGCATACTGCTTTTGATACCGGATGCAGTATATAGTTCACGAATTTGTCTAATCCCCTGTTAAAGTCATCCTAGTTGGTGGCATCGCTATGTCCATAGCTTAATTACGTGCTATGCAATGATGTACTTCCTTGGGTCTTGTCCTGAATCTTCCAGCATCTGGAACCATTGGATAATATCAGATTCTATAATTATGCGAATGGATTTCCAGATGGTGCCTGATTTTATACATTGCTTTAATATTTTCTAATCTAAAAAGCCCAAACTTTGTAACCATTCTGCAAAGAGGAGCTGCTCTTTGCTCCATCCGCCCCCTTAATCATTTTAGTTACATGTTTGTGCAGAAGCATGGGGGAAAGGGCGTGCTGGCTCCATCAGCTGGTCAAAAAAGAAAAGAAAAAAAGAGCTGCCAACTGAAGCAATGATGCCTTCAAGGGAAGATCATCCTGGCCCCAATGGATATAAATGCCTGCTCATCTCTTTGTTTAGGCCTCAAAGAACTGATATATCTCCTCTACCTTTGCTTTTCACTTCTCTTGTGCTTCTTTGTAAGCCAGATGGCACTGCGCCTGTCTGTTTTTTAATTGATGTGAGATGTTTTAGGAGATAATTACATGAAAAACAGGGTAAAGGTAAAGTAAAACTGAGATTCCTCTCCATTTGCTTGACACTATATCCTTGAACTATAGAGTGACACCACTCCCTCCCCTATCCTTCTTGTAAAGCAGACATAGCAAATCTGCAGCCCAGATCAGGCACACTAAGCCATTGTGATGGTTGGTCATCCTTGACCCCGTTTACTGGCAATCCTTGCAGCCACCCCCCCCCACCGCTGGATAAAAGTCCCTCACCTCTCTAACCCAGTATACCCCCCCCTTGCAAGAAGGGGTAGTGCGCACTGGGCAGGGAAGAAAGCCTTTTGAATGCCCCCCTCAGATCTCTCTGTGTGTGGTATCTGTGGCAAGTGCATATGCTGTTTGTGAGATGGGGGGGGTGGATGGGGTGGCAATGCCTGCTTTAACAACACCCACTTTTGCTTTGGCCATGCCCACCAGTGCCATGTGGCCCTCAGAGGGCTGGCATACAGTGAATGCGGCTTTGAAGCCGAAAAAAGTTAAGTCGCCACTGCTATATAGCATTTTTATCTAGAGATGACCATATCTCACCCTTCATTCTACCAGGTTTCCACAATGCCTGCTGTATTTATGTTCTCCTTTAACATCAAGCACTCCAATTACTCCATTTGGGCTCAGAACCATTCAGCAATAGCAGAGAAACATCCTTCTAAGCACGCTAAGTGCCACCCCAACAAGAGGGAAACCCAGCAGCCAAACCAAAATTTCAACATCCCTAAAAAAACATACACCCCAAACCCCACTTTAAGAGCTACCATTTCTTTGCAGCACAAAGTTATTACGCTGGCAGGTGCATTTGAATACTGTGTTGTCAATCCTGCTGGCTACACGGTTTTTAACTTGCTAGGATGTTCGCACAACTTTTTTTTCTTTTTTTAAAGAGAGATACAAAATGCAAGGAGCCACCTTGTGGATAATGTGTTTAGGGGACCCGAAGAGGCTTTCATTATAATTACTGCATCAAATACAACCTGGAAGAGGAGTATAATAATACTAATACCCTCAATGCAACCAGGTATGAAGCTGTTAGACGCAGAGGAAATCACCGTGACCATTCTCGTTCGCTATTGCTGCCGCATTAAACCCTCCGCTCCGCTCCCACCCCATAACTCCCTGCGCCATTAATGCTTCGGCAAGGATCGCAGGGGAGTCGCCGACCTGCTTCGCCCCCTCCTCGCGGGAAGCTGCAGCTTTCGAGTGAGGGGAAGGGCTATTTCCTCTCGCTGAGCTGGTTTTCCTACCGCATCCAGTCCTGCCGCGTCTGAGAGCAACCCGCGAATTAGCTAGCGAGGCAGAGCACGGAAGCCCGAGCCTGCAATCTCGTCTCCATTTACACGGGAGCAAAGCCCCTCCGAAAACGCCCCCTTCCTTCCTTCCCAGTAAACAAGCCGAGGATTGCTCTGTCGGTTTCCCCATTTCTCCGCCACCTTCTCCCTTCCCGCCTTTTTTTACTCTGGGAGGCTCCTGGCGGCGACCCTCTCTACTCACCCTCTGATTTTCCTCCAACTCTCCCCATTTTGATGCGCCTTTTGCGGCGCGCGCGGCCTGACGCCCGGGGAGGAGGAGGAAAGACCAGGGCCGGTGCCGAGCTGCTGCTATACCGAAGGACAAAAGCAGGTCGGCGCTTGCTTTTCTCGCCGCTCAGGCTGGCGGCTTTTTGAAAGCATCATGGCTTAGCCCCCAGTTCCCCTTGGCTGGAAGGAAAGGCCGAGGCGGCTTGTTCACCTGCTGTGGCGACGCAGCCTGCGCCTCCCTGCTCGCACGCGCTCCCTCGGGATGGCCGGGGGCCAAGCTAATAATAATGCCCGCTTCGCCGGCTTTTCACAAAAGCTCCTCGCTGCTCTTCACAAAAACAGCTACTGCCCCAATGGCGGTGGTTGGTTTTTTTTTTGTTTTTTGTTAGCTTTCTCGCACACGAGGAAACGCATCACCGGAGAGATGCTTCTGCAGAGGTTATTCGGAGGAAGAGTCTCTGCATAGTCTTAAGCGCCCTCATAAGGTTACCAAGCAAAAATTTAAAAAATACAACCCAACGTTAAGGAGAACCGTCACATCCTATGTGTAAAAATGGATTTCAGAAACCGTTTACTCAAATGCCTTCCACACATATGACCCAAGAATGGTTTAGTCCTGCAATTACTGAGATTATTTGTACATTAGGTGTTTTTATCCAGTCTTATTGTTTGAATTCTTGTCATGGCATCATTTCGTGATTGGCTAATATATTTGATTTGTTTTCTTCATTGACCGAGTTTCATTTTCCTTAGTAGCGTTATAGAAGCAGATTAGCAGATTTGGCTTGACTTTCCCCCTACTCCAAAACACCACCTGAAATGAGGTCAGATGGGTAACTTTGAATGTATTTTTAGCAGTGAGGATATACAGTGCTGACTCATTTATTATTTTGCATCAGTAAAGACACACATAATCTGTAAATGAAAATGGAACCTGCCCAGGATGCCTGAACTGAAAGGCAGTCAATACACTTTGGCTCTGAAGCTTATTGGTCTCCATGATGTCTTCCTAAGAAAAGGCTCACTAGCACTGTCATTTATGCTCTGTCAAATGATTTGGTCCTGTTTTAAAGTCACAATCTTTTGTTCAGAGCTCATCAGTGACATAAATATGGTTTAGGACACCTTGAGATTTGCAGACGTTAATGTTGTATTAAATTGTGTTCCAAGTCCTTTGGAATTTGACAGACAATTTAACTGGCTTCTAAGGCCACTCATGGTGGATAAACATCTTATGACTCAGCTGGCAGCATATGTGGTGACCTTCCATAAATGCAATAAAGCTAATAAATTTTCTAACATGTAGACTGATTATATAGATCCATTTGCTTGAAAATCAGAGCACTGGTTTACTATGGACCACCAGTTGTACCTTGTCTTCTTTCCTTCCTCTCCCTTGAATTTCACATCTCATACCCACATTTGTTTAATTCAGAAATGCATAGGATTTGTCAAGTTTCAGTTCTCTACAATAATTCATTTCATCACATCTGTAAATAACTTGCAGTCAATGATATCACCATGTTCAAGTTTATTATTATTACAGTACAGCTGCTGCCTACTGCTGAGAGCACATTACCTTCATTTCTCTCAAAACAGGGGTAATATATTTTGTTAATCAGCTGCTCAGTGTGAAGTGAATGAATAATAGCTATTCCTTCAGAAAGAAGCTTCAGTTGCAGCATTATTTTTCTTTATGCCACTCCTAAATAATGTTCCTTCTCCATCAACTAACTTTGCCAAGAAGGTGAGGCCAAGCTGTATTAAACAATTAATGCAAGTTAAACATTGGCATTTTCTATTACAATTACTCCATAGAGATTTAATTATAAGGTCCCACTTAATCCTTTATATTTTTATGCAGAGAAATGTATTTTAATTAAAACTCATGCAGCAGTACAATTACTTGGTAATTTGATAAATACATTCAATTAGAACTTTCTTCTGGTTTTGGGAGTCATACATTTTTTGCATGTAGTTCTGCAGTGTTTAAAATGATTCCTAAGAACAAATATAGAATCTGCTTAGAATAATAATGTTTTTTTTCTGTTGAGATATAGAATCCAGCCATATCTGTGTCTCAAGTATAAACCTTTACATGTCCATATTTCTAAGAAACTATTTGTGAATGCACTTCAACCAAAGTTAAGCATTCTTAATTAACTTGATCTCACTGTGCGATTCACCCCTTCCTGAGCTCTGTGTTAGTTAGCAGTGACAAAGGCCAGTAGTAATAGGTTTAGGATTATATTTCCGCCTGATGTGAGCTAGGGAAAAGAGGTTTCAGTCTGCAGCGACAATATGAGGTCAGGGCACAATGTGGGCTGAGAGTTTGAATCCTGGGCTACCACCTTAGGAGAAGCAAGAACCTATTGGAGTGTAATGCTTTGAACCCCTCAATCATAGGCTCAGATTGTATATATGTGTAAATAAACCATGTATCATAAAGACACCACTGTGCCTCATTTCCAAAGGAAACATGAACCATGGGTAAGCACCTGGATACCTGGAATTGTGCACTGCTTGTGGTGGCATGTAACAATACCATTCCCAGAGAATTCAGGTGTGTGCAGAAGTTTTAACAAGTAGAAAGCAGCATAGAATAAGGCATTATTACAAGCTTCCATCTAACCATGCTCCATTTTCTTTCTCCCTACTTCATTTTCATATTTCCTCTAGCTGCTTTTGAACGGATGCAGACCTGAATTTAATATGAGCAATTGTTTTTATGAAATAGCTTAGGGGTGGAGGGGGCGACATGGGACAGGAAAGTGTGGGGGAATAACCAGTTACTATTATGAATAGATGAAGGCTTGAGATCTAGGGTTCTCTAATACAGCAGAGTTGAAAAGATAAAAACTTGTTTTTAAAAGTACCAAACACTATTACTCCAACAGAAGCAGGTCTTCTTCTTTTAAAAAAAGTAGAATCTTCCAGATGAAACACTGAAGAGCTATCTAACTCAGCTAAAGGTACCTGCTCCCATTATGCTGATTTTTGAGCATTTTAAAGAGTATATTTGTAAGAAACTGGAACTGGCCACTAAGAGAAATTGAATCTTGGCATTTTATTCTTAATGTGTTTAAACAGTTGGCAATTGTATTTTATTCTTTTTGAGCCAAATGGTGATGTACCAATTTTTAATTATTTTATGAGACACCTGCCCCTTTTTAGCTAAAAGACAAGCCTGGGTGTTGGGAGAGCAGTCAGGGGAATCACATTTCATACACTGCTTCTGAAGTATAGTGAGAGAGCTTCTGATGGCAAGGCATTTAATTAGGTTTTACATGGAAAATATAAATGTTTTTTTCATCTTAATTATAAACATCTGGTAATTTCCAGCTTACACAATGCTGCTTATAAAACTCGATTCTTTCATGCAGAAAATATAATGTGTTGGGTCTTTCAAAACAAAATTAAAAAAAGAACTTGCAGAGCAACCAAGGCTCATTATATTATGGAATAGTTTGTGCACATGCTCATTTACATGAAAAGAGAAAAGTTGCTTATGACATTTACTCAGGGCTAATTCAAGCAGTACTGGAAAATGCTATCAAGGAAGCAAAGCACAGTTGCAGCTACTAGAAATAAACATCTGTGCAAATGATTTTGTGCAAAACACAGTTTGTTCAAATAACAACATGTGCTATGTGAGCCTCAGAAGACTAATTCCACAGCTGATCAAATAGGAGTTTTAACAACAAAAGTATTTCCTTAATAGCTTGAAAGGTTTGGTGACAAATTTTCTAGTTCCCCCCGCCCCACTCCACTCTGGAAAACTAAGTCATATATGCAGTTTTATTAAACCCTGTTTGGTACAGGCCAAGTAGGAAGAAAACTACCACCACCTCAACAAAGAGTCATAAATCAAAACAAAGAGAATCCATAGAGTCTTATCAGTAAATGCACCTGCTCACCACAGGCTTGTAGCACAAAAGCCAAAAAACAAGCTAGCAGTCAAGACTGGGAATCTGTTTCCTATCTCCATAAAAGCTTGTGATGTTCAAGTTTTCTTATTATTTAAATACACTAGTCTTCAGGCTGGTTCTTACCCAGCTGTAACACAGGAGCAGTCAGACACTTTTGAAAAGACAAGGGGCATATAGCAGCTAGGCTATCCTTTGCCCATGAAACCATCTCCTACCATTTCACGAACCTTTCAGTTTTAACTGTTTTTTGCCGATTTCTTTGAAGTCTGTAATCCTCACTTTGAGGTGACGATACTATACCTGTGGAGAATTTCAAGTGCAATTTCAAGAGAATTTCAAGAGTTGTGGTTTGGAAGCGAAACAAATAAAATATAGAGAAGAGCTTGCACACTTGCCAGTACTATAGTGGTTTACAGTTTAACAGCACAATCCCGCACATGTTTACTCAGAGGTGAGCTCCATGGGGTTTAACCAGACTTATAGGTTATATACTTGACCAACAAAAGACACTTAATATGGAGTAATTACCACTGGATACAATAAAACTTACACCCAAGAAAATAGGCATTAAGATTGTACTTTAAATACCACCAGTTAGTAACTGACTGGAAGTTTTCCAATAACTTATTAAGATAGAAATGCAACAATTCAAGCAAATATATTTCTTATTTTAAAAATATGTTAATGGTGCTGCTATAATTCTTTGATTTATAACTTATTGAACTAGATATGCAAGACATATCATATACCGGGGGGGGGGGGCGGGGAGTGAATGGCTACTACACTCTGATGTACCGGAGGTGGCATGCTGCCATCTTAGTTCTGGAAATGCTAGGTAAGAAAACAAACAAACAAAATCGATTTACAAGTTAACATGACATGTTACTTTAAGTCAGGGGTCAGCAAACTTTTCTTAGCAGGGAGCCGGTCCACTGTTCCTCAGACCTTGTGGGGGGGCCAGACTATATTTTGAAAAAAATAATGAACGAATTCCTATGCCCCACAAATAACCCAGAGATGCATTTTAAATAAAAGCACACATTCTACTCATGTAAAAACATGACATTCCATGGGCCGGATTTAGAAGGCGATTGGGCCAGATCCAGCACCTGGGCCTTAATTTGCTTACCCGTGCTTTCAGGCAAGAAAAACAGAATCCCAGGATGAGATTTTGTGAAGTAGAATTTGCTTGTTTCCCACAAACAAACAAACAAACAAACAAACAAACATTAAAGCATTTACACACTTGAATCAGATTTCATTTTAAATTTATTCGTGGCTTCCATTGCAAACATAATTGCAAACAAGATTTAGGTCATTTTAAGTCACATGTATTCTCAGCAGTGCAAAACCAGCCAGTGTTGCTGTTACATACTTTCCATGTGCCCATTTAAATTTGAAGGTGTCACAATATATAGGGGAAAAAATCACAAGAATCCATTCACAAAAAGTGAACAGTTAATTTAATTCTATTTTGTAGAAAAAAAAGAATTAAGTACATTTTACAAAATTGCAACTGTAATTACAATCTCACAAAAATAATTTAATGTCCTATATACCCCCCAGAAACTGTAGTTGAAACTGCCCATCACACATTGTTTAACAAAGCATCAGCCAAACACATATGAAGGCAGCTCAAGAAACAAGTGATTTCCAGGTTCTTTTATGGTTTGCTGTTTCATCATTTGTTTGGAAAAAGGGGTTAGTATTTGGCACTTAACTCATATCTTTGAAACCCAATGTTATCACACACTTAACACCCTAGGTCTGTGTCCATTCCATTGGCTTCCTAGGAAAAAATACAGTTTATTCAGCCTGCCAAACACCTGCCCCCTGCAAGCTCTCCCCTCCCACTTTCCTCTGAAAGCTAAGCTCATGGAAATAAGCAGAATACATTGTAAGAGAACAAGGCTGTCCCCTGTGCTAGCAGGGGAAAGCCTTGGCTTGCCAAATACGGTCCAAGCTACACTGTGCCTGTGCAAGTTATAAGGCTAAGACGTGGAGTTTTACATATCCTACTACCAAGTTCACATGTACAGAAGTTCTGACACAAACCAATATTCCAAATTGCTTTTGTCATTACATTTATCAACATGCTGAAACATTTAAAACCCAATCTACATTTAAGGGACAACGTTGTCAAGAGTATTATAGAATTTACACCAAGTGCAGAATGTGCTGCAGCTTCAGAGACCATTGTTTCAGATTTTCATTGCACTTAATGAAAAGGCATTGATATTAAGTGTCCTATAAAGACCTAAAATCCTTTGAATTTCCAATGCTTAATGTTATTTCCCAAGTGATCAAACACAAATATTCTGTAAGAGTGAAGACAAAGTCACATGAGACACACATGGAAACCATTTGAGCATGCACATTCCCTTTGGCTCCTAAGTGCACATACTTAGAAATACACATCAAACTTTCAAATCAGGCAATTTCATGTTAAGATTACACCAAGCCCTCTTTATTTACCAAAAATAATCTTTTGCATGAGATTTTATAGCAGGGAGTAAGCTATGCCATTTATCCACATAGGAGCTACTTTTTGCTGCCATTTTTGGGTACATTCCAGCAATCTGAGGCATCTCAAAGGACAAGGCAGACTGGATCCAACACGTTCTTATGTCCAATTCATTTCAGAGATGTGGAAATCAAAACTCCTTCCAGCTACAGGCAGCATTGGAAGCAGGAAAAAAAAAAGATAATGTGGGGGACATATCTGGGAGGACCAGAGTGGCCTTTGATGAAACCCTGTTACAGTCAAGATTTGAAGGGGGTATTTGTCCTTGCTTGCCTTTTCTAATATAGTTCCCACTCCATTATTCTGTTACTTTACAGCATTCCAATTTCAGCAAAAGGGATACAGAGAAAAATAGGATGGTGGTGGCAATGATGGTAAAGGCGGAAAAGGGAACCAGGTTGTGAGCTGACAGGTGTTTCTACTGATATATTTTTTTAAGAAAAGAAACAATTCCCTCCAAAGACTGTAGAATGGATCACTTGAAAATGTGTCAGTTTAGCTTTGACATTATTTGCTAGCAAGTACTGCTTTTGCTTTGATGCCTAAAAACCTACACTTGCACCCAAGATGCAAAATTGCCACTGTCCAGAATGTGGCTATGCTAAGAGACAACCTTTGGTCCTGAACTTTCCCATTCCTACACCACCAGCTCCAACACATCCAGACAATAGAAAGGTTCATTTGGACTGCACCTGCTGCCCAAAGAAAACATAACAAGTGCCTCCAAAACTATTTAATCTGTATCTTTACACATTAACGTAGTACTTTGCATGTGGAGCTTCTTTGCTGCCTAGGTCTCTGGCTTGCTAATGTATAGGTGAAAGCGCATATATTTAAATCTGAAATACACGTTTGGAAAAATAATCTTGTTAATTACCTTGTGGCACTTTCAGGATTTAGGGTCCTCATTACTGATGGACAATGCACATGAACAGAAGAGAATAAATCAGTTATTCGGGTTTTAGTGTAAGGAAAAAGCACCATTAACCGCTTCAGTATTGGAAGAGTCTAAACTGATGATGATACAGACAGGCGTTGCTCCATTGGTCACTACAGAGATAGCACTGACAGACACCATTATGGGCAATTTTCTAGGAAATGGAAAAAGCCATCATGACTTTACAGATGTGCATACTGTGCCAAGTTTTTGAACCGTACAGTTGACAATAATACAACCCTTTTCTTTGTGGCAATTTCCCATGTCGAAATGTATAAAACAGGTGATGATGGTGGAGGAAGTTAACAAAAGGTTTGCATCCCAGTGTACATTTAAGTAGGGAACATGGGGCAGCAATGTTGTGTGTGTTCCTCATTCCACGTTCAAGTCCTCTCCTATATATTCATGTTATTTTGACAATTAACCAAGTCAAAACAATCCCATGATATTGGAAGAGAGCACCAGATTCTCTTCGGATGCTGCAATCTCCTGGAAATCCATTAAGGAGCCTCATTTGCAATTACCTTAAATAGAAAACATATTGTCAGGTGTTGAATACTTCTTGCTGAAAAAAAAAAATGCAATGTTTATGATTACTTTTTGAGGAGAGGTTTAGCTAAAGGCAGTTCTCTCTTTCTCTTTTTTGGGGGTGTGTGTGGAGAAAGAAGAGAAAAGTCTTCATATGGGTATCACCTCTGTAGAGAGAGGCAAACACAATACAAAGAACAATTAGGCCTTAGTCCAGTCCCTGTCAAATCTTTTGGAACATAGCCTCAAGATTTGATTGTAGTAAAGAATACAAAAGATGGGTCTGATATTCAGAGGCAAAATCCAGTGGCAACTTCTCCTGCACAAGTCTCATTGAAATGATTAAGTTAAGCTATAGTAGGTAAATTCTGGATAGGAAGCCCATTCATGCCCCACAAGTCAGCGAAAGGTGAACTGATAAAGGTATTAATATTCTGCAAATGTTTTTCTCTATATCATGGGAAGAACACTGCACATATCTACCACAAACCTACAAACCGCTGGTCGACTCTAAAGTGAATTACAGCTTCATAATATAAATTGCAATGGGCTCACTGCCTTGAAAAAATTAGACACCATCCATAGAATTTAGATTGTGCACTGAAACATACTGCACTAGTCCCATGCAGATGACACTCACCTGTCAGATCTACTGCAACTACACAATCCATGAAATTCCCTCTGCTATTAGTAACATACTAAGGCATGTACACAAGCACAATTAACTTTATTCTCTACAGCATGGTACAGCCACTGTAGTGCCCTCCAGATTTTGTTGAACTTTAACTCCCATCAGCCCCAGCCATAAAGGTCAGACATCAGGAATTATGTGAATTGTAATCCATCAACATCTGGAAAGTACAATGTTGGCTATTCCTGCATGCTACATCACTCTAAAAAGGAGTAGTACTTGGGGTGGTTTTGCTGCATGCGTATACTTTTTCCAGTAGTGATCCAGACTAATTAGCCCACCAAATATTCTCCACAAGCTGCAAATGAAATGGAAGTTTATATCAAAATATTGAACCACCATGATCTTTTCAAATGTGAGACCCTAATCTTATGACTAAGTTAGATCATCAATATAATTTGTTTGAGGGAAATTAAAAAACCAACTAGCCAACCAACCAACAAAATTGCACACTCTTTTAGGAAACAAAATCTTTTTGATGTTAATGATGGTTTGACCTTAACTGTGCTTGAAATATCAGCAGGTCAGCTTTGTAGAGTTGAACTGGAACAACAGCCTGTTTGGCTCACCCAAAGCATTTATTTGCTGGTCCAGAAAGTTCTAAAGATTTGCTCGTAATGTCTGAAAATGCTGATTTCTTAAAATAAATTATGTAGCTTTTGAGCTTTCAAAGGATAACTCGAATGCATAATTTTGTTGTAATAAGTAGAAAATCAGAACCTATAATCATGCTAAAAAAATAATCATGGCAGTGTGGCTGACAGCAGAAGTCCTACAGAAAATATTGGTTCCAGAGAATCTTAAATCAATGTCTTGAGAAGCTGTAGCTATTTGTGCCACTGTTTATTCAACACAGAACAAGAATACTGAAAACAAAAGGAAAACAAACTAGCAGTGATAACCTTGTAAAAATAAGCTAGTTCAAATAATAATAAACTAACCTGAGATGTACTTTGCTCCGATTAACATTAACAGGCTATTCATTATAAAAAAGCCCAAAGGCAGACTACAGAAGATACTAGTTTCACCTGATGTCATCCAGTAGGAGAGGTTCCAGTCAAGCAAATCAAAAGAGAGATACATGTAAATTGCAAGATTTAGGAATCACATAAATAAATAAAAATTACAAGAAAGCAGCAACATCTGCAAAATGCTACAGATAGTTTTTAACACACGGTAATAATTAGAGCTGAGCCAAGCCTTTCTGCTAAGATATATTCCAACTTTGCATCCAATGTCAATATTCAATGTGATTTAGGCAAAGCCAATCAAATATTAATAAAGCAGACAATACAGAACTCCAAAACAAAGCTGATGTTAAGTATTTAAAAGATTCTTCTAGAGAGAATGCATGGGTGATGGAGGGGCTCATGCATGTGTGTTTCTACCCACATATATATTCATAAACACACACATGCTAACGTGCAATTTAAGAGCTACAGGCACAGGCCTGCACATGCAAGTCTCTCTTCAAAAGAGGAAGATTACATGAGCAAAGCCTAATGAATGTGCAGTGTCCCTTGGGTACCTCCTTCAAAGAATCTGTTTGCTCCATCATCATGCATACTACAACCTCAGTAAGCGGAATATGTATCTACCACTACCCAGACTGCAATCAAAAACACAAAATAGCAGTATTTACCGGTATTTCACCTAATGATCCCTTACAGATGTGCTAAAACCACTGGCTTACAGACTGTTTTATACATGGATACTAGGCAACAATAAGGTCAAGAAGCAACTTGACTAGTTGACCAGCATACATGCTGGGATAGCTCAGTCAGTAGAGCATTGGATTCTTAATCTCAAGGTCGTGGGTTCGAGCCCCATGTTGGGTGAAAAAATTCTGCATGGCGGGGTTGGACTAGATGACCCTCATGGTCCTTTCTAATGCTACAATTCTTTGTTTCTATGATTAAAGCTGCCTTCAGGAACAAAAACTTGCATCTAGTTCAATGGTTCTCAAGCATTTACATTCTAACCCACCTCACACCAATTTTGCTGATTAAGCAACAAGCTTTTCCTCTCTATATCAAAGATACCCTACTCAGCAGTGTGTCGCAACACACTCAAAATGCCATCCCTGACCTATTCAAACATTCTTGGACACATCATGGAATACACAGCATGTATTCCATTATAGTCCTCTTGGTAAGTTATCAAAAGACTCAAGTAATAGCCTTCAAAACAATGAAGAGCTCGCCCAAAGTGCTCTGCAACCTCTTCCCTTGGTTTGTACACAAAGAAAGCACCTAAGGTTTAGATCAGGGGTAGTCAACCTTTTTATACCTACCGCCCACTAATGCATCTTTCTTGATGGTAAAATTTCCTTACCGCTCAATTTTTTTTACCGCAAGTAGAAAGGAGGGTTGTTGTTTTTTTAAAGTACTTAAATTATCTTTTTATTTCTACTTTATGCATGTTTATAATGTTTTTGACTTTATGAAGTTCAATGTGAAAACAATAAAGTAAATTGAAATTACTTCTTTCTTTTATTGTATAAGATAACAAAACGTAACTTGCCAAAACATGAACCACTCAAAACACTATGCTTCTGCCTGTCCCTGTTTTCTCTCCTCCTCTATTTTTTCTTTTTTCCCCTATTTTTCTCCCTTTTTTCTATTTTTTTCTTCCTTTTCCTTTTCATCTCCTTTTTTACTCTTTTCTTTTACCTTCCTTATGGCAATGCCCAGAAGTAAGGTTGAGTTAGTTAGCACACATTATTATTAGTCAACAACAATTATCTCCTTCCCCTGCCTATAACTTTTCCTTTCCTTCTTTCTCCTATTTTACAAGTGCTCTGCTCCGCTTCTGCCTGTCCCTGCTATCGTGCATCAGCTCCCACTCCTCCCCTTCTGTTGCAAACATATTATAATATTATAACATTGCCCCACCAATCGCTCTCCTGCATTTAGATTATTTCCTTTTTTGGCGTATGGCACCACTTGGCAGAGCCAGTTACTTTCTTGATTACCTTATATCAGGCATGGCCAAACTTGGCTCTCCAGCTGTTTTGGGACTACAACTCCCATCATTCCTAGCTAACAGGACCAGCGGACAGGGATGATGGGAATTGTAGTCCCAAAACTGATGGAGGGCCGGAGTTTGGCCATCCATACAAGATGGATACATTTACAGACCAAGCAAGGTGGATACATTCACAGGCAGAGCCACTGGATATTTTCTACTGCAGCCTATGCCTATTCCACTCGCTTGCGCTTTCATGTGCATTTGTGCACTTGTGCCTGCCCACACTTCCTGCTAACCACCGAGTGCAAGAGAGATGAACAGAACGTTCATCTCTCTCAATGGAAGGATTCAGCTTGTGCTGTAGAATCCCCCACCACCCACCTGGAATCCTGAAATGCCCACTAGTGAGCAGTAGGGACCAGTGGACAACCCATGGTTTAGATCAGGGATCAGCAAGGCTTACCTTGCCTGGGCAGGTTCACTGCCACGGAGCCCCCTCCGTGGGCTAGATCGCGCCCCCACGTTTTCTGGCGTCTGCATAGACACGATTTCCGGCATCTGTGCCTGAGCAGACACGATTTCCGGTGCCACAGAAGCGAGTCCCCGCGCTGCGCTGGTTTAGTGCAGCATGCGGGGACTTGCCAAGCAAACGGCTCGGGGGCCACTTGTGGCCCATGGGCCTTAGGTTGCCAACCCATGGTTTAGATTATCCATGGTGCGTTTGATGCAGTTGCTCCAGGCCCCACAACACCCAGAGCCTCGTACCTCTTTTACACACACCTCTATCCACCTTGGTACCCACTCCACCTCTTACTTCACTGTAACCTTTGTGGCTGCATGACAGGTCACAGCAGCTCCACTGCGATTGCAACAAATGCTTAGGGGGGCCATGTGTGAGAGTTAGAGAAATTACAGTATAAACAAAATAGTAGTAACCAGCAAGGCACTGTTTCTTGACCTTCACAAACTTCAGTTCTCACAGGAAAAAGAGAGGATATGGCAACAGATAGTTATGGGGAGGATTCCTGCTGGAGCTATGGGAGAAGGAAATTATTATCTTGAGGTGGGGGCACACCACAGAATGAGGAAGAGACTGGTCTTTTGTTGTTGCGAGGACTCACTCACCTAATACCATTCCAAAGTGTATGATGACTGCAGGGAAAGTTGTATAAATGACTTCCCTAGATGAGGTGTGTGAGAGACACAGTATCTAAAGAGGGACTTTTTTTTTTTTTTGGTGGGTGCCTTTATTAAACTTCATAGTGTAGCCTTCACCACCTTGCCACATCAAATTACTTAAAAGTTTAAGCCTGCTTGGGACACAGACAAGAGAAACTAGGTGGCCTTTCCTTTAATTTTTATCTAGGAAAGGTTTTTGTTTCCTATGATCGACCAAAACAGTGACAAGTCTCCCTATCCCCTCACAACAACCTTATGAGGTAGGCTGGGCTGATGGGCTGGGATACAGTGACTGGGCCCAAAGGTCACCAAGTGAGCTTTATGGCTGAGCAAGGATTTGAAACCAGACCTTCCCAATCAAACACTGCAATGACGATGCCTTTAGAATTACTTTGCAAAATAAGATAGCACGAGTTTGAAAGAAATAGGATCTCATAAAATGGCAGCCTTAGAGAAGACCTGAGTCGCTTGCTAGAACCTGAACAAAATACCCAGAGCTCCATGAAGGACAAAAAGAGAAAAGTAAATATGTTCTTTGATAAAAATCAAGGCTTCATAATTTATTTTGACTGGGAAAAAATATATATAATTACATAGCATTTTTTCTGAAACTTAAGCTATTAAAACATTAATTTTCAGACTACTATCTAGATCTTTAAAGGTGACATTACTTCTGAGTACACATGTGCAGGATAGCACTATAAAACTAATTAACTATGATTTCACTGAAATACTAACTTTAGATATAGATTCATGCTTTGCTTCTGGGCATTTCATTTGATTTAATTGTGAATAAAACACAACACCCTATAGAGCTGGTTTCTTCTTTTTTTTATTGTGCACATTCATGAGGAGAACCCTGATGCCCAAAACAGGAAACACAGATTTTGTTCTTCCTCAGTCTCAAATTCTTGTTCTATTGGTCTGGGTCTACGTTCATTGTGTGCTGCTATATTGATGGGATGAAAACATAAGACAGTGTCATTTTTCTAATCTCTGAATCAGCACAGAGGTTTCCATGTCTGCTAGCCATTGCTAAACTGCCTTTAAAGTGCACTGTCACTAAGGTGAGTTATAAATGCAGTATCTATGCGAGATAACTTAAGAGAATTAATATATACAGATACACACACACACACACACACACACACAAAAATCAGAACACAGAAAGAGCCAGTGAAGAACAAAGCTTAAGAACAGTGTAAGTGTCATTAGCATTGGATATCATTGGCTTGGTTCACACATAAACACCATAGTTAATGTTCAAATACAGTAAAAACACCAAGTCCCCGCTTTGTATTGGGGAGTCAAGAAACAAACTGGGCTACCACTCCAGGATTCTTTGGAGTGAAACAGACTATGAGCTTGTGTTCCTTCGTAATGAAAAACCAAGGGTTATGGTTTGTTGTGCTTGATGTAGAACAGCCAGGAGTGGGGGTAGAAACAAAACGGTGACCTTTAGCACCAGCATGCTGCCTATTCATGCTATAGTTAACTATTGCTAAATGCTTGATGTGAACCAGACCATTAAATGCCGAGGCAAAAATAATAGTGTTCACCCTGGCACAGAACAACTAAGAAGGTGTGGTGGGCAAATATATACAGAGAGTGAATTCCATAGATAAGTGCAATCACAGAGAACACCCTCGCCAGAACACAGCCTCTGCTGCAGATCTAACCAGCACTGGCGATAGGTACCATTCCTTGTTCCATTGCTTCGGGGAGGGAACAACTAGAATAGAGACCTCACCTGTGTGCACAGTGAAGGAATAAATCTAGGCTCCTGCCCAGTTAAGAGTAGCACCAAATGATTATTGGGGGAAAGGGTGTGTGTAAAAAGGTCAAGCTCACAGAGCTACTGCCCCCATATTATCTTTTCTTGAATGCCACCACGTTTAGTAGAGCACACTTGAATGCAGCAGCTGTTTCTGTTGCAAGATGGAGCCACAGGCTGGATGTACAGGACAAATCAGAGGGAACATTGTCCAGTATTTCTCAAATCTTCTCTCTATTCTTGGGAATACTATACCCTCTCTCCTATTACTGTGTTGTCCTCAACTTTTACTGTTTAGTAAGAACATGGACCTTTAAACTTGAGTTTCTTCTTTACATGCCTATTCTAATGAAGAAACAACAACCAGAAACTTTATTTACTTAACTAAAACTTCCCTCTGCAGCTGTTAAGGCTTTAAAGAAATAAAAAGCCATAGTATTCAGTAAGGGTCCAAGGACTCCTTCCACCCAGAAATCACGAAGTTTGAGAACCTTTGATCTAGTTTATGCAAATTCTTCCCGTTGGCTGAAGGAGCCAATATTTTATTATTTTCTTCAGATTTCATATTATAATGCATCTATAACAATCTAATGATAAAGAACAGAATTCTGTGCTTTATCATTGTATTTTTTGGGGAAAAGCTCAAATCAAATCATTACAGTTTAAGGCTATAATTCTAAGCATACCTACAAGGGGGAGGATCTAACTGAAAGAAATAGACTTGCATTCAAATTCGCATACTTAGGATCTCATTACAGGCCAGCTCTTTAGTGCTATTTTGTAAATGACAATGACCTGATTCTCACATCACATTAAGCCATAGTTTAAAACAATTGGTTGTACCCAATGCTAGTCCAACTCAGAGAAGACCCATTGAAGTTAATAGGCATGGCTAACTTAGGCTCAATAATTTCACTAGGTCTACTCTTGAATTGAACTTAATTGGATACAAGCTTTGGTTGAATGTAAACAGAGTACTAACACATGCTGCTGAAAATTTCCTGTAGCACTTCTTCCCCCCTACCTACCCCTTCAGCTGAGTCTGGACTCCAAAGTCTGGCTTGTTATATTGTCAGAATCTAGACTCATTGTTAAGTTTGTCTTCAAGGATTGTTCTTGACTTACCACTGCCCATTCACCTTAAACCATAGTTTGTTTTGTTCTATGGATTAATGTGATGTGTGAATTGGGTCAATGAAATGCAGCCAAAGTTTAATATGTTCAACATGAGAGTTGGGATATATTATTCATGTGACTTCAATAGCAATCTATAAGTCTCAGAATCAGTAAATTTTGTTCAACACAACTTTTCTATTCTGGTTGTTATAAGCCAAATGATTTCAGTCAATGTGGGATTGCAAGCCCCTTCATGCCTTTTGCTGACAAAAGGTAGATAGGACAGCTTCTCTTATTTAAAATCAATCCTACTGGATAGCATAGTATCCATAGATTGCTTGTACCCAATTTATTTACTATTCTCTCTACATGTGAGAATAAAGTCCTATTTCACTGGTTTCAAATAATTTTTTTAAAAAAGGATTGATGTGACTATCTTTTTAGCATTTGTTCATATATAAACATGTTTCTGATTTGCTAAATGCATACATAATTCTGCTTAGGAACCTTTAGACTGAGCTCCTGATGCCATATAAAATTATCATTAAAATGTTAACTCAGGCAGTCAAGAGGAAGCAGATAGCTATTATTTAGATGTTGCCAGGTGCCATAGAGTTTCTATATACTTGGCTAAAAGCATTTATAATCGAGTTGCTCCATAACCACCTGTTATGGAAGTTAGAACTGTTTAAAAAGCTGTGTATGTTCTTTGCTGCAGCCAGTTTAGAACTTTATCTTCAAACAAGATAGGTAAAAGCAGCCTCTGTTTACAAAAGCATTAATCACAAAAGGTGAATGACATTCTTCTAACAAAAACGCAGCCTAACTTTCACAAGCTAGGAATAATTGTAATGGCTTACCGTCTACTTGTGGTTCTGTTGTTTCCCAGCCCATTGACTTCTGAACAGCTTTCTTCCACCTGGTATAGCGATACTCGCTTTCTGAAACCGCAAGGAAATTTTTCATCCCAATTTCTAACCTCTCACACATATCCTGATGCAATGTTATCTAGTCATATCAGATCTGGACTGGTCTTGTTAGTCACATCTAGATAAGAGTCTCCTGAACTCTTTATCAAGTGACAACAACAGTCAAACAGAAGTGTAAAAAGCACCGTACTTTTAGCCCAGAACACACCCGCACTCACTCTACTAGTCTAATTATACCAATGGAACAAACTGCACTAGTCCCTCTAAGTAATGTGAATTGGCCAAGGCCTAGCATGGGCTGATGAATGCCCAGATAATGGATAACGTATATTAGTTTCCTCCTTACCCTCAGGATTGATCTGTGGCTCAAAACGTTCACTGGTCACTGCCGTAAAGTCAGCAGGATTCAGACTCCAGACTCCCACTCCTTCTGCAGCTCCTGCTGCCATTGCTGCTCCCAGTGCAGTGGTTTCAGGCATGGATGGCTTTACTAATAAGCCAAAAATGAAGGCAGAGTGTTTATGGACTGCTTTACATAGCAAGGTATTTACAGGATAATGAAGTAATCACATTTTAAGTGAAGTTAGAACACTAAGCAGAATGCTTGTTTTGTTTTTCATCTTTTGATCTACAAATGCTCCTCCTTATTTCTAGTTCTTCTAACTGGCTTAATGCAGAAAAATAAATGAGAATCTGAGTTAAAACCAAATATATATAGCTTATTAATTAAAAAAAATAGAGAGAGAGCAGCACTGGTTCTTAAGAAACAAAGTAGAGGAAATTGGTAACAGCTGTAAAGATCTTAATATCCTGGATGTTATTGCAATTAATTAACCCCAGGGTTATTTTGCTTCCAGAGATTTTAATAAAAGATGAGTAAGGAGAAAGGGCAAGCTTGTGTCTTTTAAATAATATCTTCTTAAGTTTTAAATAGTGTGCGGGTCAAAGAATTCCCCCCCCCAAACACATGTCCAAATTTAGAGTAGTATTCAACCAAGTTTTACTCAAGAGTAAACCTGTTGAAAGTAACTGACCTCTCTTAGTATTGTTCACTAATTTTAATGGGATTTTCTCTGAGTAAAACTAAAGCTCATCCACACTTCCATTTGCCCTGCTGATTCCCCCGTGAAAAATGCATGGTTTACAGATGAATCAGACCAAATAGCAATTGGGTTTTCTGTGGATTGCCGTTTGTTGTGATTCAGTGCTAAACACCATGTTTCCCCAGGGAAAGCTGTGGGGCAAACACAAAACTGTTCAGACGCATGCCTAGAAAGCATGAGACAAGCGAAAAATCTCTTGGACCAGTGCTTTCTAGGCAAAGGACAAGTAGAAAAGCATGGACGAGCCCTTAGTTGAAGGCCCCCTAGTGTCTGTTGCCTTGTATTACACTCATCCAATTTAATGTTTACACCCAACTCATTAGAACTACGGGTATACAGTGGTACCTCGCAAGACGAATGCCTCGTAAGACGAAAAACTTGCAAAACGAAAGAGTTTTTCCTTTTTTGAGTTGCTTCCCAAGACGGATTTCCCTATGGGCTTGCTTCGCAAGACGAAAACTTCTTGCAAGTTTGTTTCCTTTGTCTTGCAAGTTTGTTTCCTTTTTCTTAAAACCGTGCATTCACTTCAAGAAGCAACTCATAGCACGCGGTGTGGTAGCCTTTTTTGAGGTTTTTGAAGACTTTGGTGATTTTTGAAGCTTTTCCAAAGTCCGTGCTTCGCAAGACGAAAAAATCGCAAGACGAAAAAACTCGCGGAACGAATTAATTTTGTCTTGCGAGGCACCACTGTATAAAGGTCAACATATGCTGCTGGATTTTGAACTTTTACAGATGACATCAAAAACAGAGTTGCATAGCGATATTTACTGAAACTGTCATGATACAAAGAGGACTTGGAAGACATACATAAAATAGAACCCACATAAGCCAGCACACTATTGTGAATCTCTGTACATATATTGTTTGCGGGGGGAAACCCCATTCCATTAAAAAGCCCCTTTGCACGATTCATTTAACAGAGAGCTTGCTTCCTTTATCACAATTCTGTGTGTGTGGGAAGGCGGGCGAGGAGAGGAAACTGCCTTCCATAGCAACCTCTATAGCAGGAGGCAATGCTTTTACCATGAAAAACAGGGAGAGCAACCAGCCTCCTTCTCCTGAAGGAAATTTGACAGGATGATGGCACACATATTTTAAAGGACATTCTTTCTGGGAAAGAACATTGTTCAAGTCATGGTTAAAGGACACATATGTGAAGGGCTCGTTCTAACTGCATGGAGAGGAGCTGAAAGTAGTCATTCACGGATCCAGAATAGCACAGGAAGATAAAATTAACTAGCAAAAACACGTATGCAGATGTAAGCTGCAGTTTTGTATTCAGAATGCCAACTTTTTATGACTCAGCCTACACAAGTAGTTCTGAGCATTCTGCTGCATCAGCTGCTCCAAGAAATACTTTCAATATAAATCTTTAATTGAAATCTTTCCAAGGGATAGGAAGGCAAGTTATCTTGTCTATTCAAACCGTCATACTTATTTGGCCTTGTAAGTAATAATACTAAAAGCACCAAGAGAATTATTGCTTACCTACTGGAATACAGAGAATGTCAGCTTGAAGCTGCATAAGGATCTTATTGTTGGTCATTCCTCCGTCGACTTGTAACTGTCTCAATGGTATCCCACAATCCTTATTCATTGCATCCAATATCTTAAAAGAGAACCATGTCAAACATTTCACACAAATCTCTTCAAAAGGAAGAAAAACTCTTTGGATTGTATCTAACGGCTGTGCAAGCAGAAGGCAGCTTGTGCAATGAATCTCTCTCTTTTACTCTACCTGCCCCTGCACCCTGTATCCTAAAAACCTTCTCCAGAAGGTCAGGGTCCCCCAATAGTGGAGGCTGTATCACAGAAGCCTGCAGTGGGTTGAAGGAATTGGTTGAAATCACACTGTGTCCCAGATCCCTCTGCCCAATTTCAAGTAACTTTCCCTCCAGCTGCAACATGTACCACACAGCCCCCACTATTCAAAGGGTTTGTGTGACTATCTGGAGAGGGTTTTGGGGGATGCTGCAGGCAGAATAAATATAAGAAACAGCCCGGATGCACAAACTTCTTTCTGCTTGGGCAATACTGTAGTGGGATACTTATCATTATGAAGGTGCTAGTATAACAGCAGGAATCTGACTGAAGGATGCCTTATTTCAAGCATGGCCAAACTCCAGCAGTTTGGGGACTACAATTCCCATCATCCCTGACCATCCTGTTAGCTAGGGCTGATGAGAGTTGTAATCCCAAAACATCTGGGGGGCCAAGTTTCGCCATACTTGCCATATTTGAACATAGCTGTTTAAAGAAAGAAAAGTTACAAGGCCAAACTAGGCATTCTAATTTATTTTGTAGAAAAACCATGCCCTGAGGCATATGCTGAAATTAATCAAATCTTTAAGAAATTGCAGGGGGTGGGGGATTGAAAGTGGAAAAAAAACTTGACAATTTCATCTGCATTTTGAGCAAAAATCCCAGAAGATGAAATGTCCTACAACTCAAAGGTATTCATGTGTGGTGGCCCATGGAAATATATCCTGAAGTCAGAGACACCCATGTTTGTGTGTTTGTTTGTTTGTGTGTAGTATTAGGGAAGAGAAAGATGTTCCACATGCTTTTAGAGTTAAAAAACAAAGCTTTTAAATTCGTGCTCCAGTCTGTGACAATAATTCTTCTCAAGGTACACAGATTAGTCTCATGATACTAGCAGCTCCTGCTTAAGACATTATGCTGCCTGAGGCAGAACAGCAAATACTATGCTGTGCCCACAGTCAAGGTGCATAGTGTCCAAGGTTAGCCAAATTATTTTGGTACTCGAGGCAGACAATTCCATAACTGCCTCTCCCTGGAATTAAAAAGACAGCAATAAATTAATTATTAAACTTCTAATGCTCTTTCATGGCGCCCAAAATCAACTGCCTCACACTTTGCCTATTGAAAGAACCAGACCTCGTTATTAACATTAGTCTTTAAATCATATGGAACAACTTGAGACCTTTGGTTCTGCCAACCCTCCCAACAAACTTTCGAGGTTATACAAATTAAATCATCTGAATCATACAAAATACAACCTATGATTTTTTAAAATTATTATTATTATTATTATTATTATTATTATTATTATTATTATTATAAAAAGAAGTTTGCCATTGCCATCAAAGCAGTATTAATTGCACCCTTTATCCATACCTCTCGTGTTTGGAAGCAGACAGCCTCTAGTGCAGCAAAGGCAATGTGGTTTTTATTTGTAAACTGAGTAAGGCCACAGATAATTCTGTAGAAGGAAAAAAGAAAGCAAAATCTACAATCAAGATTAAACAAACCTTCTTTTAAAGACTCACATGGCTGCCACAGCACCCCCTATAACGCACAAGGGCTGCTGTGTGCACATTGCCCTCTCAGCTGGCAAGAAGTGTATATTGGCAAGATGCACAACATCCCACTGTGTATCTGGCCCAATTACTTAAGAATGGATAACATTAAATATTGGCAGTTCCTGAAATTCTTGAAGTTAAACAATTGGTCTGATATACCTACCCTCTTGCACTGGGTTCCCAGTATGGTGCATATAATCCTGAGAATGCTGGAACAAAGTAGCAGCCATAAGAAGTGCCCACTTCAGCAGCAAGTTTCTCTAAAACCAATGCCAAAATAGAGTTTATCTTCACGCAGCAGGAGCAAATAACATTTATTGCTATTTATTACACTTGTCAGTTGCTTATCACTCAAATGTTACAATTAAAGGTCAGGTGGTCTAGAAATGTTTTTTTTTTTTAAATGAAATAAAAAATAAATTCCAAATTTATGAAATGTTGTCACCCAGATTACTCCAGTAAATATTGGACTAACTAAGGAAAATAGGAGTTACAATTCTAATTATTTATAATTGTGTATCAAAGAACAAGAGCATTCCTGGGCATCTAGCACCATGCCAAAAAGTGAAACTCTTGTCTCAAATAAAAGAGAAGTCTTGCACAACAATCCTATATATGTCTACTCAAAGGCAAGTCCCACTGAGTTCAATGGGACATACGCCCAGGATAACAGCCTTAGTGAATGATAGCACTGAAAACTCTTGCTATTTTTTTAAGAAAAAATCTGCTCCAACTAGCAGTATCCAAGTAAGATATTGTAACGTAGTAATTTCTATTTCCAAAAGCAATAAAAGGATGCAAGACTAGAAATCTACATGTATCCATTTAAACTCATACATCTCTTCCCAACATTTGGTTTTATAAATGTCACAGAATATTACCAGTTTTCTAATACCAAATGCATGCCACAGTTTGTGTCCTTAAAACTGACATATCCTAGGCAAGGGGAAGATCAAGCAACTCTTCACCAAAATAAGCTACTCCAAGTTATTGATACTCACCAACTTCACTTGAAGACTTTGCAATGCCGAGGTTGTCTCTCAGCCAACGTACAACGGCACCAGCTATGGCAACAGAGCCCTACATGAAAAGGGCAAGTTAATGTGTTTTGTTACTTCACTCTCACTCTTAGAGCAAATCATGAAAGGCAACACACAAAACCAAGGCATGCCTTTTTCACAGTTTTGGAATTCTTAAAGGTGCTGGGCTCATAATTAAAGGAGTCCCAGACTTAAAGGAAGATGATGAGGATATAGTCCCAGAAACAAACATCATTACGGCAGGCAGGCGACGAGAGTAGTCACAGATCTGCTTCATAGCCTGTAATGATTTAGTATCACCTCACCTTTAGCACAAAACTTTTCAGAGCAGTAAATTCACATAGTCAGCTGCCAGTCACCAAGCACAAAGTAACTCAGTTTAAATCAAGTAACAGATATGCATGTATGAACCAGTCTCTACCAAGTCAACTTTTTTGTTGACATCAGAGACCCCCCTACCCCTATGAGTAACTATATAACCTTTAGAAGACATCTCAAGGCAGCCCCATATAGGAAAGCTTTTTAATGTGTAATGTTTTATTATATCTTTATATAATATTTAATAATAGAATATTATAGAATATAATATTAATATTATAATAACTATAATAATTATGATAATTATAATAATATAATAAAGATATTTATTATATCTTTATAAGCTACCTAGAGTAGCTGGGACAACCCAGTCAGATGGGCAGTGTACAAATAATAAATAATAATAATAATAATATTGCCCAAAACAAAACAAACAAAAAACACCTAACTTGCATCAATTACCCAAGCACTTTATAGTAGGTTTGCAGTCATTGATAGTATATATACGGTAGTACACCTCTTGGTATTACAAACCTAAGAAACAACTTGGCACCTTCAGAAGCCCATAGTATATGAAAAATAATTATACTTACTTCTAATGCATAATACACAGGTTTGTCTCTGCCCATTTTGTACGCCACTGTAGTCAGAAGGCCATGTTCAGAAATTGCAGGCTGGAAACAAAAATAAAAAATATGTAATTACTTGATCTATAAAATATTAATTATTTCTATCATGTTAGTTTACTCTTGGCTGTTATCTTGAACACTGCCCAACTGCCCATAGCATTCTAGCACAAGACATTTCCTCTTTGGAACCTTCATGTTAAATAAGACAACAACAAAAAGATTTTTTAAGGGAGTTTTACACAACAAGAGCTATTTCTTTGGAGAAAGTAGCAATTTGCCAGGGTTTCAAGTCGTTTAATTCCCAGCACTAACCTTTTGACCTGTATTGCAGAGTAAGAAGCAGCCTGTTCCATACCTGAAGTGCAGACACCAAAAGTTATTATTTGCTACAAAATGAAGCATAAGAAATCAGACGTATGCCATGCCATAAAATGACTAGGAATATCAAAACAGTAGTAACATAACTGGAATGTTGGTATAATAGGACAACTCCTCTGCATAGAAATGGCTATAATCGGGTAACAAGTTTACCAAAGACTGGCTGAATTGTGGCAAGCCAGCTGACACTGGATTGGGGAAGCAATGGAGTCTTCCTTCTATCTCCACTTCCAGCCACCACCACTGCCCTTACTTCATTCAGGATTGGTGTATATATGTACCTATGTATATATGTCAAATTGGGAGGCCAAGCTTTCCTAATTCACACTGGAACATACTCCATAATCCTCTGTATGGAGCATTATGGGGCAAGCTTTAGTCTGCATATTTAGTTTGCTGTGTGTGCTAGCCAGGGAGAAATGTGGCCAGCCTGTTGGGTAGACTGACACATGTGTACTTCCGATTTTAAAGTCCATTCAAAAAGCTACAGGAAATAAGGTTGGGGTTTGGGGATGGGTGGGGATATGGAGTGCTTTTCCAACCAAGGCACTGCAGAACCTCCTATTCCTGACTACGTTTAACCCAGGACACTTATTTTATTAGAAACCCAGTTCTTCTTCATCTGCTGGACCTGGCATGATCTGAAGTACAGCTGACAGAAATAGACTGAAGGGGAAGGAGAATAGGTCATGTACTCTTACACAAGTGTACAAGGTATTTCAAATGCATTTAAAATTATGTAGCAAGTTAATAAAAAAACCTTCAATCTGATTCATTATTATCAAGATTTGGAAACATGTAGCCCTCCAGATGTTGTTAGACGATAACTCCCATCAATCCTGACCCTTGTCTGTGGGCTGATAGGAGCTGGGGTCCAACATTTGGAAAGCCACAATGAAGGAGTTCTTGCAAGAGGTGAGATTCAAAGTAGGATATTCCTGACTCACAGTTTCATCACATACCCATTGTGTTACACTGGCTATCCCACAGTGTGCATTCTTAAAAACGGCTGATCCTCTAACACTGCCCCCCTTTGTGTCAGCTCTATGGGTGCAATGATGTAGGTGTCAGTTCTCAGGTTAAACTTACGTATTTTTTGCTTGACCGTCCTTGAAGCACATTTGTCCCACTAAAGCAGCAGACTGATCACCTAAGCACTGGAAGTACATATAATTCATTAACTTCAGTCAAAGTATACCTGCATATTTAATTTTTAAAGTACAGTAGATCTATTTTGTTTACAATTTGGCTCAGCTAAAGTCCGGTTGTCTTGCTAATACTTTTTACAGAAAGAAACACACCAATGGCACTACAGATTGGAGAACTTTTATACTGTAAAGCACCTTATAATCCTTGGATGACGAGTCATATATAAATTTAATATATAAATAAATGACAAACTTTTGTTCTGGATAGTTGAATATTTTTTTCCTGAAGGTTATCTTACCACAGAACCTCCTTCATTTTCAAATGAGCATGCTCAAAGCTCACATAACCAGTTTCAATAAACCTTAGGGGAAACTAGCTTTCTCTCAACTGGGGAAAAAAAATATTTGCCTCTTGCAGATCCAGAATGGTGGATCATCCTAGTTTTTCTGCACATCTAGAATAGTTTGGAAGCACCGATACAAATAAATACAAGCAAACAAAAATGCAGAGGAGGAAATGGACAGAATGCCCATTTCCAAAAGAATGAAATCAGATGTTTGCCTTTAAAATTCTGTTTACATTAAGGCCACAATGCTACACATGCTTACCTGGGAGCAAGTCCTATCAAACTCAGTGTGGCTTACTTCTAAGTTAACATGTATAGGAGTGTGCTGTAAATGCTGTTTTCAACAACAACCTAGTTTAAAAATGAAACTTGAATGTTATTAAAAAACATTATGCACTTATTTTTTAACTATACCCATCACTATAAAAATCCTGCCTCTCTCCTAAAAGGAAAAAAAAGACTTGAGGACAAGCATTTGATACAATACATTTATTGTGTAAATAATAAATATTTATGATCCTCAAAGAAAACTTTGTTTTCATGGAAAAATACTGTTTTGCCAAGTAATCACTATCCTTACTTGTGGAAAATTCTGGACAATTAGCCTTTTACATAAAAGCTAAAAGCTACAATTCCCTTCTGTGATTTTGTCAGATGCCTTTTGAATTAGTAGAGGGCCAAGCAAATCCATTTATTTCACAATTGCACCCCTTGTGTCTTAGCAGACATAACTCTGTAGTGCAAGAAATAGGGGAACTTTATGACCAGACCTCTGTGCTCTTGTTTTTGCTTGTTTTAACTGTTGTTGCAACCAATTAAAATTTGTTGCTCTGGAAACTTGTGAATTATAGTATAGGAAACTTAAATCTTTTTTCCAAGAAATCTTTTTTCTTGGTAATTTGGGCAATCTACACCAGGCAGCATAGCTCCTATGCAGATACGTTTCAGGCAGGATGGGAGGCAAGTACTTGCCCCCTTTCTTTCTTTCCTTCCTTCCTTCCTTCCTTCATCACAGAGGCTGGAGAGAGGTGAAAGGTTCAGTTTCTACATTGTATTCTGCTAACCTTTGTGTCCCATGATATTGGAACACCATTTAAAACCCCTAAAATGAAAGTTATTGGCACTTAGGTCTGGCTGGAAGCATCTATTTAATTCCACAGTAACTGGTTGTAGTTACACCATCTGCTCCAGGCTTGAGGCTGGGCACATTAAATGCTAGTTACTTTTTCAATTGTCTACTTACTGCATAATCCTACATGAGTCTACTGAGAAACAAGTCCCACTGAGCTCAATAGGCTCCAAGGTAAGTGTATATAGGATCGCAGCTTAAACTTATTTTTACTAGCATATACAACTGATACTTTAGACATGTAGTTTCTACTGACTGCGCCCCCTTCATTTTTAAAAAGTATAACAAGGTCTATCAAATATTCCACTGTATTCAGAAATTGTACCAATAAATTACAACATGGTTAGGGAACTCACCCCAGAAATTGGTACGCCAGTCAAAGCTCCAGAACTCTATAGCAAAACAAATACATTTTTAAACGGTTATTCAACATCACTATTATCATCTAGTAGGTTTTCCATTATTTAAAGAACAACTGAAGCAAAGTACAGCTAGAAAACATCAAAGCCATAGTCAAGCAAGTCTATCAATGGTGTTAAAAACAGATCCTGAAGTATACTGAATACTGTTGAGCTGTATGCATATATTCTCACACACAGTCTTTCAAAAGTAAAATTAATCACCTACAGGCCATGAAAAACAGAAAGGCCACATAACATCTCTGTCAATTAATGGAGGGGGGGGCGGAATAGAAAAAGAAAATCCTTTGCCGTTTAATCTGTCCAGCAGAGTCCCTCTTGTACTAGAGCACCACAGAAACCCGCCTTTATTATATAGCTGGAATAATAATTTACTACTCAGTTATATATAATTTCCCACACAAGGCAAAGGGACAATTTTAATTTGTATTCAGTTTCTTCAAACTCCATAGCTTCTGAGAGGGAAAAAAAAACAGGTACCAAAGATAAAGGTTATGGAGAGTCTTTAAAAGCTACAGATCTTGAATATTATAAGAATTACAACAGATTTTTCTTTCATAACAGAAACAGAAATAAGTATAACAGGGTACAAGTTAGCAATGGATCTACTGGGTATATGCAAACAGTACAATATGTCCAGATGATGGAAAACTACAATTAATGGCAGAATAGTGGATTTTAGTTACAAATGGAATATCAGACCATCTATATGTATATTTAGATTAAAAAACCACAAACATTTTAACATTGTTCATTATATGATTGAACTTTGGCTGAAACCAGGATGTGATAACTGGTTTTTAGCAGGAATTGTGTTATAGGACAGCCACAGCACGACTTTACTTCTATATGCCCACTGATATCACTGTGAAATAGGCCACATGCAGAGCGAGCATATCTAAACTGGAAATGACTTGGGGAGAGAAGAAATAATCTAAGGGGCAGATAGTGCACAATCATAGTGTTACCATTAGGCACACTGAGGTGAGTACCTCAGATCCAGAGGTGGCAAATCCCACTTTAGTGCCTGCCTACTACTTACTCCACCCACTGCCGCCACTGCCAAAGAAGTGAGGAGAAGCTGTGGTGACGGTTCCGGTGAGCTCTCGCTACTGCCTCTGCTCACTTCTCTGGCAATGGGGGTGGGGTGGGAGGCACCTATGGTGGCACTGGGGCCACTCCTCTTTTCTCCTCAGGTGGCAAAATGGGATGGGCCGCCCCGAAACAGTGTACAATAGCAACCAATTTATCAGGACTGCAAGGTACATGGGAGGCCTGTTCTTGATTCCCACATCCTTGCCCAGCCCTCCATTTTCTGCTCAGTCAAGGAATGCAAGTGTGGCAGTCTCTTTTCCACACCTAATGTTTGCTCTACCATTTATACACATATTAAAGCACAGCACAGAGTACGACTTGATTTTTGATAACACGTGGTGCTACAATAAGATGGTAAACAACATGCTTCAAAATGGGAGGTCAGTGCTTAACATACAGGTGTGACTGTGGCAGAGTATTAGCGGAAGAACACACAGGAGATCTCATTTTGTAAGATACCATCGAACAGTTTGTGATGTTTTCTTGAAAAGGAAAGAAGAAATACATGTTTGTGTGCTTGCAAACAGCCAGGCATGCCAACACCTAGTACCCACCAAGCCACCCACATCAAAACCAGCTTTTTTTTTTTTGCAGGGTGCATTGTGTGTGTGTGTGTGTGTGTGTGTCTGTGTCTGTGTGTACGTACACTGAGCAGTAGCACTTCAGTGAAGCCATGCAGAGAGTACAGTCAGTGCATTTCCATTTGGGGATACCTTATTAAATAGCATTTTGAAGGTGAGATGAGATATATGCCATAAACTAGTATTCCTCCTCTTCAGTGTTTTTGCCCTCAATTCATACAATCTTTCACAAGGAAAGTTGGGAGTGAGAAATAGTAGTTTCCCATTTTAACTTTTTTTAAGCAGGTGGGGAGTGTAAACACCTCAACAGAACCACTAATAAAAGCTTCAGATTCAGTCGGTCTGATTTGAGGATGCCACCTGACACAATCCCTTTCAAAAAGCTACAGGATTCCCCCTAAAGAAATGCTCTTCATCTAAGCAGAATGGATGGAGATGTGAGTAGGGGACATCCTAACAAAATCCTACTCACCAAGGTAAGGGAGATTTTCTATAGTCAGCGAGAAAAGTAGTGGGAAGGGAGGAAGGGAAGAGAGACAAACAAGTTCACAGTTTCAAAGCTTGGTAGTCTAGTCAATTCTCCTCCTATAAATTGCTGTTTGGGGTAAAATGAGTATCAGACCTACACACTTTGAAGCAAACATTCAAAAGTTTTAGAACTCAAAGTAATGGACTTCACTCTTCTATTCTCAAATGACTCAAAGTATATAGCCCTAGTTACTTACTTAACAGTAATATCAGAGGCCAAACCTTTCAAAATTTGAGATCCTGCATTGTTAATAGTTGACAAGTAAGTGAAGGGAACAGGCAGCTTTTACTGTTCTTGTGATAAGCTGTACTGGCAACCATTTCTTCTCTTCTTCAATTATTAAAAAGGTACAAGACTCATAATATTGAAAGTTTAACCACCCTAATTTGGGTTAAAGTATTTTTGTACAGAAACACTTTCAGTTCAGTTGGAGTCTATTTGCCAAGCACTTTGTTTTTAAAAGTCTGCAACCTTCCCCTAAACATCCCACAATGAAATACAGGAATTCACAATGGCTTCTGTTGTATTCAAGACACTAACGTTATAGCTCTATTTTTTATTATTATTATTGTAAACAATCCAAATGCTTTAAATTAATTTTAAAAGGCCACTACCTATACCAGTAATTCTATTCACCAATAACACTCTTTCTCATACAGCGCAGAGAGGCTATTACTTGAGGGAAATGAAAGTATAATTTGTTTCATTTTAAGCAACAGATCAGCTGTATCAAGTAATTTTTGTGAGTATTTCTATTGCTTTCACAAACACTTTCCATTTAAAGGTAGTTCAGAAACTGGAGTCTAAAGCAAATGGCTTTTTTCCCTTTCTTTTTTTTTTAGCTGCAGAGGTCACAATAGGAGATTTGGGCCACACTATTGAAAGCTGGAATACTTTTCTTGTGAAGAGCATTCATAAACTAATTTAAATTGGATAATTGCATATTATCATATAGTATTCGCTGATAAGATTTTATCTAATCCGGGAACGAGGGTCAAAGTTTCTTCTAGATAGTGACTCAATTGAGCTGCAGTACTTGTTTAAAAAGAGGGCTCCTGCCAAACTGTTCTACAAGCCAAGTCTGGGAATAGAGAATATTGTGTCTTGTCATTTTATACCCATTTTAACAATCACTTCTTTAATAAAGTTTAGACCATTTCCAGTTCATAATTGTACAGAACTTTCAAACCAACATTACGGTAGCTGATCTTCAGATGGAAAACATATCCAGAGTGTTTTATAGTGGACCAGACATGCTGAATCACCACTGAGCTATTTCCCACTGCCCAGACATGTGTGGTGCTTCAGCCCCCATCAGTCTCCACCCCAAACTCTGCAAGGCCCAACATCAGCATACATAGCAGGAGTTCAGCCTGTGCACTGATTGCCAGTGGCTTCCTAGGGTGAGAAGGGGTGTGTCTTTGCAGGGAAAGGGTTCAAGACTCTTCCAATGCTCACAATGAGTCACTAACTAGGAACATAGTAAAGATATTTCAGACAGCAGCTTTCTACACTAACATTTAAGTTTGTAGAATATCAACTCCTTCGGTGCAACTGTAACATTAGAGAAGTTGACCTTGGATCCTAGTGGAAGTGTCTATAATAGCCTTCTACAACCTGCTGTCCTTCAGCTGTTTTAAATGTACACTCAGCCCTCAGAAACCTGACACACACCTCGTTTATAGCCGCCCACGTGCACAAATTCTGCAGGACTCTGCCCCAACTTACAGCCCAGCCCTAACCATGTCTTCTCAGAAGTAACTCCTACTGAATTTAGTGGGGCTTATTTCTAGTTAACATAGGTTAGGATTGCAGCCTTAGTTAAGGAAGAGCACCGATACATATTTCTATGCCAGTTCAAAAATTCCATATGTAGTTTTCCGTAAAAAACAATAATTTCATAAGATATAAAATATTGGGAGATATAAACAAAATTGTACAGTAACTTATATCTTCTAAATGTAACTTTTCTCAAGAAGGATAGTTAACAGTCCAATTTAAAATCTATTCCTTCTCCTATTTTACAAAAATAACTTTTTCACAGAACTGAGTTATCCAGCTTATTCGATCAAGATTAAGCAGGCACAATTCACGCATATGTTGTTAACTAAAAGAATTTAAGGGAAAGTTGTATATATATACCATCAATCCATAGATCTCTGAGGAACTCCGCACTTTGGGAAGTATTTCCATAGGAATTCCAAAAAATCTGGGGAGGAAACCCAACATTTTCCAAAAGTTAATACAAAATTATTTATGGTTGTTAATTAAAAAGTTGAACTGGGGGTGGATGGAGAATATATGGGGCCCATAATGTTTGCCTCAAAACAAGAAATGTCCACTTAAATGCTTCTTCTGATTGGTTAAAACTGGAATCTGGTTTACCACTGTTCCCAAACTAAACCTTTGTGTGGCCAACGGAGGTCCCACTTGAGTTTCTCCTTAGCTAATAAAGTTATCATTTGTTTAAAAATTGTTGCAAAGGTTTGCAAGCCCTCATGATGTGTAGATGTAAATACTTCATGCATAACTCTCTTTTTTTACTTATTCTGGAGCTTGATTTGACCTGAGCTTATGTGTGCATCTCTCCCAGCTCCAATGATCGGCTTCCCCAACACTATAGGTGCCTCAAAAAGAGTTTACAAGCAGCCAGCAGTGACAATCTTATGTATCCTACTAATAAACGACAATACTACTTTCACTTCTCAAAGGTTAAAACAGAATTATTTGCTAGCTGTGATGTAGAAAAATGCCACCAAATATTTCACAATTAAATCCAAGTGTTCTCTCAGTTATGGAATGAACTGCTCCCATCAGGTTATCACAGAAAATCCATGAATGCATGTTTGGTTGTACCTAACCAATTGAAATTTCACTCTCTCAAATTAAATTTGATTAAAGTGTGTTAAACACAGTGGGAAATGAATTTTTAAAAGTGAGTCTTCTATAATTTGAGGAAGAAGTGAACATCAATTTTACTCAGTGGAGAGGAACCTGTGGCCCTGAAAATGTTGTTGGACTCCAACTTCCACCAGCCCCAACCAGTATGGTCAATGGCCAGGGATGATGGTAGATGTAATCCAATAACATTTTGAGGCCTAACAGTTTAGAGTCTAATGGTTAATTCAGACGAGATTTCATGCCCAATATTTTACAGCTATAGAATTATTTCTGCACAGAATTCTGATGCATCTTGTGACCACCCACCATTTGACAAGCTGGATTTGAACCTTTACCATAAGCAATAATGGCTGCAAAATCTATTGTGTACTAATCTTTCAAACACATACAGCTGCACATGGATCCCTATTACAAAGTCAGAATCAGATAAACTCATTGCTATTAAAGCAACAACTTGTTCTTTAGTTTCAGAACACAGACCATTTAGAAGTTTTTCACATTTGACCCTGGAAAAACAACTATTAGGACCAAGTGCCACTCAACTAATAGCATTTATTTCCAAGTAAACCTGCTTAGAAACCTGTACATCAGTATGGCTTGTTGAAGATGGTCAAAGCAAATCTAGGCACTGAAGAAGATGGACAGACAAGGTACTTACTTGCAGAGTTCAGTATCCCATTCTAACGAATGAATGTTGAACAGCATTGTTCTACTGGCATTGGTTACATCAGTGCAATGAACACCTCCATTTTTTCCACCTGTCAAACTCTTAAATTAAAAAAAAAAAAGCAAAGACAGATCAGTAAAACTGCTTCCGTAGAAATGGAAGTTGGAAATCTGGTAGATCACTGTTCATTCTTACTATATTTATATTCAGAAAAAACAAATATATCTTATATTCAGAAATATAAGAAACCGTTATAATCACTATAGAACAAAAACTGGTGAAGCTTACACTCCCCCCAAAAACCTCATTAAACTAAAATAAAATAGGGAGTGGCAGGGAGTAATGGTGGGCACCAAGGCTGTTTCTGAAGATGTCATGATCGTTTGAGGACCCCAGTATTTGGCTTTAATAGGAACAGTTATCTTAATGTAGTATACATATGCAAGAATAATACAGCAAACCTTTCCTCAAAGGCAAATCTTTCTTCAAAGACAAGAGCAAAAAGATCAAGGACTCATACACTTTATTGAAAACATCACAGAAAGGGGGCCTATATGACTTTTGGAGTGAACAAAACCCCAACGGTTTCAGTTTTGCATTTAGTTCTAACTGCTATACATCACAGTCCAGGCTAAATTTCATTTTTATTACACCATGATTTATCCCACCAGTTGCATCTACTAATATTGGAAATGTAAAAATCGCTGACTATATCCTGTCTGAAGTTACTCTCCATCTGGGAGGGGAAAAAACATAGTTCACCAACTTGGTCTTTCCAACCAGCTTTACTTACAAACTCTCTATAGCCAGAGAAAATGTTTTGAAAGCCCTTCAATATTATTTTAAGGAAAACGATATAGATAACATAGCTACCCCTTTTCTCTGGGACACAATGAAGACAGTCATTAGAACTCCCATTTTTAATGGCTGCAGCGCTTTTGAATACTCCTGTTTCTAGGACATGTACTGGAATTTTACTCTTATGCAAGATCTTAGAGGTTTATGCACATGTTCACTCTCCATGTGTTCAATGAATGCATGAGAGAGAAGCAGGATCACACCCACTGTCCATTCCTCATTTCCTGGCATGGCTACAAATTCAGCATTCATGTGAAAGAGTATGATTCACATGATCAAGAAGCCTAATTGGCCAAAGTTCCCTTTTAAGCGCAGGAGCCATAAATACTTTGGTATCCTTTCATCCTTACGTCAGACATGCATCTGCTAGGTGTGTGTGGCTAGGCATGCACAATCCCACTGTATTCACTGAATGCATGGAAGGGTAGCAGCCATGATCCCTTGGATTATTCGTGTCTGACACACACTATTTATATTTATTTTTATTCAATTTATATACCGCCCTTCACCAAAAGATCTCAGGGCAGTTCACAAAATAAAACATTAGCGCCATGATACTTCATGAGACAAGCGAGGGGAAGGTGAGTACTTAAAACCTGTTGACCATAACTGATGTGTGCCCATTTTATTCAGGTGTATTACACTCTGCTGCAAATAATGTTGGAGGCAGAATATATAGGCACATGTATGATTCTGATGAGGTGGCAGTGCAAATTGATTTCCTGTTTAGAAAACGTTGAATGTAAAATTGAGAAAGTGTAAAGCAAAAGAAGTTGATTGCTATATAGCCTATTGAGACATACCCATATTAGCCATGTGTCAATGGTACCAAACAGAGCTCGCCTCTCCTGAACTGCTTGCCTGACCTCCTTCACATTGTCCAAAAGCCAGCAAAGTTTCACAGCACTGAAATACGTGCTAAGTGGGAGGCCTGTCTTATTCTGCAAAAAATGAAAGATTTTCAGAACATAAAGGAGAAACACCAGCAATAAAAATGACAAAAGGTTCATCTGTAGCAGAAGCACAATAAAAGGGTCATTAGCATCACTCACTCTCTAGTATTGTAAACCCTACGTGTACCAAAATCCAACATGATCAAAGATCAAGAGAACAGGTAGTTTGAAGACTTGCCACGTAGCAAAATAGACAGAAACATATTCTAAAGGTCATGTTTTATACAGGTTATCTGTCTGTGTTTGGAAAGCAAATAATGATGGAGGCAGTCAGAAAGAAAGAACTCGTGCATTATACAGTGGAAGCTTTCAAAGCAAATAGGTTAAGAGGCTGTTTTACTCATATGTTCCTAAATAATTTTATTTTGGCAATGTCTAGGAAATATACTAACGCTGAGGGGCAATTTCTGTGTAGCTTGGAATAGATGAATTGACAGTGAAATCGTTAAATAACCTCTTGCATCATAATCTATTTCTATGAAAATTTAGGTAGTTTCAAATTCTTAGTAAATAAGGAATGCTTGCTACCCTACTTGTTCCCACCTTCACACATAGGAGGAATAATTTAACCCCTTGCAAGTGATAACACATATACTTCCTTCAACTTTTAAAAACATGCTTTCTGCTCTCCTTTCTCAGTATTCTTAAAGAAAATTATTCTTACTCTTATTTGCTGTATTAAATTTGTATACTGCCCTTCATCTGTAGATCTCAGGGCAGTTCACAACATAAAAAACAAGACACTCCCCGCCCCCCCGCTGCACCATGTGCAAGCCAATAAACCTGCCTTGCACAAACACATCTAAAAGAATATAGGATGTTAATCAGTCAAATGCCTGAAGAGGAATGTTTTCATCTGGCAACTAAATGAAGGTGCCAGCTGAACCTCCTTGGGAAGAGCATTCCACAAACAGGGAGCCACTGCAGAAAAGGCCCATTCTTGTGTTACCACCCTCTGGACCCATCGCAGAGGAGGCATATGAAGAAGGGCCTCAGATGATGATCGCAAGATTGGAGTAGGTTCATATGGAGAGAAACAGTCCTTGAGGTATTGTGGTCCTGAGTTGTTTAAGGCTTTGTAGAACAAAACCAGCAATTTGAATGGGGCCCAGAAATTAATTGGCAGCCAGTAAAGTCAGGCCAGGATTGGTGTAATATGCTCAAACCATCTTGCCTAGGTGAGCAACCTGGCTGCTGAATTCTGCACCTGCTGAAGTTTCTGAACCATCTTCAGAGCCAGATATAATGCATTGCAGTAATCTAACCAAGAAGTTACTAGAGCATTGACAACAGTAGTTAGGCTATCCCTGTGCTATGATAACCTACACTGTATTCACTACAAAACAAGTACAATGTGTTAAAATCTCACATCAACACATCACTTCCCTATATTGTTAAAACAGCAAGAGATTTTACCTTAAAAAAGGATTTATTGTGCCCCGGAATTTTTTTAAGCAGTCGCTCAACAGTAGACTGGGTTCTTAGGTCAAGCCACACTATAATACAAACACAAACATAAGTGATAGGGTTATGTTACTGAAAATTTCAGTAATTCAGGTTTCCACCACAGAGAAGTTATTCTCCAAATAATGTCTACACACCGAGCAGAGCTTGTGTGTTCTGGCATTTCTCCCATGGAAGCAGAAATATGTTTTTATTTTTTTATTTTTTTTGGGGGGGGGGGGTTGCTTCATTATGGACTGTGTTATCCTCTCCCTTTCATCAAGTAGTGTGGATGAGTAAGTATTGCTACATAAACAGAGTTTTGACCCCCTTGTCATAGCTTTTAAGGTTTTTAAAAATCTGCCTTTCATGAAAGGATTCATGAAAGTGCAATTATAATATAATTAGAATTAACCCAGGCTTGCAAATACGTGAGCAAAAGTCCTCACATATTAAGTGTTCAATGTTCTGGCACACACAGACCACTTGAACAATAAATAATAAAAGTATCCCTTCCTGGGGTAAATTCCTGCTTGCTGCAGGCAACATGGTACGGTGAAGTGGCTATTAACAAGCCAGCATCAGCTTAAACCAAGTAAGATATTTAAAATGTGTTTCCCTCTTATTATAGAGCTAATACAACTAAAAGCATGTGAAATGCACCACAATGATACAACATTCTACAAGAACCAAATACAATTTAACAGGCTATTTGTTAGAAATATTTAGATCAATCAGATGAATGAATAACAGTTAACAAAAGGCTAATGCCATTCAGACCCAAAGCTGATGCCCCCCCCCCCACGTACACTGAGATGAAAAAGACATAGGGTTGTGTTCAATGCTTCTGTTCAGATGGAACAACAGACTTCCAGTTGCAAAACAGAACCTCCAACCTCTCCCCTGAAGCCCCAATGTGGACTCTAAAAACCTGCTAGAGAGGATTGGGGAACCCTCTGGAGCAAATTTCACGGGTGTACAGAGAGAGAAGAGGAAGGGGAAGTCCTGTTGTGCAAGTAGATTACTGCTTGTACTGTGTTGGATACAACTCACTCATAGGCTTGGATTCCAAGATAAATTAGCTTCAGGAAGTTCACTATACTCCGTTATAAATAAATAAAATGGTTAGCACATAGTCAAGTGGAAAACTACATCCCTATTAAAAAAAATACTTACCTAGAGCATTATAGAGAGGCTCTCCAGTTTGTTTGTCCCAGACCACAGTTGTCTCTCTCTGATTGCAGACCCCAACAGCTTAAAAACAGAACAAAATTTTAACATTTGCTGGATTTGACATGGCATACTTCATCTTTTAGAAATATTTCAATACTTTCCATAATTTCTATTGTATAAACACTTTCCCTGTTAATTCCACACACACACTTAATACAATTTACTCACAGAATAAAGATACTGGTTAGGATCCAGAGAAACCTACGTTTTCACAAAGTATTCCTGTGCACACATTTGGCAGAGGGGCAAGAGATTTTACCAGAACTTGCTTTCAGCAGCAGCCCTTTGCACCAAATAAAATGATACACTGGGCAATCCCTTAATCTGGGGTGGAGGAGAAATAAAGAAGGCAGGCTGCCTTCTGGAAGGGATGGCTGAAATCCCTGTGCAAGAGACTACACACTTCCCTTGGGTTTCCAGAACAGCATTGCACAAACCGCAACCTATTTATTGCCTCATTTCCAACTTATCCCAGCTTATGAAAGGAGACTCTGACAAAATAACACCACACCAATAAGCTACACTCCAGAAACATCTTGCATTGGCTTTAATAGTTTAACATATCAGTTTTATTCCTAAAGAAAAGTTCAGAAATGTGCCCTTTCTAACCACTGCTTCAAAAATGATGATTTTTATGAAAATATGGGTAATACCTTTTATACTGGCAATGTCCACATTCAGTTGTTTCAGTTTCTCACATGTTTTTTCAACACATTCGTAGACAGATTGTAGTATTTCCTTTGGATCTTGTTCTACCCACCTTGAACAGATAAGATAAGCATAGAGAAGAGAAGCATAGAGAAAACCAAGGTTATTATCAGAAATCTATGGCATTATGTACACAAATATCATGAAATCTCATCTGTTTCCTCCAACACAGGGTTTCCCAAACAAGTCTCCAGCTGTTGTTGGATTACAACTCCCATCATCTCTAACCAGCAGGACCTGTGGTCAGAGATGGTGGGAACTGTAGTCCGAAAACAGCTGGAGACCCAAGTTTGGGAAACTCTGCTACCAATGACAATTTGTAGAAATGAATGACAATTTACTAACATCATTTTCATTTAGTATCAACCAGTTTGTCACGAAGCAGAATCTAGTGGATTTTTAACATTAGTGTAATTCCTCTTACCATAAAATTGTTAAGAAGCAGAAAAGAAGAGAGAGCTGAAGAGCCCGTACGTCAAAGGCAAGCGAGATTGGCTGCTACTTTTCCAACTTAAAAAAATGTTGTGCAAGGCTAACAAACACCCAGTGCCACTTCTGTTCACCTGATCTCTGGTTGTTTATGGTGCTACTACTTACTGGGAGGTGTTGGGAGGGGGGAGTGAGATAGTAGAGTGGTTGGTGTGGCACAAATGCACCAGTGCCACTTACCCCATTCTCTTCTACAGCAACACAACCCCAGCCCAACACCCACTACTGAGGCTAACTATTGATTAAAAACAAATACAGTAACAAAGAAAAACCGGAAAGTATATTACATTATTGCAATGACGTCCGTCTTCCAAACTTTGCCTCATATGCCTACAAACCATTTCACTGGCTTAAGTAGGAATGTGTAGGCTTGGATCTATAGACATGTGAATGAAACACCACCCAAGAAACAGGTCTTTCCCATCTCCTACTCCTCACTGCAGCCCCCTGTGGTCTCCAGTGTACTTCTGAAAGGCATGGAGTGGATGGCTGCAGTCAGAGACAGCAATGGGCATAAATTCACAGGGGCAAAGCAAAGTGAAGAGTGGAAGTGACTTTCTGCTCATGTAGAGTTTAAAGTTTAACAATATCACACTATGGCTGCTGTCTTAACCCCAATTACCTGGGAGAAAGCTCTATTGAATTCAGTGGGACTTACTTCCAAGTAGATATGGTTAGGATTGCAGCCTGAATGACAAGCGGTCAAGTATGCAAAGAAAAAGAAATACTCTACCCTTCTTTGGGGAATTTCTGTTGGATTTCTACTTGGTGGTAACTCAACAGCTCAGCTGTTTTTGCATTAAAGACCTGTAATGCATAAAAGAACACCAAACCAGTTTGTAAAAACATAATTAGAGGGAGAGGCAGACAAAGAAGCTTGGCACCCGCCTCTCGAACAGTTACTTGGAAACATGTTTCAGGGATGACAGTAGCATTCAGAAGTTAACTCCCTTAACAATGACTATATTATACATAACAGAAAATTGTCAAAGAGCAAAATGATGCAAGAAATACTTGCTTAACTCTAGAAGAGGCCACTAAACCACATGTTACAGGAACCTGAAGGGGTTTTTTTATTTAAAAAAACAACTAAGTTGGAAGCAGAGACTTCTGGACCATGAGTTATATTATGGCTTTTGCAACCATATGGCTCAATTTTGCAATGATAGGAAAGGTTAATCATCCATGGAGACAAAGGGAGCAGCAGTTTCTGGAGCCTCCCTTTGAAAGGATTACTGACAAAAAGAAAGGTAGATTAAGGAAACCGCCCTAAAAGTCTAAGTCACCATTAAAAAGCAGGGTGAAGAGTCAAATTGCTTTTTTAAAAAAACCCACTAAGGTACATATACAGGCAAATAATCTAATTATATATTTACTATAGTGGTGCTGAACTTTATCACAATATAATAATCTCCATTTGTTTTAAGATTTTAGAGATCAGTCCAAATAATTTCTATATTTATACTGTTAAGTAACACTGAAGATAAAAATGTTGAAATCAACGGTTAGACATAATTGATTATTCTTTCCCAAAGTACATATTTATTCATCTAAATAAACTACTAACCTATAAAAATCACAAACTCACTCAAGTGTCCAAATAATTATGCTTTCTATGCAGTTTCTAAGGTGTTATGAAAATCCAAAAGACATCAAACCACTTCAAAACATCAAGAAGGTTGCATGTTTATGCCAATTCTGAAATTATGTTCCTTATCTTCTGCTTTTACGTAAGAAGAGGAGGAGTTTGGATTTGATATCCCGCTTTATCGCTACCCGAAGGAGTCTCAAAGCGGCTAACATTCTCCTTTCCCTTCCTCCCCCACAACAAACACTCTGTGAGGTGAGTGGGGCTGAGAGACTTCAGAGAAGTGTGACTAGCCCAAGGTCACCCAGCAGCTGCATGTGGAGGAGCGGGGACGCGAACCCGGTTCACCAGATTACGAGTCTACCATCTAACATCTGTGATGTTAATTTTATCCTGAAAAAGGCCTCTCTTTGAGATCTCTGCCTCCAACAGCAACTTTTGCTGAATTGTTAACTGAAACCCAGTTTACTGTAGCCCTAACCATTCAGGCTAACCTTACTTGCTTTACGGTAAGAGGGCAAAAGTGCTTAATCCTTTTCAACTCACTCCAGATACCACCCCAGATAGCTGAGTAAAGAAGTTAAGAGTAACATCAATCACAATAAAAATCCAAATCTGACAGAGGTATTTAGGACATACACATACATCTGTGAGCGCATACATCTCTTTGATTTCTAACTACAGGTATAAGATTTTTTTCAATACAAATTAAATGGTAATCATAATTTGATTACAAATAATAAGAGAAAGGCAATGACAGCTATATAAAAATCACTGGCCATTACAGTAAGAGTAGAGGTACAGTAGAAATGTAATGCTGCCACTTAAAATGTTTGTCTAGACAAACATGTTGAAATGTTTCTTGTCTCAGAAACTACTGAGTAATTTCAAGTGAAAATTACACTGTGTTTCCCCCACATATTTATAAGCAGTATGACAAAATTTAAATGCTGATAAAAACAGTACAGCATGGAATATTGTTTGCCAATACTTCTAATGCTCTCTGTGATAAACATACAGTGGTATCTCTTGTTACGAACTTAATTCATTCCGGAGGTCCGTTCTTAACCTGAAAGCGTTCTTAACCTGAGGTACCACTTTAGCTAATGGGGCCTCCTGCTGCTGCTGCCGCCGCCGCATGATTTCTGTTCTCATCCTGGGGCAAAGTTCTTATCCTGAGGTACTATTTCCAGGTTAGCGGAGTCTGTATCCCCAAAGTGTTTGTAACCCGAGGTGTTTGTAACCAGAAGTACCACTGTACTCCTGCAGCTACTTAAAATCCTCCAAACTTTATTGAGGAGGGTGAGACACCTAAAGGAAAAATAACACAATCGGAAACATTTGCAGCTAGAAACTATGCTTAATTCATCTGATCAAAACCAGTCCTTCTTTCATAAATGAAATTGGTAAACCATTGCTAGTATGGTTGTTTCATATCAAATCAGGACACTATGGCTTGTGAAACACATATAGCTTCTGAATAGTTTAATAAGAATGGTGCTGGAAGTGGATCATTTAAAACAGGCCATTATCTTTAGTGAACTCTGAATCACTGCAGGGCTAGGGCAGCTAGGGCTGCAATTCTATACACCAGTGGTTTTCAACCAGTGTGCTATGGCACTCTGGTGTGCCTTGAATGATGGTCAGGGGTGCCGTGGACAACACTGTCACTCTTCCTTCCCTCCCTCCTCTGATGCCCTCCAAAGCCTTGCACCTGCCTTCCAAAGCCTTGCATAGCTGTTTATTGCAGCAACCCTGGCTATAATCTCTGCAAGTGAATGCTGCCTCTGTGAGGCACCTCTCTTTTGGGGGGCAGCTCAGAGACCAGAGATGGTAGCAGCTGCTGCCTGGAGGACTCCTAAGGAGAGGGGAGAGGAGACGAGGCCTCCACAAGGGAGGGTGAAAAGGGGGTGACATAACTGGGCTCCTGAACCCCACAGGGGTACCACAGAAAGAATGTTGTTGGTTAAGGGAGCCGTGGACTCAAAAAGGTTGAAAACTTCTGCTATACAGCAATGGTGGCTAATCTATAGTCCTCTATGTGTTGCTGGATTCCAGCCCCAACTATCCATGGCCATTGGCTGGAGCAAGAACATCTGAAGAGTCACAGGTTAGCCACCTTTTCTACTCAGTGGACTGACCTCAATAATGCTTCCTTCTGAAATACAGAGAATAGCACAGGACGGCCTCAGGCAGCTCCTGCTATCAAAAGACTAAAGGAGTTCTTCTTGAAATTCAACTCCTGTTGGCCCATTAAAAGAAACATCCTGTACTTTTGTGTCATCTAGCAAATAGTCTCAAAGAAGTCTGGATGTATGGACTATTTGTGTATGAACTATTTGTGAAAGATTTTCTGTTTCATTTAAATATTCTCTACCAAATCTTTTATTCTAAATTTTGATTTGCTTTTCAGTTAATGTAACTATGTAGTTCAAAGGTGAGGATCAACAGAGGCAAGTTTAGGAATGCTTCTAAGAGGGAGATGCTTCCAAAGTACTCAAACAGTTGTTAATCATTGCCTTGGGGTTCACTGAACTTACTTCACTCTCATTCTAGACTATTAACTCTTTCATATAAGAGAAGCGTGTGCTGCACCTGCTACTGTACCAAGACCATTACTTCTTTTTCAGGAAGATGTTTTACAACAATATATACACAGGAGTTGTATATATAAAAAACATAAAGACGCAATTCCAATATAAAACCATTGGGTAAAGTTTAAAAACATATTTTTCAATACTTTATTTTGTTCAGAAAGAGGATAGATAGATTAAGCCATGCTCCTTCTGGGGTAGTTTGTCTACCTTCCATCCCCATCCTGCACTCAGCTCTCACCTGTAGCTGCTACAAACTGTCAGCCTGTGACAGCAGTCACACCCTAGGCATGACTTCGACTTGCCAGCTAAACCAGGTGAAGGTAGGCAATGGGTCTCAAACCATTGGTAAGTTAGGAACTTTTCCTTCATGCAAATATAAACTTTGGCAGATTGAGCAGACAAGACCAATAGTGGGTCTAATGGCCAAGAAGGCGACAAACATTCAGCTGGCTATCTCCTTCTGAGCCCAATTTAAACTACTGATTTTGGCCTTAAAACCCAAAATGGGTTGGGACTAAGATATCTGGAGGATCACCTGCAGCTGTATGAGCTTGCTCAGGCTTTAAGATCAGCTTCTGAGGTACTGCTCTCTGGTCCATCAATAAGAGATGTCAGTTTGGGTACCAAGCACTTTTCTTTCCGCACTCATGGAAATAACTGTGGCCCTATCATAGTTTATTTTCAACAGAATTCTTAAAGTCATTTAATTTCAGTCTGTGTTCTATTAATAGCTGTGTTCTGATGAAGTATCACTGCTCACTGTAAATGGGGTATAATATGGATTTTAATTTGATGGTGCTGATTTGGTCTATCATGTTCTGTAGTTTTCTATACATTGCCTTAGAAGGGCACTAAATCCTGAAAGGCAGGTTGTAAATTTATTAATAAACAAACAAAACATAAAACAAGTATCAAACCCATGGCTGGCTTGATGTTTCAGGACAAGCACATACTTGGTATAATCCTGATATGATATTGCAGGGTTGCATTTACCCCTCAGAATACAGCATATGCTTTCATAGTGTCTATGGAAACACATTCATGGAATTTTATATGCAATTCACAGAAATTTGCAGGTTCAATGGTGTCCCAGAATGGGCTCTTAAAATGTGCTGTATATGCACACAAAGTTAGTACCAAATCTGGCAGCCTGTTACTCTGATACAGGCAAGCAAAATGATGTTCAAAAGAACATAAAACAATGACAAATGCATTCTTGTACTTCATGCCAAACTGTAAGCAGAATGCATGAAAATCCTACCAAAGCAATTTAAAACTCTGGTGCAGAATTAGTACTTTTTTTGGTACATTTATGCACTGCAATTGTTTTAATGGTATGATACACGTTCCCCTTATCTATGATGTGATTCCACTTCAGCAATAAACTCTTGACTTCAACTGTGCCCGAAATCTATTTTAACCATGTTTGTTTTCATAATATTTGTTATAACAGATTCCTGGACTTTAGCCAGATCCTGTATGAATGCCTGCCCAGTTTAAAAAGCAAAGAAAAGAAAAGAAAAAAGTTGGGTGAAGAGAATGCTTAGACCAAGATTATTATTATTATTACTAAAAACAATGATTTAACCCTTAAATCTGGTGAAAACCTTATTATACAAAATCACCTGCTCTATACAAGTACAGTCTGCGTGAAAAACACAAATTTTACCTTATATATAAAACAATATTTAGAAATGCTTGTGTTTCCAAATTCAGAGGGACATTCCCAAGTTTGCACAGCACTAGTTGCAAAACTGGATTAAGCAGGAAACACACTGTGCATGAGTGAAGTATAAGATGACATTTCTTGCCTGCCAGCCATTTTTTATTTCACTGTCCTCAGCTTTGAGGTTCACGGTAGGGTACCATAGTTCTGACAAATGCAACTACCTGTAGTGCATATTGATCTCTGGATGAAGCAGTGGCACCTGTTTTCCGAGGCTTCATTCACACTGGAATTGCCCAGAATCCAAGCTAAACTTTTTAGTACAACACTAATAATGCAAGAAACGGGAATAACAATGTTAGAAGTTGTTACCAGATTCTACTCATCTTTTTTCTTCCCTATATAAACTTTTCCATCCACCAACCTATGAGTTTACACACTACAGGTGATCTAGCGTAGACAGCAAATGGATGATGCACTGTGGCTTGTAGGATAAGAAACGCCAGCAGCGTAAAAGAAAGCTCTCGCGCCTGCTTCCATCCATCACACCCTAGATCAGAGGACTGAGTGGAAACTCCCTGTCTCTCATACTGCCCAGCATGACAAGGAAAAAGGCAGAACAGTTAAGGGGATAAAGTGAGAAAAGGGCTCTATGTCAAACTGCTCTCTATTCCAGGAGAAGCCAATATCTCCTTCTCCTTACCCCTGGGCACACACAAACAAAAACCAAAGCCAACATCAGCAGCCCTATATGTAAAGACAGAGAGGTAGAAGAGGCATTAATCATTTGCTCTTTGATGTGTTTCATTCGTAACAAAATAATGGGTTTGTTTGCTTTTTAAGCCCTGGGGCTCGTACCGGTCTCGAAACGCAACCCTCTGACCCTGTAGCTTCCCCAGTGTGTGTGTGTGGGGGGGGGCATCCTCTTTTAAGACGCTTTTAGCTGGCCAAGGGCATTTCCCCGTATTCTCCCTCCGCGAGCCTGGGCAAGGGGAGACCTCGCTTGGCACCTGCCCAGCCCCTCTCAGCAGCCTCCGTCCTCCACGCTCCCACCAAGGGCAACCACGCTGCCGCCGCCTCCTCCTCCTCCTCCTGTCACTCCATCATCCCCCTCCGTCGCCGGAGGCGGCCGCTCGCCGGCTTGCGCTTACCAGGAAGCGCGTGGAGCTGGTCCCTTGATCGATGGCCCCAACCAGCGGGCCCATCGCCCCACCCCGGGCCTCTGCCATGGGCAGGCTCCGTCCGCGCGCGCGACCCCGGCCCGTCTCCTAGGCGACCCTGTCACCCGCCACGGCGAGGGCGGGCGGGAGCGAGAGTGACAGAAGACTGACACTCCCGAGCCGGCGCCCTCCGCTCTTGAGAGCGGCGCGTGGCTTCCCGGATCAGAGGCTGGAGGCGGGGAAGGGGGCGCTGGCCCGACGCGCTGCCGCTCAGCCGCCAATCAGCGAGCCGGGAGGAGGAGGAGGAGGGCAGGGCGGGCTTATTTCCCCCCCTCCCCACAGGAAGCGGCTCAATGCATCGGGAATGGGGGCCGCTGAGCTAGCCGGTCACGTGCACCGGGCCTCTGACGTGAACTGGAGGCTCTTCTGCCTTGGGCTGCACTGGCTCGCTGCCTGCTGCTTGCTGTTGCGGCCGCCGCCGCCGCCGCCGCCGCCGCTCCCTCCCCGGGCAGAGGCGGCGGTGGATTGTGACGGCGTCGGTGGTGCAAGAGCCTCTTGCCTTGCGCAAGCGCTTAGAACGCCGTGAGCGGCCTCCTTCCGGCGCTCTTCTCCCCGCTTGTCGCCTGCCTCTGAAGTGCCAGGTGGCTGATGGAACCGGAGTCCCGTCCGGGAAAGAGGAATCCCTCCCCCCCCCCCAGTCACCTGCGCGCAAGGTTTCCTCAGAAGTGCGCTGAGTCAGTGCGCACCTGCGCAATCTCTCGCACGAACAGGCCTGGGAAGTGGGCACCATCGACCTGGCACTTCATTTCAAGGCGGGCACACATAGAGTTCAGTGCCTGATTTACGTATAAGCTAAAGAAGCTATAGCTTAGGGCCCCACACCCCAAAATTTTTTAAACAACCACTGGATGCACATTTCCAAAATATAAGATAAAAAACAAAATAAATCCTACGTACAGCAACAGTGTTTTATTTGTTATATGCAAATGGCTTTAGATACCTATTAGGTCCATAAATTGCCATATAGCATATATTCAACACAAAAAACAGCAACAATTGGTTGTTGACAAAGGACAGCTGGACATATAAAGGGCCCCATTACCTTCAGTAACTTCAAACCTAAATCTTGCAGGGGAGTCACCGTCACCCTGTTAGCTGGGCGGGGGGGGGGGGGGGGGGGGGCAAAACCAGGTATATTGTGGCAGGGGATGGTATGTCATGCCTTTGGCCTTGCAGGATAAAGCTATTTCTTCCTTACAAAGTGAAAAGCAGCAGCAAGACACATTAGGAGAAAATAAATGTTTTTTTAAACTTGCTGCCTAAAAGGAAATGGTGCTAAGTGCTATTGCTGAGGGGTGCTGCTTACAGCATGGGGCAGTCACAGAAAAGATCCTGTCCTCAGCCACACACACCACAGCTCATTTCTGAAGTCGAGCACCCAGGCTTCATAATCATATCACATATATATCATGGACCCCCAGCAACTTAAAAGCCATCACTGGCACATTAAAAGAGGGCAATCTACCAACTTTCTGTGGGGCTTGCTCACAGCCCCAGAGAAGACACCACTCTGAACTCGATGGGCTTGCTTCTTGATTTATTTCTGGATTTACTTGCTATAATTTATATTCAGCCTTTCTTCAATCATGGAACCCAAGGTGGTATGCATGTGGTCTTGGAAAACCTGATTAGTTGGATAATCAAGTTGGTTGCATCATGTGCTTTCTGATCATACCCCGGAACATGGATTGCACTAAAAGCAGTCTGGTAGGGTAGTTAAGAAATTAGTTCTGTTGCACCATTCCAGAGAGAATAAATGTCCCCGTAGCAAGTCACTGCAGTTTATAGATTACTTTTAGTGCTAAGAAAAAGAGTGTCAATGGCACTTTCTTAATACAGTAGCCTGAAAGTTTTCTTGAGGTTATTTTGCATAAGTACAGCAAAGCAGTCAAAACATTTAAGACACTGTGTTAATGAGACTCCACATTGCAAAGAAGAGATACTAGAGTTAATTTTGGTTGGAATTAATATTGAAAACCAAGCTATCCATAGAAATAAAAGGTGTGGCTTTCTACTCTGTTGCTTTGTTTAAAAAAGGGTTGTGATGAGGTCAGCTGTGTGGGTTAATGAACACAGACAATAGGCTTTTTTGTTCGTTTTCAAGGAACACAGAAGTGCAATCAAAAGCTGAGATGTTTAAACAAATAGTGTTCATGGCTGAACAGGTTTCTTCTACCTATTAATATTTTGGACTGCAGCAAAAAAGAATTTCTGGTAGTTAGACTGGGCAACACGCTGCTGGTGTTAAGATACTGCATGGTTTTCTGATGTCAATTTATTTTGTTTTCCTTCCAAAACAGGAAATATATGACTTAGAATTTAAGATTATTATTATTATTATTATTATTCCAGCAGTGTGTTTACATCCCTGAACCTTTATGATTTTTTAATTTAAAAAAATTAAACAACACTAGCAAAATTTATTGTATTTTTTCATAGTTTATTTATTAATTAAATTTATATTCCCCCTTCCTCCCAAAGGAGCCCAGGGCTTTGCACTTGGACTTTAGAAAGAAAAAAGGTAGTCATTGTAAGAAAAGACTTACAGTATCTTTTATCTTAGTTTTCTATCTTCAGGGAACTCTTTCCCCAGTAATCCTGCAGAGGAACCTCAACACATATAGAAATGGAATGTCCTGGATACAGATGACTTATGGAAAAGTGGAGCTTTAACCGTCTCCTTTCCCTATACTTGGGCTTGAACTACACTAATAAAGAAGCAACATTTTATACATGTCAAAAGTGTTATGCAGGGCTAATGCTGGGGGCTGAGGATGCAGGCCTGTTACACAAATTTGCATTATGCTGGTTTATATGTACAGATATTTCTGGGGAAATTAAGATGCAGGTGGTTTGGGTCTCATCAGCATTTTGCTTTGCAGTGTACCATCTGTCCTGTGAGCAAAGGAAAAAGGAATAATGGAAGGACAAAAGTCATGAGATCCTGGACTCAGCATGAAAGACCCAGGGCTTGGGCTCCCTGAACCAACCCTGGCTTTTGATCCCTGAGGTGTATATTTTTAGGACTCACCTTCTTTTTGTGATAGTAAGTTGTTTTAAACAGTTTTTAATATTCTGTTTTAGTGTGGCAACCTTTAGTGTGGTGACCTTAGGATGAATATATAATAATTATAATAATATAATAACAACAACAGTCGTTAGCTCTGCTTAGAGAACCAAACAAGATTTCTTGTTTGTAGTGCAGAGGTTTGTGGAAAGGGATGAAATGCAACCTTGCACTGGCCAATCATAGTGAGTCAGTTATGGATATGAATGAAATTCTTGTGTATTAGAAGAGGGAAAACTTGGTTGGGTGCTCCATATTGGACATTTCAAACAAGTAACCCCCCTAGCCAGAAGTTCCCCAAATATCAGCTCATAAATATGAATTCTTGATCTTAAGGCCTATTCCTTTAGAGGTATTTTTTAAATCTAACCTACTCACTAACCAACTATATTCCAAAATGCTAATTACTAGAAGCCTTTTTCAGTATCATAAACCAGCATTTGCATATAAAGTGGATGGCAGCTGGAGTTCCATTCTCATTTTTATGTTATTATTAAGCACAATTTCTCAATTTTATTGATACAGAATTTCTGGAAATCAACTCCATTCCCATGCCTGTTGTAAAAATTCTACAATTTGAAAATGCCATTTTTAAAAGAGTTCTTACTAATTCACTTCTGCTGCAATAAGCATTATGTTAAGGCCCATGTCTTAACTTGCATGCTCTGAAAATGGCAATAATGCTATTTTGTCTTATATGTTCTGCTCACTTATAACTTAGCACCCATGCACCCACACTTTTACTACTTCCATTCTCTTTCTTTGCATGCTGGGGACAACACTAAAATTACTGCATATGCATGCTTTATAACAAATTGGTCACATTTTGAAAAGAATTGTGTAGAATACCCTTGTGAAGGGATGGATGGAACAGAAATGCTATTTTGAAAATAAATTCTGTCTTTTGGGGCAGGGTGGGCAAGAGGGTGTGGAGTTATGAGGATAGTACTGGGAAGATTGACTGGAATTGTTGAAATAAGCAGGAGAAGCTGCATTTGCTTTTGAATGCTTTTAAAATTGCAACAGAAAAAATGCAAGATATAAATCAAAATAATCTTGTGATAAGTCAATGAATGCAGTTCAGAACTTCAGTGCAGCAAGCCCATCTATATGCACTCTCATCAGGCGGTTTGAACCTGATTTTTTTAAGGGTGTAGAGGGAAGTTGTGGCCCTCCATACATTGCTGAACCCTCCATACATTCCTGAGCATGGCCATGCTGGCAGGGACTGGTGGGAGTTGGAGCCCAACAACAACTGGAGGACCAGAGATTCCCTCTTCCTGCACCTTTTAAAAAAATGTTGCCTGGCATTATATCTTGAAATGCAAGAAATAGCAAGAGGATAGCCTGAGCCTATATTTGGCTGTACTCAAACAAATTCTACCAAGCAAAGCAGGAATCTCAACTAAAGCATCCATGACAGATGGCCACCCAAACTCCAGTGATAGTGTTAAAATGTTTATTCTTTCTTTCTTCAGAATATTTATATACTGAGTTTCAGCAAAAAGTTTTCTGTATGGTTCACACACTACAAAATGGCTCACAAACAAGCTTCAATAAAGTTTATTACAGTATCGACAAAGGCAAGTTTTCACATGTTGTTCTTCCACCCTCAAGCAAAGGAACTGACTCCTTCACCTTCCATCTAATTGTGTGCAGAGGTTCTGACTGACTTGCAGAGCACCTGTCCCTGCTCCCCCAAAGGCCAAATTAAGGAGTAGATTAGATAATGCCCAGGACAGGTAGCCAGGGCTTCCCCTGTCACATTGTTCTTTTACCAGATATCTGACTTGCTGGCAACTGGAACCCTGACCGGATGGGACTGGAGAGAATTGCCCTCCTCCCTTGCCAATGCCACTCCCCCTGCTCCCATACACAAATCTCTTGACTCTTCTAAAATATTAGGCTGCTCTGATCATGGGCAAGAAGTAAAACACTTGTACTAAAATTCCCTTTTCTATATTAATTCAAGTGACACTTTCTCTGCATTCAATTTGTCGGACCTCTTCACATTTTAGACTGGTTGAACAAGATTCCTGAATTAGCAGTTTAACTGCTGCAATTTAGTTTTCACACACTGTATTTGATGATGAGTTACTTTGGTGGCAATAAATTTGATGACTATCAGTTTAATCCTGTACATGTCTACACAAACTTGAATGGTATTGACTTCAGAGGGGCTTTGAAAAAGAAAGGAAGATTTAAGCTCCACCCTTCAATGGATTACTAGGTGGTCTAGGTAAATACATACAGGATTGCAGCCTAAGGCAGTTGCTGCAGCAATCAGCTAAAGTAGCATATTATACTCAGGGGCAGGAGGAGTAATGCTTTAGAGTTACAAAATTGCTTCCATTATTGCACATTAATCTTCTAACTAAGGTTTAATGAAATTCAGTTCTGCACAAGGTGAGGAAGCCTCTCTTCACATTACGTAAACATGAATCAGCTAATATAAAAAAAAATCAGCCAGCAATGTATGAATACATTATAGGAAGATGCTAGAATATGGGGTGTGTTTATTCCACCTGTTTGTGGGATGGTCTATTTTCATTGCTAGTAGCTGGAAAGTTCATGGATAGTTGTGATACGGTCACATTCACCTTTGGTCAGTGAGGTGAAAGTGTCCATGGCAGAAATGTGACCCTCCTACTTGTGGTTTCTGTTGGTTCAATTCTAATTGCTTCAGGGCCAGACCAATACATTTTGGATTCCAAGATGACAGACCCTCCAAGTGTCCCTATTTTCCAGAGACAGTCCCAGATTTACAGAAGCCATCCCAGTTTCCAATTTGATCCCAGAATGTCTCGCTTTCCCTTAGGATGTCCCAATTTTCATTGGAGAAATGGAGTTATGTGACCCCTGAGCCAAGGAGATAAGTAACTATACAATCTTTAGAAGGCATCTAAAGGTAGCCCTGTATAGAGAAGTTTTTAAATGTTTTAAAGTTGTACTGTGTTTTTATATACATTGGAAACTACCCAGAGTGGCTGGGGCGACCCAGTCAGATGGATGGAGTCTAAATGTTGTCACTGTTGAATAGGATGTCCCGATTTCCATCAGATAAACATTGGAGGGTATAAGATGAGGGGCAACTGACTGGGGTGCCATGAAAGGGAAGCAAACTGTTGGCTATTTACCTTATTACCATTGCCATGTTGATGCCAGGGGGTGGGGTGTGGGGGTAGAAGAGGCACTTGTGGTATTTTCAACCACAGATGTCTAAATAACTTGCCTTGCCATGACTACTGTTGCTGGAGAAGCTATTTCCTGTTGCACCTCAAGTAGTGAAATGTTGTAGTCTGATCCTGCTGATGGAGATCACTCACATAGGAGACTTTCCAGGGAATACTTTCCTGAGGTCCCCCAATCTCTCAGTCCTGGAGCTGGCCCTATGCCAAGAGCTGCTTGCTGGTGTGTGTCTGTTTTAGGCTGTTCAGAAGTGGGTCAAATGTTAAAAGTTTGTTTAGAAGATGAAAAGAAACGTGTTGCTTAAATGCTAAGGGACAAGCAACTTTAAATCATATAAATCCATATTAAGACTCCTATGCAAATGTACGGTAATCTGCAGTGGAAAGCACTGTTATTAATGTCTTGTTTTAATTATTTATCTGCTTTACCACATTTGCTGTTGCTACATTAAGCCAACTCCCATATATTATGTAAAAGACCTACTGCACTATTCTTTTAAAGCTGATATGTATTTATTTTCCAGGATTGTATCGGGTAAGAAGGGGCAGGGAATGGATGCTAGCAAAACTAAGCAGAACACAGCTGCACTTAAAGAGTAGTTCCACACATTTTATCAATCACTAGGGGGCTCCAGCTGCTTACTTCTTACAACATAGCTGATGTTATCAGGTATCAGAGTAGACCAATGTTCTTTTTTAAAAAGAGTATTCTTATACAAAACAACATAGCTCCAAACATACCAACCACAATGTTTTAGAAGATCAGATCACATTGCTGTAGTTTAGAGGCTAGACCAAGGTTGCTTCTACACTGTTTTAAATCTTATTTAATCACTCACTGTATGGCATTTTTAAACTAACTCCGAAGGCACTGGTCTGTGCATCATTATGCTTAGAGGATATCCTGGAGGAAATGCACTTTGCATTTTCAAATCTTAGGAGGGAAAGTAACCCTCTTTCTTAAGCCCGTTTAGAAATTGGGGTTTGCCAACCTTTGAGGGCCTGTGAGGCAACTTTGCAATTCTAGAGTGTCATGCTGCTTCTTGCCCCCTCCCCTAGAACTGTCTCCCCCATCACCACTAGGCAGAATAAGAAAACGCACACATGCACACTTCATTTCCCCAAAGAAGCTGAGTAAAAGTTGGATACAGAATAATTAGAACAGCTCATTTTGAATTCACATTGTGTTACTCAAACCACCATCAAATTAAAGCTTTCAGTGGCAGACTGCACAGTAAAAACCACAGATCTCAGACACGTGTGTGAGGAAAAGGTAGGAAGCCATTTTATACCAAATAAGACCAATGGCCTATCCAGCTGTGTATTGCCTACACTGACTGGCTGTGCCTCTCCAGGATCTCAGACAGTCTTTCCCAGCCCTAACCTGGAGATAAAGGAGGTTGAACCCAGTACCTTTTGCATGTGCTTCACCACTGAGTGATGGCCTTTCTCCAAGACAAGGAAAGTTCCTACTTACAGATAAAAGACAGCAGTTGTACGTAAAAATGATCAACAGCCAAAGATGGCAAATGATGGCTTATTAAGCATTCTACCACAAGTCTAAAAACAAAGGAGGAAATTTCAGTTTCTCCTGATCATAGCTCAGATTTCTGTTTGCTATTTCAAAAGTCTGAAATTATGGTTCTTACTGATACACACACACACACACACACACACACCACTTTGAGGGTTCTTAAATATATACTCAAGCGGTGCATACATTTTATTAAATGAATATAAATTATATATTAAAAGATTTCTTTATGTCTGCATGCAATGTTACCCAACAGGCTTTACTTTATGATGAACAGCCTGTAAATAAAAATGTTTCTAGTTCTCAGTGACAGGAGTCTGGAAATATTGGCTGATAGGTGAACACAGATTAGGCAGCAACAAACTATTTTAACAACAGACAGTTTCACAAAAAGGCTTTGTGTGGGAACAAAAAGAGGAAGAAAGAATTAAAAGTTGTTTGACAGCAGAAGGTTATTTATAAAGCTGCTCCTATGCCCTGCACAGAGACTTCCGTTTAAAAACCTATTGTGACTTGAGACCCGGGAGGGGGGGGGGCGGTGTGTGTGGAAACCACTTGCCACCTACAAGGCTGTAAATGAAACTCTTACCCATGAGCTACAGTAACGGAAAAGAAGTGTTACATAAGAAGCTTTTAAGGCAACCAAATGCCTGTGCAACATTTCTGCACAACATTGCAAGCTGCTGCACAGTTCTTCAAGGTAAGTGAGAACTAGACTATACCATATAAAGATTATTTTTTCTTGTGTGTGCATTGGGTTATCTGCTGTGTGGCTCTGATGTACACCCTTTATGAAACCAGTTTAACTGAAGAACTTGGGTGGAAATTAAATGCGTATTATCTTATTGAGTGAAACTTACCCAATGGCTTTCAATGGTTCTCAGAATGCTGATTACTTTACTGAAGTATGACATCCATTTATAACCTCCTCAAATTAAAACAATGCCATCTTGGACCCACTGCATACACTTGGTTGGTTATGGATCAATGCGCTTCATAGTTGAAGCTGTCTTGTCCTAATTGAGCGGGGAGGGGGTAATTTGTTATTGTTGAGTGGATTTAATTTTGTAGCATGCGTTTACAAAAATGGCAGATATTTTTGTGTCAAAAATATAACTGAAATTGAACTTAAACCATATAGTGTACTAAGAGAAGGAAAGATCAAGGAACTATAATACGCTGCCTTCATAGATACTGTAATTGACCAAATCCACCCTTAATTTCATATAGATGTAATAGGTCACATACACAGCAATAGCTGACTAACTCTGACTGTGCAGTAAGACATGCACCAAGATTTATGCTCTCCAAGATTTTCCTGTAGTGCCTAAAAGCAGAGTAATAGTAGATGGACAATACTATTGCATTTCTAGTCAGCGCCACACAAGCTGTGCAGACGATGTTTTTGAGTGTCCTTTCCTCTGCACACTCTTCCTATGCAGAGATCCATTATCTAGGAAGAGTAGCTGTAGGCAATGGGTGTGAATAGCTGGGCAACATCCCTCTAACTGTAAAAAAGGGGGGGAATGTTATAAAGAAATAGTTTAAGAACCTGAAACCCCAAAATAAAAAGAGCAGAACTTCTCTGCTGTTATTCAGAAAGTTGCCAGGAACATTTTGTAATTCTCCTCTACCTCGCCCCCGCTACCAAAAAAACCCCATTGCTGTTTGGTTCTGTGCCTTTCTTAAATAGAATAAATAACCTCTCTTCTGTTTCCCTGAAACCACTGCCATTTTCTCTCTTAACTAACAGCCTTCCAACTTATACTTGAAGCATAATGTTCAACTGTTTCCTAAGCCCTGTAAACATCTGTAGGATGAAAGAGAACAAACAATCCATTATGTATTCTCTGATGTCAAACTTTGTGGCACTTCTTGTTTCTTGCCATTTGTATGTTAACATAAGCTGTGATTAGAATGTGAAAGAAAAGTAAGTATGTGGCTAGGTCATCTCAGATGATATGCAGCCTACTCGCCTCCGACATTACTTTCTTCGGATTTTTCTACTTTCCATTTTTTCTAGACCATAGAACCTTTCAGGGCAAGGGCTGTAGTTCAGTGATAGAGCACATGCTTTGCCATGCTAAACTTCCATGATTTTCCTTTTTAAGGGGCTGCAAATGCTCTCCCCCCCAGAATCAAATGAGCACTAAACTTGTGCTCCATTACATTCCATTAGTTTTCAAAAAGTGGCTTTTACATATTGTGAAAGCTCAAATTTAATGTGCAAAATAACAAGGAAATGTCAGGAATCAGAATCAGCTGCAGTGTGAATTCAGGCAAAGCTTCACAAACCCCATCCCACTCTGGAATTAGCATGCATTTAATGACCTAGAATTTATCGCAATCTGGCTGATGTTTCTTATCTCCCTAGTAGCTGGTGATGGTTTCAGTTGTACTTTACACACTTATGTCACTTGCTGTTTGCTCCTGTTATACCATTCCCTTACCTGCCACATTGTGCTTCATGCTAGCTCTTTCTCTTTTCCAGTTCTAGAGGATGTTGTCAGAAGGGTACCTCTGTATAATTCCTTATCATGATCTCATGAATTACAAGCTCGCTTGCAACCAAGGAGAAGAGACAGTACATGAGATGAGGTCTTTGAATGGCATCACCTATGAATCAACAGAGGAAACACAGGACAGAAATCTCTTTTGGAGATGTAAGTCTGTTGGCAAGTTCATCTTCTCTGTTTGTTCCAATGAAAACAGAAACAGCAGAAGGCAGATGGATACACAGACTCCAAATCCAGTATTGGAAAGGCAAATATCTCCAGCTGTGGAAATCTGTACAGGACCTGTTATCAACAGAGACACTTACCTAGTTCCACCTTCTTGTAAAAGCATTTGCAAGAATTACAATGACCTTCATATTGCTGGTGACCAGGTACTGCCTATGAGTTCAGTTAAAACAGATTTTACCTATGACAGTGGGATAGGTCCATTCCTGGAGTCATCAGAGATCCCACCGCCAATGGAATCCATATCAATGCCACCTGCTGAGGTCCCTCGCAAGCCAACCAATAGGTATTCTTCATGCTGGAGAGTGGCCAGCATCATGCAACACCAGCAACCCCTCTCAAATTCACTACTGAATAACTACTTGGAGGAGAAGGTGGTGGAGCTGTACAAGCAGTATATCATGGATGGCATGGGTAGCAGTGCATCCCCTACTCAGATCTTGGCATCAGAATTCATAATGACCAATGTAGATCAAATCAGCATGAAGCTATCACAAGAAAGGAACATGAAGACCACCCAAGCCAAGGATATGGTCATTAACTGCCTCTTGCGACTAGCCAGTGGGAAAATCTCCACTGAAATGAGCACTCCTAGTCTTCACATTTCCCAGTTTAGCACTGTGACTAAATAAATAAAGCCTGCCCCTAGACATTTTTGAGTCACCTTTGTTAAAAGTCAGTTTCGTTTCAGTAAGGTGAAGTCCCTGGGATATGTTCAGAGCACCAAATACTATTATATAGGTGGACTCCTGAAAGAAGGCTTGGTTTGTAAACCATACAGAACTTAGATGCCTTTTTTTCAAATGTAAATGCTTCATGCTTCCTTCCAATAATCCTACTTCCACATTTTATTAACCCAAATGTGGTTGTTGTCCCATTGCATTGCACTGTTTTGTATCCTAATGAGAAGGAACATTGGCCCTGTTGCCTTGGCAATGGGGACCATTTTGTGTCTACCTCCCTTCACCAAGCAGCAGCAAGTTGGAGGAATGGTGGCTTCAAACAGGCATAAAGAAGAGAGTTGTTTCCCCATTGGAAGATTTTGCAATTAAAAATTAAACCTCATGGGAATTCAGAACAGTACTAATTCTAAATATCCCTTTCAGTGTGTAATTATTTTCCTCCCTTCCCAATACCTTGAGCCTCCAAGTGCATTTCTACCCCCTTCTTGGTTTTAATGTATCTATGTGGTGTTTTTTTCTGTCTGCTTGGGTGGCTTTAAGTCACTTTGGCTTGCCTTGGGCAATATAAAATTACTAACAAATTTAATAAACCAACAAACAAATAAATAAACCATTGTGTAGATGACTGTGTGTCTGCCCAGGTGGTATAGGACTGCATGACACCTTTATCCCAGTGCCTACTCTGTCCTTGCTTCTCCCATCACACTTCGGGAACTCCAGAAATCGCCAGAGGGTCCTATAGACCATCTGTGGACCCTGATTGCTTGAACTCCTGATTCTGCCAGAGATAGCTTTTCCAAAAATGATGGCATTCACTTGCCCACTCTCGTTTACATTCCTATTCTCTCCCCCTGTTTCCCTGTGGAATTTCTGGTCCCTCGTGTTCCTTAGCCACTCTTCCTTACTGCAACTAAAGCCAACATATGTCTAATTGAAATGACCACATATTGTCCCCTTGCCTCCCTACCTCTACCGCCTTTTCTCTTCCATTTTAGACCATAAGCTCTCCCCACCTCATTGTGTCATATCTGATGATGAGGATTGGTGGTAACTGGTTTGACTTGACTTGAAACTTTGCATTGCACAGGGTATCAATTGTCATAGGTCTTTGCCACTTGAACAAAAAGAGAAACTTGATTAGTTTTCATTTTTTATTATGTCATCAACAAATAAATTCTTATCACTAGTGGTCCAGTGAATGGAATGAAAATGTGATCGCGGTGAAGATCAGTTAGTTATGACCAATAAAAATAAAGATGTTTCGTCTCAATATTTTTCTCAGTGAGTTCAGACAGTTGTTGTGCAGCCCTGCAACAATGGAAAGCCATACGACAAGGAAATGATACTATGGCCAAGTATGTTAAAAGCAGACCTCCCCCCCCCCCCAATTTTGCAGTGATACTTTCAATTTCTTGTAATTTATTTTTTCTTCTCTACAGTTAGAAGTCTGTGCCATAACACTCAACCCACACTTATTCCTACTCTCACAGATCTAATGCGCAATTGCAGATTCTTTCTAAAGGGTTGCTATGGATCCAGCCATAATTCAGAAAGGGAGCCGAGGCTCTATTCTGAAGGTCTGGCAAATAGAACTGTCATATGTATGTATACACTAACTTGGCATTGTATCCTCAATTTTGTGCTTTGCATTTATAACGTAAAAATGAACACCTGCACACCCCACAGTTTCTGCCCCATTTGTGGCAGGGCTGAGGATGCCATTGTAGCCATTCAGCACCATAGAGCAGCAGGAGCCAGGGTTAGGATTGCCTCCTAAGCATATGAACATATTTGGTGGCAATTAATTTTGTCCTTAACCAGTTTTTGTTGTTTTCATTGAACTGAACAAATAACTGAAATGTAACAGAATGTGAATTCCAAAGACAGCACTTCAAAGCTGGGGGAAACCCAGCACCTCTGCTTTATAAGCCATTTGCAGCAGTAACTAGTCAGGGTTACAAAGATCACAGCTTGCTCTCTGTTTCACTTTCACAACTTCAGAATTACCTTATTTCACTCTCTTTGCAAAGCTGCACTAGAAGTATACAAATGTGTGAAGAGCTTCATTGCCTTGTATAGGGGAAGGACTGAGTTATCCCCATGATATATATTTTAAAATTCATATTTACTGGGTAATAGAACATTTTCTTTTTAACTTGTTACTTAGACTGAGCTGGCAAATTCCTGTGGGTAGAGAAGCTCTAATATACCCATTCGCTCCACTTTTTGTGGACTTTCTGCACGTGCCTGTTTTGCAGCTGTTGTTTCCTTATCTGTCATTGGGAGTGGGAAGAGAAAACTCTTTGCTGCTGAAAGCAACTGTCCAGTTGTTCCCCTCCATAGATATACACCCTTTGGAAGCAATGCAGATGAATAATGTTTGCATAGAGCTCTCATATGCAAGGATTTACACTTGCGCAGTGGAACTTTCCCCTCTCCATTTGGGTACCCAGATGAGAACCAGGATTTACAGATGTGGACACACAAATGTTTAAAGGTGAGTGTACATGCATTAATTACTTCACTATTTTGTACATTTGCTGTGGAAAACACTGGCAGGTAACACCTGTTCCCCGTAGCAATCACCATGTGCAATAGCTCATGTTGCTCTGTGTTACTCTGGGTTGTAGACAACTATTTTCTAAGAGTAGAGCCACTGAAATCAATGATCCTAAGTTAGTCATGTTCTTTTATTTCTATGGGTCTACTCTGGGTAAAAATTAGTTGACTACTGAGGTTGTAGAAATTTAAGTAGCAGGCCATGTGTGCCTCTTTTGCACAAATATGTAGCAAAAATTTGCACCCTTAGTGTTTTTTATATGTGGGGAGTCGTATTTCAAATATTTGTAAGTGGTGTACTTCAAAGCTTGTTGTCGGGTGTGGTATACTTTAAAGCTTAAAAAAAAGAATTCTGCGCACAGGAATCTGGGAAGTTAAGTGTGGTTTCATCTCACAGAAATTGAAACTTGTCAAACACTTCAGTTTCCCAAGTATCTACATTCTTGGCTTAGGTATGTGAAGAGCAGGTGGTGTGTAGCTCATAGAAATAGCTTCATGCACACACTTTTGAAAAAGCAAAAATATGGCCCCTATTCTGAAGTGAACACAGCTACCAGGGGAAAAAATATTTCTACATTACAGATGTTCAGTGGTCTTAATTTAAGGAAATTCCAGATGGAACCCAGGACACACAGATTACTTATAAAGTGTTACTGAATCTTTGATAATCAATATATATTCTAGAAAACATGGTGAGATAAACATGTGAAGTGATGTAATCATATTCATGAAAACAAGTTGAAACCATGAATATTTTGCATGCCTCTCTTTTTCAGTACATTATTTTTAAGGCAGGGCCAAATTATTTCCTAATGCTTTAATCTCTTGTCTCAAGTGTTTGTCTAACAGGCAATGAATTTGATGACAGCCTCTATTAAATACATTACAAGAGTCATTACACCACTGATACATGTAAAGGAACCCACAAGTGTTTAAAGACTAACAGAAATTGTTAGAAGATAAGACAGTTTTAGCTTCTGTTCCATTTACATTTCAATTGGCATGAGCTGTGGGGGGTTTTCATTGACCACGTGGCTGCATTCAAATCATAAAGATCAACTGCATACAAGAAAAGTCATTGATCTTTGTTCCATTTCAATGTATTCAGATAACCTCTGATCCTTGCCTTCTAGCTGTCTTTAAGATCAGGGACTACTGCAAAGCAGTCCTGCCAATTTCGGGTTTTAAAAAACAGAGTTGGCTCCAAGATTGAAGAAACCCTCAGTAAAGTGTCCTAAGTGCTCGTTCCTACACCAGTGGACCCACCTGGCCAAGGACTTACCTGGCTGTAGTGGCAGCTACCTGTTCCTATTTAAAATCTTCCACAATAGAACAGTGCTATGTCAGGTGCCCTGGAAAATAATGGAAAATTTAAAATGGCATGCCCATATCCTGTTGAGGGGGTCTGACCCAGGGCAGGCATCAGCACTGATGGGTCCTGCCTGGGTGCAGGAGACAAAGCAGCTTCTCCCAGGTGCCAGATGTTTAATCTGAGCCCATTAAGAAACACACATTTGCAGTTCTATGCATGCTAAGTCCTACTGAATTCAGTGGTGATTTGCAAGGGACAGAACAATCCAAAGCAGGTTGGTTATTTTGCATTGAGTGGAGGCATCCCTTTCTCCAGCTTTGCCAGCTATACAAGGCTTCTGCTGGCTGCTGAATGTGGGTAGCTCACTGATGAGATCAGCATCCATGGTAGCCAGTGAAAAGTCCCAAAACTGGGCAATGCAAGGTGGGGAGAGGATGAGTTGCCCCCAGGATCCATTGGGTCCTAGACTGGTTTCACTGCCATTGTGCAACAGCATCGGGCCCAATCTGGGCTGATTTCTTGCTCCAAATCTGATACCCCCTTCCCCCCCGCTCTTGTTTCACCCTGACCGCTGTGTGCAGCGGGGCTACAGATACAGCCCTGGTCCTGCTGCTCTGTAAAACCCTGCTGACAAGGGAAAGAGGAGATTTTGATTGTGCCCTTAGTGTACATAGTATTTCAGCCTAAAAATAAATCTCTCATTCATATAGGTCCCAGTTCTGTTATCCCAGCACATCCCTTGCTCATGTTAAGTAGCGCTTTACTCTGCATGTTATATCTGGTTGTAACATTACACTCATGTACTCGTATCTCTATTCTCTGGCTCTGCAAATACCCTAAAAGGTACTTAGGAGATAATTATTCCTAGCTTGTTTGCTTCTATGGATAGGATAGCCAGTGAGAGTGAGAAAGTGTCACTTTTAAAGAGTAATTTAGCATAAGAACAGGAACAATCCTGGGCTAATAGAATTCCTGTGGTAAATAATTAACCTGTTGTTTACTATGAGGGTGGATAAATGATACTTTTAAAAAGGGAAATTCTAACCTATTCAAATTATTTTCTGTTCAGCAGTTTAATTTGTTAGTGCCTGTTTTCTTCTAAAATAAAATGTGGAGTGATGAGGGGAATACCAACAAGGTCCAGTCTGTGGGTTTGGTACGTGCCAGCAGCCACCTGTGTATTTTGTCATAAACGATGAGGAGGCACTTCCTCAAGTGACCAGAAATGGAAGTGATAATTTTGACTGATAGGGAAGTAGAGCTTTAGCACAGAAACGATTCTCACTCAATCTGAAATTTCTCTAAGTGTCACTGTTAGGACCTATTTACTAATGACAGTTGCACCTGGAATGAGGCACAGGTGCAGCTACTTTGATTATTCTGTCTCACTGCCCACAGACTTGAAGAAAGGAAGATAGAAGAGGCTTCTGACAAGCTAGTAAGTATTTCTGTTAGAGCAACTTGACTGCATTTACAGAGAGCTGTGGCTCTGTGGAATTTTAGGTCCTCCAGATGTTGTTTCGCTCCACCTCCCAACAGCCCCAGTAGGCATGGCTTACAATGTACATTTCTGGAGAAGGACAGGTCTTTTTACAGAACTTCCTTCCATTTAAAGCAGTATCATGTTTTTTAAATAGTCAAGGCTTCCACCAAAGGATCCTGGGAACTGAAGTTTGCTAAGGGTGCTGAGAGTTGTTAGAGGACCCCTATTCTCTTTACAGATCCAGAATTACATGCCCATTTCTCTCCTTTAAAAATAGGGACATCCTATTCCATAATAATAATTTTACTATTTACACTATGCAGTCAGAGTTGCTCCAGTTGGGTAGCTTCCAACATATATAAAACATTAAACATTAAACAAACTTCCCTATACAGGGCTGTCATCAGATGGCTTGGGGGTAGGATAACTCTATACCCTCACAACATTTCTCCAGTGAAAATAGGGACGTCCTTAGGGAAAGCAGGACATTCTGGGATCAAATTAGAAACTGGGATGGCTTCTATAAATCTGGGACTGTCACTGGAAAATAGGGACACTTGGAGGGTCTGGAATTACAGCTCAGAGTTCCCAGGGAAGGCAGATTAAACCACTCTGGGAACCTTCTCAGATTAAACCACGCTGAATGAAACTTTCATTTTGGCAGAAACTACTGGAACGTTTAACAGAAACAAAACAGCTGTTTTAGATGTTAATCATTTCCTTAGCTATTGTTTCCTCTGTCTCAGGAGTTAGATAAAATTCGTGCTGGTTGCATGAGCAGATCAATGAATATTCTAGTGAATGGAAAAGTACTGAAATTTCAGTCTCATGTGAGATTCCAAACTGAACGATCACAGAAGGAAAGTGATTATTTTTTGTCAAATCATTTGACTTTCTTGATGCCACAGTATGCTCGTCATGCACAAACAGACGAGAAAGCTAAAAATAAAATAAAATAGGATTTTAAACACTGAGCTAATTCAAGCTGTTGGAGTAAGAGCTGAATCTGAAGGTGCTACCGAGATGCGTGTCTATTGTAGGATTCTTGCTCCTCATGCAGGCAGAGTTTTATATATAGGAGGGTCCACATGATGATCCCAAAGCCAGCCTGTATTCCCCCTCCCCCACAGCACTTACTATTTAATTCAGATTTACTCTTTCGGGAGAAAACCTTGCAAGTTTAAAAAAACCAAACAAACCCCTGTTGGCAATGACCTGATCGCTTCTCGGCCTTTTGGCTAAGATCAAGTGGCAATGACCTGTTTGTGAGATCTGAATGACTCATTTACAGTATGAATTCCCTTGCCTGGAAGAAACCTGAAAGTCATATCACTGTACAGTACTGAGTTATGGACTATTATTCATTCATTCATTCGGACTTTATTGACATAATCTGTGGGCTAATATAACTTTGTAGAACTCTACCAATCTTTTCAATTCCTTTTGGAGAAGGGTGCGTGTATGAGTGCATAATCTTGCTTTCCTAAAACGAGGGCTGTCTTAAGCATACGCGGTGCTGGGGTGCAAAGATCCACCCGGCGCACCCCCCAGATTCTTCAGTCCCAAGCACACAGGAAGGCAGAGCTGGCTGGCTGCCTCAGTGTCTCACTGACTCAGTCACCCCCGAACTCATGGCGCAGAGCCGCCTGCAGCGGAAGAGCCCGCCGCAGCACTCCGACCGACAGACGGGCTCTTCCCTGGACTCAATTCTTGGGCCCTGGACTCTTGGCCTGGTGCCCCTGAGAGCCGGGTGCCTGGGTGCCCTGCACCCCTAGCGCCCATGGATAAGACGCCCCTGCCTAAAACTGCATTTTCCCCAATTGTTGGTGGATGCCTCACTGTACCTCTCTCTCTCCCTCCCCTTCACATTCATTCAAAAAAGTGGGTGTTATTGTGGGAGGAGAGAAAATGCCGAAAGTGGCCCCAGTCTCTGAGTAGCAACCAAGAGGGAGTAGAGTCTGACCTTCTTGGCTGCTATTAGAAACAGCCAAGGACACAGTTCAGAACATACTGTGCAGGCACATACCTGCCCATAAGGATATGAGCCTGTCCTTCATCTTGGTTGCTGCTTAGCTGTTCACTGTTTTGTGTGCTACCTCACAGGAAGACACTGTACTGTGTGACGTGACTGTTTCTGCTCCCTTGCCAGACACATTGGAAGGACAAGATTCACATGCAGAGGCTGATACTTTGTGGTTGCTTATCACGCAAGTGTCTCATGGGTGCCTTGTGGTGCTAGTGTGGGAAGTGATCGCTTTGCTGCCCTCTCATCCCGTGACCAGATTGCATCAATTGTTACTGGCAAATAGAATGTGAGCAGCCATGCTGCAGCTGCTGCTGTGCCAAGGAGGATAAGATTTGGGCCTCAAAGGTTCTTCAGGGCTGGCATGATAAAATGCTGAACTTCCACTGCTGTGTAAATACACTAGCAGTAGGGTGACAGACAGAACCGTCTAAGCTCATTTCCAGTATGCTGTTTTGTACAGTATATTAATCACATGTGGAAAACGCAGCAAAATGTTGCAGTATGTGGAGAGCTACTCTTCAGCATTCTGCACACTCCATTGTGTTCCTCCATCTACTCAGTTTCATTTCTCCCCAATGGTCAATCAGCATTTCATGCCCACTGCTCAAGCTCAGCCATGAGTGGGCTCCTTTTGGGGGGGGTGTGTTCTCCTCAATATTTTTGTCTGGAGAATTTTTGTACTTCCACAAACCTTTGAATTTGACTAAGTCAGCTGACACCTTTCTTTGGTGAGTGGGCGGTACCACTTTTTCTTCACCATACAGCTCTTGGATAATTGAGATCATTCATAGTATACCTCATTTCCCTAATTTCAACTCAAGTACTGCCGGTATTCTGTAAAAGAGCAGTATGGACTGAGGTGAAAAGGGATTTGGGAGTTTTGAAATGATTTTGTAAATTCCCATTAAATAGCCCATTTCCCTTTTCCGTCCACCCAGCTTCTTGAACATTCTTCCTACTCTACCCGCCCTTGCTTCTTCTTTTGTAGATGGAGTAGAGCCAAAATCACCGTAAAGGGCTGGACAATCAAATATTTCATTATCTTGGAAGTACAAGGGAAAATATGGCCACAGTTCTTCAGATGTTGGTGGGAGGAGCTAAATAGGAATGACTGGATAGATAAATGGTAAGGAAAGAGAATAAATATTTCAAATAATAATTTTGTTTCCTTCCATCCTGCTTTGGATGGCTTGAAAGGAAATGAGAAATTAGGGGCTACGTTAGTCAGGAGAGGCAACCGTTGGCTGCCTAAAGTGTAGTGTCAGCTGGAGTGCTTTACCAGAGATCCGGACTTCCGCTCTCACATATCTTTCTTTCTCCGAGGACATCTGAGCCATAATGGCTGAAATATTCTAGTTCAAATATTAGTACAAGACAGCCTATTGAGATGAAAGAACTCATCCTTTTCTTCCTTAGGACTCCACTTCTGGCAGCAGCTGTAGCAAATCAATTGTAAAGTATGAGCAAAGGGAGTCTGACATGCTGCTCATATATTTCATATGCTAAAATGCATTTAAAACCCACCATTACTTCTCAAAGGGATTTTTTCTTTACAAGGCTGATGGATTTGGAAGGCTTCCTGTATAGACACACAGCCAAACTGATGTGTGAAATGTTTAGAGCTTCCAGGGTGGGGAAGGGGGAGTGGGGAATTTAAATGACACCAACACACAAAAATGCCCTAATTTAGGAGTACTTTACATTTTTGTTAATCTGATATACACCTGAATACAACAACTCAGACATTCAAGAAAAATTTAAACAGGACATCATTCAGGTGAATGTTTCATCTCATTGCCATAAAAGTCTCTTTATTTCAGAGATCATATTGTGCTTTACTGATTGAACCAGCTGAATCAGGAAGACCAACAACACACCCGGACCCAGATCTCAGTGCTGTCTCAGAGCTCTGCAACTGGGAATCCCAGAGACAGCACTCCCTGATTCAGATTCCTCTGGGTAAGTTACCCTCTTTACACCAGGGGCCTAATACTCTACTGGACTTGCTCAGCCAACACTTAAAGCAAGTGTTGACTGAGAGATGAGAAAATGCTAGACCCATACCAAGGCAGAGGTGTCAAATTGAATAAAGCATTGGGGGGGGGCAGGAAAGCCCTGTTCTGCATAAATGATCACATGATGTGGTGCAGCCCGCCCCCATCAACCTGAAGCAACCTGAACATGCTCTGGAGATTAAGATGAAGATCACAAGACTGGGTTGGGGGAAAGACTTCATCCCCAGCTTTTGTGTTGGAATGAGGAAGAAAAGAGAGGAAAGGAGGTGAAATAATGAGAAGTGAAACAAAATGGAACGGGGAAAACCTATGAGGACATGTTCTACCCAGTTCTTGCTGCTGTGCTCTGAAGCCTTTAGCAATTTCATTCATACTCTCATCCATACAGTCTGTATGAGAATACTATCCCAGAGCCCTGAAGACATGTTCATTCTTTTCAGCATTCATGTTATTGCATGCTCTGCAGAAGAGTACAGTCCTGCCATGTACCTATGTGCAGTCATAAACTATGGTCAGATCTATACACACAATATACATCATGGGTAGGCAAACTAAGGCCGGGGGCTGGATCTAGCCCAGTCGCCTTCTAAATCTGGCCCATGGGTGGTCCAGGAATCAGTGTGTTTTTACATGAGTAGAATGTGTGCTTTTATTTAATATGCATCTCTGGGTTATTTGTGGGGCATAGGAATTCGTGTTTTTTTTTTAAAAAAAAAATAGTCCGCCCCCCCCACAAGGTCTGAGGGACAGTGGACTGGCCCCCTGCTGAAAAAGTTTGCTGACCCCTGGTATACATTGTTCTTGTGAATGGGTTTTGCTATCTGCGGGTTTTGTATGAGTCACTCAGCAGGTGAAAAGGTGTAATTTCCTGTGCCTAAATTTGATGCACACACTCTCCATATCCTGGTGGCTGTTAAGCAAGCTTCATGAATTTCTTGATGTGTGCTGCTTGCAGCAACCAATTTATGCATCATTAGATTTTGCAATAATTGGTTTGTATGGCTTTCTTTCCAACAAGAAAAGCAATTTTCCTAGCATCACATTTTATGTAAGTGTGCTATTAGTCATATGCCCCAGCTAGTATATTTGACTTGTTTGTTGTCTAATGTTTCAGGTGAAGACTATTTAAGATTTATTTTGTAATTTTCAGCATGCCAATGTAAAACATATAGGTTTTGCCTATCTTTTGCCATCAGGTTAGAATAAATTGCTTCTTAATGCAAAATGGATGTCAAGCGTTGAAACTTTCCCATGACTGATGAGCCAAGGGTCATATATACCACCTTCCTCCTCTTCTTTTTTGATGTCACTTTTCTGCCTATGGTTTGCATTCCATATATTACTGTGGATTTTGCTTCCCAATTTGTCCTGCTTTCATGTCAGTATTGTGACATGGAGGAATGCACAAATAGTTATCAATTATATGAGAACATTATTTACTCTGTTTTCCCTCAAAACAAATAAATAAAGAAACAATAAATTCTTGTATTGCAGCAGGTTGGACTAGATGGCTCTCATGGTGCCCTCTATACATTATTGGACTACAGTTCTCCTCATCCCTGACAGTTGATCATGCTGGTTGGAGCTGATGGGAAATGTAGTCCAGCACCACCACGAGGGCATCCCATTGGCTACCCCCAGGGCATTGGTTGTGGATGTACGTAGCTGCTATGACCAACTGGCTGTTTCATAACTGGAAATTGACATGAGACACATGTCTTCCATAGTACTGACCAAAGGAAGAACAATATAGTGCTTGTATACCACATAAATCTGATACAGGTATGTAATGCATTTATTTTGCTGGTCAATTTTGAAACATTCAGGGTTGTTGTTTTTTATCAGGAACCTAAAAACTGCCAACTCCACTGAGTGCAAAATACAGAATTAAAGGACCTTGAGCCAAGGATTATGTTTTGAGTGACAGAATAGAATGGTACCCACAGCCTTCCCACATAAAAAAATCTACTCCAGATTAACTCGTGTTTTCACTTCAGCAGTGTAATTTTTTTGGCAAGGGAGTCATTTTGTTGTTTGAAAAACTGGAAATCAGTAATCCTAGTTCATCTACTGTCAGTCACCCAGAGATCTACCAATAGTCTAATTCTACCTTCTATAACCCTTGGTCTAGGGCAGGCCGCAAGATGAAGCAAGGAGAATGTCATATCGGTCAATTGCCCTCAACTACCTTAACCTTACAGGGCTGTTGGGAGGATAAAAACAGGGCGAGGAAGAACCACACATGCTACCCTGTGGTCTTCGAAGGAAGGGATTGGATAAAAATGAAATAAATAAATTGACAGCGCAGTCCTAGAGGTTCAATTGGACTTAATCCCGAGCAGATGTGTAAAGGATTGCAGACCAAGGTTCTATTGTCAGGTACTGGGAAGACTGATGAATATTATCTGTAGCAGAAAGGGCTACAGTTTCAGCAACAGTGAAATAAAATAGTTTATGCTTGCTTTTAAAACAAACCTCATTGTTTTATTTTCTTCTGTTCACCACGAGATGTCACTCTTCTACCAATATAGCATCACGCTGCAGGCCATTTTACAATCATTACCTTTTCTGGTATTTTTAATAGCTTTCTTCAGAGCATATGTATATGGATTATATAGGTTTAGTTGCAATAGAAATGGAGATGATGGCAAAACTGTCAAGGACCAAATCAAAAGGATGTCTTTGTGATATTCATAATAAGCCAGAGGAGACCGACAAGCTGTCTATTTTGATCTCTCTTTGAGTGAAGGCATACAGTACAATCATACCTAAGACATTTGGTTCTCTCACATTTCCATCCCTTTCGCTCTTTCTTCCTGGATTAAATATAGCACGAAGAAAGCCCTCTCTTTTCAGAAAAAAATGTCATTGTGGGCACCATATTTATTGGCTTCTTCTGTTTCAGAAGACAATGGATGTCTTGTCCTTTCTCCAACATCATGAATGACATTATGTTGTTATTATGATGTACTTTCAAATGTGACAGTGCTGTGACCTTGAAGTTCCCATGTTGTTCACCTTGGCATTACCGAAATAGAGATATTGCAAAGAATGGATGGTTCACTTTTTATTAATCAGAGTTAAGGACAAGACAAAATGAACCACCATGCGAAGGCTTTGCATGACATAAACATCTACTAGTTGGATGCCATTCCTGTTTAATTCAATGTCACTGAGTTCTTGTCCACAAACAGCCACAAATGATTCTTTTCTATCGTGTGGGGTAAGTTTGAGCTGCTGTGCTCTCTTAACTGTAATTAGGGGGTGATGAATGTAAAGACCTGTGAGAGCATGCGCCACTTACATGTTCACTCTGCTCCTGAAAAAGTAAACCTATGTGCTGGGGCCATTGGTGAACTGGAATTTTCTTCAAATAAATAGTTTTATTATATTTACAGGGCTGGCCCTACTAAGAGGCAGAGTGAGGCAGTCACCTCAGACGCCAAATGCTGAGAAGTAGGGAACAGGCAGAGCTGTGTGTCACATGTCTGCTTTGTGCCTTTTAAAGTAGCCTGTTGTGCTCAGGGTGCAGTGGAGGAAGTGTCAAAGAAAGATTCAGTTGCCCGCCTGATAAATCTTTGTATGTGATATGGGGTGTGTGGGCGTTACCATCTTATCCTTCATCTTAGGCAGGTAGAAAATGTCCTGGGTAAATAGGACCAGGTGTATAGGGACTTGGATCTCCTCATAAATACTGTTTTTTTCTGTGTGTGCATCTCTAGGAGATTTTAGATTATTTTATCCCCTAGGAAAAAATAAGGAGGAAATGATCAGGAAGGAAATAACTCTGAGAGGATGGGAGGATAGGGTAACTTCAGGAGATGTTTGTTTGCTTATTTATTCCATTTAAACCTGGCTTTCCATAAATATTGCCTGAGGCATTTGCATAAAATGAGGTTGGTGACCATATCCAGATCCTGGACCACAGGTTGCTCTCATGTTCCCATTTTTATCTCTCAGAATTCTGGGGTTGAATCATAGTCAATGTTGGTTTTAAGCCCTGACTTAATCACCTGGACGCATTGGAAATAGGCTGGCTAAAGGTCTGTTTTGAATCCCTCCAACAAGTATTCAGAGATACAAACAAAGAACATCATTCATAACCAACCTCAGAGACCCAGGGAGGTGTAAGCCAAAAATAAAAACCAATCTCAGGTAAGCAGTCTGAACAGCTTCTACTAGAAATGACTGAACTGTTTTTAACATGTGAAAATGAATCTTCATACCCTTGGGGGGGGGCAGGAGAAATGAAGGAAGGAAAAATTATTAATCAAGCCTGGAATTAGAACAAGTTATGGGGTACTGTATCAGGAGGACTAAGTGTGCATGAACTGATCTCCTATTTAATGAAACCCATGATATCACTACAAATAACTGACAGTTGCTATGCGGAGTTGCTGTAGCACACAGCTATAGCAACTGCCTTTGGAGAGGTAGAAAGTGCTTTTGAAGACAGAGATGCAGGCATACATCCACATCCATATTGCTCCTCTGTTCAAGAGAGTTTTGAAGAAGAACCACAAGGAAGTTAGACACTGACTGGAAGCATGCAGTGTCCTTCCACCATTAAGGCATTCCAGCATGCTGTGTACTGAGGTGGCTGCTTTCTAAGGATCACCCCAGGAGTTACGTTGAGCAAAGCGGTTTTCATTGTGGCAGATTTTCAAAAGGGCAAATAAAAACTTCTCTGTTATCCGAAGTCTTTAAATACCATGTTTGTCCTTGAAAAGCTATTACTTAGCCCTCTAGCCATAACAGTGGCTTTTAGTGGTGAAGGATGGTGTGAAGCCGGGAAGAGTGTTGGGCAGATAAATTACATCAAAACTTCTGCAGTGCTGAAACATTGTAGTAATGGGTGGTGTTCATGAGAGATGGAGGATAGTGTGACTTGATGTCCATTATCACTTCAATACTGTACCACATTTGTCAGAGAAATATAGTATTCTTGTTTGACATTATGTGAAAGACAAATTCCTCATAAAGGGCAGAGAGTAAGCAGCGGAAACAAGATAGTTCCATGGGGCCTAGTGTCCTGCCTGAGCCACTAAATAATTCTTCACACATAATATTTTTGGGGTGGGACAGGGCAGGGAAAATGTTACAAATACTGACTAAGCAAGCCCAACCATCTTTTTTTGTTAAAGAAATTACAGGTAAATGGTCTAGGATGAGCAGCAAGTGTTATTTACCTCTCTGCCCTGTGGCCTTGAAAACCCTTCCTCATTAGGTTGACCCACTCTGGGCCAACCCGGGTACCACCCACTCCAAATTTGTTGGGGGTGGGACTACAGTTTAATAGGCTGTGGTTTTTATTTTATTTTAAGGAACCCTAATTAACTGTACAGGTGGTAGGCGTGTGTGGGGGGGAGATGTTACATCTCTTTGGTTTCACTCCCCACCAAGAGCAGGGGCAGGTCAAGTGCTCTGATGGTGTTTCCTGCTTGGCAGGGAGTTGGACTCGATGGCCCTTGTGGTCTCTTCCAACTCTATGATTCTATGATTCTAAGTCTGTACCACACAGGATCAATGACTCCGCTGAGTGAGCCATCAATCCTGCATGCTGATGCTTCAGGCATGGGCCTCAGGTAGGAATGAGAGTCAGGCAGCTCTTTCCTTATGGGAAGACACAGCTGGTGGTCAGGTGTTTTCCTACCTGATGTTTCTCTTTCCTCCCTGTTGCCTTTTCCCTGACAGCCACAGATAGCTCTTGGCAGTGCTATTTTTCTAGAAAAAAAGATGCTGGAACTCACCATGAATGCCTACCTTGTTCTCTTAGAATGCCAATAGTGCCCACCTGAGATGTGCTGGAATTGAGTTCTAGTGAGTTCTGGCTGGAAAAAAGCACGGGCTCTTGGTCATTCAACCCAGCCTTTAAGCAATGTGTGTGTATCTGTGACTAACACGTCCGATGCCTGAATACTTTTGAATATGCCCAATTTGACTGGGGACTTGTCCAGATCTGGGGCACAGCCCTAGTATTTACCACTTCTCACTTCTGCAAAAAATATATTAATATTTTATCAACCAAACTGGTTCATTTAAATGATATATCCTTTCAGAAGCCCAGAGTGGTATTTTAGGCACACAGCAACTTCATTGAATTGGCAAGGCCATTGTCATGGAAGCCTTAACGGGCAGTCTGTCCAGTAAGCAATGTATGGACATTTAGAGCTTTCCTCCCCCAAAACAGAACGGTCGTAGGCAACTCCTGTGCAGTTCCACTAATGATTAACCAATACACTGTAGTGACATTCTACACCATCATCCCGCACACTTCATAGCTGCATGTGGGAAACTGGGCATTATGGGATAGACAGAGAATGATGGTGGGGATTTGAAGCTGGCTATCCCACACTCAGACCCAATAATTTTGTCAGGGCATCACACTGGCTTTACTATTTGTAGCTACTATATTAGTTAACATTTTGATATCCTATGGAAGCTAGCCTATAGGGTAAGTCTACGCAGAATACAAGGATGGGAACAATTGTTTTACACGGTTTTCCCAAGGGAAAAAAGTCAAAGGGCTTCCCCATACATCAATCTAACTCATCTTTTTATTTGTATTGCTTCTAAAATGAAATTCTTCTGAAAGGATGAGTGCAATTGACATATTGACACTGTTAATATAGGTGCTTCGAAGTAATGGGGGGCAATGTAATTAACTATGTTGAAGAGAAAATGTGAAATAACTGGAAAAAGAGCAAGCTTATTCTGTTTCTGAAAAGAAGGTGACATCCATACTCCTCTGACAGGCTTTATAAAAACGGAGCAAACTTTTCTGTGCCGTACATTTGATATCGGCTTCCTTCAGAGGCAGTTGTTTGTTTAATAAGTTACAAGTGGGGGCCCGGTAAAGACCAACTTAACTTTTGCCTTGGTCAGGGTCACAGCTACTTTTGAGTACATCTGATACTGGTTCTCTAAAGATGTGTATGAGTCACTTCAGCCCAAATAGACTTTTGCACAACATTGTGTGGGTGGGTGTATACAAAGTACAAACAAACACACACACACACACACACACACACACCCTGTATGACAGTTCATTCTTGTTGAAAGCAGAACTTGCAAGGAATATACTTTAGAATAATGAGGAAATTCTAAGTAACAAAATTCTTTGTACCATTAGTTCTTAAGAGAAATATTTGAAACTCTGTTTCTTAAAATCTGTATTTCATTCACTATATTATTCTGTATTTTTACACTGCCAACTGTGTTATTTCAGATTGATTAATATGTTTATTTTCTGCTTTCTATAACAAATAAACAAATCTTAAGGTGATTTTACAACACCAAAGCACAACACAATAAAATAATACTTTAAAACAAGTGTGGGGAACCTTTTTGGTCTTGTGGCCTAATCTTTATCTCACCCGTCCCAGTGGGCCAACTTTGACAGTTGGGTTTTCTTAACGTTTTAGTGTTTTTAATTGATTTTTGTTTGTATTTTATTCTGGAATACATTTTGGAGTCTAGTACAGATTGAAATGCAGGATAGAAGTAGAATAAAATAAAATAATTATTTAAACAATGTGCAAAATATTAGTGGACTATCTGTTAAGGAAATTCCCCTTGGGCCATTTCTATCTCACTTCATCTACAAAGGGGGCTTCCAAGATTTTGCTGAGCCATGACTGAGGTGGTGTACCAACACAGTCACACACACATGCACACACACACACACAAAATAATTGAGACTGAGTGAGAAAGCACCATGGTCACATAGTTCTCATTTGTATTCTTGGCACAGAAGTGGCCAACACCTCAAAACAACTTCTAACAAGTAACTAGGTGCTTCACGTCAGGAGTGAGTGGCAGGGTAGGCTGTTTTGCATTGGAAAATGATACATTTCCTGCATCTTTCTGGTGTGCTCAAACCAACAAAGCCGGGAAGTATCTCTGAATGAGTGTGTAGTAAACTCTCATTTAGAGTGCTTTGAACAGAAAATTATACAGATTTAAAAATGAGAATCCCAGGAAAAACAACAATATAACCATACACAAAATCAAATTCTGCATCTTCCCAGAGTACTCAAACAGAAAAGCAAGAAGCACTTCAAGAGGTGTGAACAGTAGATGCTAGTAGGCACCTTCAGAGTGCTTTGAACAGAAAATGATATGGATGAAAAAAAGAGAAAAGGACAGGAGAAAGAAAAATGCACGTACAAATTTGACAGTTTTTGAAAGCCAAATGAAAATTAGGCTTCTTCTGGACAAATACAGCCTTCCCTACCCCATCTCTTCCACAATCATACAGGGACCAAATGCCTCCACATATCTTGTCTCCAATTGTATTCCACACAAGGAGTATCTCTCTGGGCTAACACAGAGAATGACGAATAGCAACTTTTTTCAGGTTATGTATCTTGTCAGTTTGGGATTTCTAGGGTGTACCTAGGATATAAGTGGGGAGCAGTCGAGAGAGAATGATCTTAAGGCACATAATGCACTTCTAACAGTAAAACCTAAGCTGCTCAGGCCACATACACTGTCTATCTCAGAAGCCTTCTGCAATTTAGACAGGTTTTGTTTATTTTAAGGGAGCTTTCACACATTTCCTCATGACTTTGAGTATCAGTATAGTGTTGCCATATTTCAAGAAGTGAAAATCCAAACACAAACAAATTGTTGACATTTCTAAGAAAATTCCCAAGTTGTTGAGCTTTTTTTGGGGGAAGGGACGACACAAAAAGTCCCCATGGTTTTTTTGGTTATGTTGCCGAAAGTCCAGGATAAACAGCCACTTTGCAAAAATTCCCCCCTCCACATCAATTGAAATCCCAGTAATGGCAACCCTATATCAGTATTCACACCCAGGTGAAAAGAACTGGGCTGAAACAAACATCATATTGGCATACTTTTACTTTTGTTTATTTTTCTTCATTTTCTCCACCATTTTTCTTTCATCTTCAGCTGATGATACAAAATGGATCTGTTTATATGAATGTATGTTTATTATTATGGCTAAACAGCCAGAATAATTTGCTATATGATATTTATGATATTTATCCCTTCTACCGTGATGCAATTCCCTCCCCAATCTTCTTGCCATGAGTACCACTATTCTCTGTGTTCTGCCGTGTAATCAGACTCCCACTACATGTCTGCTTCCTTTCCCACAAATAGGCTTCCGTGTCCCTTATTCTCAAAAGCCAAACCCTGAACCAAACGTTTCCTTTCTATCCTTTGTCCCTGAACTTCTTGTGTTCTGCTTCTTGCAGCTGCCTCAACTTTCCATCCATTAACTCCAGTCTTGACCCTCTCTAAGTTGGCTTTTGCCCTCAGCACTTAACCCAATATGCCTCTGCCAAAAGCACTGTTTGTCTTCAACTGTTAAGCTGAAAATTCTCAGCTCATCCTCATCCTCCTTGACCTCTCTGCTGCCTTTGATCCACCAGATCACCCTCTCTTACTTGACTCCTTTTATTCCCTAGGAGGTTTCATGATGCTGTCCCCAGCCAGTTCTTTCCCTACCTAATAGCTTTTTTGGTGTAGCAAGGTACTGGAACTCACCAGCACTCCTCACTCCGGGTTGTGGTAGGGACTGGGTTGGACTGGCTGCAAATACAGTGGTACCTCGAGTTACATACGCTTCAGGTTACATACGCTTCAGGTTACAGACTCCGCTAATCCACAAATATTACCTCGGCTTAAGAACTTTGCTTCAGGATGAGAACAGAAATCGGGCTCCGGCGGCGTGGCAGCAGCAGGAGGCCCCATTAGCTAAAGTGGTGCTTCAGGTTAAGTTCAGTTTCAGGTTAAGAACAGACCTCTGGAACGAATTAAGTACTTAACCAGAGGTACCACTGTACTGGAATTCACTGGTGGTGTTATGCACAAGACTCTCCTTCCTTGGAGGTTTTTAAGCAGAGGTTGGATGGTCATCTGTCACGTGTGATCTACAATTATGATAGGTACTGTGTACTCCCCAGACAGCCAACTAGAGCATAGGTAGGCAAACTAAGGCCTGGGGGCCGGATCTGGCCCAATCACCTTCTAAATCTGGCCTGCAGACGGTCTGGGAATCAGCTTGTTTTTACATGAGTGGAATCCTTTTATTTAAAATGCATCTCTGGGTTATTTGTGGGGCATAGGAATTTGTTTACCCCCCCCCGCCAAATATAGTCCGGCGGGCCCCCTGCTGAAAAAGTTTGCTGACCCCTGATCTAGAGTAACAGCTGCAGCCAGCTGGGGATGGCCAGGCATAGCCCGGAAGTAACGCCCAAATGGTCCAAAGAGAAAGCCACAGGTGAGAGAGTGGAGAAAGCAGCCACAGAACGAAGATGAAAGAGAGAGGTGGATCCTGGAGAGGCAGGCGTGCAGCTTAAGACAAGCCTGGGGACTGCTCCCTGCCAGGGAGTCCAAGGGACACGTGGGGCAGGGAATCCAAGACACTTGGGGCAGTGAAACAATAGCAGGAACCCCCCCCCATTGCAGCTTTCGGTGTAGGAGGCATTAGGTGACCTGAGGAGACCCTTCAGTCTGAGCAACTTATTACTCTGTACCAGCCTGCTGAATGAGGCCCATTCATCCCAGCACTCTGTTCTCACAGTGGCCAACCAGATGCCCATAGGAAGCCCACAAGCAGAACCTGAGCGCAGCATCACTCTCTCTTTCTCAGCCTCCTTCCTGCCTCCCTTTATCTGCTGCCTTGGAATCAAGGTAGCTGCTGGCCAATGGCTAGTGTGTTGCAGTGGCATAGCATGGGTTGTCAGCACCCGGGGCAAGACAAGTAATTTGCGCCCCCTAACCCGTGGATTTGTGCCCCCTAACCCGTGGATTTGCCCTAACCCCAGATGTTGCGCCCGGTGCGCCCGGCCCCCCCTGCACCCCCCACGCTACGCCACTGGTGTGTTGTGCTAGTGGAACATGGAATCTTCAGTTTAATTAAATATGTTTTAATAGTGCAGCGACTGAATATATGATTACTGACTGCAGAAATATTATTTTTGCTGTTTTGATGTTTATCCTAAAGGAAGAAATAAAACAAAGTTCTAAATAACAGTTCTAAAACTCCTCCTCACCTGCAAAATGGATCTGCAGGAACAGAAATCACATAGCTACTGAGCTGAAGAGAATGCTTCCATGAATCCCCCTTCACAAGGGGCACCAGCTCCTGGAGGCCAAGCCCTTTTGGGCCCCCTGAATATATGGGCATGGGTGGGGACTGCCCCCCAACGTCCAAAAAGTGTGGAGGCGAAGCACGGAGCTGAGCGGCGTGTGGCGCAGCCCCAGTGGCTGGCCCCTCCTCCTCCTGCCACAGAGGGGAAGGAGGATTACAGCAGCCTTCTGCAGGTGGCAGTGCCAGAAGGAGTTGGAGGAGGAGCTGCCGACCATTGAAAGTGCATGGCCACGTTGCTCCCCCCCCCCATCGTCCTTGCAAGCTGGCACCTCAGCCTTTCACTATGGACTTTGTTCACACAGTTGGACCAGAAAGCATTCTTAGCAGACCTCTGTGATGATGACAGAGTGTAGGAAGAAAGAAATCTTTGGCACAAAACATTTTACAATTAGCAAATTGGTACTGCAATGGTATCCTGCTTTTATATTAGTTCAGAATTAATTCTGCATCTTCCTAGTGCCTGCAGACAATCACATTTGAGCTAAAAGAACTATGTATTCATTTATCTTCACCTGACCTCACTTCTGTTTCTCATTCTCTGTGTGGGCCTTATATGGCAACATTTAATACCAAACCAAAAAAATTCCATTGTTTGGTGGTGGTGGTGGTTGTTGTTAAACATTACTTTCAGATAAAAATTGATCCTGGTACTCAGTAACATGATCTCTAATCAACAGTCAGTATTGCCCTCTCCTCATTCTCTCCCTTCCAATTCTACTGTGTGGAACCTCTGTGAATTAGATCTAACTTTCACATTTTCTGGTCTTGTTGTAAGTGAGCAATGTGTTTCTCACCGATCTGTGCTTTTTAAATGGTTGTACACCTACAGAATCATAAAACCAGGGATTTGTATTTCTGTTTTCCTTAGCTTTAAACCACTAGTGTAATATTGTTAAATATTTAATTGCAAATCAGTGTTCACAAGACCAATGTTTTTGGTTGCACTTGTTAAAATCTACTACTGGCAGGCAGGCAATGCATGACTCATGCCTTTGAGACTTGAAGGTAATGTAATCTTCTTTTGAACTCTGCAAAAGCTTCCACATAAAGATACTGAAGGTCACTATCACCTTTGCTAATGATTTCCCCAACTATCTCTCTGTTAATGAGTTCTTTTTAGTTCATTTAAAAGCCTACTGCTTCCCAGTTCCAAAATTGTGTTAACTCATTTGAAGACAGTGAGTGAGGTTTAGCAAGCTGTGGAGACTTCCCATGCATTATCAAGAGCAGATAATGGATTCACAGACAGCATTGTTTTTACTACACTGAGTATGTGTATGTGTGCATTCACACACATGCACATGAATGAGTGTGTATGACAGATAATTGCCTTATTTAGTAATAACCTTGTGTGTCTAGAGTCTAGACCATAGACAAGCCATCAAAGATCAAGGTCAAGGACCTGCTATTCTTGGAATCCAGGTGAAAAGTATATTTTTAAAAATGCTAACATCCTGTCAGTGTTGCATTAATGAGAAGCAAGGATTTGTCCTTACTTTTATCCTGTTACCCTTGTCTCTCCCTTTCCTTCATCCTCCACTCTCTATACCTATATTGTAACCCTGACTTGGTGTCTCTCTCTTTGGTCTCTCTCTCACAACTCATCATGGCAGTAGCCACTTCATTGAGCTACCCATTATCTATCTTCTGGTTGTTCTCCAGGGTCTATTAAACTTTGCCCATCATCTCAGTTGCCCATCATCTGAGTTGTTAAACTGCCTCAAAGGTTTTAACAACTAAAACAGAAACCCTTGCCCATCTTTAGCTAATTAAAGTCACCATTAGCTCTGAAATTCGGTTTGAGGGCAAGCCTCTAAGATACATCTGTTGGCTGTACCCCTCTTTTCTGCATATTCATCAGAAGAGCTGAAATAAGTTTCCATATACATACAACTGCCTGTTTGTATGCACTTCCATGTGACTAGGAAATTTGATCATTTTATGCTAACATGGAACAGCCCAAGTGTACATGCACAGAAGTCCCTCTCAGACCTTTTGAGAGGTTTCTTACCCGGGGGCAGCAACTTCATGCCTGCAGTTTTCAGACCAACTCTTCACAAAATGTTAGGGGAGATTATTAGGTGTTTATTTTTAATCCCCTCAAAACTGTAATTGCTGTCCTTGCAGGAAAACCACTGCAGCTATTCTTCTGAAATGCAGCGGGATTCATGCTCTCAAAAGGGACATGATCTTACCTGCAAACATCACCCAATTCTGCCCTAACATAAAAAGGCATTTCATTTTTTAAAAAATAAATAAATTTAGAATACTCAGCAGTCAGTCAGCACAAAAGTCACTGGACCTATTTTTCTGTAATAAAGTTTGCATTGTTGCTGTTATACTTCATTATATGTTCTACTTTGAGTCATAAAAAATGAAACCTAGGTGTCACATTGTGATTTTTGAACAAGGGAAAAATTACAGTTTTAACTAAACTAATGAGTAATGAGTTGTAATCAGTTTAGGACCTTGTCCAATTTATTTCATTAGGGCCTATGTTCAACTAAGTCTGGATCTAGGCTTAAGTTATACTGAAAATGTTAAGTATGAATAGCTTTATATTTAAATCTTCCTCGACCTCTCTTCTCCTCTCCCCAGTCTGTTATAAATAGATACCAAATTCATTTTTTTACACATACTATTTATGTTCCCATGTTTTGTGGTGAACTTCTCAAGGGAGTTTGTAAAGTTCCCACTTTTGCTTACTTCTAGATTCTCCTCCTGATGTGTGTCATAGCCATTTATGGTTCTTCCTCCATGACAGGTTTGTAAACGAGTTCTCTTTGGCCTTGGGGTATTGTGGATGGGATGTGAAGTGGCAGAGACTCTGGTCCCCATCACAATGATATTTTACAAGCCTTCATATGATAGCCAGGATTTTATTTCCCTCCACCCCCACCCCCACCTTACAATAGCTGATACTCAGAGTTGTCCCTATTTCTTTCCAACTCTGAAATCCCTCTAATAAAATACTTACTTTGCCATCATTTTTTAAAAAATGTGTCCAGTCTTCTCAGTGCCCTGTGGCAAGCACGCTGCCTTGTCCTCCATCACACATCATAGATTAGAGGTCAAGACCTTTGTTTATTTCCCTAGTCATAAATGGTGGGTTAGGAAGTAATGAATGACAGGGTCTGAAACTGAAGGCTCTGCAGAAAAGTAACAATGCATTACTTTTTAAATCTGCCTCTATTATTACCTCTAGTTTACCTAAAAATGAAAACAGAACAAAATGTCTCATTCTTCTTTTATTTTGGACATGATGAAAATTATAGACAGAATCCCAATAGTGACTTTTTCACAGTATCAATAGATCCTTAGTACTATGGAGAACTTCCAAATAAAACTAGCTGTACCAGTGTATTTGGGTTAGATAATAACTAAGCTTCTTTGTTGGTTTCTCCTTCCCCTTGCATCACCCCTGTTTCTCAAAAAAAAAAAAATCTAGCTAATGACACATATTGGCAGCACATACTGGTGAAAAATATTACCCCACTTTCATGGTTCAGCTGGAGACCCTGCTGGACCTTAGTTCTCTCCACAAAGAGAAGGAGCCTTCTGTTCACCAAGGGCTAGTCAAGATCCAAGTATTTGTGGCGGGCCAGCACCTATAAATCTTTCCTAATCTATTCCTGACATTTTAATATTTGCTTACTTAAAGACAGTGGTTTTCAAACATCTCCTAAAGGGAATGTTTCTCTTATCAGCTAGACTGCTGAGAAGCCCATGATTATATCTGCCACAGAGTTTGTGAATGTTGTAGCATATTCCAGAATCCAATTCTGAAACAAATTAGCGTGAGGGTCAGAACAGGCAATACAGTGCATTCTGACACAGGGTAGGTCAAGTTGACCTTCAGAGAAGTTTAACTACCATTCTTTTTCTTTGCATTGAAGAAACCCTGGTAAGCTTCAAAGAAGCATCCAGAACTCTCCAGAACACAGTTTGAGATCCATTGAGAGAAGAGTATAAATGGCTCCCCTGGTAAGATGTATTTCAGAACCTTACTCTATCTCTCTCTCTCTTTGCAAACAGCAGAATCATATTCTTTCTGTGAAAATAACACTTTTCACCCGTTTTATTTGTAATACTCATTTTTCCTGGGAGCATTTTATCTTGTCACATTCTCTCAAGGAAATCTCACTTTGGGAGCTGAGTTTTCATATTAATTTTTAAGGGGGTATTCTCCCCCACCTTTTAAAGTAGCCATGCTATTATTCTGTTGTCGCATACATTTTGAATCATACTCCATTTCCCATACAGAAGTCCCCAAAAAGACACATTCGCCCACAGGAAACACAAAGTGCTGGAGTGATCAGCTTTAGTTTCTGCTGAACCCTTTCTTTCCTCTCCCCACATTCTTTAGTCCTAAGCTGACAAATACTGATTAGTGCCATTCCAGATGAGTACGGTACTCCCTTTCCAGAGCTTGGCAAAACTCATTTCCCATTAAGGAAGGGAGCAGCCTTGACTGAACATTCCTTTTTTTCTGCTGATACTGAACAGCCAGTCTATTTCTGACATATGATGTAGATGATACTCCCTCACTCGCCTATCTGGAGCCTTCCAACACCCTTGTGAAATCAGTGGGAAAATTCCAGTGGGCTTTGGGATCACTGGGTCATGTCCCTCCCTGCTACCATTTATTTATGCCTTGCTATCACCATTTGTATATGGGTGAATAGACTAATGCTCTCCCTGTTAATCAGCAGGCTGGCGTGTTGTAGCATAGCAGCTACAGCAGTCTTATGTGTGCTTACTACTAGAGAATAAACTCCACTGAACTCTCTAGCATGCATTATGTATTGCATTTATATCCCACTTTTTTCTCAAAGGAGCCCAAGGGTTCTCACCCCTCCTCATTTAATCCCCAGTGAACAACCCTGTGAAATAGGTTAGGCTGAGAGGCAGTGACTCGGCCAAGGTCCACCAGTAAGCTTCCTAACTGAGTGGGGATTTGAACCTCGGCCTCCCAGGTCTTTGCCTGACACTCTAACCACTGCACCACACGGGCTCCCCAAACTACTTGTTGCATCCAATGAATGTTTGCCTGGACGCTGAAATAAACGTACAATAAGCATTTTTCAAAAACTGCACATTGAATGTGACCATATTAGAAAAAATTAACTCATGAATCAAAGATGACAAGAAATGTGACTAGATACAATGACTTCTGTACAATGTGACATCCTTTCACCTAATGTATGAATGGTGACTCCTGCATTCCTAAACAGAATAGGCAATACTGGGCCGGATGGGCAAATAATCTGCTAGAAGGAAGCTTTCTATGTTCTATGCTTCTCAGTTATCTCACTGGCTTTGTAGCCATTGACCAGATCATTGGATGGCAGGAAAAATAAGCAACTGGAGATGCTATTGATTTCCTGCTTTCCTTTATATATTACTTTGAGGGGGTGGGAATTAGGAAAGGAACACAGGCTGTTCTAACTTTAAATATGATGTCTGCTATAATGTTCCTATAATCAAATTGGGTTATCTGTTGGATTGTTGCAATATGTTTTGAAATGATTTCAAATACTATTTGATCAAATACTAAATGATTTCAAAACATTTTGTGACAATCTATTAATCAATTATTGTAATTATGTATTGATTTGCATTTTTGTTGCTCTGTTATAAACTACTTTGAGTATATTTAAGGAGAAAGTGGCATACAAATTTAAACAAACAAACAAACAAACAAACAACATTCTTGAAGGGACTTGGCTTTGCTTTAATTACATGGTTTCCCTCTCATTTCTCAGTGTATAGTTTTGTTTTGTTTTAAAAATTATATCCCATTGTTGTTCCTAAAGGAGACCAGGGTGCCAAACAATGCAAATGCAAATAAAATAAGAACATATTTCAAACATTTAACTTTTTAAAAATCTAAAAACATGTAAAACAATCACATACTTACACAGCCAATGACCTCAAGGTTGCCAGCAACAGTATCTTTCAGCAATAAAATGCACACGTAAACAGAAATTCCTCCTGAAAGTTATTAATGAGGGAGACAGATGCACTTCATCAAAGAAGGCATTCCACAAATGGGGAACCACCTCCAAAAAGTCCTGTCATGGATCAATGCAAATTGGGCAGAGCCAATGGTGGAAACACCAGCATGCTTTGTCTGCTGAACATAGGGCCTGAGATGGTTGATGCTAGTGAAGACACTCTTTGAGGTACTTGGATCCCAAGTCATTTAAGGCCTTGTACACTAATACAAACACCTGGAGTTGGGTCTGATGGCTCAACTTAACAAGTGATGAATAAAAATAGTAATCACTATTACCTAAAATCAGTATCATCCAAAATTCAGGTAAAGATGTTTTGGAATTAATATAATTCCTGTAAAAAAAAAAGCAGACTGATCATGTATCTACTCTCTGATTATGATTCTTCAACCAAACTGTGATCTCACATTAAAGATCTAACTGTTTCTTTACTGTGTGTATTTAATATATACAATGCAAATGTATCCATTGCTTTATTGCTACCATAACTCACTTTCCTTATAAAATTCTTCCCCAACTTTCCCACATCCTGACATAATTCCCTATTCATTTGTTGGAAAACAATCAAATGCATAAAGTCATCTTAAAAGAGAATAAATCTCTTTCCTCCAGAATTCACTGCCATGTTTCTTCTTATCCTTTGGATAAGTGAGGAATTGTTTTTCTGGCCTACTGTCAGGAGTGTAATGTTAAGTGCTTCATTAATGAGGATTTGTGCTTTTAAAAAGTCTAGAACAATGAGATTTTGGCAAAGAGCAGAAGTTATTTATTGTCATTGTTTGCATTAAACTCCATAAAGGACATTTTAAGAGCAGTTTTGCTTCTATTTCGGGGTAATGCATGCAATAATTCACATGCCAGTGTCCCAGAGACACATTAATCTATGGAACAATAATAAGGGAAGCACTTTTTGACAATATATATTTGCATCTACAGAGAGCCAAGTGGACACATTTCACTGCCAAGAAATGATGATGTGGTCGTGGTAGAGAAAAAGTTATGGGTTCTTAAAAAAACCAACAAAAAAATTGCAAAGTAGAAAAGCTGTAATATTGTGAAATAAGCCAAGTAAGCAAGAAGGAGCCCTATACAGCTGAAGACTTTAGGGAGCACAGATGAACAGAGCACTTCTATATGCACATTACTCTGGGATCAGAGGTAAATTGACTGGCTCCTGTATTTATGCATTTTCAGCTTGGGAGGGGGAGAGGAAAACACTTAAGCTGAAAATACAAAAATGGGCTCTAAATGATAGGCATTGCCCACAGCATCCCAGGCAGCATTGCAACAGCCCACCAATGAGGGACAGTCCTGGCAGTGGTGTCTATAAGATGCCCACACGTGGAGGTAGATAATGAGCTTGCAATGATGGAGACAGGCTCCAACACATTAACACTTTCACAAGATAGAAGGCAACAGCAGAGAACACCCACTCCATCAGTGGCAGCGATGCAGCCAGCAATTATCTTTTGACTGCCAGTTTCCAGGCATCCCTGATGGCAGGGCACCTGATCCACTTGTGCTCCTCACAAGCACTGTTTATGAGCACGGCACACAAAGGGGAGGGTGAAGACAACAAATAGCACAGCACTTGCATTCTTGGGCAAGGTGATTGAGCAAGTGGTTGCTGAACCACTTGGAGGATGGAGGATGCAGACCACTTGGATCCCTTCTAGTCGGGATTCAGGCCTCATCATGGGACTGAAACTGCCTTGGTTGCACTGGTCGATGATCTCTGGCAGGCTAGGGACAAAGGTGAAAACTTTTTCCTAGTTCTGCTGGATCTCTCAGCGGCCTTTGTCACCATCAACCATAACATCCTTCTGGACCATCTAGAGGGGCTGGGAGCTGGGGGCACTGTTATGCAGTGGTTCCGCTCATTTCTCCTGGGCCATGTACAGAAAGTGGAGGTGGGGGATGAGTGTTCAGACCCCTGGGCCCTCACTTGTGGGGTGCCTCAGGGTTCCGTTCTCTCCCCCGTGCTTTTTAACATCTATATGAAGCCGCTGGGAGAGATCATCAGGGGGTTTGGGCTGGGTGTTCATCAGTATGCAGATGATACTCAGCTCTACCTCTCTTTCAAATCAGAACCAGTGAGGTTGATGAAGGTCCATGTGAGTGTCTGGAGGCGGCTGGAGGATGGATGGTGGCTAACAGATTGAGGTTGAATCCCGACAAGACAGAAGTACTGTTTTTGGGGGCCAGGGGGCAGATGGGTGTGGGGGACTCCCTGGTCCTGAATGGGGCAACTGTATCCCTGAATGAGCAGGTCCGCAGCCTGGGAGTCATTCTGGACTCATAGCTGTCCATGGAGGCGCAGGTTAATTCTGTGTCCAGGGCAGCTGTCTACCAGCTCCACCTGGTACGCAGGCTAAGACCCTACCTGCCCGCGGACTGTCTCGCCAGAGTGGTGCATGCTCTAGTTATCTCCCGCTTGGACTACTGCAACGCGCTCTACGTAAGGCTACCTTTGAAGGTGACCCGGAAACTACAGTTAATCCAGAATGCAGCAGCTAGACTAGTGACTGGGAGCAGCTGCCGAGACCACATAACACTGGTCTTGAAAGACCTACATTGGCTCCCAGTATGTTTCCAAGCACAATTCAAAGTGTTGGTGTTGACCTTTAAAGCCCTAAACGGCCTCGGCCCAGTATACCTGAAGAAGCGTCTCCACCCCAAACGTTTGGCCTGGACACTGAGGTCCAGCACCGAGGGCCTTCTGGCGGTTCCCTCCCTGCGAGAAGTGAGGTTACAGGAACCAGGCAGAGGTACTTCTCGGTAGTGGCCCCTGCCCTGTGGAACGCCCTCCCATCAGATGTCAAAAGGGAAAAACAACTATCTGATGTTTAGAAGACATCTGAAGGGAGCCCTGTCTAGGGAAGTTTTTTTTAATGACTGATGTTTTCATGTATTTTAAATCTCCTGTTGGAAGCCTCCCAGAGTGGCTGGGGAAACCCAGCCACATGGGCGGGGCATAAGTAATAAATTATTATTATTATTATTATTATTATTATTATTATTATTATTATTACTATTATTATTATTAACACAGCTCCCTGGGGAGAGGGCCTGCAGAGCTCTTCTGGAACAAGGTTTCAAGACCCTTCCGTTTTGCTAAGTGGTAGAGTATGGTGTGGGAGTCAGAACACCCATCACAAAGAGCCATATGCCCCCATCAGCTTTTGCATGCATGCACTGGGGCAAAAGAGAGCAGTTCTGAGAGCTCAAACCCACACTGCAGACACCAGTGGGTTTCCTAACCACATGGCCACAGTAGCAAACATGTAGGCATCCCATTCAGGGGCAGACCCCAATGTTTACATTCTTCCACTGAAAGAACTGCCCATTTATTCCTACTTTCTGCTTCCTCTTTTTTAGGCTCCAGTTGGTTATTGAGACTTGCCTTTACAAAAGCTATAGTGATTATTTGTCTGCAAGACCTGTCCTGTTTTATCTTTAAAAGTGCTTTCCTCCAGTTTACCTGGAACAATTGTTAAGCCAACTGTAAATGCCTGAATTCTCCCCCATCCCTTTTTAAAGATTGGTGTTATATTGTCCACTATTGTCCACTATATTGAGCCCTCTGGTGTAGATGCCAAACTTAGGGACATACCTGTATTACATATTTCTGTTAGACGATCAGCAATTTTACATTTAAGAAACCTCAGATGAATCAGACTCAGTGATTTGTCTTGTCTCAATTTGTCTCTAAGGTCTAGAACTTCCATAGGTTTTTAAAGCAGAGGTTGGATGGCCATCTGTCATGGATGTTTTAGCAGAGATTCCTGTGTTGTAGGGGGTTGAACTAGATGCCCCTCAGGGGTCCCTTCCAACGCCACAGTTCTATGATTCATAACTTGTACCTGTCCTACATCTTCTATTAAAACAAACACAAGTTGGTTTTTCGGCAATCTCCTAATCCTCCTTTAGCACACCTTTCACTCCCTTGTCACCCAGTAGCTCAACCAACTCCCTACATGGAGGATGAAAAAGTATGTGCAGTGCCTGGAGAAATTTCAGGTGTGCATCAGGATTTCCACTGGAAATGGTATCTATGTGCAGACCTTTCCCTCTCTCCCCCATAACATATAAGACTTGATAAGACTTGATCAAGTAATGAATTTTGCTTCTCTCACCCTTTGGAGCTGATTGCCTTTTATACGAGGAGGGAGTTAACATGATGGTGTGATGTCACAGAGTCAACTTTGGTATACATTCTGCAGAGAAGATGAGAGAAAACTTGACCCAGGGGTGTTTGGGTAGTGCAGATCTAGCCAAAGAGGAATAGGAGAGGGAGAATAGTTATAAAGGAGGTAGAAGATACTGAAAAGTGTCTTTGGGTGAATAGGGTGTGTAACACCCTGGAAAGGGAATAAAGGGTAGATCATAGGAATGGGCAAATATGCCAATTTCAGATACTCTCATTTTCCCTATCTTCAGTTTAGTTCTCCAAATTTCCATATCATTTTTGCTTTTTTTATTATTAAAAAAAAGACTTTATGAAAATTTATCAGAATATTAGTGCAGAATTCTTCTAATGTGCACATTTTGGTATGCAATTTGGTATACATTTTTGCAAAGCAATTTCCCCAATAATATAATTCATAATTATGTGTATTTTTATGCACACTTTATCTCAGTAAATGCATTTTTGTACGTATTATTTGGCTGGAGAACTGCATTGCAAGATTTGCAGATGTGTGACTTTCAAAGGATGGATATGTTTCTATTCTCATATTGTTTTGGAAAAATCCAAATCAGATAAATTCAGCTTTAAAATGTGAATTGAATCAAATATCTCTCAGATCCCTAAGAGGCCATAACAGTAGGAACACTATTTACAAGAAATAGAAATGCTTTTCTCTCATTCACTCATTCAATGGAAAAACCTTGAATCCTCACTACCATGGAATAATATTGAAACGAACAAAGTAAGGAATGTATTTGTGTTGCCACACAGAAGACAGAAAAAGCATTTTAAGGAAATACTCCAAAGAAAGCATTTCCACATTAGGACAGGCAGAAGAGGGAAAATATACATTCCTTAAAAAAACAACACCACACATTCCTGAAAAAAATCAAGTAAAAACAGTTGTCTTCAAGTGCATTACTATTTTGTCAAAAGGGCACATTGACCTCACATTTATCTGACTACACAGAATATGAGAAAACTGTTACTTAGTACATTCCAAGACAGTAAAAGCATCTTTAAGATTATGGGAGAGCTACTAGATACCATAGCAAGAAGGAAACAAAACAATGGTCCGATCCGCTAATTTTATAGCATATATATTTGTTTGCTAGAGAAGCACCCTGTAATTTTTAATGAAGAGCCGTATAGAAGTGTTTTACATTTTTTAAAAAATCAATTAAAAATGACACAGGCTTTTCTTACTGTTTTTTTTTTTTTAATTCATTACTTTTAAAACTTACAAAAAGGAAAGAGAAGAAAAGAGACAAAAAGAAAAAAAAACAAGAAAGGGAAAAAACAATACAATACAATATATAAACAATAGAAAACACAACATTAACCTAAACAAAACAAAACAAAAACAATTTAAAAACATACATTATACCATTTCAGTAGTCTATCTTTCATACCCTTGTTTCATCGACCTCCTCTCACCTCCCTTTTTGTATTCCACTTCTATTACTTGTTTCAGCAATTCCTTTCCATCTTTCTCTATTTTCTGTCATATAAATATCTTAACTTATTTTTACCCTTATTTTCCATTAATACTATAATGCTTATTTATGCTTAACTCCTTATAACATTTCAACTAAAGCCATAAGATTTCATTCCAACATTTTTCTAACACTCAGTAATTTTACAATATTTCTATTTCTGAAAATAAACTTTAAAACTTTTTCCAATCTTCTTCCACCATCTCTTCTCCCTGGTCTCGGATACTGCCAGTCATTCGTCAATTCCAAATAGTCCATCAACCTGGCTTGTGTTGTATGCCTTTTCTTACTGTTTCACACCCTATCATGCATGCAGCTATGACAACACAAGCACTTCTATAGAACACATATGATTATGATTATTTAGTGCTGCTCATAGATGCAAGCGTTGTGCAGCACACACAATGTGGTTCTAATCAAAATGCTGTCTTACATTATTTTCCATTTAATCTGAATGCACAGTTACCAAGAAACATGCATGGAAACACTAAATCTGGATTAAATGTGTGGTACTGGTGGAATGGGGTCATGGGTGGCGCTGTGGGTTAAACCACAGAGCCTAGGACTTGCCGATCAGAAAGTCAGCGGTTCGAATCCCCGCAACGGGGTAAGCTCCGGTTGCTTGGTCCTGCTCCTGCCAACCTAGCAGTTCGAAAGCATGTCAAAGTGCAAGTAGATAAATAGGTACCGGTCCTGCGGGAAGGTAAACAGCATTTCCGTGCGCTGCTCTGGTTTGCCAGAAGCGGCTTGGTCATGCTGGCCACATGACCTGGAAGCTGTACGCTGGCTCCCTTGGCCAATAAAGCGAGATGAGCGCCGCAACCCCAGAGTCGGTCACAACTGGACCTAATGGTCAGGGGTCCCTTTACCTTTACCTTTACTGGTGGAATGAAGATGATGTCATGTGAGCACTTGCATACATGAGCATTGCAGAGTCCACAATAAAGTGATATGAACAATTCCTCCTATCTAAAAGTGTTACTTTTTAAATACCTTTACATCCCAGGTCAGCATAATAGCTGACTGCGGGAATGGGTATTTATCCTATCATATAATAGCAAATGAAATAGAAAGCAGGGGTGGCCAGCTCCCAAGAGACTGCGATCTACACACAGAGTTAAAAACCGGCAGTGATCTACCCCCTTTTTTGGGGTTCAGGTCAATGCAGCTTTTTTTTAGGTGAGCCAAAGTTGTTGAGCTTCTTTGGGGGGGAGCCAATGTTCTACTAGTGATCTACCACAGACGTCCAGTGATCTACCAGTAGATCACGATCTACCTGTTGGACGTGCCTGCTTTATGGCATGACTGGGGAATCTGTAGCCCTCCAGATATAGCTGTACTTCCATTATCCCTTACCACTGGCTATGCTGTCTGAGGCTGATGGGACTTGAGAGTCCAACAACATCTGTGGGGTCCCACATTGGCTACCCTGATGTAGCACACAGGGGCACTTGATCCTCTTTCTACAGTGCTGTAAGTCAGGTGCAGTGCCTATGCTGGGAAAGCAGTAGCCAGGGGCAGTCTGTTCTGCAACATCTGGGGAGCCATAGCCAGGGCCGGATTTAGATGAAGAAAGGCCCTAGGCTACTCCACTTGTGAGCCCCCCCCCCCGCACAACTAGAAGAAAATTTTGTTATAAACAAAATTGAGTGAAGACAAGGATGATGGCGGGTATTTAAAATTCTACAATTCACAATTTCTGCTCTAAAGCACATAAGATATTATTGTTAAATACCATGGTGATTTTTAAAAATGCATAAAATTAACACTGAAAAACTTTTGCAATAACTGAACTTTGTAAACCTTTTGTGGCCTGGGCAGGCCTGGAACTAATTCCCATGTCTTGTTCCTCTGTAAGGAATCAAGTTTAGCCTTCATGGCATCTAACCATGGCTCAGCATCCTCTGAGGTTAAACTTTGGACCTCTTGGAAGCTTGAAGGTTCCCAAACCTTCTCTGAGTTACTAACAACAGATGTATCTGCTATGACTGTTTTAGCAAAGACCTCAGCATACCTTTTGGGTAGTTTACCCTTTGTGGCCCTTTCAGATCTTTCATGCTAGGCTTCTCCTCTTTAGGAGAAGGGCAGGTGGGCAGGCCGGAGGCCTGGGCAGGCTGTGTTGTCCTCTTATATACGTGCTGGAATTGACAAGGCATCTGACCCTCACCTTAATCTCATAGCTCTTCTGTAGCTGAACCAATTAATCAACTAGAAGGATTACTGTTAATAGAGACTCTAATAGAGAGCATCCCATGTCAAGAAGAAGGGCAAGTGGGCACTCTTATCAAATGACAGGGCAGGAGTTACACGGAGTAGGGCCTTTGTACTGGTGGTGCCCATTGTATGCCTTGCTCTTCCCAGACCTGCTCTCTTTTGGCCTGTATTTTGGAGCTTTATAATTTAGGAATACTTTGGAAGAACTGGTTGACAAGTATTATCAGTTGCTGACGTATGAGCAGATTTTATTTGCTGCTATTCTGTGCTTAATAGAGTTGGCCAAGATGTCAGAAGGGATACAATTTACAAGCTTTCTCCATCATCTGCACAGCAGGCGTTGTTTAACAGTGCAAAGGCTGAGCTGAAGCACTTCCTGCTGGTTACATGTTTTCAGCAATAGGGGTCGCTGTTTGGTAGTACCCGATTGGTTAGCTGTCAGATTCTAGAGCTCCCTATTGGTGGTTCTTAGGTACCTCAGGTTACATACGCTTCAGGTTACAGACTCCGCTAACCCAGAAATAGTGCTTCAGGTTAAGAACTTTGCTTCAGGATGAGAACAGAAATCGGGCTCCGGCAGCGCAGCAGCAGCAGCAGGAGGCCCCATTAGCTAAAGTGGTGCTTCAGGTTAAGAACAGTTTCAGGTTAAGTACGGACCTCCGGAACGAATTAAGTACTTAACCTGAGGTACCACTGTAATTCACAAAATACAGAGCCCATTCATAAAACACAGTGGCATAAATCTCCATTGCTACATATTGAGTGTATATTTCAGCAGTTGAACATACATGTTTATGGCCATGCTGTAGTATAGTGTAGACTGTGAATAAAAGGTGGCTGAGCTAATTATCTCAGGGTTTGGGGGGGGGGGAGAGGTGACAAAACTGATTTCCAATAAGTGCCCCTACTTTATTTCCATAACAAGTCCTTGAGTTTGTACTCTGAATGGTGACACCAGGGACCTAGAAGGTGCAGGGCTTGTCAGTCCTGATCCTGCACAGTCTCGTCAGGGCTGACCTTAAGGCAATTGGAGCAATTGGGCCAAATTGGGCCCCGTGGGCTGCTCCTAAGGGGGCCCCTGCACCAGGGCAATCTAGATGGATTTTATTTGTATCTATAAGATTTTGTAGACTTTGGCTGTGAACTGGGGCCCTACAAGAAAAAAAAAAAAATCAAGTTGGGCCCCACTGCTTCCAATTGGGCCCCACTGGCTAGCCCTGAGTCTAATAGTTGCTGGGCCTGAGTTGCCCTGCCGTTGCATGAAGTCTTGGATTTACAATTTTGTGAGAGGGGAGACTGTGGCGCTGGGGAGAGGGCAGGCTGGTGAGGCCCCCCTAGATTAAGAGGCCCTAGGCTTCTGCCTACTTAGCCTATACATAAATCCAGGACTGGCCATAACCCTGTAATGCTTTGTTTGCAGTTTCAACCCCTAGTACTGCCGGCCCAAAGGATCAGGTAGCAGGTAATGTGAAAAACCTTTGCCTTAGACACTGCAAAGCTGCTGCCATTTAAACAGTCTGCAATGATGTAAGGCAGCTTCCAGTGCTTAAAATAAGCCCTAGCCAAAGCAGCAGAATTCAACAGAAATGTTGTGAAGATGCTGGGAAACAAATATTTATCTTTGTTCACTGAACAAGACGGTATAAATAGGTGTGCCAGCTAACAATTAGATTCAGTCAAGGAAGCAAGCTCACCACCTACTCTCTGAAAAACATTTTGAGGAGCTCATTACCTGATTTGCATCACACTGATTTGTGTGGTTGTGGTTTTTAAAGGGAAAATGAGTGCATGGGATTTTGCTATTTGCATTACAGCCTTTTAGAGGAGAGCAGGAGACTGAGTCTACAAGTCTTGTTGACCATATATGGAGGTATTTCGTTGGACAGATGAGTGTGGATGGAATTTTCCTTTAACTAGCCTCAAACTGCTGTGGGGGAAAAGTGAATGTATGTTCCTAGCTCTGTTGGTAAAAGATTATTATGGTGACAGAAGCCTACAGATTCCTCTGCTATGAATAGGTGTATAGACACTAAACCTCCCCCCCCCAAAAAAAAACAACAACCCTGAACTAGTATGCATTTTAACATGTTGCTGTTTCTTGAATGGTCTAAGTTGTTGATTGGTCCAAACCATCTGACTTTAGAAAACAAATTGGCAATGGCTTGGGGATCGCATTGTGGGTTTGAGGTATACCATGCTAAACTTTCAGACAGTTTGGAACAATGCCATTTTTGAAGACATATTTTGAGTCTTACAAAACATAGAGTTTGGATTTGATATCCCGCTTTATCACTACCCGAAGGAGTCTCAAAGCGGCTGACATTCTCCTTTCCCTTCCTCCCCCACAACAAACACTCTGTGAGGTGAGTGGGGCTGAGAGACTTCAGAGAAGTGTGACTGGCCCAAGGTCACCCAGCAGCTGCATGTGGAGGAGCGGAGACACGAACCCCGTTCCCCAGATTACGAGTCCACCGCTCTTAACCACTACACCACACTGGCTCTCTACACCACACTGACATAAATCATTCTGTTTTGTTTTGTTTGTTTTTGACCAGGAAATAGCAAAAATTTATTTGAGGTTGATAAATATGTGGGATGTGAGAGTGGGTTAAGCATTCACACATCTTCCATATATTTTATTCTATACACAGCTGCTGTATCTCAGATGCACATGTATTCAGAAGCAGAGAAACATGTACTTCTGTATGTACTCTTGAACGTATACAGGTACTCATGCCATTGGTTTGTTTAAATGCTTGTGCTCGGAGGTTTCAGGTATAGGAGGAAAAAGTATCTCTGGGCTCCCCTATATCCTTTCTATAAATGTTAAATAATTAGTGCTGTAGCTATAAAGCTTATATATTCCTTGTCAATGACACCTTCAAGGTCTCTGTGCTGCCTACTGTTTGACCTTGGTTTAAAAGCACACAGAATGGAAACCTTGAAACCAAGATGAACAAGATTCATTCTGACAGAAACCAGATGCAGCACAACAGAAACACACACACACACACACACACACACACACACACACTTTATTTCTCTCGCTCTTTTTCAATGCCCCCCTCTTTTTTTACCAGTCTTTAGATTCCTGAGGTACATGCTGACCTTTGCTGTACAATGCCAATTTCAATGCTCCAATTATAGTTTGCAAAGGAAGTAACTGTAGAAGCATTGTTCTATACCTTGCATATGGGAGGAAAACAAGATGTTCCCGTTTCAAACAGAACCTGCTTAATGGAAAGAACCCATACTTTTTAAAACCCCAATAATGCCATGTGAAATTTGAACAAGCGATTGTTTACTGCTCCCACGATCAGTTCCCATGTGCACACCAAGGCAGACTCCCAGGGCTCCTCCAGGCAACCTGTTTATCATCATCATCATCATTTTTAATTTGTATACCATCTTTCTATCTTACGATACTCAAGGCGGTTTACAAGCTGAAGAAACAAAAAATGTACATCTTATAGCAATCTAATGCAATACAAAAATGTGATAATAAAACATATCTTTAAAAGAGGCAACCTACATCAAAAAAGTAACATTCAACAACCATTAGAATAGTATTAAATAATAATAATAATAATAACATATAAAAGTTAAACAGAAATCCACTCAACAGTTACAATAAATAATTTCTAAACTATAATCAATAAAACAACGGCAAGCCACAGTACATAAAATAATACAATACAAATTGAGAAGCAGAGACTAGAGGGTGGGGCAAGGCAGGTGGAAGGAGGCCTTGCCTGATGGAGTCTCTCCCCTCACAGTTCTTCCTCCAGGAACAGCTCCCTTATGAGGACTCCTAGGGTGAGGCAAGGCAGATGCCTGACGGAGTCTCTCCCCTTATTCGGCAGCCATCCTGAATTACTTGCACAAAGCCTATGTGGTGGTTAGATTACATCTGGTCTTTATTGTGATTTGTTTGGGTGGACGTTATACAACAATGAGCATTTGTTCCACATTCATCCTTCCATTTGCTTACAGGAGCTTCAATCCACTGCCAAATACCTGATCCACCAGCACTAGGATTTACATGTGCAATGGGATTTCCCCTGCTTTCCTCTTACCCACGCACACAAGCCCACCTCAAAACTGCTCCAGAGGGTTAGGGGAGCCTTCAGAATAAATTTAGGAGAGGGTGTGGAGGATGTCCTGCTGCAATATATCCTTGTACCGACAGGACAGTTACTTAGCGCTGCATTTGATGATGTCTTTCCATTAGCCATCAGTTCATCCCAGTTCATTCATTTCTTTTGCATTTCCCCTTCACTGACAACCTCAAAAAACCTAGTTTTGTTTAAGGTGGATTTGTTGAACTAGGGCAGGAGTGAGGCACCTCCAGCCCATGGGCCAAATGAGGCCCAGCGCAGGTCCCAATTTGGCCTGTGAGGTTGTTCCCCCATACCCTAACCATGTGCCCCATGCCTGTCACTGTATGTGATGTCAGGTGTGTGGCAAGTAGAGATGAGGTTGGATCTTGAGGATCATGATCATGACATGGATCCCTGCAGAAAGCAGGGTTGAAGACGCCACCCACCAGCTGATGGGCAGTGACTTCAAGTTTGCTGGATCAACTGCATGACTGAATTCCCAGTGGGGACCTTGACTATGCAGTCGAACCTTGCAGAAAGCAGCTTTTCAGCCCTGCATTGGGAAGCACTGAGCACAGGGCTTGTCAAGCTCCTAACGCTGCAGTTCCCAAGGACCTGACAACCAGCTGGCTGACAGACCCTTATGAACAACTGTGCAAGGGACTTTGACAGGTGGACAGGATAACCCACCTGCCAATCAACTGTCATAATGATTTCAGGTGATTGACAGGTGGGGTGTCCCATCCACCTGTCAAAACTGGCCTGTGAGAGTGGGGACAGATAAGGATTTGGCCTACCAGGCTAAAAGATTCTCTACACGTGCACTAAGGCGATGGAACCCTTTCATCCACTTTAATCTTTCAAACTCCTGGGCGTAGCAGACAATTAGCTGGACAATGCTGATGGTATAAGAATATTTTAAAAACCTGCATTAAACAGAATTTCAACAGAAAATGGAACAGCTGTATGTCATCTTGGAGTGAATACTTTGAATAATTTCTTTTATGTAACTGACAGAAAATCTGAAGTCCTTTTCTCTCTTCTTTTTCTTTTCCCCTTCTATTGTTTCATTCTTTTTATATTATTTCTTCACATTCCCCTTTCTTTCGTTTTCTGTTGTGTCCTTGGCTCTGGGCTGTTATTGGGGTTCAAGGATTATCTTAACATGAAAGTGATGGATGGTTGATGAAGGACCCTGAGTGAGAGACAGTGAAGGGAAGATCTTGAGAGACTGGGAAAAGAAAGCAAAGCTGCCAGGTGAGATCTGGGAGGGTCCATCTCTGTATGAGACAAGGGTTAAGTTACCATTTGAGAGAGGACTCTGCACTCTCTTTTTCCTTTCTCTTTTTCCTTTTGTTTGGATTAGTTTCTTTTATTTTATTGCATTATGACAAAGTTTTAATAAAATTTTGTGGGGGTAAAATGGTAGCACAGTTGGTCCACTCATTTGGCATGGTAACTGCACACCCTAAGCCACCTGTAGCTGCAATGATGAAAACTGGTTATGGATTCATGTTGTGCTTATTGTTGTCAAAGGGGTTTTATAATTTATTTAGCATCCACAAGCAGCTGAGGGTACAAGATATTGCAACAAGGTCAGTCAATTAGCTGCAGGACACTGGCAAACCTAGAGCAATGGGTGGCTTTTGCTGAGTGCCCGCTATGAAGTAAAAGCAGACAATTGCATCTAAGCTCTCAATTAGAGTAGCAATCAGTTTATTCTGTATTTATACAATATCCACTCACTCCAGGCAGTGCCTTTTCAAATGACTGCATTGTTCTCTCTTCCTTCAACCTTGTGACTCATAATGCACCTTAGTCATGCTTAACCTTCAGAATTGCACTCCATCTCTTCTGATTGTTTAACACACAAAACTCAGGGAGACAACAGATAATCTTCTTCAGTAAAATGTTAAGGTAAAACGTTATGGGGTTTTCTCTCTTTTTTTCCAAGCAAGGAAAGTTGTTGTTCAAAGATGGGCCAAGACATTTTGTTGCCTGAGGGAGAAAACTCCCATGATACTCTCTGTCAGTGGTAAAATATCAAAAAATGACAATATTTGATCACAATAATTGTTTCTCTTTATTGGAGCCCCAAATCTGCTCTTAGGTGACCATTACCCTCTGCTTAAGAGTAGGACTAGCTTTCTACTGCAAACTAGTTTGCTATACAATTTTTCACAAACATTTATCTTGATGCCCTAATTTTCAGTTTGTAGCTTATTCCATGCAAATAATGAACTTGTGGAGCTGCCCTCCCTTGCCGAAAACATGGTCAGTACATCCATTGTGGTTGAGTGCCAGAGAAGGTGGAATTGGACTCCTCCTCCAATAATGGACACTGTTGAATCTGAGAGTGATAGATCAGTTATGCAGGTACAAAGCAAGAGACCACATGCAAGCCTTGAGGTCCTGATTACAGAGGATTTTTATACCCCCAGTAATCCATTGAGATGATCTACGTGCAGAAATCAATCTCTATGGACAGGCCCTTTCAACAGATTGGGACAAACATTTATAGTAAGAAAGGGCAATGATATTTGCCACTTGTTGTATGGATAAGATTGGATTAGGTTGATCTGGCTTCGAATATTGGCTTAGTATATTGTATGCTAACAGTTCAATCCTATGAAAGTCTACTCAGAAGTAAGCTCCACTGAATTCAGTGGACTTACCACTGCCAGGTTGTGGTCTACTAAGACCCCTAGATCCTTTTCACATGTACTGCGGGCAAGCTATGTGTCCCCCATCTTATATTTGTGCAGCTGGTTCTTCCTGCCTAAGGGTAGAACCATACGTCTGCCCCCTATTGGAATTCTTTTTGTTAGTTTGGACCTATTTTTATGATTTGTTAAGGTCACATTGAATCCAGATTCTGTCTTCTGCAGCATTAGCTACCTCTTCCATTTTGGTGTCTTCTGAAAAATTTGATGAGCGCCCCCTCAATTTCTTTGTCCAAGTCTTTTATAAAGACATTGAACAACAATGGGCCCAGGACAGAACCTTGTGGCACCCCACTTGTCACCTTTCTCCAGGATGATGAGGAACCATTGATGAGTCCTCTCTGGGTTTGGTCAGTGAACCAGCTACAAATCCACCTAACCGTTACCTCACCTAGCCCACATTTTATCAGCTTCTCCACAAGAATATCATGGGGGAGTTTGATCTTATTTGGAATAAAAACTGAAAGAAAATTGAATTAACATGCCATCACCTGTTGTTTGTGAGTTGATTTTACCAATGATATCACTAGAATTTCACTGTAAGATGAATTAGGAAGACAGGAAGCTGCCTTATACCAAGTCAGATGAATCTAGCTCAGTACTGTCTGAACTGACTGGCAGCAGCTCTCCAGGGTTCAGGCAGAAGCCCTACTTTGAGAAACCAGGGATTGAACCTGGGACATTGTGGATGAAAAGCAGATGCTCTACAATTGAGCAGCAGCCCTGGCCAACCAGGCACTGGGCAGTGAAATGGACACTTTTTAAATTGATTATTGGATATCATTCTGTTCCATTATATTCCTTTTAAAAAAAAAGCACTACCAAATGCCTTTTAGAGTGTTGTGAATGCCTGCAAAAAGGCTGTTTTATATATATAAATAAATAAATAAATAAATAAATAGCAACAAACAGAAAGTCAACCGTGCAATCCTATTCATGTTTACTTGGAAGGAAGTTTCACTGTGTTCAGTGTAGAGAATGGGAAACGACAGCTTTAAGCAAAGCACTCGCCTCAATTATATTATTATTATTTTTTGGAAGAGACATAATTGCAGCTTTGTGCTGTGGCATCTTTCAGATGTAGTCTTTTTCTAATGTTATCAGGGCTTCTATGAATGTCTGTAGGTGGAACCACATTGTGGTGGCAGGTGCTTCCCACCCACATTTATTAGAACTTGCGAATGAAGCAGCTGTGAGTTCGGCTGTACGCATGAAGGGCCTGTCTGCATGATGAGCAGGATCCCCAATCTAAATATGGGTTTGAGTCACCAAATGACATTTTGGCAGATACGATCGTTTCACTTCCAAGCAACTGCTGCACACCCCATCACATTTAAAGCTAATGTAGCACGTACAATCATTTTTGAAAACAATTGAGGAAATAGTGATGGGAAAACATGCAAAACCCAAAAAAAAACAAAACCAAAAAACCCAAAGTTTCAAAACAATGCAACCAATCAGGGCCATCTTACCCATATGCGCTAAGGGTGCGGGGCACCTGGGTGCTGGGTTCTCAGGGGCGCCAGGCCAAGAGTCCGGGTCCCGAGAGTTGAGTCTGGGGAAGAGGCCACCCGTCAGTCGGAGCGCCATGGTGGGCTTTTCTGCTGTTCTGCGCCATGAGTTTGGGGGTGACCGAGCCAGCGAGACACTGAGGCAGTAGGCTGGCTCCGCCCTCCTGCGTGCCTGGGACTAGGCAACCGGGGGGGGGGGCAGGCGTATCTTTGCACCCTGGCGCTGCATATGCTTAAGACAGCCCTGCAACCAATACTTCATAAGGGCGTTGCTCCATCCTCTTTATCATTATGTGGCCCTTTTATGTGACCTTTTATGTGGCCCTTTTATGTGACCTTTTCCAACTCTAAAACATCCTTTTTGAGGTGAGGAAACCAGAACTGTGCGCAGTATTCCAAATATGGTTGCACCGTAGATTTGTATAATGGCATTACGATACTGGCAGTTTTATTTTCAATTCATTTCCTAATGATCTCTAGTATGGAGCTATCTATTATGATCCCAAGGTCTCACTCTTGGCTTGTCACCTTCAGTTCAGACCCTACAAGCGTGTACGTGAAATGATTATTTTTTGCTTCAACATGCATCACATTTCACTTGTTTGCATTGAATTGCATTTGCCATTTTATTGCCCATTCACTCAGTGTGAAGAAGTCCTTTTGGCGCTCTTTGTAATCTCATTTTACTTTAACAACCCTGAACAATTTAATGTTGGACATTAAACTAACTGGTCTGTAATTTCCAGGATCCCCTTTTAAAAATGGACATTACATTAGCTACTTGCCAGTCCTCAGGTATGTAAATACTGTACAATTACTAGGCATCATGCACAACCATAACCTGTCCCTCTATCAAAACTAGGCAGCAAGGAAGGCATTTGTCATTACACTTCACTTCAGAAATTAGTAGCATTTTTCTTTTCTATCCCAAGGAGTGATGTAGATTCACACACAGCCAGTATGACATTGTAACTGACATACTGGAGCAACTCTGGGCTCAAGGCTAAAAATAAAATTGTTGTTTCATCTGACATTCATTAAGATGTTAATTAACTAATTTAGCCCATTAAACAAAGAGCAGATCACATTTTACTCAAGGCTTCACCTTGAGCAAGGAACTCTCTCACATCAAAAAGGACTTGCTTGTATTGAAAAATGTATAATTATTAACGAGCAATTTTAAAGAACATTCACTCTTCTCTAGCTAGAAAGTGGGTTATTCGAAATAGGAAAGAAGGATCCTGTGGAAATTACTTTTGAAACTTAGGCAATTTAATAGAGAAGAGTATTTCCACAGAGTTTCAAAGCAAAGCTATTAATGCAAAACAATGTGTAGCAAAAAAGAACAAGGTTATACATACAAATTGACATGGGATTGTATAGCCCATGGACACTCTTTATAATTTTGTTCATGTAAGAAATGTTCAATACTTTGAAATATCTCTGTAATCCAAAGTTAGGTATCTAATTGCATAGTACGCCACACCAGATTTAGAGGGGTACCATGAACCCCCAAACCATGGTATACTGGAATTTATTCTTGGTGGGAGGATACTTATTTGTTTAACAAAATTCATGTTCCACTTGATTGTAAGAAAACCTGCAAGTGATTTTTTAAAATATATATATATATATAAAAGAAAACATTACTATTATTGATAAACCATATTTATCAATTCAAAAACATTCAGAAGAAGGTTAAAATCAACAATAGCTAAGAAGAGATAAACGCATGTAACATTCTACATGACCTGATAGGCTTCCCTAAAGAAAAATGTTTTAAGCAGGCACCAAAAACAATACAGCAAAGGTGCCTCCCTAATTTCAATAGGCAGGGAGTCCCAAAGTGTAGGCGTTGCCATATCAAAAGATGGATTTCTTACGAGTGCTGAAAAATGCTTCATGTGGTGCCTGTAACAGTGCCAGTTTTGCAGGCTGGAGAGATTGAGTGGGCATATATGAGGGAAGGAAACTGGTCTCAAGCTGTTCATTTAGAAGCTATTAGTGAGTGATGAAGGGGTGAGTTATATTTTCAGGAAATGACCACTTGCCTGAAGATTGAGATTTGAAATAGCCATGATAGGGACATAGGAAAAGGCATTTCTTAAGCTGCCCAAGTGGTGGAAAGGCTATTGCAGTTACTGAAATGAGCATTTTCAATAGGCATTTTTGATACTGCCTTTTCAAACCAGTTTTTGACTGATCATGTTTATGTACTGACTAAATTTTTAGCTAATTCAGTTTAGTTTAATCCAATAATGTTTGATCTACCATGTTAAACTTCTGCCAGCTGTCTGCAAGCGTGGATACTTTTATGGAAAGGTGGGGTAATGTTGGAAAATAAACAAGTAAATGTAAAATCGACTTTTAAAAATGTTAATTCCTAATATACCTAGGACATAGCTACAGGAGGCAGGCCAGGCTCCTTCTGTGAACGTTTGAAGAACCTTCATTGAATTTTCATCGTTCATAAAATAAGGCATGCTTTTAGCACTTTCACTCACAAAAACATAAGAAAAAGTATGCCTGCAGTATTCTACCAAATAGCTCACTATGGTGTATTCTCAGCTCTCAGTTTTCTGGTCAGTGAATACAAAAGCACTGGAATAATTTACAAACATTTATTTTCAATGTTATTATAATCATTTTTTATTAACATTTTATTAAATTATTTTAAACGTATCAAGCTCTGTGTATGGGTTTGTGCTGTATTGTACCTCCCTGGTGTGCCACCTTAAATATCTGGCTACAAACCTGCACATGCCCCAAATAATAAGACCTCTAGTGCTGAAAGATTGAAAGGGCACTCTCTGGGATTTTTTAAAAATAAAGTTCTTAACTATTCCTTACGCTGAAACACCAGAAAATGCAGGCTGTTGTATTCTACTCCCTTCCCCCCTCAAAAAAACAGTACGCATATACCCTATTAAAACATTCTTTGTTTCAGGTAACCAAAGAAGCCACAAACTTTTTTAAAAAATGCTCTCAGTGTGAATTCACCCTAGGATGGAAATTATTAAGGGAATTACTCTATGAACATGGAATAATATCAAAATTGCTACTTTTAAGACAAGAACTGCAAACAATTCACAACACCTCATGCTGTGTTTAATAGCCCACCTGCAGCAACTCTATAGCTCATGCTACCAAAACATTTAAAGCTCTACCAAACAGTAAACATGTGAATACATTGGAAGTTAACATTAAAATGAATGGATTCCACACTTGATTCAAGAGCTATATATAATCTCGTGTTCTAACTCCAGATGTGCTAAAGCATGGGTAGGCATGGGTAGGATGCAGGCCAATCGCCTTCTCAATCTGGCCGCGGACGGTCCGGGAATCAGCGTGTTTTTACATGAGTAGAATGTGTCCTTTTATTAAAACCGCATCTCTGGGTTATTTGTGGGGCATAGGAATTCGTTCATCCCCCCCACACCAAAAAAATATAGTCCGGCCCCCCACAAGGTCTGAGGGACAGTGGACCGGCACCCTGCTGAAAAGTTTGCTGATCCCTGTGCTAAAGTGTGTTTTCAGGTTCCGCAGTGGGTCATTTCAGATGGTCATTTCTGACAAATAAACAACCCTTAAGATTATGTAGTTCATTTATGTTACAAAGGACCAGATTGGACATACTTGTTCAGTTCAGAAATACTCCCAGACTATGAGTCTGTTCCTTCAGAGGGAGTGCACCCCCTTTCAAAAGGAGGTTGCCAACTAATTCCTGAATATGGAAACTGCCCACCCACAACACCTCAATCTTATCAGGATTCAGCCTCAGCCTATGGGGTCACACTGCCCTGTATCACTCCCCATAAAGGTAACCAGTCAGGGCAATAAAAGAGCTGTTTGGCACTAAAACTGGTCTTGAAGCCAAACTGAAATGGGTCTAGATAAACTGCTTACTACTGGCATATCTGCAGCTGGATCACCTTGCCCAGGAACGGAATAATAGAGAATGATTGTGTTATAAAGCACTGAATCCCAATCCTTGAATTACTGATTTGTGAGAGGGCTATCCTCTTATCCCATGACTGCTAAGCTTATTCAGGAGTCTTGGGTGAGGGGCTTTATTGAATGCTTTTTGAAAGTATAAATGCACAGTGTCAACTGGATCACCTTCATCTGTATTTTTGTTAACAGTCTAATTTTTTTTTAAAAAAAGGTTAGTGAGACAGGACTTAGCTTTCTAGCAATCATACAGGTTCTGCTTCAGCAAGGCCTGTTTTTCTATATGCTTGGTAAATTGATCTTTAATCATGATTTCCATCCATTTTCCCAGATCAAACATCATTAAGCTAACTGTTTTGGTTGGTATTGGCTGTGGCACAAACTTCCACTATCCTAGAAAGTTATGTCAGATGTCCCTGTGAAAGATTTTGCTACAACCGTTTGTCAGCTATAGCAACAGAAATCACCAAGAGGTGTGTGGAGTGTTTGTTCTCCTCCTGCCTTGGCCTTTTGATCAGGGCTTCTAACAAAGCTGCTATTTAAACATAAGCAGCTAACTTTCCACCTGGATCATTTTCAAACTACTTCTGGAAAAGTACCTCACGTCATCTGAAATGGTGTCCTCTAAAGGAGTTCACATACCTGCTTGTTATGTTACTTATCATTGTAAAAAGAAATTGGCTTACGTTACTGACCTTGTGCACATTGTTTTGCTTAAAGGTCCTTGAGTCTAGCTTTGGGCTTAACTAATAAGCCCAAGAAATTAAACTGTTTCAAAGAACAAAGCTGAAAGTCCATTGACAAATATTGTAACTCTTTTATTCCCCCTCACTAAACTCTTCTGCTTCTTAGAATCTCTGATCTTACAGGGCCAGCAAGGTTATCAGACTTATATGCCTATTGTCTTGTTTTGACTTGCCAAATCAATGTTTTGCTCAGGGAGCAGAACAGAAAGGAGTAAAAGGGAAGGAAGAGAGAATGATGGGGAAGGGGGGGAGGGGGAAATGAGAGTCATGAAACTGTCAAGGCCTCCACGGTGGTGATGGTGTGGCTGCAAACATTACCTGTGGTCAATATTAATCAGTGCCTTGAAACGCAGGCTCTTGGTGGGTGACAAACATTGAATCAGAGCATAGGAGTTTAAGGCTCTTCAGAAGGAATCTAAGAGGAAGGCAATGAAAGGAACGAAAGACAAAGTGTCAGGTCAAGAAGGTAAAGAAGAAAGGGATGCAGCCACATGATTTATATTTGTGCATAACTGTGTCTTGAATTCAGACTAAAATACATTCACACTGGGTTTATCCACACTTACCTTTTGCCCCACGCTTTCTAAGAACAGGTCTGTGCTTTAAAGCTCCATGTCTGAGCTGAATTGGAACAAATGGCAACTTGGCTTTTTGCGGGGAAGGCGCCGGAACAGAAAACAGCACATTTGGACACAGTTTTAAAGCGCATACATGTGCCTAGAAACACAGCACAAAAGAAAGACTGTTGAGCTGATATAGATATATAAGCTTATGGGATTACTCAGGAGCAATTACGTGTGGAATATAATTGTAAAACTTGTCTGTGAGCAGAACAACGAAAGAACACCAACAGTCAGTTCAAGGGACAGACAGTGGCACCCATGGATAAACCCTTTTGAACTGAGAGATTCTGCTCAGTTTGTACAAGCTTGAAGTCTGGAAGCTTATCAGAATGAACTTTCTGAAACTTCTGCACTCGGAAAACGAGTCTCTGTTTGTTTGTGGCTCTCCACAAAGACAATTCTAAAGCTAGGGCTAGTGTATGGGAGAAATAAACATACCAGGAATTTACATAAACAAAGAAAAGGAATAAACTGGAGACTGTGGGGCAAAGAGCACAAAGGACAGATCAAGCGACCTTCCAAGTCAAAAATGCACTCCTGTTTTAATTATTATTCTTATTTCCATAGCTTAGGCAGCCTACTCCCTATCTAAGTACAGTACTGCTAAACAGGAAGGGGAAAGACACAACCAAGGGAAAAAAGCATCAGCCAGTGTAAGGATTTCATACAGTAGCCAGGGCAACTCTTGGAGACTATGTGATGATTGTGCTAGAGTCCAATTTGCTGCAGTCCTCCTGTGGCATAATAACATTTTATCTCACCAACAACCTTGTGAGGTAGATAGGCAAAGGGGGTGCAGGGAGCTAGCTGTTCAAGCCCAATCAAAGAACTTCATGGCTGACCCATCTTAGCAGTTGGTCTAATGCTACTCCTTACACCAAATGGCTCACATACAGCTCTACAAATATGTTTTCTCCATGATTTCAGCTACAACAGCCTGAAATATCATCTTTGATGGCAAGACTGCAATTTCATTTGTTTAGACTGCATATACCTGGTTCTCAATTTGATAGGAATGTTCATCTACTGAGCTTTCGTATATCACTGGATCTCCGTGTCAGGAAAAGCTTTACCTGTTCTATTTCTGTCTTCCATGTAAAAGGTATAAAGCCACTGCAAGGAGGGTGGAGGCAAACTTCGATGGCAAAATCAGATATTGTTGGACCTCAACTCTCATAATCCTTGACCATTTGCTCTGCTGGCTGTGGCTGATAGGAGCAGGAGTCCAAAATATATATATTGGGGGGGGGGGCACAAGTCCTTTAGACATGTTCTAGCACGCAATATTACCTCTTGAAGCTATTCTTTGAATGAAAAGGAGGAATTCAAGGTATAAAACAGACTCAGATAAATGCGTTTCACATAAATCCATAGTGTTTAGAATGTCAAAGACAAATGAAGGTTAGAAGAATGAATAAATCAACTATATTTCCTTTCAGCTTTTAGAACAGTTTCACTTCTTTTTGCCCTGTTTTCCGCCCTTCTTCTGTTTTCATTTTTGTTTAAAAAACAGCACCTTGACTTATTGGCTTTCTCCTCTCAATTTCCCTCCTGTATAAAAGCTTTGTAGTCTTTGAAGCACTCAGTTACGGTTTTTTGGGTCACCATCAGTTCAGTATCTGGTAGAAAAGTAAGTGTGACCTTCATATTCTTTAAAGATAGAATATTTCTAGCATAACCAATATTGTTGCTTTCACATAAGATTCTGGGTTGACTGGAAACATGGACTTCAGTACATCTAATGGCAAATTGAACATTATTATTTGAAGAAAAGAATATGACACAAGTTATAACTACCTGTATTGCTATCTGTGGCATTGAACTGATTATTTATTAAAACATGTAAGACCATACTTACTATGGAAAAAGGAGGATGAGTAAAACATTAGATTTGGTTCAATGGTTTGCTAATGTGGAGTCCACACTAAACCATTAATGGAAATAAACTAGGGAAATAATCACATCAATTCTGCTCAGCCCCTGATTTGATTTAAAGCCACATTATCTGTTTTTATGAATGTGAATTATGTTGATCTGCATCTTGATCTAAGAGGACTGGCTATATAAAGCTGAGTTGCATGGGTTTGTTGTTGTTTAGTCGTTTAGTCATGTCTGACTCTTCGTGACCCCATGGACCAGAGCATGCTAGGCACTCCTGTCTTCCACTGCCTCCTGCAGTTTGGTCAAACTCATGTTGGTAGCTTCGAGAACACTATCCAACCATTTCGTCCTCTGTTGTCCCCTTCTCCTTGTGCCCTCCATCTTTCCCAACATCAGGGTCTTTTACAGGGACTCTTCTCTTCTCATGAGGTGGCCGAAGTATTGGAGCCTCAGCTTCAGGATCTGTCCTTCCAGTGAGCACTCAGGGCTGATTTCCTTCAGAATGGATAGGTTTGATCTTCTTGCAGTCCATGGGACTCTCAAGAGTCTCCTCCAGCACCATAATTCAAAAGCATCAATTCTTCGACATGGGTAAGAGATGGTAAAAAGAAGAGATCCAGCAGGCTTAGGTATACAACTTGCCTCAGGGATTGGTAAGAACACTTGAAAACCAACTTTGTCATTTCAGGCTGATTCTTGGAGCACTATCATGGGTTGCCTAAATAACAATATACTAAGCTGGCCATGCAAACTGACCATTGGTGTCACAGTAGAGACAAAGGGAACTCTACACAACATTCTTAGTTGGAAATGCAAGAATGGGGAAGGGAAGACTGCATCAAGTCCACACTCTTGGTCACACTTCTTAGCTGTAGGAAAAGTCCCAAAGGGCTGAAAATTCATATTTGCCACCTAGAAGGTGAACTTTGCTCACCCAAACCCTTCAGATAATATAAGTGTTCCTACCCATAATTCATCTTCTTTTGGGCCTTCTTCCCATACAACTCTTGTAACCTGAGCTGGAAAGAAAACAATTTAGAAATAGTTGTATGTACTTCTTCCAATCAATGTAGACACTTCCATTCACATTGTGGCAATGGCCCTTCATTAGTGTCTGCCCCCAATGCGAATGTTATTCAACGACATACTGTACTTCCTTTAACTTTCTTAGCTAATAGCTGTTGATAGACCTGTGCTCTATGAATATGTAAGGCCCAGCAGATACAGTAGAAGTCTTCTCTAGCCTGATGTTAAAGGCCCTTATGTTTCAGCAATGACAAACAGGCAAGCACCTTCTCTCCAGTAATAAGGTGGCATGCTTTCATAATTTATTTGAGATATATTGCTCATAGATCACATTTGGCAAATCTTGCTGGCATGTCACAGTTTAAACCATTAACCTTCAGGTTTCTGCAGCAACAATTTGTGTCTTTTATTTGTAGCAAGCTTTTAATTTGAATTACAAATTCCTTTGTGCTTGACTTATTAGTAGTTTATTGTAGAGTGAGAGCTTGCAGGAGTGAATTACTTTCCAATTTGAACTCTTCAGTATCACCACATTATTGAAATTATGTATATCATCTCCTATAGGCATATCAAGTACACTTTTAAACATTCTAGGAGACAAATTCACAGCCTCAGAGATTATTAAATTGTTGAGTTGTTTATTTGAAGTGTATGTGTATGCCAATGCTGCATAAAGGTGTTTGTAGTGTAATATTCTCATTTACTGTTTTTTGTGTAAGATATGAAATATTTTCATCAACTTGACTTTGTTCAGACCATGAGTACTAGAAGTCTGTTGATCAAGGACACACAGTTGCTTTGAATTTTTGTTTCCAGATTTAAATATTTAAAAACCACATTTAATTCAGTTTAGATTCCCTTTGGATCACCTGCTGCTTGAAATTAAATCAAATTGTTTTAAAATACAAATGTACTTGTTCAGGTAGGAGAAAGAATTCATGCGAGAAATCCAGCCATTACTCTCTTTTTCCTCTCTTAGGACAGTGACATATCTTTTTTTTTTTTAATAAAAAAAATAATATTTATTACTTTTAAAACTTACAAAAAAGAAAGAGAAGAAAAAAGACAAAAAGAAAAAAAACAAGAAAGGGAAAAAACAATACAATACAATATATGAACAATACAAAACACAACATTGACACATTAAACTAAACAAAACAAAGCAAAAACAATTTAAAAACATACATCATACCATTTCAGTAGTCTATCTTTCATTCCCTTGTTTCATTGACCTCCTCTCACCTCCCTTTTTGTATTCCACTTCTATTAATTGTTTCAGCAATTCCTTTCCATCTTTCTCTATTTTCTGTCATATAAATATATTAACATATTTTTACCCTTATCTTCCATTAATACTATAATGCTTATTTATGCTTAACTCCTTATAACATTTCTACTAAAGCCACAAGATTTCATTCCAACATTTTTCTAACACTCAATAATTTTACAGTATTTCTATTTCTAAAAATAAACTTTAAACTTTTTCCAATCTTCTTCCACCATCTCTTCTCCCTGGTCTCGGATTCTGCCAGTCATTCGTCAATTCCATATAGTCCATCAACCTGGTGATCTTCTGTCCGAGGCTCTTAACTCTTTTCCAAGTCCCTTCTGCAGGTCTTCTTCATATTTATACATGCACTTTACTTTGTCTTCTACTGATCTTGTTCTTATTTTCCTTCCTTTGATTCTGAAGAGCAGATCTCGGGGAAGCTCCAACCTAGCAATGCTTTTATTCCTTCTTGACAGGTCAGCCAAATCTCCATGGTTAAATCTAAAATCCATAAGGTATTTCAGGACATGTTTCAAAAATTTCAGGACATGTTTCAAAAAAATCATATCATGGGTTGCTAGCACCTGAGGCAAGAAAAGTATCACACCCCCTAACCTTCTCGCGAGCATCATGCAGGGCTGCCCCCTGGAGACAACAGGTGGACTCTGTGGCTGCTCCTCATGTAGGTTACCTGCCACCTGCTGGTTGCCTGATTTGCCTTCTTGTGAGCTCCTGGTGGAGCAGCAGCTTCTGCTCCTTGGCAGGCTTGGCAGTGTCAATGAACCTCAGAACCCCAGATACAGCACGCATAGGAGGAGGGTGGTGGGGAGCAGGCAAAGGCTGAGAAGCAAAGGGCACCTCAGAGCTGCTGCCTCCCAACTGCAAGGTGAGGGATAGGAACCTTGCAAAAGGTCTTGGCACCCACACTGTTACTCTGTGAGCTCCTTCGGGACAGCCTAAACAGCTTAGGAAGCCCATTGGTCCTCCTCTTGCTTGCAGGAGAGAGCATGGCTGGGCATGGGGCTTTATTTGAACAGTGGCGCAACAGGTAGAAGTTGAGGGAAGGGAAGGGAAGGAAGGCAGGATGGTGGTAAACTTTACCTTTCCTTCAGCACTTTCCCTTGACACTGCATGGTCAGAACTGACTTTCCTGTGTGGCCAAGTTTTGAATCAGGGTCTGTCGCGGCTCCCTCCAATTTTCTGGGTAGTTGCAGCTTGCATTTGATCAGAGTTTTTTTTGTCCTGGGCAACTGCCCCTGTGGCCCCCCCATGCTATGCCACTGTCTTAGCATTCCTATCTGTGATTTTCTCTAGTTCTGTGGTAGTTCTGTTCTGCATTAACCACCCTATTCTGTACTTTCTATAGCATTGCCCCTGGCAATTAGTTGGTGCATGCTGAGACCCCAATAGTATGGCCACGTACACATCAACCAAAAGAGGAAATTCACCACCCAAAAAGTGAACGAAAAGGATATACATAGTTTGCATATTATAATAGATATGTCTAGAGGCAAATTTTGAGGGAAATACTATAATGTAAACAGAAATGCAAGGCATCTCACCACAGTAGGAAGACTGTGACCGGGTAACCTGTATGTTTGCTTAGTCTGTTGACCAGATGCTAACTGTTGATGGACAACCTCAAAGTCCCTGCTCTCTCTTCTTATGGTTCATCTTTAAACTAGATTTGGATTGGCTAATCCTTTAAATGGAGGGCAACTTCAAACAGTTGAATTATCCACTGACAGTCTTCTAAAATTAGAACTCCTCTAAGTAGAGTAGGGTGCATGCTGACCCTAGGCCTCAAAGCCGTCAGGCACAGAATACAGTTTGGAGAACTTGGATTTGCTATACTTTGTATAAATGCCAGTCCCTCTAATTTTGTCTAGTGAACAGAGGAGTACTTTGCAGCTGAACTTCAGTCCCACATCCCTACAAATGAGCTCATGAACCTTGGTCTAAGCCTTAATTTGGCTCTGGTTGCCCTGGCCTCTATTGGACAACCTTCAGGCACATGTTCTGTTCCTTAATTTTTGGGAAGAAGAAAATCCTTAAGTGAATGGCTGAGCTAAAGGTAACCTGGCTATTAGAACTGATGTAAAGTGACAGAACGGGAGGCTGATGGATTGCCAATAGAGACGTGATGGTCAGACAGTGCAGCTACGCTTGATTCTTCCTCTGCTTCCTGCTTTCCCTTTACAAGCTGTTGTTCCCCATAGCTTTGCTTCTAGTCAAGACCAGAAATAAGCCATGTCAAAAGAGGAAGGATTTCAAGCATAAGGCACCTCCTCCTGCCTGCACTTCTGTAATGGAAAACATACTCTCTCCCTGACACTGACTTTACATCTTTAATGTTTATTCATCCCCGAAACTTGGAAGTACATTTCATTTCCTCCCCCTTTTTTGCCATTTAAGGGGGTTTCCTGCAGCTGTACAGCATTTTCCTTTTTGTATGACACTGGCCCACCCACCACCCCCGCTTCTTTGAAAAATAGGGTGTGATGTCAAAGCTTAACAATTTCTTTATCTGTACAAAATGAACCTGAGGCACTTCAACAAGTACTTTCGTGTGTAATCAGAAGGTCTGTTCTGCAACAAGTTAACAAGTCTGATGGATGTTCTGAATTGAGTTTTTGAACCAAACAAAAGGAAGACTGGGAGTGAGGAAGATATAGACTTGCCTTTTAAATATATTTTATTTTCTGTTTTCTGAAATCTTCTTCGTTGAAGCACACTAAGTCAAAGGCCAGTGGATCTGTGTACATTCTGAAAGGTGTTGAAAACGCCTATGATGTCACTACATGAGGGAGATGCATTTTTCAGAGATAACATGCTGTGGGTCATGCCGCACTGTTATGGTCCCACAGACGTGTGTTCTTTTCTTTGTGATAGACAGTATATGTTTCTATCTCTTGTTCACTCTGATTAAAATGCAAGCAAGTAAAGGCAGCTGGGAGGCTAAGTGTACAGTTAGATAATAATGAAATGTATTTTCTGTTTTGCCTAATCCTCTATTGGTAATTAAGACTGTGCCCCACATTTTGAAAACAAATTTCTAATGCTTCTAAATACATGTCAGCAACAGATAGACACTGCCAAAATCTCAAAATGTTCAAAATTAAAAGCTTGATCATCATCAGCACCTGAATTTCACCATTTCCCCTCTCTTTCTTTTGTTTACAGATAGCTTACTTGACAGTAGGTACTATAAAATAATTATAAAACCATCCACCCCAAAAAGAAAGCATAAACAAGAAAATAACAGTAATTTATATTGACACACCTTTGTAACAGTATTGTATTCCTAATAAACTTACAAAGTAATATATAGATCAAACTATACTACAGTTAAAATAACTGAAATGGTTTTTAAAATGTTGGATTTGGCTGGAGATGTAAGAAAGCTAAGAACACATTTACTGATGTATGATGGGATTGTTGTTTAATTATGGATTACTGGGAAGAAAATCCACAAAGTGTTAAAGATATCATTAGCTGCAAATCACAAGTGAACTTGACAACAATACTTTTAGGATATTTGCAACATTAGGTACAGAGAAACTCTTGTGTTCTTGTCATACATATGTCATATTTACATTAGTGTAGATCAAACCTATCCATTCTTAAGGAAATCAGTCCTGAGTGCTCACTGGAAGGACAGATCCTGAAGCTGAGGCTCCAATACTTCGGCCACCTCATGAGAAGAGAAGACTCCCTGGAAAAGACCCTGATGTTGGGAAAGATGGAGGGCACAAGGAGAAGGGGACGACAGAGGACAAGATGGTTGGACAGTGTTCTCGAAGCTACAAACATGAGTCTCACCAAACTGCGGGAGGCAGTAGAAGACAGGAGTGCCTGGCGTGCTCTGGTCCATCGAAGTCGGACACAACTAAACGACTAAACAACAACAATGGTTGTGGCCCTTCACTTTCTGCCTCTGTTCCTGATGGCCTGCCCGCACATGCTTGCCAGCCGTTGGAAAGGAATACCCCTCGACCCGCGGGATCCTGGGGCAGTCTTCCCACCAATGGCAGCTCAAATCAGTGGTCCCCCAGGAGGGCTCCAATAAAGTTCTGGCCATTTTTAATCCAGATCATTGTCTGCCTTTGTACTCTCTCACCTCACTATAGTATCAGGCCAAGGGGGTTGGGGAGGCACTGTGACTGGGACCACAATATCTGGAAGCTGTAAGTTAGCCACTTTTGTGCTCAGTGAGCCACTGGAGTTTGTTCAGTGCTCTGTCACTGGAGTGCACCTTCCGTCTAGCTCTATTTTAAAATGTAAGCAAAAATTGAAAGGCTGTGGCGTGGTTAATCCAATCCAATTCATATTGTGCACTTCTATTCTAATTAACCACAATTAACCACAGAACTATTAATATATGAGAGGAGAATAAATTAAACATGAACCAAGAAAATAATTTCTAGGGAATTTCACAAACAGCTAGGTTAATTTCTTTGTTTATTGCTATTCTGTTTAGCATTTCATTATGGTGTGAGGTCAAATATGGAGGAAACATCGTTTCAAATAACATTTGAGACAATTTTGAAATAAATCTAAGGCTTTACATTTGTATACATTTCCAACCTTAAAAATATCACAAAAACCATAATATGCATACAAACAAGATTTTCTGAAACACCTTAGGGTAAATGAGGTATAATTGGATGGGGGGGGAGGGGAAACTATTTGCATTAAGATGGAATATGTTAGGCAGCAGTGCTTTAGGGTGAAAGAATCATATGTATTAAATGAAAATGAGCCAAGTCTTTCTCAAAGCAGAGGTTGGAGTCTCATAGGAAAATGATAAAGAAAGAGACATTATACAGAGCTGAAATCTGAAATGTAGAAGTAATCAAATAAATAACAACACCCTGGAAAAATGTAATCTTTCTTGAAAGAAGACTTAGTTCTGAGGCTGTTAGTGTTTTCAATTGACTAAACACGGCCTTGACATATTTGGCAACGTGCAAAACTATTGGGGCTGTTTTCCATAGTATCTAGGTGAGTAAGGTCAGACTTAAAGCCCGAAACAAGACAATTCCAAGTCTAGAGTAAATATAAATTGCGGGTTGCAGAGGGCAATCAGAATCATGTAACAATTTCTCTATATTTTCGAATGTGTGACACAGTTCATTCAACCTAGCTTGCTTACATATTCAGCAACAAAGGAGAAGTTAGAGAGACTGAAGAGGCCTGGAAATTCAAAGCAACTTTTGCAGCCTGAAGTAATTTTAAATCTCTTCATTCAAAGGTGAATACCTCTTGATGGAGAATTTACACATCCATGTTCATCATTCAAGGACTGTAACAACAAGGGATAACCTGCATTTATCCAACAGCCATCTGCAATCAACCACTGCACATCATTATTTGTGAGCTTTTCCATCACATTAAACACATCCCTAATGTAGGCAGTTTGCGATCCCCCCAAATTAAATAATAATAATAAAAATCATACCACATGCTTATTCTACATCTATAGATTTATGTTAACCTAAGGTTACCAGACGTCCCCGTTTCCCGGGGACGGTCCCCGGATTTACAAATCAGTCCCCATACAAAATCAATTGAAGCTGAAAAGTGTTCCCGGATTCATTGAAAAAAATCTGGTAACCTTATGTTAACCTGAACCTTGCAACCACCGTCTGAGGCCCTCCTTTGTGTGCCTCCTTCACGAGAAGTCCAGAGGGTAGCAACACAAGTACAGGCCTTTTCTGTGGTGGCTCCTCATTTATGGAATGCTCTCCCCAGGGAGGCTCACCTGGCACCTTCATGTTTCTCTTAAACCAGGCTTTTGACTGATTAACACTCTATGTCATTAAAAAAGTGTATTGGGGGGATTATTTGGTTTGCTTATGTATTTTGTGTTATCATTTTGTATTTTTCTGTTGTGAACCACCCTGTGATCTTCCGATGAAGTGGGGTATAAAAGTGTAATACATAATAAATCATCATCATTAATAATAATAATAATAATAATAATAATAATAATAATAATAATTTATTATTTATACCCCACCCATCTGGCTAAACAGGGCTGCCTTCAGATGTCTTCTAAAAGTTTGGTAGTTATTTTTCTCTTTGACATCTGGTGGGAGGGCGTTCCACAGGGCGGGTGCCACTACTGAGAAGGCCCTCTGCTTGGTTCCCTATAACTTGGCTTCTTGATGCGAGGGAATTGCCAGAAGGCCCTCGGCGCTGGACCTCAGTGTCCGGGCAGAACGATGGAGGTGGAGACACTCCTTTAGTTATACTGGACCGGGGCCGTTTAGGGCTTTAAAGGTCAACAACAACACTCTGAATTGTGCTTGGAAACGTACTGGGAGCCAGTGTAGTTCTTTCAAGATCGGTGTTATATGGTCTCTGCGGCCGCTCCTAGTCACCAGTCTAGCTGCGGCATTTTGGATTAGTTGTAGTTTCCGGGTCACCTTCAAAGGTAGCCCCACATAGAGCGCATTGCAGTAGTCTAAGTGGGAGATAAACAGAACATGCACCACTCTGGTAAGATAGTCTGCAGGCAGGTAGGGTCTCAGCCTGCGTACCAGATGGAGCTGATAAACAGCTGCCCTGGACACATCAAGTTATGCATATGCATATGCATATGCATAAGCATAAGCATATGCATAAGCATAGGATTTCAGGATTAAACCATGTGCAGTGCATTCCCTCCCACTGAATTGCTAATCATTTTAAAGCTCTTCCATGGTCTGGAAGCTTTAAAACTTTAGGAACCCCTCCTACCTTATGCCCTTCCCCACTCTTTCAGACTGCTGGGAGAGGTGGTATGCCATGTTCCATCCTTAATAAATATCAGAGCTGTAAGGGCTTGGAGCTACATCTTCTCCATGGTATTATCTGGTCTGTGGAATGCTCCAATGGCTGAAACATTTTGGCCCCAGCACTACTCACTTTGTACTGCTTTGTTAAGATACAGCCTAAAAAAGAGGGGAAAGATACAGCTGGGGTGGGGGGTGGGTAGGAGGCTTGCTGCAGATGCCTCCACACGGTTCTGCCATCTCATTGAATTTTGTCCTAACATTTAGAAATATTTCTAAAGCATTTGTCACAAGTATTATCTTTTTTGTAGTCTAAATTTGTTACTTTGCATTTTCATCAAGAGTTCTCTTGTCCTTGATAGTGTGAGAGCTCAAGTAGCCTTGGCTCCAGCTTTCATTATTTTATAACTTTTGTTATTTGGATGGGTTTCTCAGACAACAATCCAGTAGCCACTTACATGCGACTAAGTCATATTTAACTCAATGGAGCTTACCTCTGTGTAGATGTGCATTAGAATGTGCTGATAACATTGGATGCAATCCACATCTATTAAAATCAAAAGCAAATCTTCCTCTTAATTTCAGTGTCACTGTATTATATTCCTGGATTATGGGAAATGCGCAGGTCACTTAATTAGTATAGTCCTGTTAGCTCCACAGCTATCACAGGAAAAAAAATTGTATTTTATAACACAAAGCTATGGTTTTGCAGATCTCTTGATTCACTTTAACAATGTTCCTCTTCATTCCTATGAGGAGAATTTCTGATGGGATGGCCAAATAACAAGACAGACACCAGGACTGGGTTGAACTAGAACCATTTCACTGTCAGGAGCAGGTGTCAGGAATAAATCACATGGAGTATGTGGCATTAATGCTTTATTAGAAGAAACATGGTCAGCTCAGGAGCATCAGGCCTGACGAGCACAGCAACTCTTATTGGTAGGTCTTACCCCTATGAGGAAGTTGTGGAGGTTGCAGGTCCCTGTCTTCCCAAAGTTTCCTAAATCTCCTCCTCCCCAGGCTCCTTCCCAAGCAATCTGAGACTACACCAATATATCTGTCTCTGCTTCACCCTCTTCATACCTCTTCAGGTCCTGGGAGATCAGGGGGAGGGGAGCTTGTCACAGCAGAGGGGGAGACCCCCTGGCTTCTTCATCAGTCTGACTCATGTCTGCTTCTTGACCTCCCCCTGTCCTGCTTCCAATTCTGATTCTGATTCTGGACTTCTCTCTGCTGCAGATTCCCTGTGATGGCCTGGGATTCGGACTCGGATGCTGAACCTGAGGGATCCCAGCCTGCACAGGATTCCCCGCCTCCAGAACCTGCTGAGCCGGGGCTGGGGCATGAGCCTGAAGCGTCCTCACCTGTGCAGGATCCTCAGGTGCAGGCATCAGCTGAGTCTGCTCTGGCTCCTGAGGTGATGGAGGACCCATTGCCTGCAGGTGCTCCACTCTCAGCCCCGTCAGAGGAAGCTGAGGTTACCTCTGGGTCTGGTAACCCTCCAGCCTCTCCTGAGCTACAGAGACTCAGGGCAGAGAGGCGGAGGGAACTAAGTTCCCGCAGGAGGAGTGCTCGCCTCCAGGCCAGGAGAGGCAAGTCTCCAGAGGATTGGGGCCGCCCTATGCCTCGGGGGAGATAAAAGCCAGCCAGCCCCAGTCCCAAGTTGCGGGAGCATTGTTGGTTGCCTGAACCCTGTTCTGCTTTTCTGTCAGAGCTCCTGACCCGTCCTGGCTCCCGGCTTGCATGCCTGTTCCTGACTTCACCTGACTCCCTGCCCTGCACCCAGCTTCAGCTACTACGGACTGCCTCCACGTTGCACCTTTGACCACGGACTGGATTTGGACCTCGCCTCTCGGGTAATGCATGGGACCAGCACACTCCCCCTGCTCCCTCTCCCCTTCATTTTCCAATACCTCCTTCTTCCAATCTTCTCCCTCTAACCACTCATCGTCATCCTATCACCAATCACTGAGCACTGAGCCTTCTTCCCTTGGGGGTTTCCCAGCTGGAGCTTCCCACCATTGCTCTGTGTGCAGCCAGTCCATGACATTTATTTAAGATTAAACTCATTAAACCCCTGTAGAGGCGAAAGCCTATTGGTGTGGGAGCAAACTTCAGCCTGGATGAAACTTCAGACGCTAGGGCAACTAAACTGCTGCTACAAGCACTGGAAGAAAAGCCATCCAGCCTGCCTGCCACTCCCAGGGCACACAATGGAGAGCTCTTGCCAATCAGTGTAGACCAGAAGCAGCCAACTTGGTGCCTTCCAGATGCTGGTGGAATATAACCCCCATCATTGAACCCTGACCTTTTACCATATTGTCTTAGGATGGTGGGAGTTGTGGTCCAACAATGTCTGGAGGGCAACACACTGACCACCACTGTAGACAATACTTGTGCTTTACTGTTGCTACTCTCCCTGGGATCTTAGGGTGAAGGGGAAATAATAAATTGATGATGATGGTGGTGGTAATGATTATAATTGACAAACTTGTTATAAACTAGCTTTCTATGTTCTTCTTTGACACCCCAACAAGGCATCATCACAATGCTGTATGTATATGAGATGTTGGTTATTCAAGCTGATATGCCAATGCCTCAAAATGTTCCACATAACAACAGCATATTTTAAACATAACCAAGGATAGCAACAGCTGACTATCACTTGGAGAACCTAACTGTTTTCAGCATCTCACTAGTACACACAAGGCCAGTTTCTATTAGTTACTAGGGTAACATGTATCAAAGTATTCAAATACCTTTCAAGGTTGAGAGGCTGCCTATTATCTCACTGTCATTGTCCTACCAATCAAAAACTTGTCCCTGTACAAAAGGAAATAATTGCTTGATCGTGGAAAGAAGCTTTTATCACATTGATACCAAAATCGGAAACTGAAAAGACTCAACTTAAGAACTACCGCCCCATCTCCCTCCTAAACGTGGATTACAAAATATTTGCAGACATATTAGCAAGTAGATTTAAAAAAGTCTTGAATCAGGTAATTCACAAAGACCAGGCAGGCTTTCTCCCAGGAAGACATTTGTTTGCTAACACAAGGAACATAATTGACATTTTGGAACTTTTGCAAACAAATATCAACACAAAAGCAGTTTTAATTTTTATAGATGCGGAGAAAGCTTTTGATAATATTTCTTGGAAATTTATGAAGGGAAATTTGGAAGGGATGGGGGTGGGACGGAGCTTTGGGAACGGGATTGACGCAATTTATTCAGAACAAAAGGCTAAACTGATAGTTAACAATGTGATTACTGAAGAGTTCAAAATTGAAAAAGGAACACGACAAGGCTGCCCGATTTCCCCACTGTTATTTATCTCTGTTCTGGAGGTGCTCTTGAACATGATCAGAGGGGACCGGCTGGTGGAAGGTATTCAGGTCGGAGCGAAACAATATAAACTTAAAGCGTTTGCAGATGATCTAGTTTTGACCCTTCAGGAGCCAGAATCTAGCACGAAAAAAGTATTACAATTAATTCAAGAGTTTGGTCGGGTAGCGGGATTTAAGTTAAATAAGCAGAAAACTAAGGTATTGGGGAAAAACTTGACAGTTACAGAGTCAGAACGGTTTCAGAAAGAAACAGAGTTGAACGTGGTTAAAAAAGTAAAATACCTAGGGGTAAATATAACAGCAAAAAATCTGAGTCTATTTAAAGATAATTATGAGAAATGCTGGGCAGAAATTAAGAGAGACTTAGAAAGTTGGACAAGATTGAAACTTTCCTTGTTAGGCCGAATTGCTGCTGTAAAGATGAATGTATTGCCGAAAATGCTTTTCTTATTTCAAACATTACAGATTGTGGACAAAACAGAGTGTTTCCGGAAGTGGCAGAGAGATATTTCTAAATTTGTCTGGCAGGGCAAAAAGCCCAGAATTAAGTTTAAGATATTAACTGATGCGAAAGAAAGAGGGGGCTTTGCCCTGACAGACCTAAGGCTGTATTATGAATCAGCAGCTTTTTGCTGGTTGAAAGATTGGCTGCTTCTCGAAGACACTGATGTACTAGATCTGGAAGGTTTTGATAATGCGTTTGGTTGGCATGCATATTTATGGTATGACAAGGTTAAGATCAATAAGAATTTCAAGAACCATATTGTCAGAAAAGCAGTATTTAATGTCTGGACAAAATACAAAGACTTATTGGAAAACAAAACTCCAAGGTGGCTTTCACCATTGGAAGCTAAGGCCCGAAAAAGACTCAATATGGAGGCCAAATGGCCGAAGTATTGGGAAATATTAGAAAAAGATGGAGATAATTGGAAATTGCAGAGTCAGGAGAAAATGAAAGACAAAGTGCGAGATTGGTTACATTATGCTCAGATTAAAGAAGTTTTCAAACTTGATAAAAAGCTAGGATTCCAGGTGGAAAAATCGAAGTTAGAAACGGAACTGTTAGAGCCTAAGACTAAGGTACTTTCAAGAATGTATAACTTGCTGTTAAAATGGAACACACAAGATGAAATGGTTAAATCGGCTATGATAAAGTGGGCACAGGACATTGGGTATAATATTATGTTTGAGGACTGGGAAAAGTTATGGACCATTGGGCTGAATTTCACTGCATGTAATGCTTTGAAAGAAAATGTAATGAAAATGATATATAGATGGTACATGACCCCAGTCAAACTTGCAAAAATATACCACTTGTCTGATAATAAGTGTTGGAAATGCAGGGAAAGTGAAGGAACGTTCTTTCACCTCTGGTGGACTTGCCCTAGGGTTAAGGCCTTCTGGGAAATGATATACAATGAGCTGAAAAAGATATTTAAGTATACCTTCCCTAAGAAACCAGAGGCCTTCCTTTTGGGCATCGTTGACCAGAGGGTGCTAAGGAATGACCGAACATTTTTTATGTATGCAACAATAGCAGCAAGGATACTCGTTGCGAAGCATTGGAAAACCCAAGATCTACCCACACTGGAAGAATGGCAGATGCAACTGATAGACTATATGGAACTGGCTGAGATGACTGGCAGAATTCGAGACCTGGGAGAGGAGACGGTGGAAGAAGATTGGAAGAAATTTAAGGACTATTTGCAAAAATATTGTAAACTGTATGAATGTTAAGGAGGATGCTTGATCACAAACAACTTGGCACCATTGAATTAGATAAACTGAATTATGAAGATAAGCTAAATTTTAGGAAAAAATCAATTTTTAGATAATGATCAGGCTAAACTAAAAAGTTTTAAAAAGTCAAATGAATATATCTAAAATTTAAGATATAACATTGGAAAATTAGATAAGGTGGTGACAAGGTGATAAATTGCTGAATTAATTTTTATATTTTGGAACGTAGAAGAGGGAGATGTGAGGAAGTCCAAAAAGGATAAGAAAATATGTTATGAAATGTGATGTTTTTTGTATGTTTTGTTTATTATGTTATAATTAAAAAAAAAACTATTAATAAATATTATATAAAAAAAAACACAAAAGGAAATAATTGCTTGGATAGCATTTGAAATATTTTTTCATCCCTTTTTAAATTTTATGTTTCTTTTTTATTAGATCAATCATTACTTCTACATAAAGATTCCCTTTGGTTCCAACAGGATCCATCACCCATCACTCAGATTCTGCATATCATGTCTAATGTAGGTTCTGTAATGTGAATGGAAACAAAAATGTCAGATTTAGACCTCAGAGTCCATTTGCACAAATGCTAGATTCACAACAGACTATCTGTTCTTCGGCTCTTCATGATCACAGTTGACTAATGTGCCCATGATGAGAAAAAGCTACCCGTTTTCCAGCCATGTTGGTTGTTTCTGTCATGACCACACATTCACTGCAAGTAGGGAACTGCCATGAGCTGAATCAAAAAGTGTCAACCACAAACCGAGAAACTGTAGGAAGGAGCCCTTACTATATTTTAACAAATGCCTTGCCTTACCTTGAGGAACGTCTGCACCCACATCATAAGAAAATAAAAAGAGCCCTGCTGGATCTGGCCAGGACCCATCTAGTCCATCATCTCACAATGGCCAACCAGATGCCTGTGAGACGCCACAAGCAGGATATGTGATTTTCCAAGCAATTAGTCTGCAGAGGCATACCCCGACCAACAATTGAGAGAGAACACAGCCATTGTGGCTAGTAGCCATTGAAAGCCTTCTCCTCCTTGAATATTCTAATCCTCTGATAAAAGTTCTTCACTGTGTGTCTGTGTCATCAGAAATAAGTCGAGTGGTGACCAATGCTGATCAGCAACGGCAGCTCAGTTATGGAATGTCCTCTCCAAAGAATTATGCCTGCCTGGTACCTACTCCATTGTCCGTTTGGTGCCAGTTGAAAATCTTTCTATTCTCTCAGACTTTAACTGCTTTTCCCCCTTCATAATTTAAAGAAGGGCAGATTTGCTGTGTATTTTAACATACTGATTTAAAGTATTTTAGTGCCTTTTGTATTTGCATTTGTCTTACTGAATTTTGCTTTAATTTGAATTGTAAAACATTCTAGGATAGTATTATGAATGTTTACACGAAATACTACTAAGGAATAGATGCCCCAGCCTGCCAAGTCTAGCAATACAATTCCTGGGGTGCAGGGGTAGGTAGACTCTTGTAGATCCATAGCAGAGAAGTGCCCACTCACCTTACTTATTGAAGCAAGAATTGGCCTGCTATTTCCTTTGGAAACTTGCTGGGAATAACGTCCCTTACAGAAATTCTGCCCATAGCTTCTAAGGAATGTTATTGGGAAATTGAGTATCTTTTAAAAGTGGTATTCAATTCCAGGGCAACAAAAACAAAGATGGAGCCCGAATCAGCTACTCTAGGGAGAAACAGTTGGTGCAGCGTAAACACCACTCTTAATATGAAAATAAACTGGCATTTACCATAATGCTAGGTCTCGTTTTTCTAACAGTTAATCAAAATGAAATGAAAAACAATATTATAGACTAGTATCTTATACGTCTGCTGCCATGCGGGATATCTTCAGGGGAAGAAAAGTCTAAGGAGTAAACCCTACACAAATATAGGGTGGAGTCCCTAAGACGGTTGGATGGTGTCTTGTACGCCTCCTTCCAGCAACTCCTGCAGCCAAGCTTGTGTGAAATGTATTGCTCTGCTTTCCTTTGGACCACATTGGCAAGGCCAAGAGGGATGGGTCTTGTAATATGGACAGCCCAGGACCTCCATATATACTGCCAGGCTTGCGTCCCAGGAAGGTCACTTCAGTGCTGCTAACACAGTGGTTTGACTTCACCCCTGGAGGCACACTCCATTGCCCACAACTGCATTTGGAAATTTGCATCGGTATATATGAATATGTACATCAGTGGGTGAATAACTGTGTCTAGCCCCCCCCCCCCATGAAGGCAGTGTTTAAGTGACCACTTACACTGAGGTGACACCAATGCAGTTAGTGACAAAATTGTTCCCTCTGGGGCTATGCATCATGTAGCAGAGATTGGTATTTAAATAGATATAAGATACAACTGAAAACCAGTGTAAAGGTGAATAGTGAGATGGCAGGAGGGAGAGGGCTTTTTGTTACCTTACTACTTTAACAAAAAGACACAATCAATAAGCAATTATTCCATAGTTCATAGATATCACTTATTGGCCACTCCTGATCATGAGAGGGAAAAGTACCCTTCAGTCTACACAAATTGCAATGACAATGACTGCTTTTGGGACATAGAGTGAAATTAACTTCTAGGTTATCCCCGTCAAGGGCCATTAAGTCCTGAACTATGAGGGACACTGTGAACAAGTCATATTTTAGCCTCCCCTGAGCACAAAGGAGGCAGGTTCTGCTCTGTCCCTCCAAACCCTGACCTTCACTGAAATTTATGTGGAAATGAAAAGGGGAAAAGAAGGCTGCAGCCCTGCCAAACTCTGATGATGTGACTCATTTTAATTATTGGTATTTGGAAATTAAATGGCCTAAGGCTTGTTTGGCAGTTTGTTTCAGGCAAAAGAATGATTTAAGCTGGCTCCAGCATTCTAGTACCTTTTTACAGCAGGTGTTGTGTGAGGCACTCATTTTTCTTTTTACAGAATGTCCTTGTAAGCATAATAACAATTAGGAAGGTAGGCCTTCGAATCAAGATCACCTCTTCTCTCTGACATTCCTCCTTGGGGCTACTTCATTACTTATAATTTTATCAACAAACTTCCCACCAGCCCATCTTTAAAAGTGGTTTTGAATAATAACACCATATGGCTCCTTTAAGAGCAGAGTGTCTAAGGGACTGCACCAATAATGCTGAATAATGAGCTAACTGAATTTCTTTTCCCATCAGCGCATTCTTCTCACCGCTCAGTATGCTCAGAATGTTCATTAGCAATGACAAAAAAGAGTGTTCACGTGATTTCTCATAGAAGAGTTGGTATTAAATGAGGTTAAATTAAATTATCTCATTGTATATCCATGTTGTTCTCCTGGCTAAAGGTCTGATCTAGATTTGGTTAAATTTCAGATTTTAATCCTACCCCTTTTCAAAGGCCCTGCTCCTCTCATTACTTTCTATCTTCATCAAACCATAGTGTACAGTTACATCCAAACTGTGGTTTAAGCAGTCGCTCCAAACCAGGACTGAAAAACAGTTTGATTCCTGGTTTGCAGTCTTCATTTTGAGGGAATCACCTTGCTGGTTCAGACGTAAGAACATACCATGGTTTTAGTAAGGCAGAGGACTGTATTCAACCAAACAGTTGTGCTAGCGGTAGCCAGCACAACGATTCCCACAAGTGCAATAGAAATCCCCTCTCCTTCCCCATGCCATCTCCAAATCTGCTCCAGAAGGTTGGCACAAGAGGCACTTTATCAGACTGATTGAATAAGCTTTATATCAAATGGGTGGTTTACATTCACCACATTGTTTAAAAATGCTTAACTCATATATCAGACCCTACTATTCATTTGAGACTTGAACCTCTGACTGCAAGCTTTACAAATAATCTGGGGTTTTTGCTCTGCTCCCCCCCCATATGGATTCACTAAAGAATACGCTGTATTGCATTGCATTTCTTGCACTAAGATATCTTATGTTGATTGGCTGAGCTTGTGTGATGGCATGGAATGTTCATAAACGTTTCAGTTGTTTAGGACCATGTTGTCTGAATGTTTGCAGTCCAATATCTATGAGGGAGGGAAAACTTATTCATTTGACTGGGACTTAAGCTCTACACATGTCATAGATGAAGGAGGGTATTTATGGGGAAGCCTGTGGACAAGGAAGTTATAATAGGGAGCAAGACCACTAGGAAGCCCATAGACACTTAAGAAAGGTACAGAATAGGCAATTGATTGAGAAATGGGAACCTGAGGGAAGGGTGGAATGATGGACTATTATTTTTTTAAACATAGAAAATGTTAATTTATACTTTTATTTCTATTTATTTATAAGGAACTCTTCCAGAGAGGAATAGAGAGCAGTAGTGATGGGTGGAAAAGAGATGGATGAAGGTTATACCAGCCATCACTGAACAGAAACATCTTTGTGACACATTGCAAAACCCCTTTATTTGTACTATCTTTTGTAAGACTAGCAATTCAAATACCTTCTTGTCTGCCCCCTAGAAACTTGAGTGCCTAGAAATTAGAAATATTTAATAAACTCTGATATCTGGCACTTAAAATTCTGAACATACAGTAGCTTCTAAACAATTTATGCTGGTGATGAATAAATTCAAATATTTTCCCAGCTACCTCATAAGCTTTCAGTGCTTGTAGTAAACAGGTAATCTCTTAGAAATATGTTGGTTTTTCTTATATTTACCTTAAATCTACTTCGTTTTCATGTTTGTTACTTACCACTAGTTAAATACACAAAATATTTTTTTTCTCAGAAACTAACAGTGTAATCCAATATAGTTACGGACTTAATTTGTTCCGGAGGGCCGTTCTTAAACTGAAACTATTCTCTTTTTTTATAAATAATATTTATTAAAATTTTAAAGGTTACAAAAAGAAAGAGTAAAAACACCATATCAAACAAAAACAAAACAACGCATCACAATAAGGAAGAAGAAAAAGAAGAAAAGAAAAAAAGAAAAAAAGAAAAAGAAAGCACAGCTAATCTTCTCATAACTTGTCTTTCATTTGCTTGTTTCCTTGACCTCCTCACACCTCCCTTTTTTGTATTCTAGTTCAGTTAACTATTTCAGCAAATCCTTTCCATCTTTTCCACTTTTTGTTCTGTAATTTATCTTAATATAATGTAACTTTCCCTCCTTTCACCAATTAACAGTCTATTTTTTCCTAAACCCTTATAACATTTCTGCTAAAACCACATAACTTCATTTCAACATCCTTCTAACATTCATTAATTTTACAATGTTTCTGTAGATAGTCTTTAAATTTCTTCCAATCTTCCTCCACCGACTCTTCTCCCTGGTCTCGGATTCTGCCAGTCATTTCCGCCAGTTCCATGTAGTCCATCACCTTCATCTGCCATTCTTCCCGGGTGGATAGATCTTGTGTCTTCCAGTACTTTGCTATAAGTATTCTTGCTGCTGTTGTAGCATACATAAAGAAAGTTCTACCCTTCTTTGACACCAATTGGCCGACCATGCCCAGGAGAAAGGCCTCTGGTTTCTTCAGAAAGGTATATTTAAAAACTTTTTTCATTTCATTATAGATCATCTCCCAGAAAGTCTTAATCTTTGGGCATGTCCACCAAAGGTGAAAGAATGTACCTTCCGTCTCTTTACATTTCCAACATTTATTATCGGGCAAATGATAAATTTTTGCAAGCTTGACTGGTGTCATGTACCACCTGTAAATCATTTTCATTAAATTCTCTCTTAGGGCATTGCATGCCGTAAATTTCATACCTGTGGTCCCTAACTGTTCCCAGTCAGCCATCATAATATTATGTCCGACATCTTGTGCCCATTTAATCATAGCAGATTTCACCGTTTCATCCTGAGTGTTCCATTTCAACAGCAAGTTATACATTCTTGACAAGTTCTTAATTTTAGGATCTAACAGTTCCGTTTCCAATTTTGATTTTTCCACCTGGAAGCCAATTTTCTTGTCCAAATTGTAAGCCTCCATTATTTGATAATAATGAAGCCAGTCTCGCACTTTGTTTTTTAGTTTTTCAAAACTCTGCAGTTTTAATCTATCTCCCTCTTGTTCCAAAATTTCCCAATATTTCGGCCATTTGGCCTCCATATTGAGCTTTTTCTGAGCCTTCGCTTCCATTGGTGACAACTAAACTGAAACTATTCTTATCCTGAGGCGCGCTTTCGCTAATGGGGCCTCCGGTGTGTGATTTCTGTTTGCATCCTGGAGCAAAGTTCGCAACCAGGAGCAACTACTTCCGGGTTAGCGGAGTTCGTAACCCGAAGCGTTCGTAACCAGAGGTACCACTGTACAGATATAATCAGAAATTATGTCCCATTGAGTTCAAGAGAAGTAAGTATACATGCAGCCTTGGATTAAACAAGGACTGTACATGAATCAGTCTCAGAATTTTTGAGCAGGAAGAAAATTGACCTGGCCTTGAAATGCTGAATTATAAATTATAAAGACTAAACATATCTGAAGAGTTAGGTAATGTGCCCAAGTACTGTTGTGATCATTCTGAATTGCCACACTTTGGGTGAAAACAGATTTAACAAAGAAGGATAAATTCTGCAAAGTGGGAATTGTAAAAGCTAAGCTGCTATTGTCTGTCACAATTGAAAAGCAGTATAATAAGTCTTACATACCACGAGGAATTATCTGCAGATTCTTCAAGAGTTTTAACTCTCCTACAGAATACTAGAGTTCCGAAGAATTTTCTAGTGGCCTTTATTTTTCTAAAAATGCTACTTATACCCTGTCAGAAATGTTTGAGCATGGCAGAAGGCTAAATGTTCACTGCATTCATCAAATGGATCATGAATGCTATCAGCTCCAATGGTACTGATTGTTAGGTGAAGGAGAGATGTTGACTTATATTAAGCCAAGCACCAAGCACACATTGTTAGGGTATCCACTCATCTCTTGAACCTATAGCAGGTCAATTGGTCTCACACTGCTGAGGGTGGAGCAGGGTTCTCAGGCCACAGAGAAGAGCCTAGACACAAAGGTTGTAACCATTTTATCTCTCTCCCCTCGCTTTCCCTTTAAAAACAGCATATTGTGAAATTACTGAAGGCCGCATACAGCATACTATTAGAATGGGAGATGAAAGACTAAGAGGTAAAATCAGTTATGATTAAATGGGCACAAGATGTAAGCCACAGTATTATGATGGAAGATTGGGGGAAATTATGGAAAACTGATTTAACATTTACAGATTGTTCCCTATTGAAGGAGAATTACATGAAGATGATGTACAGATGGTACACAACACCAGTGCAGTTAGGGAAAATGTACAAAACTAGTTCAAATATATGTTGGAAGTGTAAGGAAAAGGAAGGGACATTTTATCATATGTGATGGGATTGTAATGTAATTTTTTTAAAAAAGGGAAATGATATACAACGAATTGAAGAAAATGTTCCATTTAACATTTGTTTAAAAACCTGAAGCATTTTTGTTAGGGATTGTAGGGAAAGATCTGCCAAAAAAGCTGGAAAACATCTTCATGTATGCAACAACGGCCCCAAGAATTCTAATAGCACAAGGATGGAAGACTGAAGAAACCCCAACTAAAGAATCATGGCAAGAAAAATTGATGGACTATGCAGAACTGGCAAAACTGACATATAAGCTACGGGACAAGGATAACTGTGACTTTAAAGATGAATGGGAACCCTTTACAAAGTATCTGAAGATGCAACAAAGCGAACTGGACTCATTGGCTGGCTTGGAATAAACATTCACAAACTTTTTATTGATAATAATCAGCTAAATAGTTTGAGGATCTATACAACTTTGTAACATGCAGAAAACAGCATTCTCAGAGAAATCAAAGACTGGAACTGAGGGAAGCCGGGGGGTGGGGGTGGGTGGGTTTTGTGTGGGAGGGTGGGGGGAGGGAGGAAAAATGGGGGGGGGAATAAGGATGATATGTTTCTGGATAATAAGTTTTGAATAAAAATTAAAAAATAAATAAAAACGGCATATCCAGCAAATCAAAGTAATATGCAAAGGTTCTGTCATGATTCTATCAATGCTGATGGATAAGGTACAGGAAATGAAATCGGATTAATTAACGGAGTTGAGTTCAATTTCAATTGAAAAATTAATCGCACTTTCCAATGGCGAAAGCTCCACAAACAAGGGGCAATGTGACAGAATGGAAATTGGCCCTCCTTGCAATCATTTAGATACCAGCCTTCCTAGTCATTGCAGTTATAAAGCAATGAAATGCTAGCTGGGTGCATTTTCACTGCGAATACTGGATTCCTCCCACAATCTGAAGGAAAGATGTTTGCACCCCCCCCAACTATACGTCCATCCATGCTCAGGTCAAGGGAAGTAATAATACTGCTTTGTTTTGCCTTGGTTCAACCGCATCTGGAATACTGTGTCCAGTTCTTGGCACCACAATTTAAAAAGGTTATTGATAAACTAGAACGGGTGCAGTGGAGGCTGGCCAAGATGATCAAGGGTCTGGAAGCCAAGTCTTATGAGGAATAGTTGAGGGAGTTGTGTATGTTTAGCCTGGGAAAGAGGAGACTGAGAGGAGATATGATGACCATCTTCAAATATCTAAAAAGCTGTCACATGAAATATGAAGCAAGCTTGTTTTCTTCTGCTCCAGAGGGTAGGGCATGTACTAATGGATTCAAGTTAAAAGAAATTAGATTCTGACTAAACATCAGGAAGAACTTTCTAGCAGTAAGAGCTGTTCAACAGTGGAACAGACTCTCCTAGAAGGTGGTGGACTCTCTTTCCTTGGAGGTTTTTAAGCAGAAGTTGGATGGCTATTGGCCCTGAATGCTTTCCTTGAGATTTCTGCATTGCAGGGGGTTGGACTAGATGACCCTTGGAGTCCCTTCCAATTCTACAATTCTAAATTTCTATTATTCTGTCACACTGCTCCAAATAAAGACTCAGCTATACACTCCACACAACAGGATGTAACAAAAGTCAGATTGAGATTATTTCTAGGAGAAACCAAAGGTGGAAACTACAGTGGAGAAATGGGTGGGTGGAATCAGAAATGTTTAACCTTTTCTTAGCTGACTGCTTCTACATTCAAAATTGCCCCTCCCCCCAAGCTGCCTGCTTCTCACACGTTTGGAAAAATAATGTGAAGCATGGGTGATGGGGAGGGTTATTCGTAATGGAATAATGGAATGAAAAGGTTAAGCATCCCTCCCCATTCACTGCCTCTTCTCTGCTCCAAATCTTCCTCCTGAACTTGCTTTTTCCTAGGGCAAGCCGCAATTGGGTTTTTGTTACATGTTTTGGATCATGCTGCTGTGTGCTTGCACAAAGTGCAGTTCTTGATAGCTGAATCCAAGGGGCACCTCCACAGTCTCACATCCCCCACCTGTGCCACCAGAAAAGAGTGGAGAAGAGGTTGCAGTGGATTCTGGATTCCAGTAAAATCTCACAAGATCCCTTCAAAACCATCTGACAGCCTCCAGAGGCCCTGCACAATCTTGCCACAGCCTTACGACTCTAGTAAACGAAGTTTCAGTGGGGGGGGGGTGGCGGCAGCAATTGCGCAAGGCGGCACCTTCCAGTTTTACCTTCAGGGGAGACACTGCTAGCTTTGACTCATTGTGCAGTGATTTGCAATAGGGTGGCATCTCAGGTATGGAATTCCCTTCCGTCAGACCAGTTTTGGAGCTCCTCCTGATCCGCTTTGGACATTTTGACAGTATGGTCAGTTGACACAAATTCAGAGGGGAAAAATGGGAGTGCCTTCTAAGTGCACTCCCAAATATTTCCTTTCCTCCTTTGTAACCCAGATTGAACTCCATCTGGCCTGCAAAGGAAGACTTCTGCCGAAAGCAGCAACCCCCTCTCTGGGCAGGAATTGGCTGCATTACAATGATCTCAGTGGGGAATTTAAACTGTTGATGCACAGGAACATTGTTCCTTTTCAGGTGCAGCTCAAGCTGTGCCTGCAAAGGGAGATCCTTTGTATCAAAGGAATTCTTTGATTTGAAGGAATAATCCAGAGTGCAATGTAAATGCATTCCTGGTTCTTCATTTGCACCAAAATATTAACGTCTTTTGAATTTGATGTATTCTTTTGATTGCTCTGCAGGAAAAGGTGGCTGTGATGTGCCCAAAGCAGCCTGGCAGGCCACTCTCTAAGGTCTACAGGGCAGACGTTCCCTCTGCCAGCCGAGAGGTACATCACGTGCCATTGTTTTCACCCGGAGTTTTGTTGGGTGTCTGATATGCTTCGGCCAGTTGCTGCTGTATGTTCTGGTTTGATATTAATCTGGTTTTGATTGCTGTATTTTGTTTTTATCCGTTTTAATGTATAATGAGCTGTATTTGTTAGCTGCTGCCTAGCGGGACATCTTCAGGAGAATTAAAGGCTAAGGAACCCACTCTACACAAATCTGGAGTGGAGTCCCTAAGGCAGTTGGATGGTGTCTTGTAGGTCTCATTCTGGCAACTTCCACAGCTTAAGGTGGTGCCAAATGTATTCCTTTCCTTTGGACCACATTGGCAGGGCTGGGAGGGTGTGTATTGTCATCTGGGCAGCCCAGGACCTCCATGCACACTGCCGAGGCTTGTGCCCTGGAGAGGTCACTTAATGCAGCAAAAACAATTCAGGAAGCAGCAGTTATGAGTTACTAGTCTCTACAACCATAACAGGCACAATGATTCTCGAGTGGGTTGACTTCTCCCCCCGAGGTGCACCCCATTGACTCTTGGGACAGATGGATGCCAGCAACAACAACAAAAGCTGTATTCGTAGTTCACTATGATATCACACAAGGCATGGTAGGAATCACGTGTGTGTGTGTGTGTGTGTGTGTGTGTGTGTGTGTGTGGAGTGAGAATTCCCTCTGTAGCTCTCAGCATTTGCTCCCAAAATACTACCACCAGCTTTAGGGTGCAAGACCTTATTAAACAATTGTCAAGATCTCCCATTCATTTCATCACCCCACTTCTGGAACATGTAACATACAAAGGAGGTTGCAAAGTGGTTGCTTGCCTCCCTCGCACTCCCTTGAGTCCTTCTGACATAACTACTTCATCATTGTTGCTTATGCCCTTGCTCCGCCAGCAATTGGCGTTAATTTTGTTCTAAGTACTGTTCATCTTCTATCTCTACCTTCGAGCCATATAGGCAATCTATTGTAATTGTAGCTTTTATATCATCTTGAGGATGCCCTTCACCTTGGTTTTACCCATATTTCTTTGTTCCTCTTGTTTTCCCATGTGATACCAACTTAATATCTTTCCAGCATTGCTCTGCAGTTCAAAGCTTGTGCTCTTTCTTATCTTTCAAAAAGGAGAAGAAAAAAGGGAAAGGAAAAAGGACGCTTAATCTGTCTCCAGTACAAGATTGACACATTCAGGTCCAGAATGCCTTCTTAAAACAAAGGACAGGAAATATATAACTATAGAAATATTGCCCCCCTATGAACTACAGTATGAGTAGGCAACAGTTTACAGGCCACAAGCTGACTGCTTATTTAGAGTTTTCCTCGAAACTTCAGGTAACTTCCCAGGAAACTGCGGCCTTTGCTGCATTTTACTTTCTAGCTGGCTATTTCAGTGTCTTACACTGGAAGGTAAAGGAAGTAAAACAGGGAGGAAATTGTGTGTGTGGCTGCTAGGAAACTGCAAGCATCTCCTGGTCTTCCTATCATAGGCTGCAATTCAGTCAGTCAATGTGTGTTTCTTCAATGGTTCCATTTCAACGGCATCCACTTCTGACGGCAGAGAAAACTGCCTTATGCCAGGCCATACTATCTAGCACAGTACTGTCTACTTGGGCTGGTTACAGTTGAGGGCAGAGGAGGGAACTCAGGCAAATGTATTTCGAAGAATCTGCTACCTCATTCTTTTAACAAGAGGTACAGTATTTGTAATTCAACCAGATACCTTTGGTACACAAAACACACCTGTATCACTTACTTGTGGTCCTTCCTTTCCTTATGTGGTGCACATCAGTGGTGCAACTGGCTCTAGGAAAAAAGTTAAGGAACCCTTCCAATTTTTGCCTGCATTTTCTTTTTGCATGCATACAGCGTTTCACTAGAATATAGCCTGCAAGAAGACATAGAGACACACTTGTGTTATTGTGCAGAAGCAACACACACAGTTCTCAGCATTTGCTCCAATCCAGTAAAAAGTTACTTATAGACAGTGCTTTTTTCTTAAAAAATGTTTACAGGTACTCTTATTTTCCTACTCATATTGAAATACTGCCTCTCAATGAGGCAAAACTTAGATTCACAAAATGTTTAGGGGCATGCGCCCCCACCCCCCGAAAAAACAACAACACTGCTTATAGAAGCTGTGGCATCCAGGCCCTGCAATTCAAATTTGAACCCAGGACATCCATGTCCATGTCCACTGTTCAACACACAGGACCAATTTAACTCCTTATCATTGCATTTAGTTCAAAGATTTACTCTTCCCATTGTTCACTTTGCCCCTCTCCCCCTCACTCCATATTACTTGTTAAGTCACAGTGTCAAGGAGGTCAGGGACAAAATCAAGGCCAGCTTGCATTTGCATTCACCAAATGTCACCACACAACCTTCCATTAAAAAGCAAGTGTTTTATATATAATAGTAAAACTTTGGTATAATATGAATACAGTCAACATCTTAACATGAGAAACAACAATTTATGTTTAAGATAAAAGGAGCCTAAGATCAAAGGAATGCATAATAGTTACAAATGTAAGAAAAGTGTTATAGTTTTCACCTTTGGGAGAACCTATGGCTGGCTAAGCAAGTCCATTGTGTAGTTGAAATGCAGCTGAACACAGTTCACATTTTTATCATATTATAGATAAGACATAGGCTACAGCCTTGACCAGATTATTTACAAGGAATGTGACAGAGAAGATTGAAGGGCCTGTCATCCTTGCACTGTATACTGCACATTGTCCTTCCATCAAGCTGAGATCTCATGAATGAATTCGTATTATGCAGTCTAAAAAGAAAAATATATTTGATTAGAATCAGCCGGCTAAAATTAGCCACTGAATTAAACAAGTCTATATAACACATTTGCCTTCATGAATTGAAAAGCCAAGCAACACACTTATGGAGTATGTTGGTATCACTGACACATACAATGAGACTTCAATAATAATAATAATAATAATAATAATAATAATAATAATAATAAATTTTATTTATATCCCGCCCTCCCCAGCCGAAGCCGGGCTCAGGGCGGCTAACAATAATCAAATATATTATAATCAAATATATATATATAACACTATATGCATATATAATGTACATATATACCAACCCATGATATGGCATTAACAGGTCCCATTAGTCCCCAGGCTTGGACTACCTGAATTGGTCCCCTGATCCATTGTATTCTGTTTCTTATATCAGAGGTGGGAGAGACCTGGCAGCCTTTCGATGTTTCTAAAGTTCAGGATTGTATGTTAAACGTACGTAGATGTACCTGTCCATTCCACCAATGGGTGATAGTAAATGTGATAGACAGGCCATGTGAAGACACACCTTTATTTCACAATTGCCAACACAGATGGCGAAGCTACATGCAATAATCAGCCTGTATCCAGAGAGGAGTAAGAATGTGAACTTTCATCTGAATACCTGCACCGATTTTGTTATAGAAAGGCAGAGTATAAGTGCTAAAATTAATAATAAAGCACTGGGTGATCAGTCAATTCAGCATTGGATGATGGCACAGAATGATGTGCATCTGGATGTGCTGCAGGTTGGCCCAGCCATGCAGCTTGACATCTAGTACAAATTTATGAGCATGCAGGAATGTGGCTGCCCTTTTTTCCTTGGTAGCAACAGCAACATTCAAATGGTTTAAATATGTTCTTATTTTATATTTAATTGTATTGTTTTAGCACTTCCGTGTTTTCCGCTGCAATGGGAGGAAGGGCAGGATAGAAATGTGATACACACACACACACACACACACACACACACACAGAAATATGTGGCAAGCTTTTAAGTTACCCAGAATTCTTCATCCTGCAAGATGTTTCACAAGTTAGGGGTAATTTTTTTAAAAGAATGCTTTTATACAAAAGCACTTTAAAAAACAAAAACCAACAGCAAAATATTGGCAGATGTTAGCATGTGGAAGGAGAACAAATATTGGCAGTCACACCGACTGCTGCTGTTTCATGTAGGAAGGGTATGCTGAGCCTCCCCGAAACTGATTACATGGTGAAACTGAACTAGCTTAGTTAATGGCTTTGTTTCCTGTTCAGCTCAGTGATCTGCATGCTATGACAGAAGTTTAAAAGATACTCACCTCATTGCCTCACTAGATAGTTGGGCACAATGAATCAGATGCTTAATTACGTGGCCAGCCTGGACAAGGATAGTCTCAACACTATATTACCACACTACAGAAGTAATGTAATTCGGGCTTCATTAACATTTATTTAAAAGGATAAGCCATTCTATATATTAGGTCCATAGTCAGTTGGCACCTTTTTGAACCTTTTTCCTGTCTACTTCTTCAACAACAGAAAGGTTGCCCCCAAATAATAAAAGTTGTACATTTAAACAATGACAGGAGATTTGCTTGAAGAGACATAGTCAGATTAATTGTTGTGACTATCAGAGTTGATTAGGTTGCAGAAGCAATTAGAAGTGTATTAAGTGAAGGAGCTGTTTTTCTGGACTGAAGCCAAACAATGCTAGAGGTTTAGTTGCTTGATGATTATTTTATGAATATAAAGGTCAGAGCTCTGGGTGTATTAATAATCCATGTTATTGTTGGTTTAGGGGAAAGTAATTTTCATAACAAATGTGCTCTGAATGCATTGCAACATTGCTATTGTAGAAAAGTAGACAGAAGTAGTGAACTTCAGCTGTTTCCCATCTTGATTTTCAACACCGCGCATACATTTGAAATTTACTCCCAACGTTATTGTATAAGACACAGTGTCAGCATCAGTAAATAAATGTTTAAGATAAGATGCTTGAGAGCAGCGTCAGTCTTTTTCTGCATTGCTGTGCTCCCTCCCAGCAGTGAAATGTTCCAGGGACAAAATGCTTACCCAGGTTGGGAGGATATCACTAATGGCATTTTGAAATATTTATTTACAAATATATAGGTTGAACATACGTAGAAATGAACCTTAAACACACAAAGGCACAGTCAAAGACACAATCCCATGTCAGATCACCAAAGTAGTCAGCTCTCCTAGAAGACTTTTTTTTTTGTCCTACTCAAAAAACTCCTAATTGCAATCTGTTCCCCTTTGTTTCTTTTTAAAGACACACACTCAGAAGGATTGTGTGTCTGTTCCTTTGGTTCCTTCCCACAGATGCACACGTAGGGACTTAGACTGCATCATCCTTAACTGTGGACACCCTACAAAATTCTCTGTTCAGTTCTTACAATTCACTTCATTCCAGTGTGGTCATGTATGGGGGGGGGGGGAATCCAACAATTAGCTGCCATGAAGACGCATCATCTCAGTGAATATCTAGGCTGTTACCATTATTTGTGCAGTACAAGGCTCTGGCCATGTGTTGCCTTAAGGCTGGGATCTGCAATGTGGTGCCTAGGTGTCAAATCATCACCAGAGACACCTGCCATAGTGGCTACTAAGCTATCCCCCTGCCTCAGATGGTATATTTTTTAAAACCAACACAAACCCTCTCTGTGCTGTTCTTCTGGCCGCTTGCTGTTAACTTGCTTGAGAGCAGGTGGGAAGAGGACACAAAAGAGGAGAGCCAGAGTCATGCAGGGAGGACAGGAAATGAGGTGGATGGTGCCTTAGAGAGGGACAGATGGGGCCATGGCCAGAGGGCAGAACTGGGGCAGGAAAAGCAAAAGCAAAAAAATAAAAATAAAAGTGCCATGAGGACTGAAATAAAAGAGGTTGAGGTGACGGGGGAGGAGAAGAGGTGGTGCTACATGAGGTGTGTGTGAGAGAGAGGGGTGGGGTGGGGTTGGGGCAGGGACGTTGTTAAGGGAATCATCTTGAAATAAAGATGAGGGAATTAATTTAGATGTGATTCATTGGAATTAACTGGCTTGCTGTCTCAGTATTCTGTTGGGGAAAAATGATGGTTTTGCACTGTTGGGTTCACACCCCAGCTGTGCCTTGCACTCAGTTTCTTGGGCATAATACTTGTCCTTTGTGACTAGCCATGCCCCCTTGGAGGGACACGGGTGGCGCTGTGGGTTAAACCACAGAGCCTAGGACTTGCCGACCAGAAGGTTGGCGGTTCGAATCCCCGCAACGGGGTAAGCTCCGGTTGCTTGGTCCTGCTCCTGCCAACCTAGCAGTTCGAAAGCATGTCAAAGTGCAAGTAGATAAATAGGTACCGCTCCGGTGGGAAGGTAAATGGCGTTTCCGTGTGCTGCTCTGGTTCGCCAGAAGCGGCTTAGTTATGCTGGCCACATGACCCGGAAGCTGTACGCCGGCTCCCTCGGCCAATAAAGCGAGATGAGCGCCACAACCTCAGAGTCGGCCACGACTGGACCTAATGGTCAGGGGTCCCTTTACCTTTATGCCCCCTTGGCAGCCATTTGGTGCCCACAAATTAAAATGTCTCCACCAACCCCAAAAGGTCTGAGAGCCACTGCTATGGGAGATGTTGTCATGGCATTAACAATAACATTCTGCATGTGGGAGGGCGGGAACTTTTATATATTCCTAAAGCCACAGATTAGGTGTTCAAGACTCTCTAATTTAGAGAAAAATATCCAGCAGCTACCTTCCTCATATTTATAATGTTCTGGTCTTTTTGTGGAACAGCCCATATGGCAAGGGGGCAAGGCAGGTTGGTTGCTGCAAACAAAAAGTTCCTGCAAGGTCTTTGAAATGGATTTTTTTTTAGCGGTTTGGAAAGAAACAATTAAGCTCTTGACAAATAAGCACTTGCGCCAAAATAGTTTGGGCAGATTTAATAATAATAGTCAATCCTTTCTAGCAACTTTGGAATACACTTCTTTTTGTTGTTGTTCACATCATTGGATACTTCCTGTTTTTGGCGTGTTTCCCTCAGGGTTGGTCGCTGCAGCACCAAGGAGAGCTCCTAACAAGGGTTGGTGAACCTTGTGCCTTTTGTGCGTTTTCTTCCTGTCATAGAACAACAGAGAGTTGGAAGGGACCCATAGGATGCCTGCAATGCATGAATATGCAGTTGGCCCATACAGGGATCAAACCCACAGCCTTGGCATTATCAGCACCACGCTCTAACCACCTCTCCTATTCTCCACCTGCCTTGTTGCAGAATTGAAGAAGTCTTCTCCAACCTGGTGCTCACTTTCAGACCTTTTGGACTGCAACTGTTACCATTCCTGATCATTGGCTATGCTTGCTGGGGGGAAACATGATTACTTTAATTCACCTTGTGCTCAATAAAGTTGCAAGAGATACATAAATATGGAAACAATTAAATGAATAAAACACAATACAGTGGTACCTCGGGCTACAAACTTAATTTGTTACGGAGGTCTGTTCTTAACCTGAAACCATTCTTAACCTGAGGTAGCACTTTAGCTAATGGGGCCCCCTGCTGCCACCGTGCGATTTCTCTTCTCATCCTGAGGTAAAATTCTTAACCTGAGGTACTACTTCTGGGTTAGCGGAGTCTATAACCCAAAGTGTTTGTAACCCAAGGTACAACTGTAGTTTGTGGGAATATCATTTCTGAGGACAGAATTTTGCAGAATTTCAGCTGCTGAATTAAATAGCACAGTTTCCTACAATCTGATGATTCTGGATGCACTATTATTTCTCTGTTAGAGAAATTAAAATATATGAAATGAGAACATTAGAATACATAATGAAAGCCACATTCTCTGACCATTTTCCACATTTTCCACAATGGTACTTCCAGTATCAAAATAAAAGATTGGGGAACTTTTATCATACAAACAACTGACTGCCTAAGACAAATGAATAGCAAAGTTACTGTACAGTTCTGAGGATCACAACATTTTCTTGATTGCATTGTGGATAAAAATAATATAGCTCAGGTGAGGGATGGAATATTTGAATGTCTTCTTTCAAAACCTATTTAACAGGAGAATTGCTAGCAGGTTTCCCGCAGGCATCTGATTGGCCGCTATGAGAACAGGATACTGGAGTAGATGGGCTACTGGCCTGATCCAGCAGGATCTTCTTATGTAGGTTAAGGTCATCATGTGCATGGATGGCAGAATGATTATTTAATCTATCAAATTCTGGATTTTTGTGCAAGATCAGTTGGTGCCTGGAGGTGCTTAACAGTTTAAATAGGTTTATGCTATGACAGAAAAATACAAACCAAGGCAAGAAGAGATAAGAAAATTGTGGTAAGCTTTTTAATTAGTATTCCTTTAAAAACATACACTACTATGCAGGGGTGTAGGAGTAGTTGAGAGATTACAGATTCAGCCACACAGACTGCATGATTCTGAACCCTCTGATAAAATTAGAAAAGATAGTCAACATCACATAGAAGTCAGAGAAAACCCAAAACCAATGGTGTAAACATATACGCTCAGTTTTCCCTCCTAGCCAGAAAGGAAACTATAGGAAGCAATAAGTGCTTTGCATTTATTTTCCTTCGCAATCTGATTAGTAAACACAAAAATCTCATTTTTATCTTTTCCTTAATCCCACCGCAATGATAAGCAGGGCACTGCAATTAATTAAGAACTGTGGCAAAGCTTCAGTCAGGGAAAACGAGCCATGTATAATTTGTGTTGAAATCAAGGGAAGAAATTAATTGAAACAATTGTTGTGCAGCTTGTTGTAATCAGTGCTTTTTTCTGGGGATACTCAAGGGTATGCAGTACCGACATCTTTTTTTCTAGAAGAAAAGCACTGGTTAAAAGTATGACACTTATTGTAACAACTTCATGGTGAGTACTGGCACCTTTTTCCACAAGAAAAACACTGGTTGTAATGAAAAGAAGATGCTGCAGGATTCTTAGAGTCTCCCTCCCCTCACCATAGATCCACTTTGATCTCTCAAATTATGTAATTATGGGGGATGTACTGCTCCAGTGCAGGTTGATCCTATGTACTTTTACTCTGATCCTATGCACTTTTACACTGGGCTTAAAGGTAAAGGACACCTGACAGTTAAGTCCAGTCATGAACGACTCTGGGGTTGCTCATTTTACTTTACTGGCCAAGGGAGCCGGCGTACAGCTTCTGGGTCATGTGGCCAACATGACTAAGCCGCTTCTGGCGAAGCAGAGCAGTGCACAGAAACGCTGTTTACCTTCCCGCCGGAGCGGTACCTATTTATCTACTTGCACTTTTTTTATATATATAATTTTTATTAAAGATTTTTTAAATACAGCAAACAAAATAAAACATACAGAAATGTCATGTGTCATAACATATTTTCTGATCCTCCTTGGACTTCCTCACATCTCCCGCTCCTACGTTCCAAATTTATAAAAATTAAACCAGCAATTTCTCACCTTATCCCCACCTTAAAATCCCTTTTTACAATGTTATATCTTAAATTTTAGATATGTTTATTTCCTCTTCAGTGCATTAAGATTAACCCAATAATTATCTAAAAATTTAGTTTTTTCATAAATTTAACTTATCTTCATAATTCACTAATAATAATAATAATAATAATAATAATAATAATAATAATTTATTATTTATATCCTGCCCATCTGGCTGGGCCTTCCCAGCCACTCTGGGCGGCTTCCATAAAAACCAAAAATACAGTAAAATCACACGTTAAAAACTTCCCTGAACAGGGCTGCCTTAAGATGTCTTCTGAATGTCAGGTAGTTGTTTATCGCTTTGACATCTGCTGGAAGGGCGTTCCACAGGGTGGGCGCCACTACCGAGAAGGCCCTCTGCCTGGTTCCCTGTAGCTTTGCTTCTCGCAATGAGGGAACCGCCAGAAGGCCCTCGGCGCTGGACCTCAGCGTCCGGGCAGAATGATGGGGGTGGAGACGCTCCTTCAGGTATACTGGACCGAGGCCGTTTAGGGCTTTAAAGGTCAGCACCAACACTTTGAATTGTGCTCGGAAACATACTGGGAGCCAATGTAGGTCTTTCAAGACCGGTGTTATATGGTCTCGGCGGCCGCTCCCAGTCACCAGTCTAGCTGCCGCATTCTGGATTAGTTGTAGTTTCCGAGTCACCTTCAAAGGTAGCCCTTCATTTGTTTCCATGGTGCCCAATTGTTTATGATCAAACATCCTGCTTAACATTCATACAATTTACAATACTTTTGCAAATAAATCTTAAATTTTCTCCAATCTTCTTCCACCGTCTCCTCTCCCAGGTCTCGGATTCTGCCCGTCATCTCGGCCAGTTCCATATAGTCCATCAGTTGCATCTGCCATTCTTCCAGTGTGGGTAGATCTTGAGTTTTCCAATGCTTGGCAATGAGTATCCTTGCTGCTGTTGTTGCATACATAAAAAATGTTCGATCCTTCTTTAGTACCCCTTGGCCAACAATACCCAAAAGGAAGGCCTCTGGTTTCTTAAGGAAGGTATACTTAAATACCTTTTTCAGCTCATTATATATCATTTCCCAGAAAGCCTTCACTTTAGGGCAAGTCCACCAAAGGTGAAAGAACGTTCCTTCATTTTCCTTACATTTCCAACACTTATTATCAGACAAGTGGTATATTTTTGCAAGTTTGACTGGGGTCATGTACCATCTGTATATCATTTTCATTACATTTTCTTTCAAAGCATTACATGCAGTGAAATTCAGCCCAGTAGTCCACAATTTTACCCAGTCCTCAAACATAATATTGTACCCAATGTCCTGTGCCCACTTTATCATAGCCGATTTAACCATTTCATCTTGTGTGTTCCATTTTAACAGCAAGTTATACATTCTTGAAAGTACCTTAGTCTTAGGCTCTAACAGTTCTGTTTCTAACTTCGATTTTTCCACCTGGAATCCTAGCTTTTTATCAAGTTTAAAAACTTCTTTAATCTGAGCATAATGTAACCAATCTCGCACTTTGTCTTTCATTTTCTCCTGACTCTGCAATTTCCAGTTGTCTCCATCTTTTTCTAATATTTCCCAATATTTCGGCCATTTGGCCTCCATATTGAGTCTTTTTCGGGCCTTAGCTTCCAATGGTGAAAGCCACCTTGGAGTTTTGTTTTCCAATAAGTCTTTGTATTTTGTCCAGACATTAAACAATGCTTTTCTGACAATATGGTTCTTGAAATTCCTATTAATCTTAACCTTGTCATACCATAAATATGCATGCCAACCAAACGCATTATCAAAACCTTCCAAATCCAATACATCAGTATTCTCAAGAAGCAGCCAATCTTTTAACCAGCAGAAAGCTGCTGATTCATAATACAGCCTTAAGTCTGGCAGGGCAAAGCCCCCTCTTTCTTTCGCATCAGTTAATATCTTAAACTTAATTCTGGGCTTTTTGCCCTGCCAGACAAATTTAGAAATATCTCTCTGCCACTTCCGGAAACACTCTGTTTTGTCCACAATCTGCAATGTTTGAAATAAAAACAGCATTTTTGGCAATACATTCATCTTTACAGCAGCAATTCGGCCTAACAAGGAAAGTTTCAATCTTGTCCAAGTTTCTAAGTCTCTCTTAATTTCAACCCAACATTTCTCATAATTATCTTTAAATAGACTCAGATTTTTTGCTGTTATGTTCACCCCTAGTTATTTTACTTTTTTGACCACATTTAACTCTGTCTCTTTCTGAAACCGTTCTGACTCTGTAACTGTCAAATTTTTTCCCAACACCTTAGTTTTCTGCTTGTTTAATTTGAATCCCGCTACCCGACCAAACTCTTGAATCAATTGTAGTACTTTTTTCGTACTAGATTCTGGCTCCGGTAGAGTCAAAACTAGGTCATCTGCAAACGCTTTAAGTTTATATTGTTTCTCTCCGACCTCAATATCTACTTGCACTTTGATGTGCTTTCGAACTGCTAGGTTGGCAGGAGCTGGGACCGAGCAACGGGAGCTCACCCGGTCGCAGGGATTCGAACCGCCGACCTTCTGATTGGCAAGTCCTAGGCTCAGGAATTTAGACCACAGCGCCACCAGCTTAATGGGGCTTATTTTCTAGTAAGTAGGGCTGCAATATAAAAATGCTGTGCTTTGGGAGCATTCATGTCAGAAGGAGCAACTCCTCTCCAGTGGTGATCACAAGGGAAACTCGTTCTACAGATTTATTAGAAAAACTGCTTGCATGCAGCACTGATGCAGCAACTGCCAGTTTGATCACACAGTCCTCTTTCCTTCATTGAACAGTTTTAATAACTTTTTTTTAAAAAACCTTTTTAAAAAATAAAATGGACCAAAGTATTTTTGATTGCTTAACTCTAAAAACAATGCTTAAAAAATGTAAAGGCAGATGAGCTGGCAAGCCAGAGAAGAGAACTGCTGCTTAACTCATTTCAGAGGTGTGGTTGAAGGAAGACAGGCTCTGCCTGTGGTGCAGAATACTATTGCAACTCCTCTTTTGATCTGCTTTGTTCACTTGCACTCTTTGGGTCAAATTAGATGTGATCCTCGTTGCACATTTATTTATTTATTTATTTATTTTTAATGTAAAGAGCTGCAGGTGTGCTAAAGCAACAGTGGAACCACAGGGGATGCGAGACTCTCATTCTCCCTGCTTCTGCTGAGGTGATGGCAAAAGCTGTCCTCTGAAGCCACTATTCATAGCAGGAAGGAACCCCCAAGTTGATGATTCAGGGAAGTGATTTTCATTAGAGCCACAGAGAAGGCAAAAGGGTGAAATTCTCCCTTTCCCATCTCCTACAGTCCTACTGCTACTTGGGCCGCTCTGTAGCTTTCTGGTTTTTTAAAACAGCGCGTTCATAGCATTCCTGTCAACATGTGTTAAAATGCATTCATGCAATCAATGCCCCACCTAGTTTGGCCTTTAGTCTTTAGGTCCTTGAAGAGATGTTATTCACCATTTTTGCATGTCACGATAAACCATGGGTCTCAGGGTGGAATTCGACGTTGCAACATTACAAACTTGCCAGCTTGCCAGATCAAATGGTCTCCCGTTCCGTCCCCCTGCATGGTGTTCTGGGGGTTCTCCCAACCTTCTGAGCCAATTTAGGGGGGCAGAGGAGGGAGGGGAGAAAACACCACTGCAAAAGCAAAAGCCCTAGTGCAGTGCTTCCGCAAACAGGGTATGTTATGTGAATCCCAGCCTCAATCTGGCATACTTCCTCTCCCCCACCCTTCATTTAATGCACCTCTTTGAGCACTTCAACAGCTTTTATTTTCAGTGTCCCTTAAAGTTGGCTTGTGTTGTCCACCCCAGGAATCATAGCTCCTTTCTACTGTGCATGTCTTGTGAAACCACGGATTAGCATGATGTTCAAAGAGAACTGCAGTGTTTCTCTTTCAATAGGCTTCTGAAAAGGCTGAATGGGGATTTCAGCTCTGCTGTTTAAACCACGACTATGCTGCTAGTCCAGCTGTTACACGCACTCATCATTTTCCAATAGTGTTGAATGCTGTACTTGAAGAACTGAGCTACCGAGTGTATGAATCACAGTATCCTTAACCAACTTGCTATATGAAGCCAAGTAAGCTAAAGGAGTGCTGACTTTTCTCTACATCTTCACTGGTAAAACAAGTTTAACCCTTTCTCTCACCTGGGTCCTTATAGTAATTTGGATAAATAAACTATGGCACGCACCCTGACTCAATAGATAAGCCTTTCAAGTATGATACACTAGAAAAAGATAGTGAATCCATGTAACACTTATGTAGATGTGTAGTGATTAGACCAGCATTCCTCAACCTGGTGTTTTCCAGATGCTTTGGACTATAGCTCCCATCAGGCCAAGGAATAGGGTTCAAATCCCTACACAATCACAAAGCTTATTTGTTTACTTAAGCCGCCCTCTCTCTCAGCCTAACCTATGATATTGACACAGATTTGTTTTGAGGATAAAAAGAAGAAACATGTACGGCTACCTAAGCTTTGTGGAGGAAGGGTATATAAAATGTAATAAATAACTAGAATAAATGAATCTATCTCAAGCTAATTTATGATATGTTGTCATCAAAGTTTTGTTCTTAGCATGCTAGGAAAACAGTTATATTATACATGTTCAAAGAAAATATTACTGTTGCTGCCAGATAGTTTGCTTTAAAAAAAGAAAATATTTTTTGTCATTTCCTTCTACACATGGGAAATAAAAAAAGAAATACTGAATTTAAGGTCACCAACAGCAGACACCACCTGATGTTACAGCCATACTAATTTACTATCAGACTGGAAGCATCAGCTTTGTGTGACCTTCATCAAAAATACACCCTAGAGGGTTTATTGACATTATATATGTGAGTAACAGAATGGGGGACAGGTGACTCTTGAAGGAAATTTCTGCTGGCAGAGGTATTTTATCTAATAGTTTATGTGCAACTCATTGAACTATAAGAATATGCAGTTCACTGTGTGGCAGAATAAAACAGCTATTTTTGATTAGGAAGCAGACAAGCTAAAATTAGTTCATTATTTACTCATTGAAAGAAAATCAATTGCTAGAGCATAATCCTGTTAACAAAACCAGTCTGGCCTCAAGGCATATCAGCAGCATGAACTATTACAACACTAAATAAACAAGGGCACAGACCTTGAAATGATATAGGCACCAACCATTTCCTTGTTTCTGTGAAGGTTATAATCCGGCTGTGTAGAAAATGTATCTCAAGTTTAAACACCTTTGAGGATGCCTAGCATAAATGTGGACGTGTTCAAGAATGAGAATACAGAAGACAAAATGGCTGTTGGGACAGAACAGGGAATTTATCTGAAGTTTTTGAAAACAGTATAGTTGGGTACTTCCCATTCACTTGTATGCATGTATATATGTGTGCGCACGCACAAACACACACTTGAAACCCCTGGGTTTATTCATCTACATGTGTACAGATGTACCATTAGCAAGTGTGCCATTAGAAACCTCAAACCTTCACTTTCTGCTCTTCTTGAGCAGCAGAAGCACCCATACAAAACAACAACAACAACAACAACAACAACAACAACAACAACAACAACAACAACAACAGAGAGAGAAAATCCATTTTAATGAGGAGGAGGAGCAGACTAACAATCCCTACAAAGCACTGAAGAAAATAAAGGTCTCAAACATTTATTTAATAATTTAAACTGTTTTTATTCTACTCTTCCCTCAAAGAAATGCTTCCATAGCAGCTAATAAATGTCAGTGATAACACAGTCCCTGTCCTCAGGTTTACAATCTAAAAGACACAACAAAAAAGGAAAAAGGATTGGGAAGGATGACAGGGCTGGAATGGCTGCTGTTCTAGCCCTACTTACCTGAGAGTAAGCCTCACTGAATTCAGTAAGACTTAGGTTTGAACAGAAATGGCACTGTTCCTTGTTTATGGGATTCTTGTAATAACCAGCTGGAACTGAAAAAAGAGAAGGCAGCCCATCTTTCAGCAGATGTTTTTGTTGTTTTTGTTACCTATTGTGTAGTAGCAATACAGACATTAGATGTTAGAAAGCCCCAGTGAGCACAGTATGATCCTGAGTTTTCCCATAAGAAGAGTGATCTGTGTCTTTATAGACATACTGTTAAAACCCAATTACCTAAAATTGCATTTGTCCCAAATGAGGTCATGTCCCTCTTCAAATATATCAAGGATTTTAAACTTCCTCAATAATCTAAATTATCATTTCGCCTGCATTCCCATTACATTAGGATAATTGAAGTTTGTCTGTAATGCATTAAACTAATCAAAACCAATCTTTTTAAAACTACCGAAGACTTAAAGTCATGTACAAATGTTTACTTGGTGTATGCAGTCTCCAACTCCTCCGAAAATGCCAGCACCGTCATGAAAACCCTTAAGCCATGACAGCTTCTTGCTTTCTCATGCAGAGTCCCAAATTCTTATCTTTGTTGAAGTACGCTAACCAGAAATGACCTCATGTTGGAAGAAGTGGGAGGAAGAGAGAACTGCCAGCTGAGACTGACGTCTCATCCTCCTCTGCTTATTGTGCTGCTACTCCTAGGAATCAGAAAAGGCAGGGTGGGGGGAAAGAGAGAACAGTTTTGTGCTGGGTCCGAAGGAGGGAGCCAGGCCAGCTGGCTGGTAGAATAAAAGCAGCAGTAGCAGAAAGAGAAGAAGGAAGGAGGAGCCACCACAACCACCACTGTCCCCGCCATGGGTGGCTGTGACTCTCAAGCCTGGCAGGCTTCCACCCACCCAGCCAGCCATGCCAAATAAAAACAAGTGGTGCTGTGCCAAAAAAAATCTGCATTTTTTCAACTTCTGCCTATTAATTAATGAAAAAAAGAAATTACATTCATAATGGCTCAAAGGTGAGAGGTAAAATTTAGAATAAATTGTGATGGGTGCTGTGCAGGTTTTTTTTTGATGTGCATACCTTATTTCCAAGGCGCCTGAGGAGTGTTTGCGAGGATCCTTTCTTTTATTCTACTTGTCATCTCAATCAGCTCAAAGCCACACACAAATTGAAATTCTGAAGTAATTCTCAAGTGCCCTGAGAAGGAGCAGTAAAATGGAATCTTGTCTAAAAGAGGAATACAGGTTCAAGAACCTAGAGGGCAGATTTCGGCACAGCAATTATCAGCACGGTAACAACAACAGCATCAGTAAAGTGCAGCTCCAGAAGACAATAGGCTATCAGCGAGACAAAATCTAAAGCTCTCATAGGCCTTATTTCCACATGCATGTACAGTACTTGAATATCATATACTTGATGGCTTGCAGCTGAATGGGTATGACTCAGTTTTTGTGGACTGATGTCCAAAGGGGTGTAAGTCAAAATAGAAAACTTGCAGAACTATCTATCTCAGTGAAGTATATTCAGATTGGTAGAGGCTCTTCAAGGTATCAGAAAGAGGTCTTTCTCATCACATGCTACTTGATCTGAACTATCGTCCTTCCTTGTGGTTGGCTTGATCAAGCACACAAACACATCATTGCTTTATTTTGTAGGTAATGAACATGTATGTATGAAGTGTCACAGAAACCACAAAAACAGTTTTACAACAGCTTTGAAGTAAAGGCATTGTGATACAAATTGGCCTTCATGGAGTTAAACAGGCAGAATGTTTGAGTCATTTTAAAACCTAGCATTATTCTTCACCTTCTAAACAAGGACACCAAATTCAGCACAATGATTTTTTTTTAATAATTCAAGAACAAAATAGGTCAGTGTCAAGAATTTTTTCTTGTATAACAGCAGAACAAATCATTTTTAATTCACTAGGAAAGGTAATCTTTGATTACCTAAATATTTCAGTAAAGCAAGCAGGTGCTGGGGACAACAGAGTAGGGTTTTGTTTTTTGCTTTTTAAATGTATTCATTTTTAACACTTTCTTAACATTTAACATTTTCTCACAGGTTTCTGAACTAAACAAACATCACCTATGGATCCAGAACAACAAGCTGCAAGAGATGATGTGCACATATAATTACAAATAATCTTACATTAGTTTCTATATTATAGTATCCAAATCTCCTTTTGCAATGCTGTCAGGGAATCCTATTTGTGTGTTTACAAGATGTGAGATATAAAGTCCCACCATGTTGCAAAAAATGTTCCAGGGTTTCCTTTCCTCCGGATATACAAGGTTTGCGGGGGGGGGGGTGTAAGCTCAGCAATTACTAACGTCCACATGTTTTTTTATTCCACAGAGACAGCTGTAAGATTTTAAAAATGTTGTTCATTGTTGTGCTTTGGATATTCTGGCTGCTGCCAGCATCTCGGTCATCAGTTCTTCAGAGTGGAATTGAATCATAGCATCACCTCATACGTTCGACAACAGTATAGTTTTATTGTTTGTCTCCTGAAGATTTTAAGCAGAGGCTGCTTTATTATTTTATTTTTTAACCAGATAAAGAGCACCAAAGTAATTAGTTTTTTCAGTCTGCCAAGTACACTAGTTTTCCATGTCTAATAAAAAAAAGACTGCCCCAAGAGAATTCACTGTAACATTATGTGGTTACTAATTTCTTACTTATTCTAGGTGAGATCCAATGTAGTAAAAGTGGGTGTCCACTTAGGATATGGCACTTCTTGCTCTCTTCCCCCTTGCAGCCTTTCGAGTGCCCTTCAAAATTTGCTCTGGGGGTTTGGGGGACCACCTGGAACAGATTTTGGGGCTGCATGGGGACTAGACAGCAGAGCAGAGAAACTGTAAGTTTTGTAATGTAGGCAGATTTCCTATGTGCAAGCAGGCAGATATCGTTGGATAACATCCTCTGCTATCAATCACACACACAAATATCAGTCCTGTTGAGAGAACCCCACAGGATTGCCCTTCTCTGAACTACTTCTGGGACCCTTTCTGCACTTTAATCTTCCTGCTCAATTCAAGTGAAGCCTAAGAGATGTGGGGAAGAAATTATTAGGGTGTGCTTTGGAGCCTCATGGCTGCACTGGATTGCTAAATTGATGTGAGAATGTATCCATTCTTAGAAATACATTTTATGCTTTTTGCTTCTTTAATATCTCTGTGCCAGTTATGTATTAAAAACTATACTCCAGATAAATTGTTGGTTAATGTGCTGAAACAGTTTCTTGTTCTCATAATTTAGAGCTATAAATGCACCTCTATTCACCTTTCCTGCCCCGATAGCTCACATGTGTGCCTCTCAGCATAAATACTTTATTGTCCAAGGACAATTATAAAAGCTGGCATGAGAGGGTGAACTCCTGGGAAAGGAGAGATTAAAAAGCTCCCTTACGGATCCTTATTAGAGCAACAATTGGAGCAGTGATGCAGAAGTTTACAAGCCTCAGCAAGGAGCAACACAAACTAATTAGAACAGAAATAAATGACATTATGCATGGCCCACTAAGTGTGTGTGGACATAAAACTAAACAGTGACCTAGGTGTAATAAGAGTTTATTTGCTACATTACATTCCTATTATTGCAGAGCTGATTCTTCCATGAGTGATCATTGTTTGGATGCTCCTGCTGCACATAAAGGTTAAAGAAGCAGCTATTATTTTCTAAAACTACAGGTAGTGCAATAACTTGGGCAGCTAAAGCATGTTCGTATGTAATCATATATAAATTTGATTTTTTTAAAAAAAAGAACTCTCTCAAAAAAATACACACACAAATGGAAGTTCAACCTTTCATAATGCTGGTGTAACATTAAAGAGCAAATGTGTCTGAGCTATGTGTCTCAGCTGTAATCTTCTGTGTCCTTGGTTCAGTGATGAGTTCCAATCTGCTAGCCTCAGCTCCTGATCAGTATTCTGTGTATTATTATCTATACACGGTTAGGGCTCTTTTGTGAGACACTACTCACTGGTATAGAGTATTGATATAGAGTACTGGCACTGCTTGTTTTTGCTGCCCACAGCAGCCATTTTATGCTGGCACACACGGCACTTTATGCTGGCACACAGGAGAACTGGCACCTCATTTTTTTTACCTAGAAAGCACTGTTGCTCTGAGTGGTGTGAGATTCCAGGAGCTCCAGGCTCTTTCAGGGTTTGTGTTTCTTGTTAAATCACGCACAGCAGACACTGTGGTGTCTTTATGGTACACGGTTTATTTACACATATATACAACCTGAGCGTATGATGGAGAGGTTCACAGCATTAACACCCCAAGAAGGTCCTGCTTCTCCCATAGACACAGCCTTGGATTCCAGTAGAAATCAGGCCTGGCTCTCTGCCTTTCCAGCCCAGTATATTATAGTATAGTATCAAAAAATAAATATATTTGCAAAGTATGGGTAGATATCTTTTCAAAATGCTGTGTTCTATGTTACAAATCAAGTACTGCTAGGAATTGTTTCTTTTTGTTTTCCAGTGTATTTCTTATCAATAAAAAATTGGTGTGGTATAAGCCAATTTTTATTCAGAAAGTGTGGATCAGAGAAAAAAGTTTGAGAACCACTGCTTTAGTTGCTCATTCATTGTTGGTTCAAATCAAATAAAAAAGCAAGGACATGTTTTTAAATATTATCTGTTTTTAAATATATTAAAACTAGTATGGAAGAACTAATGACATAAGTTACAGTATATCTAGTGTAAATTAATAGTGCAATTCTATATCTATTTACTCAGAATTAAACCTCATTCAGTTCAACTGGACTTACTCTCAGATGTATATAGAATTGCAGCCTAAATTTCCACAGTAAAATATTTCCTGGAATTATGATTTCAGTTCTGCGGGTGGCTTTGAACAGCATATAGCAAGGCTTTGAATGTTATGGGAAATAACCATTTACACTTGGCAATGACAAAACATTTAAGGAAAAACCAATAATCTCTCTCTTTCTCTTAATAGAGTTTTATGCAATTCTAAGCAGACAAAAGACAGGTCAAACCTTTTGTTCTACTAAAATACATGAAAAGTTGGGTTCCCTCAAATGCCAAAAAATAGACATCTGAGCACTATTTTATCACCATGGAACAACCTGGCCATGTTTGATCCAGTTTAGTATTTGAACTTCCCTATGTTGAAATTTACCTTTTGCTTGTTTCTTGAGACTACAAAAGCATGTTTTATAAGCAAAGGCAAGAAATCTGAAGTATTTTTAACCTAAATTAGATAAGAATGTCTAATCTACTGTAGACTTTGTAAATGGCCTTGGTGATTTTAATGAAGGTTCTCTTGGGAGAAGGAAAAGGAAATCCCTAATAAATTGTGCTGTGCATAGTGAAGATAGCAGATAGTACTGAGACGCTAGTCAGCTGTTACATGTCAAAATGTACTGCCCTTCTGTTTATTATAAAACTGCTGTCACTGACCACTTTAGTACTTTCTCACACATTTAATGGAAGCAGGGGCTGTTTAAGAAAGTTGCTAGATTGTTGGTCAGTTGCATTTGAGTGATGACAGAATTTCTTCCTATGAGGTGAAGGACAAAAGAAAGATTTGCTTATATCAAGAATGCTGCAGACTGATGAATATGCTGAAATGGCATGCAACGTGCTTGAAATCCAAAAGCCAAGTTCAGGAACAAACATCTTCAAAGAATAATGGTTCATGGGAATAAAATGGAACAAGAGTTCTCATGATGTGATATCTTCCTAAGGAGGTGGGATAATTGCCAGGGGAGCAGCTAACTCCCTCTGGTCCTTCTTTCTATTGGTAATAGCCCTGACCTGTAGTCCACTAATACCACAATAAGAAAAAGTAGGCTCTGTGTGTTTCCACAACTGATGCATAGATTAGCAGTGTCTGAACCAAATTTTATAATGTTGTGTAGAATGTTATTGTCCTAAGATTTAGGGAACGTAGTTTGTGTAACATTTAGTGGGAAAAAATGTTCTCTACTAAATCATGTTTGCTTTGTCTTAACTGGAAAGATAAAGCAAAACTATTTTGAGTTGACTAGGCTTGGCTTTCACTTGGTGGACACCTACCTAGTTGGGGAGCAGATAAGGGTAGCCAGGATGCTTAGGAACTTAAGAATCAATGGTCTCTGTTACGAAGTACATTTCTGGTCTCACTGCAGTGGAGCAATACTAGAAAACAGCAATGGCAAGATACCTTTCCACCATTATACTGAGATTGCTTCTGGTGACCTCCCTCTCAGTCCCTATTCAAAGAAAGGGAGGCCTAAAGACCCTGATGTTGGGAAATATGGAGGGCACAAGGAGAAGGGGACGACAGAGGATGAGATGGTTGGATAGTGTTCTCGAAGCTACCAGCATGAGTTTGACCAAACTGCGGGAAGCAGTGGAAGACAGGAGTGCCTGGCGTGTTCTGGTCCAAGGGGTCACGAAGAGTTGGACACGACTAAACGACTAAACAACAACAGTATCCTATGGTCTCTCCGCTAAAGCCCTTCCAATTAAGCATCAGATTGCCTCCTAAATATATAGAGTAAAATTAATAAGTTAAAAGCCCTTCCATAATTGCTATTTCTTATTTAGTTTATTCAATATAATGAGAATGTAGACAATAATTCGAGGACAGGAGTGCCTGGCGTTCTCTGGTCCATGGGGTCACGAAGAGTCGGACACGACTAAACGACTAAACAACAACAACAACAGACAATAATTCCTTCCTACATGCTTACTCCATAGTTACCTATGGCTCATCATCGTAGCTTTAAATCATTCACTCAATTTCCTGAAGTTACACAAAGAACTGGAGGTTTGGATAATATTCAGATTTCCTTGTTGTCATCAGCTAGCTTTCAGCTGAAAACACCCTTTGCTTCAATGGTGATGCTGAAATATAACATCACAATGGACACTCGCTGTCTTCTTAGCCATCTTACTTCCATTTGTTTAACCAATGCTTTTTGAGAAAGGCATTATACTTGGTATTAAGGTAGATGTTTGGGATCTGTTCAACTAAATTATGGAATGTGATACAATTTAAGATTTGTAAGTCCAAAGTAAAGCATTTGCTTTTTGGAAAAGGAATAAAATCTACCGGATGAAGTAACATATTTATTCCAAACTAAAAATCGATACTGCTAAGTACCCAAGGTGAAAAGAATACAATTAAAACAAGTGAGAAATTAGAAGGAGGTTATGTGATTCCATTATGTTAAATCAACTTTTCATTTAAAGAACAAAACAATACCACATTTAGAGATAAGAGATAAAGACGAACACAGTATAGTTAACATTTATCATGGTCCTTAGATAATAGTGCCAAAAGATGCAGATCTTTGGCAACTGACATGAACCATAAAATGGCACCCCCTCCCTGCCAGGAAAGAAGGGGTAAGTGAAGATCTGCATCAGGAACAAGGGGGAAGTAATAAAGATCTGCATCAGGATCTGCTGCTCCTGTGGATCCTGCCACCCGAGGTGGTAGCCTCACTTTGCCTCATGGGTGGGCCAGCCCTGTAGATCTTTATCTGTTAATTTATTCATCAGTCGTTGCAATGAAAATGTTTCTTTACAGGACACACTGAAGATCTTGTATAGTATGACTCTAAAACTGCAATCCAATATACACTAGACTGGCTTACTTCTGTAGAGGCCTATATAATCTGCACTGTAACTGTCTAAAGCCAAGCATAAGATCCTGCTCTAGGCTTGCTCAGGCATTATGCTCCCCTCCTCTGCATTCTTGTGAAGTCTGAAAGCCAACATCCTCAGAGTAATTTACATTCAGAAGTAGTGTTGCCAGCTGCATATTTTCAAAAATGCTAATGCTAAGGAACACAGCCAGAGTAGAATCTGGTGAATCAAAGTGACTCAGGACTAAACCAACTGCTGGCATATGGGTGATGGTTGGCAGAATGTGGCAGGTCCTCATTGCAGTTTGGTAAAATCCACATTTTACTAGAAGAAGAAGAAGAAGAAGAAGAAGAAGAAGAAGAAGAAGAAGAAGAGTTTGGATTTGATATCCCGCCTTTCACTCCCTTTAAGGAGTCTCAAAGTGGCTAACATTCTCCTTTCCCTTCCTCCCCCACAACAAACACTCTGTGAGGTGAGTGGGGCTGAGAGACTTCAAAGAAGTGTGACTGGCCCAAGGTCACCCAGCAGCTGCATGTGGAGGAGCGGAGACGCGAACCCGGTTCCCCAGATTACGGGACTACTGCTCTTAACCACTACACCACGCTGGCTACTAGGATTTTAGCCTACAATACTGATACTGATTCATTGACTGGTCAGTTGTGACTGGACTAGTAAAATACCGGCAGTTTGGCAATCTTATAAGCATCTAGAAAGTGTAACAGTGACTTTCTGCAGAATGTAGGAGCACATCATTTCATGAAGAATGTAATTATGAATAAACTTTCAGGAATAACATAGAACTAGCACAAAAACGTGCACTTCTATGGGCATTAACATCCTGGAATTGCATTCCAGCACTCTGCATCCTTCTATGATGAACCCATGTTCTTTTCAGAAAAATACTAGAAAATATTTTTAGTACCAGTGCCAGGAGAGCAGCCACAGAAAACCAGGCTTGATAGTGTATTTTAATGTCATTTTAATTTGTTTTTATTATGAAGAATCAGGGCATATCCTGGTGGGTTGAGATGGAGTCAATATAGACTCTTACAGAGCAGAGGTGGGACCGGTGTGGGAAACCTCTGGCCCACACACCAAACTTGGCATGCAAGGGGTGAAGCTGTTTGGGCTGTGAAGCTGTTTTTCCTAAATCATACCCAAATCCCGACTGCTCCTTTGCTGGAGCAAGCTGTGCTCTCAACCCCACCCCACATCACAGACCCTCCAAGTGTCCCTCTTTTCCAGGGATAGTTCCAGATTTACAGAAACCGTCCTGGTTTCTGATTTGATCGCAGGATGTCACAATTTTCCTTAGGATGTTCCTATTTTCATCAGAGAAATGTTGGAAGGTGTGGAAGGGTGTCCCTATTTTCAAAAGAAAAATGTTGGAGGGTTTAGAGTTATGTGACCCCCGAGCCAAAGAGATAAATGATAACTATACAGCCTTCAGAAGAAGGGATTTTTGTGTTTGTGTGTGTGTTTAATGTTTTATTATGTTTTTATATATGTTGACAGTTGCCCAGAGTGGCTGAGGAAACCCAGTCAGAGGGGCTGGGTATAAATAAAAAAATAATTTCCAATCAATCAATCTTTCTTACGGTCCAGAGACCCAACAAATTGTTACAAAGCAATACACAATTCATACAGCCTACCGCCAGGTTAAGCAAGCATTTTGTTCAAAAGATAGGGATCATTGGTTCTTGCAACCACTGATAAAAACTTTGCCACTGCTAATGTTCTAGCATTTGTCCAGTCTTCCAATAGGAACCTTACATAGTGAGCCTCTGATTTTCCCGGGAAAGCTACCAGCAAGGGTAATATCAGTTCAGCCCTGGCTTGCTCATATTGACCCATACTGGTCTTTGAACCTCTGGAACATGAACACATTTTCCACACATCCTTACAAAGACAGAAATAAACATGTTAACCCAGGTCTCCTAGGCCCAATGAGCCACTGAATGAAGTAAACACCAGGACACCTATGACTGAATAAATTAACAGCAACTGTAAAGTCCAGTTCTGTACAAGCTGCTTATCACTTTTGTTGAAGTTTCAGGTACTAATTTTCCTTGTCACAGGGAATTGCACAGGAAAAACAAATGTAAAGTGATTTGGTAAACTATCCTTAAGTAACAATTTAAGGATGTAAAGTTTGCTTACTTTAGGCACACACTTTGGTTGCATTTTTAAGTATCTGCATGTACTTCATATTTTCATTTCTTATATTAATGTGTTGCTGAACTTATTTCAGGCATATATATAATTGTACTCTGAGATGTCAAGAGAACATCCACACTGATTTTAATGTTGCTTTGAATGTGCCTATGCTTCTGATGTGTTCACAGCAGTTGAGTATTCCTATTTTATCTATACAAAACATCACCTCAGCTACAATGGAAAGGTTAAATGTGGACAATGGGGGCCATGTGAAAATGAGAGGGAAACAGATTATTGCTGTCAGGGGCTCAGGAGCAGAGGCACAGGGAAGAGAGGAGATGGAGAGCGAAGGGGAAGAATCCGAGGGGAGCATAGGAGAAGAGGACAGTGGACTGAGGGATTCCATGAGCCTCTCCAGCGAATCGGAAGACTCACAGAAGGGGGCGCCAGTGGCCAGGGGTAGGGGGTTCCCAAGGGGAACGCCCCAGGAGCAAGGGGGCAGCAGGGCCAGTGCATTCCCCACCAGGGAGAGAAGATAAGGCAGGGCTGACCACGCCTCCATCAGAAAGTCGGACAACGGAGGAGAGGTCAGATCCGGCCAGTGTCCCGGAAGAGGGAAGCAGTGACCGAAGTAGTGTAACGGTTAGGAGAAAGGTCACTGGGTTGGCGCGAGAGGCAAGTTCAAATGTACAGGAGCGCGGGACAGCAGAGAATGAGGATTGGGAACCGGGTCCTAAAGTCCGCCGGAGGGAGGGGGAGGAGCTAAGCGACTCAGCGTTGGAAGAGTCCAGAAAGGGCAATGCCCCAGCGGGCAGGAGGACCCAGAGGAGGAGAGAGCAGCGTAAAAGGTGGAGCAGGGCTAGGATCTTAAACTGGTGTCATAGGGGAGGAGACTCAGACGGGACTTCGCCGATCTAGGGTTTAAGACGTAGGGCTGCACGCTGTGGCTTTGAAATGGAAACTGAACTTCAATAAAGACTTTTGTACATTACTACAGCCTAGCGTTGGTCCTCTGTGAGCTGGGACCTAGAGGCAGCTCTGACAATTGCATACATTGTGAAGCACCCATACGGTGTAGATTTACTGCACAGTTGTTAATACAGAAACCAGCCCTCAGTTAAAAGTAATAATAATGAAACAAGGGAAGATATTTATTATATTCTAAAAAAATGTTGAGTTAACCTTTCTCAATTGCCTATTTAAATCAAAGAAATGACTTTCTCTCCTCATAACAGACAGTGTTAAAGCCTCCTAGTTCCCTGAGTTAAACCATTTAAAGCTGGAACAGCATCAGAAGTCTCCATTGCACTCGGTAATAACTCTTAATTCTCATCACCAGGAGAAAGAGAACAAGATGCTAAGGTCATCCAGCAACACAGGTAATAAATCTCATAAAATTGGAACTTGCCTCTACCAGTTTACTGAATAAGCCAACAAAACAGTTTATTATAGAAACTCCCATTTGGGGCTGAATTATGAGCACACAATTGATGACTATAAATGAAATATATTGCATGCAATTTATAAAAGGAAATTGAGAGTCCGTAGTAACTTTTTCCATGTTTAGTCTAAAAAAGACTCCTGTAAAGTATAAAGAAGCAAAAACTCAAATAAAAAAGGAACAACATTTATTTCAGGCATATTTGTTAAGGAAATGAGACACACTTGCATCTTCATCTATAAATGTTTCAGTTCAAGTATTCAATTCTATCAAGAGCTGCCAGAGAAGGTTGCACAGCTTGGTGCTGGGAATCTAAGCTGCACATTACAATACTGGTGAAGTTAAGCCGAGTATGGGAGATTGTGGAACAAACTGTAAGTTCTGCCTTGAGTTCCCTCTCAAGAAAGGCAGGATATACCAGTAAATGAAATAGGCAAAAGCTTGTGCATATACGTGTATAGATACTAAATTATTATACACCTTATTATTCTGTTTATGTTCTTTGCCCATCTTTTTACTTGACACTACCCTTCTGCCTCTGAGCAAATTCTGCTGGAAATGTGCCATGGCTCCTTTTATCCTGCACCAGGGTAAAGGACATTTTTATTATTATCATGGGTCCAATAAAGCCTAAGTAGCAAGTTGAGGGTGTGTGTGTGTGTCCATCATTGTCAGACATCACAGGAGAGGGAAAACTTTTTGACACAGTGCCTATCCAGGCTTTGGACAGTGAGATTTCCATGGTAGCCAAAGAGGTAGGCAGTGAATCGGTGGGGCCAGCTGCACTACAGTAAGAAGGGGACTTGGAAGGACTGACCCAGGTATTTTTGCCAAGGATGCATTGCTGCCTGTCCTGGCACAAACGGATCCAGCCTACCCACCAGAGTGCATGCTGGCTCCAAGGGGAGCCAGGGAGCTGGGACATTTTTCAACTTGTGAGTAAGCTTCCAGAGTCCACATGCCACTAGAGCCAGAACAAAAGGCAGGCCCAGTGGCAAAAATGTGAAGAGCAACAGATGTAACTCTTAGGACGGTATTCAACTAAAATTTACTCAGAAGAGACCCACTGAAATTAATACACCTAATGTAGTAATAGGGGATGTTGTTGGCACTGTGGGTTAAACCACAGAGCCTAGGACTTGCCGACCAGGTCGGCGGTTCGAATCCCCGCAACGGGGTGAGCTCCCATTGCTCAGTCCCTGCTCCTGCCTACTTAGCAGTTCGAAAGCATGTCAAAGTGCAAGTAGATAAATAGGTACTGGTTCGGCGGGAAGGTAAACGGTGTTTCCGTGTGCTGCTCTGGTTCGCCAGAAGTGGCTTAGTCATGCTGGCCACATGACCTGGAAGCTGTATGCCGGTTCCTCGGCCAATAAAGCGAGATGAGCGCCACAACCCCAGAGTCGGCCACAACTGGACCTAATGGTCAGGGGTCCCTTTACCTTTAATGTAGTAATGTTCTATACACACACTCCTCTATCCAGGCAAGGAAGTAGATAGAGTATCATAGTTCAAGGGTAGATGCCAGTCTGGCATAAGAACTTGAGAAGGATGTAGAAGGAGGCAGGTGAGGAGTATGGTCTTGTTAGAAAGGCCTGGACTATATTTGTCTTCTGGGCCTGCAGTTCCTAACTTTTGTTCTGCACTATGAATTGTTAGGCTTATTTTTTACCATAAACTTAGGTCTAGCTTTCAGACATCTAGGTATCTGTGCATATAACAAAAGCACAAAGTACAACCACCTTTACTAACCTGGCACCCTGTAGATGTCTGCTGGCTAGGTCTGATGGAAATTGTAGTCCAAAACATCTGGAGAGCACTAGGTTGGCAAAGGCTGATGTACACCAATAATACTTGTTGGACTACTTTGTGAGTTGAGTGCAGTATTGCTTGCATCTCTGTATCTCTTGTCCTTGTTACTGTCTTCTATATTTGGTCAGTAACTAATTACAGTGGTAATGGGACGCGGGTGGCGCTGTGGGTAAAACCTCAGTGCCTAGGACTTGCTGATCGTATGGTCGGCGGTTCGAATCCCCGCGGCGGGGTGAGCTCCCGTCTTTCGGTCCCAGCTCCTGCCCACCTAGCAGTTCGAAAGCACCCCTAAGTGCAAGTAGATAAATAGGAACCGCTTTATAGAGGGAAGGTAAACGGCGTTTCCATGTGCTGCGCTGGTGCTGGCTCGCCAGCTGCAGCTTCGTCACGCTGGCCAAGTGACCCAGAAGTGTCTTCGGACAGCGCTGGCTCCCGGCCTCTTAAGTGAGATGAGCGCACAACCCTAGAGTTGGACACGACTGGCCCGTACGGGCAGGCATACCTTTACCTTTACTAATTACAGTGGTACCTCGGGTTACGAACTTAATTTGTTCCAGAGGTCCATTCTTAACCTGAAAATGTTCTTAACCTGAGGTAACACTTTAGCTAATGGGGCCTCCTGCTGTCGCCGCGCTGCCACCGTGTAATTTGTGTTCTCATCCTGGCACAAAGTTCTTAACCCGAGGTACGACTTCCAGGTTAGCGGAGTCTGTAACCCGAAGTGTTTGTAACCTGAGGTACAACTGTATTTAACAGGGAGCTAAGGGAGCTGACAGGGTGAGCTACAGGGCCTCAAACCGCTTACTCCCTCAAGAAATTAGCCACAGCCAAAGAGTTCTTTAGTCCTATCCTCTCCAATATTATTGTTATTTATTAATGATGATGATGATATGCACAGCAACAGAGGTATTATCAAAGTCCTCCCCTTATGGACTTCAACTATGAGCTTTTTCTGTTCTAAGTACATATGATGTACACTCATTTTCCTACACATGCTTTCATAGCTTAGCCTTAACAAGGTTTACAGGGAAGTCTTGTGGCTTAATTGTCATGCTGGAAGTTTTACTGCTTGGTCTGCCCCCAGTTCACTCAGGAGCTTATTTGAATTCTGACTTGCTCCCAAGTAAGTATGCTTGGAATTGCAACCATAGTTTCATAGAGAGCAAAAAGTGATAATGGTAGTGTATAAAACACTTTAAAAAAATAATAATTATTGAACAAGTTTAACAAATCAAATTATAAATCAATATAACCAAGTACATTTCCCCCTTTTCCCCCCTCCCTCCCTCTCCCACCGTCCAAAGACTTCCCTCAGCTCTCCTCTCTGATTTGTTTATACATGTTATTCTCTGCATGTTGTAAAATTGTACATATCATTACCTTATCTATCATATATTCTGCTAATAAATTTGTGGATGTTTATTCAAAACCTGCCAGAGTCCAAATCCTTTTGTTGTCTCTTTAGATAGTTTGTAAAAAGTTCCCATTTTTCCTTGAAGTTACTGTTGTCCTTCTCACATAGTTTATATGTTAACTTTGCCAACTCCACATAGCTCATCAGTTTTTCTTGCCATTGTTCTTTCATTGGGATTTCCTCGTTCTTCCATCCTTGTGCTAACAAGACGCTGTTGTAGCATACATAAATAAGCTCTTTATTTTTCTTGGCAGGTCTTGTCCTAAAATCCCTAACAAAAATGCTTGTTTTTTTTACAAATGTCATTTTAAACATTTTTTTCAATTCGTTATATATCATCTCTCCAATTTTTTAACCTCTCTACATTCCCACCACATGATACAAAGTACCTTCTTTTTCTTTACATTTCTAACATTTACTTGACCCAGTTTTGTACATTTTTGCCATTTTTACTGGTGTGATATACCATCTATACATCATTTTCATTTAGTTTTCATTCAAAAGAGAATAGTCTGTAAATTTCAAATCTACCTTCCACAGCTTTTCCCAATCCTCAAATTGTATATTATGTCCTATATCTTGTGCCCATTTGATCATAACTGATTTGACCTCCTCGTCTTTTGTTTCCCATTCTAGCAGAATACCATATGCTTTCTTCAGCAGCTTCACTTCTTCTATAACCTCCTTTTGAAATCTAGAGATTGTATAGCTAAACCCTTTTGTTATCACAAAATAAAAAAATTCCTTCCAGTAGCACCTTAAAGACCAACTAAGTTAGTTCTTGGTATGAGCTTTCGTGTGCATGCACACTTCTTCAGATTATGATTTCCTCATAATCTTTTAATTTCCATTTTCCTTCTTGATCTCTCAGTAAATCTCTATATGTAGGCCACTTCCCCTTTTTACCAAGTGGTTTGAGTAACGAAGCTTCAATTGGTGATAACCACCAAGGTGCTTTTTGTTCTATTAAATCTTTATACCTCTCCCGCATGATCTCCTGATTATATGATTGTAAAATCCTTTATGTACTTTCCCTTTCCCATACCATAAGTACGCATGCCATCCATATTTCTTATCATGACATTCCAAATCTAATGCTTCTTCCTTTTCCAGTTTTATCCAGTCCCTAATCCAGACCAAACATGCAGTCTCATAATACAATTTGAGATCTGGGAGGGCAAAGCCTCCTCTTTCTTTTGTATCTGTAAGTATCTTATGTTTAATCCTTGGCCTTCTGCCCCCCAGACAAACTTGCAAATATCCTTTTGCCATCTTTTGAGGCAATCATCCTTAACCATTACTGGGACTGTTGGAAAAGAGCATTTTCGGCAACACATTCATTTTTATTGCTGCAATTCTTCCTAGTAGGGAAAGGTTCATTCTACTCCATATTTCTAAATTCCTTTTTATCTCGGACCATACTTTTTCATAATTGTCTTTATACACATTTATATTTCTTGCTGTTAACCATATCCCTAAATGTTTTACTTTTTATGGATTTCTATCTCAATACTTTGCACCAAATCATTTTTCTCTTCTTCTTTTAAATTTTTAACTAATAACTTGGTTTTATTTCTATTTAATTTGAATCCTGCCATTTCCCTAAGTTCTTGGATTTTCTCTATTACTCTAGGGAGAGTGTGTTTTTTTTGGATCTTCTATGGTAATTACTAGATCATCAGCGAAGGCTTTCAACTTAAATTCATTTTTTCCAGTTTTTATCCCTTTAATCTCTTTATTCACTCTTATATTTCTTGCAAGTACTTCCAGAACCAGGATAAATAATGGTGATAGCGGGCACCCTTGCCCAGTTCCTTTTTGTATTTTACATTCATTCATTATCACCTGATTTACAATTAATTTAATTAAGAGAAAGTATAAAAAGAACTTCAAAGAAGATGATGAGGCATAGAGAAGAGTAATCAAGAAAAAGATAAAAGATGAGAAAAGAAAGTGAAGTAATAGATGCCTGTGGAGAGAGATGTTATAACTGTAATGATCTAGAGTTGCCAAGACTTCTGCTCTGCAGGATTCTGAGCTGGATTTGGTATGTAGGTGTGTGTGTATGGTTTTTGGGGGGAGGGCTGCATCTATAAGTATATCTTGGTGGTGTTGGACAGGAAGAGGCCTCAGGAATTTCAGTCACATTGTTCCTGTTTTTGATGAAGAACTGGCTTTGGTGTAAATACTTTGTGGCTTAGCTGGTTTGTGGAATGCACTGCTGTTTTAGATACACATATCCAGGAATGACCTCTAGCACCACCTTTAAAATTAAACTTATTATGGATTTTAAAGTTAGAATAGGTAGCATAAAATAAAAATAACAGCAATGCCAATTCAGAGCTAATAACATAGATAACTAATAACACAGAGCTAATAACCCCGCAGATTTGTAATCTTGTGATTAAGAAAAAGGCAGCGCCACAGGCACATTCTTTTCCTTAATATTATAATATATATTTGCTTGCACTGCAGTATACGTTATTCATATATCCAGCAAGGAACTTAAAAACTATATAGTAAGAAAGAAAACCAAATTACTAGCGTGTGCCTGCTTTTTAATCACCAACAATAACGTGGAAGCAAAGGTGGTTTGAAATTAAGCTTAAAAAAATAGTTTAGAGAATGTTCTCTAACACCTGGATTTCTTAGAAGGAAATATTCCTTTGATGAGCCTCCATAAAACCCAGGGCGCTTTATTAGGTCATTGCAGAGACTCTCTACTCGCAGGCAATTTAACTCCTTGAACTTTGCTCTGCAATTATTTGGCTGTTTGCAAAGAACCTCCTCGCTTTCCCCGAGCCCTCCATCGAAAGAGGGAATGGGGTGGCGAAGGCATGGCAATATATAAATATGGGCATTACTTTTGCCCTGCCCTTGAAGCCGAGTCTAAAGAAAGAGGAGGAAGGAAACGAAAGCAAGGCAACGCAATGCCGCCCGTAAATATTGCGCCTCAGGAGACGGCGGGGCCACATTGACGAACGGAGCACAAAGGCGAGCGCCTCAGAGCCTCGCGCTTCCGCTGTGTAGCCGGGAGGAGGAAAGCGGGAGAAGGCGGAGTTGGCGCCGGGACTTGGCTCCGCTCCCACCCAACCCTCGCCCTCGCCTCTTCCCTCCCTCAGCGACTCAGGAGCGTCTGCGCCGTTGAACTCTAGCTGCCCGCGCGCTATAAAGTTAAGGGCCGAGCCGAGGGCGAGCACTCCGCTCGGCTGAGGGGCGGAAGCGGCGAGCTTTTCCCGCTCTTTCCAGCCCTCTTTTTCCAGCCGCCTCCCTTTGGAGCCATGGCGTGCGTGGAAAGATGCCGCTGCTGCACGGGCAGCCGGCGGCAGAGCAGCATCCTCTACAATATCCTGAAAAGCGAGGAGCAGCGGCAGCAGCAGCGGCGACAGGCGGGAAGCGAGCAGCCGCCTCCTCCTCCTCCACCACCGCCGCCGCCTCCTCCACCGCTTAGTCCGGGCGGGCACGCGGCGTGTCCCGGCTGCTCGTGCGGCTTGCAGAAGCGCGTGGCTCTGCAGAGCCCGCAGGTGGCGTGCAAGGCGGCTTCGGCGGTGCTGGTGAAGACGCTGCGCTTCGTCAAGAACGTGCCCAGCTTCCAGGAGCTGCCCCTGGACGAGCAGCTGGTGCTGGTGCGCAGCTCCTGGGCTCCGCTGCTGGTGCTGGGGCTGGCCCAGGACCGCGTGCACTTCGAGACGGTGGAGACCACCGAGCCCAGCATGCTGCAAAGGATCTTGACCGAGAAGCGGGCCGAAGAGCAGAGGCAGCAGCAGCAGCAGCAGCTCCAGCACCGGCAGCGGCGGCAGCCGCAGCACCATTTCCTGCTGCTGCACAAGACCCAGGAGAAGCTGGCGGCGGCGACCTGTGGCAGCAGCAGCAGCAGCAGTAGCAGTAACAGCGGCAGCCCGAAGCTCCCGTCGGCAGAGGAGATCGAAGCCATCCAAAGCTTCCTGGGCAAGTGCTGGAGCCTGGACATTACCACCAAGGAGTACGCCTACCTCAAGGGGACGGTGCTCTTCAATCCGGGTAAGCGCGGGGAATTTGGCGGGAAAGAAGCGCGGGGAGTTGGGGGCGAGACATGGGTCACGGCTAGCTTCTTTTCCCACCATCCGCACTACCATCTTAGCACAGGCACCACCTGTTGTATTTCTTCAGCTGGTTTCCTCCTGCCAAGTAGCTACGAATAGCACAGAAGCTCTGTTTAAAAAGCCTGGGGTTGTTTTTTTTTCGGGGGGGAATAGGTGTCGTGGTAGTTGGTCCTGCCTTCTTGAGCCTTTACTTCTAAAGCTAAGAAAGTAAATGCCTTGCTTGAACATAACCTCAGAAGGTGAATTAGTGTGATGGCAACTCAAGTTTTGTTTTGCTGAGACTCTGGAAAGTCTTAGAGCAGTGGTTCCCAACATTTTTTTTGGCCATACTCCACCTAAGCACCCCCCCCCCCCCCGGACATATAATTCTTACTATTCAAAAAGAACTCCAATTCAAGGGGAGGAAGACTAAAAGGCCATTAACTGTTAATAACTTGTTCTTGAATTGGTTCCCTTAAAAATCAAATTGCCCCTCTCCTCCGCGTTGGGAACCGTGGTCTTCAAGGGTTTTCATTGCGCTAGCGACAGGCAGACTTGACAAGAAAGGGGAAAGCGTCAGAACTCTCTCTACCTGTTCTGCTCAGGGAAATTTCCCCTCCCCTAAAATATGGGCTATGTAATATCCTCGGTGAGTAACAAAAGTGCAATAAAGCATACTAGTAGGCTCGGCTTTTGGGGGAGAGAGAATAAAAACAGTTTCCATGTGCTCTTTTAGTTTCCTGTTGCTTAGCCTGGCAGAACAGCATCCAGTTTTATGTTAAGAAAAACAGACTGTACATGGAGCTCTCCCCCCCCCCCCATAAACCTGTTTAATCCTGGGCTGCAGAGCTAAGAATAACTTCATTTTGTCATCTCTTTCTCTCCTTCAGAATTTCTTATAAAACAGGGATTCTGAAAGACCCTTGTGAGCAAAGTTTTTCTTGTGCTCTAGAAACTCCCTGTGCTCTGATCAAGTACTGTGGTGTTTAAGGGTAGATTGTGTTTTATTAGGTATTAAATATATAGATTCACTTAGGGACTGAATGATTGTACTGAATTGTAAGGAAACATGTTCAAGTACCTCATTTTGAAACGTTCTAAAAAGTTATTTTCAGGGGAAATTGCTACTTTGACCATTAAACTAACACATCTAGTGGATACTAATAATTAACATGTAATAATTTATACTAAATAAATAGCAATGTAGAAGAAAGGAGAAAGAAAGGAAATTATTGGTAATTATAAAAGGGTCAAATGAATTAAGCACATTTTAAAAATGGTTTAAGAAGTCAGAACCAGAGATGCTGCCATAAGGCATTAGAAAATATTTACATTACATTCAGAGCTTTTTTATTTGCATTGTAGAACCTTGGAAGTATGGCTGTCTGCAGCGCACATTTTAATATGAATGATAATGGCTGTCAACAGGTTGTGGGCTAGCCTTCTTTTCTCTTTTGCCCTGCCATGCTATCTTTGTCAATTTGTGAACATTTTTCTAAAAGCACGTTGGTGAGTTTTATAACTGATAGGTTTAGACATATTTGTTAGAGGAGTTAATAAATTTTGTAGAAAGTGTCATTTGTTCTTGGTAGTGGGTGGGCGTGTCCTCTGTTCCCTGAAATGAGCATGAAAAATTCCATTTTGTAAAAAGAAATAGAGTTGTACACTTCAAAACATATGCTTCATGTATTGTGTTTATATTCTTATAGTAGTATGATGACTATCAGACTTGTCTTGCTACTAAAAGTTCAGTGAAGTACTTGTTTGTTCTCCGTTAATTCCGATTACTTTCCAGCCATTTTGCACAATGGAGTAAGTCACTTCCAATTGTGTATATTGCAGATAAAAAGGTATTGTGAAGAGAGGACTTAATGTTCATGTGTTTTCTTTTTACCCTTCTAGATCTGCCTGGGCTGCAGTGTGTACAGTACATCCAGGGACTGCAGCAAGAAGCACAGCAAGCCCTAAATGAACATGTCAGAATGATTCACAGAGGGGACCAGACTAGATTTGCCAAACTGAATGCAGCTCTGTCTATGCTCGGATCTATTAATGCTAATGTTATTTCCGAACTTTTCTTTAGGCCTATCATTGGAACAGTGAATATGGATGACATGCTGTTGGAGATGCTTTGTGCAAAATTATGAAGCCATGTGTGAATTATAACTACATAATAGAGCAATCCAACATGAAATGTCCCACAACAGAGTAGTGTAAAGTATTGTAAAATAAACTAACTTATTGTTTTTACATAGATAGTATTTTTGTATTCAGTAATAAAATATTATTTGAGTGCTCTTAGCTTTTATTAAATACTCATACCTTGAAAAGTTCCAGCAACATATTGCAGCCCTTAAAAAAAAGAAAGAACTGTGTAATCCAATGCATGTTACTTCTAAGTAAGCCCCATTGTGTTCAGTGGAGCCTACTCTGGGCAAGTGTGCATAGGATTTAAGCCACAAAGTGCAACTATACATGTTTACTGGAACTAAGTCCCACTATATAGTCAGTGGAACTTATTCCCAGGTAAGTGTGCATAGGATTTCAGTTTAGTTTCCAAAGCAGAGTGAATTTTCTTTGGTATATCTTTAACTGAAACTTAAGATCTGTGTATTGTGTTCAAAATAGGAAGTCTCTCTTTTCCGTTATGTCATTCATTGTTATGATCCTATATTCTTGGAACGCATGCAAGACCAAATATGGTGTAATGTTCTACCTTTTCGTATTTATCCTGACAAGTTATTTCATAATTTTTTTACTTAAGGGACTTTGGATAGACTTTATTATATCAGGAGAAGTTGGAATCCCTATAGCAGTGTTTGTATCAGGTCAAGGGGTGAAGAAGATTGTTTTCACTACACAAGTTATTTTAAAGTCATACTGTTTGCATTTATGTAGACTGCAAAAAAGCCTGATATGTAAGTGTTGGCTGCAAGAGATTCAATACCATGTATATTTGAAGCTGGAACCAACTCTATCCTGTAAACACAGTAAATTGTAACAAAGTTGTAAGAATTGTAAATTAATGCAAACAATTTATTTTTTTCTTGCATGTTGTCTACATAGGCTGAGTCATTTATCATAAACTTGTGGACAAAAGCATCCTTGAAATCAGTGGCGTTAATCTAAAAGTTGAATCATTGTTGCAAGGATTAGAATATTTATGCACTTCTCTTATTTTGTCTTAAAAACATCACATGCTGTTTCTGTTTGCAAACAAATTTCCTTAATTCTATGTCAGTTTACATGGTGCAGTCACCTTCCAACACAAAACTTGATCATATACCGGTAATTGGTGAACCTTTTTCCAGGTTTCCAAACTACATTTGTGCTTCCTATAAATACACCAGAGTAAAGTCACTATAAGCTAGATGCAGTAATTAATGGATAGGGAACAAATAATGCATTAAAAATACTGCTATAGTTATGTCACATGATTTATTGTTGTAAATAATGGGACAGCGAGAGAGCTGAGAAGTTGTGCATCTTCACTCAGGGTGAAGAAAATTCACAACATTAAATTTAAAACCTTACATTAATGGACAAGTGTCATTTTCAATATTGTTAACACCACATAGATACATGCTGCATATTGCTGTTCTGTGCTGCATCCAAATCTACTGAGTGGTTTTAGAAAAGGACTAAAGTTTCTGTTTGGAACAGAAAGGAAGAAAGAGAATGCAAAATGACTAAATTTTGTAACTAAGTACATTTGTGTAGGTGTGATAATAATAGAAAACCACTAGAATATGTACTGCAGACCTGCAAAATATGTGACTCCTGAAACCAAATGCTCTCCATCAGCCATGGGTAACATGCAACCAGGGAAATAAAATGTTTGCTGACAGCTTGAGATCGGGGTGATTGAGCACGAGGAAGACTGATAAATATCTCACAAGTTTGACAGGCATTGATGGAAGTTTTTTTAATTGCATACAAATGCACAAAGATTAGGTAGATGTCCCTGTAATGAACATATGTTTTCTTATTAAATTTAGGGTTAGGGTCTAACTCTGGATTTGTGTAGGGTTTACTCCTTAGCCTTTTCTTTTCCCAAAGACATCTCTCAAGGCAGCAGAGGTTTAGGAACAGTTTTCCTTCTAGATGGGCTACTTTCCCAGGTTGATAAGACCCATCTGCCCCATATTATGTTGCTGTTAATTAGACATCCTGAAACCTGGACAAAGTTCCTCCCAGCTAGCACATAGAATACTGTAATTAATATGCATATGTTGATAACTTGCTCTTATAATTTACCATTCCAGCAAGAAAGTGGCATGCAACATTTTATAATACAATAAATAGGAATTATAACCCTGGCATTGGTGGGTTACAAAGGGGGAGACGGGGAGACACATTCACCTCTGTCCTATAACAGAAACTAATGAGTATCAGCTGACTTACACACAGATTGGGACCCTATACACACTTATCTGGAAGTCTGAAATATATTGAGCTTACTCTGGAATAGACATATATGGGTTTGTACTGTCGGCTACTCTGTGAAACTGGAATCTGCACACAGTAGGGTAGTGCTCTATGCCTCTAGCAAACAGAGTTGTGTTCATGGTTCCTGATGCTGGGCTATGAACCATACATGCAGCATATGGTCCCTGCAAATTGACATGATATTCAATATACACTTTTCTCATTAGTGCTATAAACATCTTGCAGTGCAGATGCCTCTGTACGGTTGGCTGCAATCCAAACAGGTATGCTCAAGGGCTTGGATATTACCTTTTTCCCTTTGAATGGCAGAGCCCATATATCACAAACTGTATTGCAGTTGGTGTGTGCATGCGTAGGCTGTTAAAGAAACTCAAGCCCAAACTTGCCATGGATACAGGGCACTCGTGGTTCTTTTCATCTTGGCCCTAGATGAATTCAATTATCTCTGGGCTGAGTCCATTGTCTCATGAAGCTCTGGTATAAAAGATACAATGCACTACAGTAATACCATTATTAAATATAAAATACACTCTATGCTCAAATCTAACAAATAGTAGAAATCCATGCAGCTTGTAACAAAAGGTCACTTTAAAATCTAATTCTTACTAAAGCAAGATTAATGCAATACAGCACATAGTTTGTCTTTTAAAATAGTAACACTTCCCTCCCTTGTTGCAGTCCTCATGAAAGTTCCCCTGACCCATGCTGCAATTAGCTATGGGTTCTGGGTGAGAGGAAAGCACCCATTGACTAATTTGTTTGGCTTGAAAGGAATATACAGTACAGTGGTACCTCAGGTAACATACGCTTCAGGTTACATATGCTTCAGTTACAGACTCCGCTAACCCAGAAATAGTGCTTCAGGTTAAGAACTTTGCTTCAGGATAAGAACAGAAACCGTGCTCCGGCAGCACGGCAGCAGCAGGAGGCCCCATTAGCTAAAGTGGTGCTTCAGGTTAAGAACAGTTTCAGGTTAAGAACAGACCTCCGGAACGAATTAAGTACTTAACCCAAGGTACCACTAATTTCTTTCCCTGCATGCTAGGAGCCTTATGAAAATTGGCTCCATCTTCATTAAATAAGCAAAAACCACGGATGTGATTGCCAACTATGCATTTAGCATCACATGTAGTAAGGCTGTTACTTATGAAAATTATGTGACAACTAGCTTGGGGGAACTCCAACATCCCCCTCTCCAAACCACTAAGCTACCTCATGCATGGAGACTGTTGAAAAATGGGACAGATGCTATGCTAACAGAATCCCTATCCTGTTCTAAGCACCTACCATAATTTCAGAAAACCACACTCACAACATGGCACAAGGTGAATGGACTGGTCAGGGCAATAGAATCCTGGTAGACCACCATGCCATCCCTACATCCCTCAGACTGACCCTGCTTCTGCCCATAAAAACCAAGTGGACATAACTTAGACCAATTTACCACACACAGACTTTCATTCACTCTCTGTGACATGCACCAAGTAAGCATGTTCATAAATTGCTAGCAGTTTCAAATAAACTCCAGTTGATTTTTAAAAACACTACAATCAGACCAGATGCTACTTGTAAATAATACCAGTAATTAGAGAAAGTCCAGGGAACTTCCTCAAATGATGTGTTATTAAAAATGCCAGATTGTACAAACAGCTAACTCACCCAGAAATGCAACCCAGTGCAACCCAGTGCTAGGCATGTATACTCAGAAGCAAGTCCACAGAATTAAATGGAATTTATTTCTAGGTAAGTATGTTTAAGATTGCAGCCTTCATGTATAATTCCAAACAACATATAAAGCATCCCATAAAACTAATTGTGTAAAAGGATGACATAGAGAGGTTTGGAAAAATAACCCTGCTCAAGGACAGATGTACTTTTCTCTAACATCAGTTCTGAAATGTCAAAACAGAAATGCCTGGGATTTCTGATAAGTAAACCCTGCTTCCTTCTGATTCATTCTGGCTCCTTTTCAATTCTTTCCAGTTTCTGTCTCCCACACTGTCTTCTGACTCATGAACTCAAATTCTGAAAGCTATGGCCTCTAATTTCCCACCAAATAATGTGGGAAAGGTCCTATACATCAGAGATGGCTAACCCTTGGGCCAGCCCTCTGGGGTTCACATGCTAGCAGCCTGTGAGAACAGAATGCTGCCCAGCATTTGATCTGATCCAGCAGCACTCTTATGATGGCAGTGGCAGTAATCGCCCCACTTGGTACTTTTTTTCACAACACTGAGATAGAGTGGCTAGTGTTATGTTGCTTTCAGCACCCCCAGCCATCCCTGCCATTGCTGCCAGCCTCTGCACAACGTCTGGTAAGCAGGGGCGGGGTCTACCAGGGTGGTACTGGATGATGGCATGAGGCGATACTTTGGCCACTGTGGTATTGTGTCTTCATACTCTTAGCATCTATACTTTGGCAGACACCTTTTATTAGGTGTATACTGACAAATGTTGATTTCTAAATAGTGTTTCCAGAGTACATTTTAGGCCTTTCAAGCTAAAGGTAACATCTTCACATGTTATTTAACAATCCTAGCCTCTATAGCCTTTGTTAGAAAACAGCTGTTGTACATTCTTCCAAACAGTGGCTGTCAAGGTTGAAACGAACATAATACCAGTGTCCTCCTTTTCTAATCACAAAGTTATTCACAGTAGAAGCTTGACATTTTTTTCCTGTAAATAAATTTGAGATAGTTAAAAAGGGGAGTAATTTTTATTGAAAAGGCTTTTTGTGTCTTGCCATCTGCTTAAAAAAAATAAACAAAGTAGCTTATATGTTCAGGAAGCTTTTTCATTGGCTTTCAGATTTCTGTTAAACCTATGAGATGTAGATCTGTTAACATATCTTAAATGCAGAATAATGTAGTTTCAAATATGATCCCCAAGGCCTTGCTGTGATTTTACAATAGCTATATAACTAAGAAGCGCCACATAGTAACTAGAACATGAATAAAACTGCACCAATTATTCTGTGCATCTGAGGATGGGAGTACTTCATCTAGTGGATATTCTTGGTATTGCAGTTAATGTTTTAACATTTTTCAAGAAACCTCATGTGAAAAATGCTTACATTTAACATGCCACCCAAAGCGATAGGTGATAATTGGAGAAATATATTTGTTGCAGAAAAATTACACTGTAGATTACACATTATCCTACACATTATCCTATTATAAAAATTCATATGGAAGTAAAATATAAAATGGATTAGTTATGAGAATAGCTACCAGGTACTGTCCTTACCGGGGACGCAGGTGGCGCTGTGGGTTAAAGCCTCAGCGCCTAGGACTTGCCGATCGAAAGGTCGGCGGTTCGAATCCCTGCGGCGGGGTGCGCTCCCGCTGCTCGGTCCCAGCGCCTGCCAACCTAGCAGTTCGAAAGCACCTCCGGGTGCAAGTAGATAAATAGGGACCGCTTACCAGCGGGAAGGTAAACGGCGTTTCCGTGTGCGGCTCTGGCTCGCCAGAGCAGCGATGTCACGCTGGCCACGTGACCCGGAAGTGTCTCCGGACAGCGCTGGCCCCTGGCCTCTTAAGTGAGATGGGCGCACAACCCCAGAGTCTGTCAAGGCTGGCCCATACGGGCAGGGGTACCTTTACCTTTACCTTTTACTGTCCTTACAGAACATGACAATTCTTAAAAATAAACAGCAAGGTAAACAAACTCTTTCTGACATGGTTTTTTAACATTAATTCATCCAAGTGAGATTTTGAGTTCTGCCAAACTCCTGGAGAATAAATCTTCATGCCACAAAGTATATGTAGAGGCACATCCTGGTACACACATAATTTGGCTGTTGTTTGTGTGTCTGAGACAAAAACACCATAAAGCTGAATGGAGCTCATAAACACCCCCACCCCCGCTACCTTACAATACTGTGTCTTTATTATTTAAATCATAAATAAGAACACAGAGGGCCCCCTGAACCTAAGCACTTTGGTAGCAGCTGTCAGAGTTGAGAAATGGGTAGCAGGTTTGAGATGAGATGGGAAGTGGGAGCCCTGGGACAAGCCAGTAGTCAGGAATGAAGAGGAACTAAGAACCAAAGGACAAACCAGGAAGCAGGAGCAAGCCAGAAGTTAGGCCTGAAAAGCAACCAAAGAACACACCAGAGGACAACTTTGTTGCTCAAGGAAGGATTAACTGCAATCCTCTTGTACTACTTCCAGTCTAGGAGGAACCAGTGGCCAACTGGTGTGGACAGGATCAGTCCAGGACTTGAGAAGCTCCCACCTGAAGTTGTTGTTGCTATTATTATTATTACATTTATTATCTGTCCTTCACCAGGTCACAGAACTTAGTGGTTTATCATATGGGACAGCTGTCCACAGACCCCAGCAGCTCCTGACAAAAGCAATGCAGTGTTGACAGTGACAAGCAACATCTGCACTCACATGCAACACACAAGCAAGTTTATTATCTATTTAATAATAATAATGATTCTCCAGCATATTGCAGGGTTCATTCTTTCTGCTACCCCATCCCATTTTGGTTCCTTCTTCCATTCTGATGCCCAGTACACTTTACTAAATAGGAGGCATGATGATGAGGGCAAGGTAGAATTTTGTTTGTGTAATCAAATGACAGTGATATGGAAAGTATTTATGAGCAACTAGTACATCTAGTTACTAGTACGTATTACCAACTGGTCTTCCTTTGCATTGTTGCTCATGTCTACAGCATTTTACTGTATTTTGTGCTTTCTCCAATAAGTATGCATTCCTAGGGAATTTAAACAGAGAAAAAAAGAATGCACCTCCTATTTAATTCATGCTGTTTTCTGACACAACATTCAATCCTCTTCTGCAATGTGTGTCAAGTGGACTTCAGGCTCCTGGATCACAAATGCTTTTCAAAAACCAAGGGACAAATAAAAAGAAAAGATTTATTTAGAAAAAAAAAAACTGTAACTCCTGCAGTACTGCAAATAAATCCTAAGCAGACTGCAAAGAGCTCCACAGGTATTTCTTCAAACTGCTGGCCTAACTAGGTGTTAGAGGGGACCCACAGCTGCCACTAACTCAAAATGTCCCTTCATGTGCTTCAGTAATGTCTAGAAAAGTGTCACATGTAGCACATCACATCCACACACACACACTACACACACACACACACACATATATAGTACAGTAGTGCATATATATATATATATAATATCCACACACTACACACACACAGACACACAGACACACACATGTATACCCAAAGAACTGTTAAAGCACATGACTTTTCTCAAAGAATCATGAGAACTGTAGTTTGTGGGAACTGTAGCTTGGTGAGGGTGAAACTAGTCCCTAGGTTCTGGGATGGGGGAATCATGGGCCAACAGAAATTGCAGCAGGCTGCAACAGTCAAACACTTAATTGTGGCTGTGTTGTGTGGTTCAGACGCTACTAGCCCTTCATGTTGTTCTATTTCCACAATGAGCTACTTGGAGAGAATCACAAGATGTGTAAGCAACTCCTACAAGCAGGCTGCTACAAACAAGTTCAGCACTCAGTAGCAAGAAGCCCACCTCCTTTTTTCATTGCTGGTATTCCTTTCAAAAACAGTTTGCTATTACTGAAGTGTCCAGAGTAAGCAAAATCTTTTATTTCTGCCAGATAAACAAGCTTTCTCCTGCCCTTCTGTGTCTTTCCTGTTTCTGTGTCACACACTTTCTCCTCCTGTGTGATTTATCGACTCTCTCCCTTTAGTTCCACACGTTGATTCAGTGTCGGGGGTTGTGCTAAGCCGAGCAGAGCAGGTTCGGTTATGGGAAAAGGATTTGCCAAAGCCTGAACAACTTGCTTGTTTTTGCCTCCCCGTCCTGCATTTTTGGTACAGACGTCTCTGAGGGAGCTGGGATTGTGAGTACTCACTTTTAACTATAATTGAATGGGGGGAATATTGCAGCTGAGTTTACTGCACTAAGAGCTTTTTGCAGCTGAGGGGAGTGTATAATCCAGTTGTACCATCAAGTGAAAACGTAAGATTATTAATTTATTTTTTATTATGTATTCAATTTGTCTACCACCAACACCTGTAGGTCTCAGGTTGCAATATACGAAGCACAAAATACATAATAAAAATAAACAAAAACAATTAACAATGCTTATGTGTATACACACTAACAAACTATATGTTCCTCAACGAAAGCCCCTAAGCAATACTCCAGCCCACAGATCCAAAAATCCTAATGAGAATATGATATTTTACAACAATTTAAAACAACCCCACCCTCCAGATAAAAGAGCACCCACCCAAGTTAAAACCTCAGCTTGCTCAAAAAATAATTTTAACACAAGGGAAGAAGAGGCCTAGCACTAGTCCAGCATTTTGTTTCCCATAAGAGCCAACCAAAAGCCTATGGGAAGCCCTATAGCAGGATGTGTTTCCATGGGCGTAGCCAAGGGTGGGTGGGGGCAGTTGCCCCCCAGATCAAGTAAATCAATAGAAATAACTAACTGACCAATCACATAGGTTCTGCCCCCCCCCCCCAATCCTGGCTACGCTCATTCCCACTATGGTTCCCCAGTCCTTGATATTTACAGGCATAGATTACCCTGGAATCAGTTTTTTTTCTGGGGGACGCAGGGGTACACATACCCCTAAACATTTTGTGAATCTAAGTTCTGCCTCATTGAGGAGGGGTAGTATTTCAATATGAGTAGGAAAACGATATTACCCCTAAACATTTTTTTAGGAAAAAAACAGTGTCTGAAACTATATGCATAATTGTAGAAGCTTCTGTGGCAATCCTTTAATTACAACTGAGAAAGTGAGAACTGTGTGTATGTGTGCATTGCAAATTGCATGGGGCTGCCAAATCTTTGCCAATCTACTGCAAATTACTCAGAGAGCTAGGTAGATCCGGATCACATTTCCTTCCACTTATAGAATATCATGGAGTGCCTGGCACTGAGTTTCATTATCATGGTGTAATATTTGTATTCATAGTTTTGTAGAATTGTGGAGTTGGAAGGGACCGTGAGGGTCATCTAGTCCAACCCTTTGCAATGCAGGAACGTTTTGCTCAAACCCATGTCCCCGAGATTAAGAGTCCCATGCTCTACCAACTGCGCTGTTGGGCACACACTGTTTGGGCTGTTCTGAGACAAAGTATTTTAGTTGATTTAAACACAGAAAAATTATAAGAAAACAACTTTAGAATCAAACTATTATTTAGTCTTATCTGAAACATCTGGGATATGTACAGAGCATAGCTCTGAAGATATATATATATATATATTTGCCTTCTAATTGCTAGATTCTCTGCAAATGTTCACTATTAGGAAAACTTTAACTTGCTCTAGTTCAGCTAGGTGAATCCCATGACTTTCCTTTACTTATATTTGGTAGATTAAAAAGGTTTAAAAACTGCTATCTGAAAACACTAAACAGTAGACGGGGGGGGGGGGGGATCTAGTTATGGGCATATCTAATTAAATCATTTATTCACAAAGCATTGAAATCCCAATGCATTGAGACAATGCTCTTCATCAGGAAAAACTACAAAAAACATGTAAAAAAAGAAGATGCAATGATTCCTGAACTGTCAGACAGAAAGGTGAAGTGATATGATGGGTAGTTAATTCTCTAATTGCTTTATCTTAATGACAGATCTGTTTTATCAGTCACTTACAATATATATGATTGTCTGATTGATAATCCTTAGGCATTCCTTCTTGATATATTTTCTTTTAATACAAAAAGTTGATATGAATGAGGCTTTTCAAGTTAATTTTTGTTATTTTTTTTTTTAAAAACCAGTCCAGCACCTTTATAGCATCAGTTCAAGTGGAAATTAGCATTCAGAGAAGAATCCTGAATGAGAACAGCTAATCTCTTTTGTTTGCTGCATTCTCAAAGTAGACACTTTATATCTGAAGTTAAATACTATAATTATTCCAGACCTTTTCCTTCACAAAGAGCTCAAGCTTTTATTTCAAGCATATTTGCAATGGAGAGGGAGAAAAGAGATAAAATTGCAGTCATTTGCCTACTGGCAACTCATAGAACCATAGAGCTGTAGAGTTGGAAGCAACCCTGCAATGCAGGAATCTCAACCAAAGCATCCATGACAGATGGCCATCCAACCTCTGCTTAAAAGCCTCCAATGAAGGAGAGTCCATAATCTCCCAAGGGTGTCTGCTCCCTGTTTAGTTGGAATTTCCTTTCTTGTAACTTGAAGCCATTGGTTCAAGTCCTACCCTCCAGGGCAGGAGAAAACAAGCTTGTGCATGTGACAGCCCTTATGATATGATTGTTGTTGTTTAGTCGTTTAGTCGTGTCCGACTCTTCGTGACCCCATGGACCAGAGCATGCCAGGCACTCCTGTCTTCCACTGCCTCCTGGCGTTTGGTTAAACTCATGTTAGTAGCTTTGAGGACACTGTCCAACCATCTAATCTGTCTCTTCTTTCCCAGGCTAGATGTACTCAGCTCCCTCAACCATTCCTCATAAGGCTTGGCTTCTAGACCCTTGATCATCTGGGTTGTCCTCCTCTGCACACATCCAATCCAGCTTGTCCATATCCTTCTTAAATTGTGGCACCCAGAACTGGACACAGTATTCCAGGTGTGGTCTGAACCACCCCATTCTGGGCTGGCCTGGTGGGAGAGGAATCCAAGGCAGCAGGGCCAGAATGCTGAAGCAACCAGCTTAGGCATCAGATTCTCAGAAGCAGCAGTAGCCTCAGGTGTTCATCCTGAGCCTCTCAGCTATTCCCTTCTGTTGCTGAGTGGTTTCTCCTGGGCTGCTAATCTGGCCTGCTGTTTCAGGTGTGATGGAGGAAGCTATTGCATCACCAGTGTTTTAGGAAGATAAAATTAGCATTCCAACTGGCTTCTAGCAGTGAAATTGGGAGGGGCTGCCATCTTGTCCTTCACTTCAGTCACCATGTCTGGGGCTGGTCCTGTAGTGCAAAGATAGTTCCTAAAGTGCTGCTAGAGATGTAAAGGTAAGGCTCACAAACTAGAATTGCCTAATAGGCGGCCATTGCAGTTGCTGCAGAGCTGGCTACATACGTTATTTCTTCCTAGTATTCAGCTGAGAGGTAAGTCATGTTTCACACAGCATGGCTGGGACTTGGTTTTCCAGCCCAGATGCAGATGTCAAGTGTTTTCTCATCAATCTCTTTTCCAAGAACTAGTAAAGCACCTGGCTGAGTCTAAGGTACAGTAGCAGCTGGCAACTCCACCAGCTTCCCATCTTGATGCTGCCACCATGGGGGCAAAACATGGGGCTCCATTACAGTGGGGGTGGGGTACTCAAATGGAGGTGCACAGCACCCAGATTGCAATGCAAGCTTCTATAATATGCTAAGCATATTTAATTGGAGAATACATGTTTGCTGTTATCAAAAGGCATGAAAGAAATTAGTTACGCCTTATTAAGCATATCGGCTCAAGCAGAAGCATTACCCTCTGGAGGGAGTCTCAATGGCACTTTGATGTCGGGTATCAAACCAGTAAGAATGTGGCACCTGCTCTAGGAGCAAAATCAGACGCAAGGGAGCTTAACTTTTTATTTTGTTTCTTGGTGTGGTATTTCATTAACACCTCATCAAAGCCTCACTTGAATACACAGTGTTTCTCTTCCATCCGAGATTTACAATTATTAAGCACTTTCACCTGAGGTTTAAGGGAAGAGGGATTAAAAAAAAATACACTATTTCTAAAAATGGCATGTAAGAAATACTTGTAATATTTTGAAGGCCAGGATTCTAGCTGGACAATTGAGGGGGAAAATATGAATATATTCCTCTTGCTCTACCACAAGACCAATGAGAACATTTTTTGTTCTATAGAAATCTAAACAGATTAGATTTAATAGATTGGTGTGCTTGTAACAGTTCCTTAGAAAAATTATTTTCATTCTAATCACACAAACTGCAGACAGACATATTTATTTTATATAGTGCAATATTTATATACCTCCTTCATACATCAAAATTAAACTAAAAATGCAATAAAATTCAGAATAAAATAGCATCTACCTTGTCATTGGCAGGTAACTAGTAGAATTTAACTAGTATTAATGGCTAGCAAAGGCCTCCAAGAATAAAAGTGTTTCTCAGCAAGTGCTGAAATTACGTTACTTTATGTGCTTGCCTCAATTTAAAGGAGTGGCGGTTTCTTGGGAAGGACACCACTACTGAAGAGGCCCTTCCTCTGGTCATTGCTAAGATACCTCTGCAGGTTGCAGGACATATGTCTGAGTCATATGACAAAGCTAACATGTGGTGAATTACTGCTTTAAATTCATTCACACTGGAACTACTCTACATGGTGAATTACCACCATACAGAACCTCCCATTTTCACGTCTTGTCATTCATCTACTAGTTTCTTTTATCCAGCATGATAAGAAATCCAGCAGAATCTCACCCAAAATCACTGATGTAACTACAGGCTTGAGAATTATGGCTGAGTACCCACTATACCTTTCAAAGTACATTGGAAGCACAATCTTTTCCACAGAGAATTCTGGGTGCTGTGGTGTTCCCTTAACAGAGCTACAATTCCCCACAACCATTAACAAACCATTTTTTTAAGGTGAAACAGTGCTTTGAATGTGTTTTAAGCTCATGGTAGAGACAGTGGTCCATTTAGAACCCCCAACAATGGTTAATCCTAGAGGTTTTGAAAGAACAGCCCAGGGTGCTTTTGGGGTGTGTTAACACCAGCGATATTCAATGTGATCCGCTGCCGGTATGAAGGGGATGAATTTCCTTTGGGTCTCTTTAAATCTTTGTCTTCTAATTGTGGTTCAAGCCTCTCGGTTTTTCACTTATGAGAAAGATGCAACACGTCCCCCTCTCCCCATTCATGCTTTTATAGCATATTCCCCACTAAGTGATAGATCTATGCTTATTTCTCAGTGTTTGAGAACTAGTAACACTCTGAAGCGATCATCCTCCCTGCACTGACTCTTCAGAGAAAGTGCCTCAGGCAGTTCAAGGCCTTCATTTTAGTCGAGACTTTGTAAACGGTATCTGCTCCACGTGAACTCATTAATGAAGGGCTCTTACCAAAGTGTCCCTTAGTGCTATCTTGAGACTCACCGCCTCTTCAATATGCTCCTAAAGCTACTACTTTGGAGCCACCTACAGGAAAGGGCATATGTAGTCAATAGCAAAGGGCACTTTCAATGGGTTTCTTACTGTGCTATTCAGTGAAGCCCCCGCTGTTGCTTGGTAGCCTTCTGCTGAATTAGCTGGGCAGTTTACATTGTGAAAAACCAGCTACATAAAGATTCTTGCCTGGCTAAAGCTGGACAATTAAGCAGACAGGGCAGCGGTTTGATTCTTTAGCCATTGAGTGTTTGGCATGCTAGGAAGTCCAATTGGAGGGCACACTGACAAGGAAATAGTAGATTCTCAAATTCTACCATCTTAATAGGAACAATACTTACTTTATTTGCTTCTTTTGCTTTTGCTTTTGTTTATATCTGATGGGGGAAACGAAGCTAGATTTGTGAAACTCAAGAGTACAATAAAAGGCTTTGTAAATAAAAGCCTTTGTGGTTTACAGATACAGTTTCCTATGGGCGGCTACAACTATTTGTGGTTTGCAGCACGCTTCTGCAAAGGTAAGTCCTGTCTAACCTTTCAGAGTTCTTTGAGAGTATGGTTTGAGGTGATCCAGGACACATTATGTACTGGGCTTTCAAATAGTTTTTGATAGAAGTTCCTCACTGAAGGCTACTGAGTAAATGTAGCAGTCATGGGACAAGAGGACAGGTCTTCATGTTGTTGTTGTTGTTTAGTTGTTTAGTCGTGTCTGACTCTTCGTGACCCCATGGACCAGAGTACGCCAGGCACTCCTGTCTTCCACTGCCTCCCGCAGTTGACCCCTAGTGTGTGGAAGCTGTAGTGGAATCCATGTTGGGAATCATAAAAAAGCCAATATTCTAATGCCTTTATACAAATTTATGGTGTGTCCACATTTGGAATACTATGTACAGTTCTGGTTGCTGCACCTGAAAAAGGATATTGTAGAGCTGAAAAAAGGTACAGAAAAAACACAGCCAAAATGATCAAGGGGCCAGAGCAACTCCCCTATGTGGAAAGCTACAATGTTTTCACTTTTCTTAGTTTATAAAAACACAGGAGGGCAGCGTCATGATAGAGATGTATAAAATAATGCATGGTGTGTTGAAAATGAATAGGGATAAAGAATTGTCTCACCATACTAGAACTTAGGGTCATCAAAATAAGCTGAATGTTGGAAGGTTTTGGAATAGCAAATACTTTTCAACACAGTAAAAAGTATCTGCAAAGTATTGTTCAGCTGAGCTACCCCCGAAGTCTTCACCTTTGGTTCACTGGTATATTGCCTTGTTGATCACGATGTTATTTCAATACCGGTATTCATCAATATGGCGATTTATAGCACAGCCTTAGTGTACTATTGTGCTCATGTCCTGCTTGTGGATTTCCTGTAATCCAGTTGACCATTGTGAGAACAGATTGGTGGGCCAGAGAGGCCTTGGTCAGAACTAGCAGGGTTCTTCTTAAGTTCTTATGTCTTTTTGGTGGGTCATGTCATCCATGGAAATGTGTTACTGCTTTCTCTTTACTCCACTGTGAGGTGTACTGTTTCATCCATCTTCCTACTTCATCTCCCTAATATCACTCCAGCTATTTAAATCCTATATCTCTGACCAAATGAGTCATTTCCACAGTTTCTATTTTTGGGGGGCTTGTATTGATGCTTTTGAATTATGGTGCTGGAGAAGACTCTTGAGAGTCCCATGGACTGCAAGAAGATCAAACCTATCCATTCTTAAGGAAATCAGCACTGAGTTCTCACTGGAAGGGCAGATCCTGAAGCTGAGGCTTCAATACTTTGGCCACCTCATGAGAAGAGAAGACTCCCTGGAAAAGACCCTGATGTTGGGAAAGATAGAGGGCACAAGGAGAAGGGGACGACAGAGGACGAGATGGTTGGACAGTGTTCTCAAAGCTACCAGCATGACTTTGACCAAACTGTGGGAGGCAGTGGAAGACAGAAGTGCCTGGCGTGCTCTGGTCTATGGGATCACGAAGAGTCAGAAACAACTAAACAATAGCAACGTATTTCACCCAGTCGTTCACTTATTATTCATGTTCTGCCACATCTAGTTTCTTTGGACTCGCGTGTTCCCCATGCCATCCTTGGATTGCTTCATATTCCCAGACAGAAATAGGGATTCCTTATGCTTCTACTATCTTATTCTTATCCCAGGGTTATTTTCTACCTCTATCTCTGCTGTGTCCATTCTTGACTCTTTATAACATCCCTTTTCTCTTTCATGTTCCCAGTATTTGCACAAGTTCATTTTTGTAACTGTAGGAGGAAGGAAATTGCCTTCAGCCAGCGATGCTGGAGCACAGTTGAAAAGGGACTTCCACTACTATTATGGCCAGCATTAACCATGCTGGAAACTTGCCCTCAAGTCACATTTCACTTCATCTGCCATGACCTAATATGTTTGTTTTTGTTTTCTTTTGGAAATGAATACAAAAAAGTTATATTTAAGGTTAGATGTGATATGTTTCTTGACTCCTATTTAAAATTACTAGGTTTTTTAATCTGTTATAATTTAATTAAGCTACAATTGACACTAGAAAGAGAAAAGGGTAAATTTCAATCAGAAGTGAAATGCAGAGGATTACAACCATCATATATACCAAGGTTGTGCTTTTAATTGCTCTTATGTGTCTGAGAATAATTCATCAGCACTATGGATGAATACACACTATGTGAACAGAATGTATATTATCTGCAAAAAAACCACCCTTGAAAAGTACTGTTGGTAAACATATTGGGATTAAAAATAGTAACTAATGGACCCCCCTACATATGATTTTGTATGTTTCTTTAATATTTCCTAATTTGCTGGTATCTAGGGTGATTCAGACAACAATGTTGCAACCCAGCAATATTTATTTATTGTTTTATTCCTCCTTTCTTCCCAGAGGAGATCACAGGGCACCTAGCAACATGAAATGATACAACAATACAAAACAATTAACACATCAGCCAAACAGTTTCATTAAAATAAAAGCAGTTAAAATATCTTGTATAGGTCCAAACACCCATGGGCGTAGCCCGGCTTCATGTTGGCGGGGGGTTGGTGGGGCAGAACCTCAGTTAGTTAAGTATTTTTATTGATTTGCTCTTACTTTATTTAGGGGAGGGCAGCAAACACTGGGCAGGGAAACAAGTTGTTTAAGCTGCAGAGCTAAGCAAAATGTTATTGTGCCAGAATAAACACTCTTGGCTCCTTGTGTCACCTGACAGCAGCTTAGTGAGAATTGGCTGCCAACTCCTAGGGGCTGAGCCCTTTTGCTCACCCAATATTTTGGGAGGGGAGAGGGCTGGGGCTCCCTAATGTCTGAAATAATCAGGAAGTGGAGGAGGCCAAGGGCCCGGTCAGTGGTGGCAACAGCCGCATTGAAACCACCTGTTGCTGCATTTGACTCTGCCCCGGCTCCTCCCGACGTGCGCATTATATCATGATCGGCTCCATCCCAAACTCCTCTCGCAAGTTGGCGCCTCTGATGATAATGCAGGCTTCTGGGGAGGGGATTGTGGCTGATTTGTTTCTCGCTGGTCGCTTTGCTGAGCGAAGCCATGGCTCAACCTGCACTTGTGGCTTAGTTTCCCCAGGCAAATTACGAGTTGTAAACCAAGAACAAGCCTTGTTTACAGTTGATGGTTAGTGAACCATGCAAAAGGTTTAACAGCCTACATTCCTAATGCTTCACTGTGCTGCTTGACTTTGTGAGTTTAAAGTCTACTACTGGGGGCTCTCTCCAGCTGGAGAGTTGAGTTTAGCCCTGTGTTTCTAATCTAGGCACCAAGGCTACAGGGATTCATATTTTTCCTCCCACATATATTTAACCCAGGCTGTTGTGGCTGCTTGGAGCCCAGTAAGACCAGCACCGGAAGCTAAACGCCTGATCCTCTGCAGCATTTCTCCTTTGCTTCTATCAGCCTTCGCTGGGGGAGAGACAAGGGAGTCAACTGTGAATCATCTAGCCTGGTAAGAAGACCCCCCCCCAACTGCATTTATTTGTTGTCTTTCAACTTTCGTTTTGCTCTGTACTTGCACATTGCATTTAGATTATTTATTATTATTTATTTTCAATTTGTGTGCAGAAGGGCAGTTTTGTATGTGTATAGGTTCTGTGTGTGGAGAGGGGAGAGTGATTAAAAACGTGTGGGGGCCTGGAATAGGATCATTGACCCCATTTCCATTTCCCATTTCTGTGCATTTATTGCACATGGATTTCAGGAAGTATGAAGATGGCTACTTTGTGGGGCTTATTGAAACAAAAACAAAAACCGTGGTCCAAGTCGTTTGCTTCCATATTGTGGTTGCCAGACATCATGAGGTGGGGAAATAGTGCTCAGTAGCTCAACTCTGTGAAGTAGTCTAGGATGCCTGTTACTCACTGGTAGAATATTCAACAATGTTTTCAGTTCTTCAGGTGTTACTTTAGTCTCTCACCTGTATATGCCCCCCCTCTGTTTTATGTAATCCATCTAGAAATGAAATAATATCTGTTCTTTGAATTAAGCAAGAAATTCATATTGGAGAATGGTACAATTACATTTTAGGTAACATGAAGGGCACATGCAAGATGACTAAAAGTGGGAAAGAGCCTGTTCTGCCCATCAAAGGCATTATCTACATTGTCACTGAGAGGTGAGGAGAGGTCAAATTGGTAGTTCCTTTTGAGGAAGAATGGCTAAGGTGGTACATAAGACAGTGGCACATAGAAAATTGTGGAGTTTTTTGCCTGTTATTTATTGATTCAGAGAAGTGGCCTGCAGATGGCACTGTTCACTAACTGTACTCTTTCTTTAAACCCAAACATAACATCTGCATGTTGTTTTGCTAAAATTATTATTATTATTATTACTATTTCCCTTGGGATATATTTACTTTGTGCATCCTGAATGACAACTGGAAAGTAGAGTGCCTTCGATATGAAGGAGGGAAAAGGGGAAAAAATAAATCTTAATAATAATAACTACAACAACAAGAACCTAGTGTTGATTTTAACAGCTATGTGTATTGCATTAGTCATGCTGTTGTGATGGTATACTTCTAAGGGGGCCAGTAGGAAAGTGAAACAGTGCTCCTACACCTTGCTATTATGCAGAAGAGAGAAATGCTGGGAGGCACAACTTTTCTCTTTAAGACAAACTATGCTTGTAAAAACTGCTTCTTCTGTACAGCTATCAAAGGTGCAGAAGCCCTGTGTGCTTCTTTGTTCAGTGGCAAAGACCTTGTGGTGCAGTCATGTAGGGTCCACTTCTTTTCCTTCTAAAAGGGGCAGGGGTTTGGGGAAAATAAATGAGAATCCTGTTTATGAACCATATGAGGTTTTAGAATATATTCTTTTTTTCCAGAATGACTTGTGATATCTGGGAGAAACATACCATGAACCAGAATTCAGACCCAATGAATTCAAAGCATGGGGCTATTTCTAGTAGTGTGGGGGCATCTGAGGGTGGGGGCAGGTGGGGGAGTAAAGCAGCCACAGTTTTCTCAATGCGCACCAGCACTCTTGCTCATTCATGCTTAGCTGTGGTTTGGCTTAACATTTATGTGTGAATGAGCCCAAAGTATTTCAAAATCCACCCAGGACAAAACTCTACAAAACAAACTGTAAAAACACAACCATTAATGTGTTGTGTTCTAACTCTTAAATTTAGTCCCATGTCTTTTGCGCACAAAAGTATCTTGCATGGTTTCCACCACATGGTTTAGTTTTGAACATTTCTTGGTTCAAGATGGGGAATCCTGTGTAATACAGCACAGGAAGAGTAAAGTGTTGCTTTTTAAAAAAGAATACTGTGAGGTAATTGCAATGAAATGTCTCATCTGTTTATTTCTCTATCACCACTTTCCGTTTCTCACGCCTTTTGATTTCACTGCCCCAATGTTTTCTTAACCCTTCAGTAGCTCTGTACACAGCTAGTGCTTGGGGAGATGAGATGAGCACTGTTCTTTTTAATACTGACAGCTTCGTCTGCAGCAACTCTGTAGCCTTTAAATAGCATTTACCCAGGGGCACACCATCTTATACTTGGCAGCTTCTTTAAAAGCCAAATGTAAAGGTGTATGTTGCTCCCAGATCTATAGCTGCTGCTGCTTCTCCTTTTAAAAAAATAAGCACAAATATGTTGGAAGAACCAGATACAAATGTTATTGAGTAGAACAGCTGATCAAATTGGATTTTTAACCATGTAAAGTTAGGGACAGGGAATTGATAATGAACCTTTGATAATTCATGGCATATTTAACATGAACTATAGTTGATAGCCTTATAAAGTTGATAGCCTTTACTTGGACTTTGTTATTTTAAGTCATGTGCAACTACTCATTCTACGTGCATATTTTATAGTTTTGCTTTTCAGCTTTTTTTTTTTTTTGTCTGTTGTCATAACTGTTCCCTCTGTTTTATATACATTATAAAATGAGATAATAAAACAAGCTTTACTGGAAACACTGATGTAACATGTAAAAGCAAAGAAAAAGTAATTAACTATATCTGAGCTCCATCTGGTATTGCTTTCCAGAGAACTAGGGGAAACAATAAGAACTACTTGTCACATTATATTTTTAAAGGCAAAACTGTTGGTTTTTTGTTTTTTGTTTAGTATAGGTGCCATGTCTGGAGTTATGTGGAAATGTATTTTGAGAAGCAAAAGGCATATTTAATAACGATATTGTGTTTTCCTTCGCAGTAAAATGCAATCACAATGCCACCTTGTACAGAGCAATCATGCAAAATGTTGTTTGGGCTTTAATAGTTACTGTTCCTTTAGTTAAATGCTTCCTGCTTAAAGTATGTGCACCATTTATTACTTACTACTTCCACAGCTTGAAGGGGATGTATGATTAAGTGCCACAACAGGAGCTCATCATGATTTTTATTTGGCTACCTATAGCACAATAGCAGTATAAAATAATGCCCCCTTTTCCCTGACCTTATTGTTTCATTCTTCCATAAGAAGAAAAACACTATTTATTTATTCATCTGGTTTAATCTTTATTTTAGAAAGATTAAACCATAGGACTTTTTTCAGTCCCTTTGCTGAAAGCTACCTGGGTCAAACTTGATTTTTGAAGTTTGTAAAATTGATATTATCCTGAGCTGTCCTGTATATATTGGGCAGTGCTTTCTACTGCCTCCTTCTATTGTACGTGTTCCCCTGCAGTGAGCCAGCTTCAGAGATTCACCTGACAAAGAGGGAAACAAGTAAAATAAAATTAATCCTCTTTCTGGATGATGCATTGTTTAATATCCAAGTTCAAAATACCTCAACACTCTCTACCTGCTAAATGATACAGTGCAGCAGTTTTGTCATCTGTAGATTTATTCCTGTTCATAAAGTAGCTTGCTTTCTCTCTCGTTTGCTGAAACAGGCTGTGTCTCTCAAATATATGCAGCACGATGTATTAGTAAGTGACAGAAACCACCTAGCTGACAACAGCGTCCATTGGCCCAAGTGACCTTTGCTGTCTCAGTGCTTGGCATCTGCTTGAGATAAGGGGATCTATAATTAACATAATTATTCATGTTCCCATGACTGTCCCTCTATTCTGGTCACAACGTCCTTCAGTATCTGGAGAAAGACTTAACACAAATTCAATGGATTTCTAGGCCTGAAGGTTGTACTTGCTGATGTTAGGAGGATGTGTATTTTCTCCCAGATGACTGAAGGTCTGAACTTCTACACATGGTAACCGTAGAGAGTGATAACTGTGCCACCAAAAGCTAATACAGCAGTAGAGAAAACCCTGACTGATTGTCTAAAATGTGTTGAGTAAACAAGAACCCTTGGGGGATAGTTGGAAATGGCAAACAGCCCTGTTATGTCCAAACCAGGCTCACGGTTCAGTTGCCTCAGATAAACTATGAGCTGTTAACCATAGGGCTGATATTGGTTGCAGATCATTGTCTGTCTGGAGAGAGTCGAACCATGAACCTGAGTTCAAATGACACTGTAAGCCAAACCACGGTGTAGCTTGACACAGAGCAGCAGCAAAATGATCAGGAAGGATAAAAGCAGCTGCAATCTGCTCTTCAGTAGCTTGCTTGTTGATGTTAAGCCATGGTTTGGTTTAGCATTATGTGTGAACCGCCTCACTGTTTGTCAATGAATTATCGGGTGACTTACCTGTATATTTGCCTGTCTCTACTGCAAGCTCACCTTTGGAAATGCGGCAATAAAGTGTTTAATAGGTATTGTTTCTGTATGAGAATCCACTGCCCCTGAGATATTTACCTGTTTGATTTTTCAGATTTGTTTAACCTTCCTTGTACTAGGCAAGCAAATAATGTCAAGGTCAGCAGACTCGAAAGATGACAGCAAACTATAATTACAGTTCAGTAAACAGGGACCGTTAGCATGAAGCAAAATACCACAACTCTCTCCCACGCCTTTCCAAGGGACACACAAATATAAATGTTGAGTAGGAGGATTGCACATAAACAAAATGCACGCTGCTGTTAAATTCCTTAACTACTTCCGCAAGTCTATAAATTAAACAACACAATTTTTATTTTTATTTTAAATTACCTGAGTCGCATTAATTCAGATTAATATCGGTGGCTGGCATTTCAGTTTGAGGGGTGGGGCATTTGAAAATGATCACAGAACAATTAAAATCAAAGTGCTTAACGTAGAAAGACGTGACTTATTACCTCCCTTCACACACAGTCTGGAAATGCTAACTTGACCCTTGAGAATTTGCTCTTCTCTGAATAGCTTTCCTATCTTTTCTCCTGCTGGCAATGACATATTGATTTCTGTGGTATTTAGCTAAAGGTACTAGAGCTCAGGTTATGCTGGGGGCGTGGCATTTAAACTGATGTGGATTCATCAGTGATGTACAAACTTGCTTCACCTGAAATATCTACAGTGTGCAATATTTTTCTAGGTATTACTGCAATATTTATAGTATAATGCAGGCATCAACTTCTTCGATTCGAATATTTTCAAAAATCAATATTGTATTCTACTTTTGACAGGGCCAGTTTACTAGTTAGACAGGGACAGAATGTTTCAGTTGTTGTTTGCTTGTTTTTATGTATTTGTTTTTACATTAATATCCCACGTTTCCTCCAAGGAGCTCAGGGAGGCATATGTGCTTCTTCCTCTCCCCATTTTATCCTCACAACAATCCTGTGAGGTAGGTTAGGCTGAGAGATGGTGACTGGCTGAAGTGAGCTTCATGGCCAAGTAGTGATTTGATGTTCCAGGTCCTAGTCTAAGATTCATGGACTAAGTTGAGTGTGGACTGAGATAGCATGGATTTAAAGCAGGGCCTTGGATGATGAATTACAACATGAAATAGATCACACTGGTCAACCACAAATTTGTTGTCTGCGTTTTTTCAGTTGATTTAGGATGAATCTGATGCGCTGAATCCAAAAATCACATTGGTTTTGCTCAATCAGGTCACGTTTTTGAGCTATGGCCACATGTCGTTTTTTTACGTTTTTGTTCACATGTACGCTTGTGTGGAACATTTTAGAAGAAGTTGGTGGGGGTAAAATGACATGTCGAATAATTGTTTTGATTGGAAATGATTATTTTAATGACAAGAAGTATTCAGGTCCGATAGTTCTGGGTGATTATGTCGAAAAGGGATCAGTTGTTTAAGGACATGAAGACAAAGAAGTGGTTCTTGAAGATGATGCTCCATATCCATTTTCCCAAAAGGAGTTGAATGATCTAGTTCGCGACCTCAGCTTGTCAAAGGACTCTGCCGAACTGTTGGCATCCAGATTGAAGGGAAAAAACCTCCTCTCTGACAGTGCTCGCACCAGCTTCTTCTGCAACAGGCATCAAGAGTACCTCTGTTTTTTCTCGGAAGAGAAGGACTTGGTGTACTGTGCAGATATTGCACAGCTTCTGCTCAAGCTTGGAGTGCCACAGTACGAACCCAAAGATTGGAGACTATTCATTGACAGCAGCAAGCGATCACTGAAATGTGTTCTGCTACACAGCGGCAACCAGTTTGCCTCTATACCCCTGGCTCACTCGACTACACTGAAGGAGAACTATGAAGCGGTGAAGTATGCGCTGGAGAAAATTGGTTATGATCAGCATAAGTGGTTTATTTGTGTTGACCTGAAGATGGTGAACTTTTTGTTGGGACAACAGTCTGGCTTCACCAAGTACCCATGTTTTCTGTGCATGTGGGATAGTAGGCACCGTGCTCAGCATTACACAAAGAAGGACTGGCCTGTGCGGGAGGAATTGGTGCCTTGCAGAGAAAGGAACATCATCAACGACCCTCTGGTGGACAGAGACAGAATACTCTTCCCACCACTGCACATCAAGCTCGGCTTAAACAAGCAGTTCACAAAGGCTCTGGACAAGGATGGTGACTGCTTCACTCACTTGTGCCAGGCTTTTCCAGGATTGACCATGGAGATGTTGAAAGCTGGCATCTTTGACAGTCCTCAGATCCGTCAGTTCATCAGAGATCCAGAGTTCGGAAACTCAATGAACGAAGTGGAACTGGAAGCGTGGAAGGCGTTTGTTCTGGTAGTGAATAACTTTCTTGGCAACAATAAGGCCAGAAACTACGCAGAATTTGTCAACAACATGCTGACTGCTTTCAGAAACCTGGGCTGCAACATGAGCGTCAAGATGCACTACTTATTTTCACATATGGACCGGTTTCCTGAGAACCTGGGTTCAATGAGTGACGAGCAGGGGGAGAGATTCCATCAGGACATGAAAGAGATGGAGACCAGGTATCAGGGTCGCTGGGACGCAGTCATGATGGCTGACTACTGTTGGACTCTGAAGAAAGACCTCCCTGCCGCTGAGCATTACAGGAGTTCCAAGAAACGGAAGTTCAAGCCCTGAAGTTTGAAAAATGGTGAAGCAACATGCAATTTACGTGTACTTACCTTTATCAATGCCCACCATTCAGTATGAAGTAATCAATGTTTCTATCAGGTAATCAATATATGTTGTTGGAAAAACATTTTCTTCTCTTAAAAACATATTTAGGATTATATGTGGTGTCAAAAATCAGCTGATAATGCCACAAAAATGTAATCGATTTTGTCACAAGATCTGATTTTTTTCAAATCAACACAGCACAAAAACCTGACCTGATGGAGAGAAACGGATGCCATTTCCTGATTCAGCAGTGCAAAAATACCCTAAATCAGTTGTAGAAATCTAGACAACATTCAAAAAGTAAAAAAATGTTGCCCAGTGTCATGCTTTAAGATCTCAAGTATGGAATCATAGAATCACTAAGATTACTTTGAATCTTCTGAGTAACTGATAAAATGGCCCCAGTTCTGCTTGTGCTCCAAAGTCAATGCAGGTAGCTTATCTGGCAGGTGATCTGCTTAGTTTTAGATATACATGTCTGCTTTAGCGTTGATATTGCCTTCATAACCTTTCTTCTAACAACATCTAATTAGTCTTGCATATTAAAAATGGGTTAAGCATCAGATGAACCTTTTAATTTCCTCAAGTTCCAAGCTGTTACTCATATTATATCATCTTGGCCCACCTTTAATAATTCCTCCTGATCTTTTACATTATTACCCTGGTACTTAAATGTTGTCCTCCTATCTACTCTTTGTGATCTGTTCTCTAAGCTGCACATATGCAGTTCTTTAATTTTACTTCCCAGGTCATAGCCACTAAGCCTTTTATCATTTTAAATTCCTCCCTTTGCATTTTTAAACAAACTTATCAATGTCCTTTTCTACATTCTGAACACTCAGAAGTGTACAACTCTTAATCAAACAGGAGAAAAGGGGAGAAAATGACCTAAAAATTTGCAACTGCTATTTTGTGATGATTAGTCTCCCAATTACCATAACTACTCTTTGATTCACAACCTTCTCAGGCTACAAACAATACCTACTGAGATGTAAGTCGTATTGAATTCAGTGGGGCCTACTCCTAGGTAAGTGGAGGTAGGATTGCAGCCTTAAACAGCAGTACTTCAATTTAAGGCTGTTTTCATAAATAAGCTTTGCCCTCAAAATACTTTTCTTAATTGTGTTGTTCTTATGATGATCTGAGTATTCATTAAAGCAACCACAGCTATTAATGTAGAAGGCTCATTCGGATCACGGGCAGATTGCCTGTGGTGTGTGTGCTACTAGTGGCACAGTCAATGACATTTTGTGATGTATCTGGATGGAAGAAGGATGTTCTGAAGGTCTGGCTATAGCATTAAGAAAGATTGTGCTTTTACCTATCTCTCCCATGCTACATTCCTGTCTCCTTTCCAGCTCGATAGACTAGAATGTGTCCCATGTGCAGATTTATAAAGGTTTGGATCTCTGCATGATGTGGTGAGCCACAGAACGGTGGATTGAAGCAGCTGCAGTTTGGAGTAGTTAAGTACCCTCAGGCTCTGAATTAGCCCACCTGGCTAAGATGGCCATTGGAGGACCTTCCTGGACAGAAAGGACTATACTAGGGTTTCCCATATGGGTCAAAAACCTTGCCTAAGTGCCAAGGGAGTGGATATATATACAACCAACTCACTAGATTAATGTGTGGAGCTTGCCCATGTCTTCTATGTTCACCAGTGCAGATCACCATGGGTGGGTTTGTCTTATGTGTTTTTCTGTAGATCTTCTCCCAGTTACAGATTTGTTCTGCTGTTATGGGATACATACCTATTCTTGCAATAATTCTGAACTGCTCATTGATGTTGGGTCTTCCCTTGTCCTTGGTTCTGACCCGATTTGCTCATTGACTTCCTGATTCCACATCTTATCTTGGACAGCTGCTTATGGCTCAGCCCTGACAAGGACAACACCACAGCAAGGCATAAAGGGCTGCATGCATACTACACATGTGAAGTATCTCAGGCCAACAATGTTAAATCTGCCTTAAAGCTTTGCCTAATGGTAAGTTGTGATGACATAAGTGCTGTCATACCTGAAACTTTGCAGTCACCAGCTCGTTTCTGATGTTCTGGTACAGCTGGACAATCTATTCCTTATGCCGCCATGGCCTTTGCATAGCTCTTTGGTATCAGTGTGTTTGCTCATGGCATACCTTACGCAAGGCTGAACTCACACAGGAAGTCATATTGTGGTCCTTGCTGTCCAGAAATTTAATTTTGCCCTGTCAGAAACTGTTCCTTTGAGTGACATGAGTGTAGTATTCTTGGTCCACCTCTCTTTCCACCCCCCTCCGTTTTCAGATAAACAAATGATGAAGGCATTAAGCTTTAACCTGGCAACTCTGCTCTGAATTTTATTAGGCAATATTAGACAGCTGAGCAACAGATTCCATGCTCTCTGCACACAACCTATTAAGCTACCCTTAATTTTGCTGAGATTTCTGTAATAGTCTCCAAGATGCCTGCCAGTGAGAAAAGGACGCCGTAAGGTCATTGAATGACATCTTTTCTTCATTGGCAGTCATTTTCACACTGACTAGAATTAAGGGAGCTATTTTGGTCAGTGACTATTAATATGGATTTAATGGCAAAGAAGCAAACGTTAAGTGTAGGGTTAAGACATTAGCAGTTTTAAATGCTCAACGAAATGCAAAATCAAGCAATATCTGCCCTTGGTGGCCAGCAAAGCAGTTTTCAATCTGGGCAGCACAGTTAGTAGTTTGGTCTACATAGGGTTAGGAATGTGGGCTTTTCAGAATAGAAAAAAAAATTATGGCCACTGAAAGCAACCTAGACCTGATGTTCTAGTTAAGCAACTGATCCTTTCACTGTGTAGAAATTACAGCAGTGGTTCTCAAAAGTACCAGGTGAGATACAGGCTCATTTCCTTCCCAGCGAAGTGGGGACAGGCACAAACTCTTTTACAGACACTTGGATGTGTCTCTTAATTGGGACAGGAAACAAAATAACCACAAGTAACCATTGTTTTCTCAGGGTTGAGCCTGTGCCAGATGGTGAATTTTAACCTATGCTATTCTATAATCATATCAATTGTGATAAGGACAGCACTACATGTGGACTTTAGCCACACAGGGATTTTTACATAGATGCAGGATGACTTAAAGTTGGAGTAGGTTTCCATAAGTTATTTTATTTTATTATTTAACATGATTGTGTCCTACCATTCTATGAAGGTTTCACTTATGCAAGTTAATTCATTTGTCCTCACAACAAACCTATGAGGTAGGTTAGGGTAAAAGAGGTTGAATGGCTCAAAGTCAAATGGGGATCCAATCCCATATTTTGAAGGTCTAAATCCAATGCTTTGTCTACTACACCAAACTGGTTGTCCTTCAAAGAATTATGAGAACAATTGTGAGAATTGTGTGTTTAATTACATTTAGAAAAGGCCAAAATTTCCTATTGGTTCACAGAAATTATAGCAGTACACACACATTGCAACAAATGTTTTCATTTTCACTCAGAAGTTCAGATTTCTGTTGTCTTATTAGCTTTCTTTTTCTTTTTGTTGTGACAGTTATGACTAGAAGATAGAAAAGAATAGCATTTGCCAATGTCCTTTTTCTTACTAGCTCCCTGTAATTAAGTCATAATGTTTCCTTTGATGCACATTTATTTTCATGGCAACCAAACCATTTTAGATAAACATTACTTTTAACGATTTCTGTGTGGAATCTGGGGACTTATTCAATGATAAGTATGTTAACCTCAGGCAATTGTGTTACTGAAGAACCAGCTCTTATACAGCCATGAATACGGCATCTAAAATAATAGCAAAATAAATAAAATTAATAATAAGGTATTTTTGTGAGTGTAGGAGAAATTTGCCCCCCGCCTGAATACAAAGATTTCCATTTCAAATTCAAATGCAGTGTATGCAATTCTACAAGGGAGGCGAGACTCCTGTAATACAAATTCGTTTTCCAAAACTATTATGTTTTATGCTAAAGCATTTAAAATTCAGAACTTGAGTTATCCCATAAGCATAAGTTTCATCTTTCCCAGGAATAAATAATAATAATAACTGGAAAGGGAACTGCAGAGAAATGTTGGCAGACTAACTTGCTCCTGTTTTGCAAAACAAAGGCTCCTTTCATACTATGGTCTTTTAATGCTGCTGAGACGCTCATATTCCACTATCAGCTGGAAACATGATTAAAGTGATGATTCCACCTGACGCCAAATAGAACACTATTTTGCCCATTGAAATCAGCAATGCTTCTTCATGCTGCAGGGAGCAGAAAGGCCTCCTTTTGAAAAGCAGTGGGCTGGAGGGAACCTTCTGAGATACATTCAGTGCGGGTTTTTTAAAGAAAAGATGTTGCCAGTATTCACCGTGAAGTTGTTACAGTAAGTGCAACTCTTTTAACATTCTTTTTAAAAGGTGCTGGTACTACATACCCTTTAGTACCCAGAAAAAGCACTGTACACTCACTCACTCACTCACTCACTCACTTTTCTACACTAACTTCCAGACCAAGAAATGTGGCTGGAGAGTAGAGACCTCTCAGCACTTAGTGCTTCTTCTCACCAGCCATGGAACTGCTTTTGCCTTTGGCTAGTGTGAGCTTCCTCTTCTCATAGTTGCCTTCTATGCTAGCTGCTTTTTCTGCATCTCTCCTGTTCCACCTTGCCTAAGACTGCCTGTCCACTACCTTCTGCCCTCAGCTTCTCTGAATAGCTGCTAGGCAAAATCTCTGCACATGACTGTCACCAGGATTTTCCCATTTATAATAATAATTATTTGTTCTTGCCCAGCCTGAGGCTCTGAAAATGAATAGGGAAATCCTGATGGCTTCTACTAGCAGCTTATTCAGTAGCCTTAGGGGAGATGGGTAGGGTATGAATGATGGCATGTAAAACGAATGTGGATGTCATTTAAACAATGAGTGAAAAAAGAAGTTGATTTTTCTGGAGTAAATGCTTCATTGATTGTGTAACCCAGTCAGATGGTCGGGGTATAAATTGTTGTTGTTGTTGTTGTTGTTGAATATGGACCAGTTTCAGGTGATTCTCAAGAATATAGCGCAAATAATGGATAAAAATGCAAAACTTTCCCCCTTGAATAGATGGATAGTGTGTTTGTAAAGGGATGATTGAAGGGTGGGACTCTTACACCTGATGTGCATGTTCTATCTGTTAAGTTGAAAGAGTCTAAAAACTTTTTCTCCCAGGCTATATTTTTTTGCACTATCGAAAATGGGAGTACTTGCAAGGAAGTGTTACCACAGGAATAAGTCATAAGCAAGAAAAACTGCTCAAAGCAGCTGTTAACATGGCTTTATGTGTGTTTTTCTCCCCATGATATCCCTAGGCCACAATATTAGGCTCCCCTCTCCTGCTATTCCAAAGAAATGGGGTATACGTAAGCAATGAAACTGTGCATATAGTTGGCACTTTTTTCTCTGGTTGCAAAGCCAAACTCCTGTTGTGCAGTTCTGGAAGCTGTTGCTGTACAAATTGAAGTGCAAGCCGTCAAGTACACAAACATAGATCCATCAATTTTGGATTGTAGCCTGAACAAGAACTTCATAGATCATTAATGTTTTTAAGATAAGAGTTTATATTCCCACATGGAAGAAGAGTGAGGTGGGTAAATGCAACCAGAGTCTCAGGCACCATGCCCCTCAACTTGGAGTGAGCTGCTTAAAATTATAGTCAAGAACTTATTAAATTTATTATTATTTTTTAAAATTGAACATTTATTTATTTTCTGAATTATAATGCCTTGGGGAAGTCTGTACAAATAAGTGGTCCAATTAAAAAAAGATAATGAATTTATTCAACAGCCTTTTGCTGTTGCCCAGAGTGTTTGCTTTATGGGGTTTTTTTTTTTTTTAAGCTTTTGCAATTTAATTAAGAAAATGCTTCTTTTGTGCCAGGTTGTTGAAGGTGTGGTCTTTGACTGGTATTTACCAATTCTTATTCTTCTCTCTTTTTTAAGGTTATTTTCATATGTAATATTAAACCTATTTGGGCCTCTCTCACGCTATTCATCTTCTGCATCTAAATGTTCATTTGAGATAGAATGTGAAACTGAGTCTGCATTCCTGTATCCACTTAGTTGGGAATAAGGTTTCCCAACTCAGTGAGGCTTTCACCTGAATATCTGCAGAATAGTGTTCAGTGAAAGAGCTATTATGTACTTTGCACTTCCCTGATAAGTTCAGAGGCAATATTACAGGGTTTTGTTTCCTTGTGGATGTGAGATCAATGTAAACTGATGGTGTTTTTGGTAATACATTTGATTACAAGTGTATACAGTACCTGGTCACAAAGGAGCAGATAGGCAGCCATATGACTAGTCCTAGCATTATTTTCCTTAAAGCAATCCAGAGTTCTTTTGTATTTGTTATGTTTCTATAAACAGCCACAAAAATCAGATGGCTTGAATATTTGTTTTAAATATTGCTAGTGTCAAGTTTGTGATATATGAATGAGCCATTTACAACACTTGCTTCCATCTGGAGTGAATGCAAAATGGCAAGTAAGGTTTAATGTGGATAAACATTGCAGCCCCCTCCCCCAACTTCACTTATAACAGCGATGGAGATACATTCATACTTCTTGTTATGTTCGGTTCAGGTTACGTCTTTTCAGGTTGCACCCCGCGGCGACCTGGAACTACCAGAAAGAGTTACTTCTGGGTTTTCACCGCTTGCGCATGTGCAGACACTCAAAATGACGCCACGCGCAGACGCGGGTTGCGTTCTGCTCATGTTGCAAATGGGGCTCTGGAATGGATCCTGTTCACAACCAGAGGTACCACTGTACTGGATTTTTCCAGGATGATGGGCAAATGGGTTTGGGAGCTGAGCAAATGGGACACTTCTAAATCACACCAGTGTATCCTGTGCTGGTTACACTCCAAATTGAAACTGCTTCTTTCCTAATCAGTAGTTACATCCTCACAGCACCTGCAAAAAGAGCCTGGACCATTCAGAAATAGCAACTGATCATTAGGAAGCATTATGTTATAAAAATATTTGTCAGTTAGCAATGACTACAGATAATTCCTGCCAGTGGAGATTTTATGTTCACATTAGAAGCTGATGCAAAGGAAAGCCTTACAGGCTGATTTAAAGAAAAGTCAATTTAAGCTTTACATGTGAAAATACTTGTATTACTAGCCATTTCTAAACAATACCCTTTCTACAAATTCATGCATTCATATGCTATGTAAGTGTGGTGTTGTGCTTGCAAACCCCTGACAACAGCTGCTCTGAAGAGGGGGTGGGAGGGGAAAAAATGAGAACAGGAGATAAGCTGCATGAATAAAATTATCTCAAAAGGTTTGAGTGTTCCAAATAAGCTAGTATTTTCTGTTGCAATGCATTCCCTCCTCATAAACTACAAAACAATGAAGCGCCTCAAGATTTTCATTCTTTCTGCTTATTAAACAGGGCTAGTGTATTACTTAAATTCATCCAGTTCTAACATCAGTAGACTTCCATGGCATACAAAGAACAACCACATGCAAGCTGCTGAAATGCTTTTAGGATTTAACTTGGATTTAGGCAGCTGCAGTGCTTGTGGTTGCTAGGGTTTAATCTGAGCCAAGGCTCAGTCCCAGAAGCAAGGGAAAGCCCTGGAACCTGCACGGTGAGACGTTAATGCATTTGCAATGGTATATTTGTCCTAAAGAAAAACCTCCAATCCTCTTTTCTTGATACTTCTCTACCACTTTTGCAGAGATGTGTTGGAACATAGAACTGCCATTTCATGCAAGGGCCCCCCACCAACTGTTGCTCAGGGGAACAGGAAGATAATGCCCTCCAGCTGGTGGCAGATCTGTTTTTCAGCTACAATAATTAGAAGGGCTCATGCCCTGGACTTACGTTTCAATATCTAGTACTGGGACCCAGAAACTTGGAAGTGTAAACAGGCCCTGTTTGTCCTATGATTTCACGTCGCAGGTCATATATATATATACGACCCCTTTATGCCTTTGCCATTTTCCTTGAGAAAACTTGCATTTTACTGTTGAATCAGAACAAATATCAATCTGCAGAAAACCCACCAATACCATGTATTAGATACCATGTATTAGATTGAAATGTAAATAGGCTCACTACAGAGGAGCACATCTGATCATGGGCAGTGTGCTCCCCCCCCCCCCGAACTGAGCAATTCCCTCTCCCCTTAATATTAGAAGACAGAACTCCTAAGTCAATATTTATTGCTTTTTGGGTGGTGGGGGGCTTCAGTTGTGCCACAATATGGCTTTGCTTAATTAACTAGAATTGCTACCCCTTGCTTCAGTTCATAAGGAACTTTACTTACCTTAAAGCTACCTATTCTGGAATCCACAAAAACTTTCTAGGAAGGCAATATCTAACTCAGGTGGATATTGGACATGCCTTGCTGAAGCATATGACGTGAGCATGTCCAGTGATATTTCATTTTTCGGTCTGAAGTTATTGTCCCTATCAGTTTTGACAAAATCCTTCATGTACATTTAAATTATATTCTTGTTGTATGGAGATTAACAGCAGGACAACAAGAATGGCTGCTTAACAGGTCACGGGGAGGGGGCAGCTACTGCAGTCCATTGTGGTGGGCTGCTATCTCCAGGGAGCAGTGCTGGGGCCAGTCAGTCAGCCGCCAGGAAATCCCCAGGCCGGCCACTTGGGATTGGCAGGCTTTCCCGCCATATGCTTATTTCAGGAGTTGGCAAACTAAGGCCCGTGGGACGGATCAGGCCCAATTGCCTTCAGGATCTGGCCCATGGACTGTCCATGGATCGGTTTGAGGGTTCTGTTCATTCGGGCTGCGCCGTTCCCCGCCTGTGCCATTCCATTTCCCCCACCCTCACACACACCGCTCCTCCTCCTCCTCCCTTCCTCCTCCTGTATTATCTCTGCCCTGCCTAGAGGAGGAAGGGGGCTGGGCTGAGCTGGCTGAGCGCCATTTTAAGCAGCCCCTCTCCAGAGACAGCCCTGGTGCTCCTGTAGGCCAGAGAGCGGAGCGGACAAGCTAGCTCCTCCTACCCATGAGAAGTGGCAGCTGTGGCAGCGGCGGCGGCAGCCCCTGGGAAGGGAGGCACAGCGGCTGGGGCTGGGGGGTGGGGAGGAGGACTACTTGCCCCCCTCGCCTCTTCTTCCAGCTCCCCGCCCCCAGTGCAGTTTCTCCGGCCCGCCACAAGGTCTGAGGGACAGTGGACCAGCCCACGGCTAAAAAAAATTGCTGACCCCTGGCTTATTTGAATTCCAGCCAATCTGGCTGGATAGAATGGGTGGGGCTACACAGCCATCTATAATCCCGAATGTCTTTATAGATGATGACTTTTTGCATGGTGTGGTAAGCTTTAAGAATGCATGTTAAGTATGTGCGCTGATGCAATTTTTTGCCTCACTATAATGGTGTTCCTTTTGTGCATTCCCTTCAGTCTTTCTCTCTCTCAACAGCAGTTCCTAAGGAATTAAAGGCAGTTATGTTAATAAAAATGTGTGAGTGAAAGTTAGAGGGAAATGAGATCAATTTTTATTGCACAGATAGGAGTAACGTTACATAATGATGAAAGTACACATTTTCTGCTGCTTGACAAAGCAGTCACAATTCATGCATAGGCATTTCTCTCATAGTTTTCCTAGGTTTTAAGAGCTGTCCTACAGAACCTGTTATCTCAGCCATACAGCCAAGAAACTTCGCACACCACTGAGCAGACATGCAGAAACTAATGTTTTTCTCCACATTTTCGCTCCCATTATTATTTACCAGTGTGTGGCAGTGATGCCACATAAAACTCATCCCATTTACTGTTCCTCATCATATGCTGACACTGTTGGTTCCTGGGCTGATACACATTTCCTCTGCCAGTGTTGTCTTAATTGTGAGTTAATGCTGATTGGGTGGAATGTTTTAATGGCTTTTGAAGTAAGGAGGGATTTGTGGCCCTGCAGATGTTGTTGGACTCTTTACTTCCATCAGCCCTAGCCAATATAGCCTTTAGTCACAAGTGATGGGAGTTGTAGTCAGCGGGCACTGGTTCATTTGGTCAACCAGACCTACCAAATGAAATGTCAAGCAATTTTTTTTAGAAAAGCTTTCACCAAAATCTCAAAGCTGCACTTTCCTGTCCCGTACATCCTTCATTTTAAGTTAGACTGCATGGACCAATTTTAAACCAAGGTAGGACACTTAGGTTCTGAGTTTTAATAAAACATTGGTGTCCACAGTTATGAAAGAGGAAGATAGGGAAAGAATCAGAACGGGTGAAGAAACACAATGTTTCTCCCAGCACACAATCAACTGTGATAGCAAGGACCCCTTCTGAACCGAAAGTAAGGCACTTTTCAGTTTGGTGCTAAGTATTCCTAAAAAACACAGATACTTTACTGTCTGCAGGAGACAAGAATGGGAGAAAAACACTTGGCCATGCCCCGTGACCTCATTGGCCACACCTCCTGTGACCACCTAGCAAGATCACAGGTCCAGCAGGCAGCAGTAACCACTGGTTGTAGTCTAACAGCATGTGAGAGGCCATTTTTGCAAACTGGGAAGCAAGTTGTATTCATATCCCCTCTTATTACTGAAATATGAACTCACTATTGCAGGTTTGTATTTGCTTTGCAGCTAGTCGTGTATAATTTTCTGGAAGACCTGGAAAACTGCTTGTTCTCCTCACCAGTCTATTCTGTTATTTCCAACTTAATGATTAAGAAAAAAATAAATGCCCTACTTGTATTCTTACTTGCATGCAAAACCTTATTCTGACTTCCAGCCTTAATTTTGTTTTTCCTCTCCCCCCCCCTTCTTCTATACTAAAATTTCTTCAGCCTTTTCATTATGGCATCTCCATTAGTTAACCGCCAATGCTGCACAATTACCTTTGATAATCGGGCATCCTGTGGGAGACCAGTTCTCTCATGTGCAAAAGGAGTAACAATTTTAAAAGGGCATATTTAGAAACAATAAGGGAAGTGGTTAACATGAGGCTGAGGGGCAAAGTAATAAAACTTTAAAAGCACAGACTCGGCCTGGAGGCCATTTAAGAACACTGTAGAAGAGGCACAGATGGTATGCATACCTCTGAGCAAGGGACTCTAAAGAGAGAAGGTGGCATGATTATGTAGAGAATTGCACAATTTTATTAAGAAAGGAAGAGCATCATTCAACAAGAAGAAAAATAGAATGCCGGTATATGCAAGTATAAAACTACTTGTGACAGGTAGATGAAGAATGCAAGAAATGGAAGTGTAACAGTGGAAACTAGCAGCATAAAACAGTAAAGTGACAATTGGTGATTCTTCCAACATAAACAGCCTACTGTAAAATGTGGATCCACATATAGAACTTTTGTGTGAGCAAAGGCATTCGTTTTAGTGTCAAGAGACCTCTACATGTACACTATGATTACAGACCTATCTCAGCCTGTGAAAGTGCTTGAGAAAGCACCATCAGACTGTTTCCTCTAGCCTAGTGCATACTTGGAAGTGAATAACTGCATAAGCCTTCAAAACTCTCATATGTATTACAAACTGCAGCAGTGACATGGCTCCAGATCAATGATTAGGAAACTGAGAACCTTCTCAGTAATGGTGTATGTCCCATTTGTAGAATTCCTTCCACAGAGACACAAACATAGTTATCCTTTTAGTACCAGACAAAAGCGTAATTTCCTCCACATTCGTAGTGTATTTTCTCTTTTAACATTTTGAGTTTTTATTTATCTTGTTCTCTTAACTATATTGGAAGCTCTGATGAAGAGTGGTGTAGAAAGGATAAAGATATAAAATCTTATATGAAATGGTGCCTGCATTCACATAACAATAACCCGGTTTTTCTAGCTTTATTGTGGATCACTGTGAATGGACAGCATGCTGATACCTGTTGTCTGCTCCTGGTTTGCTTCTCCCCTGGTGTGAGCATGATAACAAGCCAGCATGTCTTGGCTTCTCTTATGGCCAAACCAGGAATTGTTGCTCCCTAATAAGTTACGACCAGCTAGCTAACAAGAAACTATGACTTACAGTAGACTAGCTGTCTTGGCTTTTTATGGAGAAACAAACCACCGAGCCTGTTTTGGATGCAGCAGGAAGCACACTGCTCATTTGCAGTAAATCAAGATAAGGCTTATTACATGTGAATATGGCTAATGGATGGAGCATTGTCTTCATTCGAACTCCAACAGTGTCATACGTTGGCCAAAAAAAGCCATTCTTCCCTTCCTCGCTACCTCTCTTTTTTAAAATTCCTCTCATTAATCCTCAAGCAGTAGCCTGAACCCACCACAGTGTCCTGCTAGTACATTAGTTTCTATTATATAAGAATTGCTATCCTAGACAGAGCAGTTCTATGATCCTCCTGTGATATGAGCCCTGGTGTGCTACTTCAGTTCTGGATGTACAAAGCTAATCTGTTAATAGAGGCAACATTCTACCATTTTCTTAGGACACCAAGCAGTACAATCTGATACCGCCTTTATATTCTTCACAGATAATATTCTGTATGTAAGTTGTTGTCATTAGCAACTGTATTTATTTTTTTCTGACATCAATTGGACAAAAATATCATGAAGTGCTTAGATGATGTGCCAGTTGCCACAGGAGGCTCAAGAACTGAGTACTATGCCATGATCTCTTGTCTTTAAAGAGTATATATTTAGTAACCTATCATTACAGCTCTAAGCAGATAACATGTAATTTGTGAATAATGAACCACCTGGAGGAGAAAACAGGGTTTCACTTACTTTCCCATACTCCGTGTGTTTTTGGCTCTTCTGAACGGAGCCTATGTGTGAACATGCTGTACATATATAGGGTAGGTATACAGGATCTGTACATTACAAAAATGTAAAGGAGAAGGTTAAGGGGCCCCTGACCATTAGGTCCATCGTGGCCCACTCTGAGGTTGCGGCGCTCATCTTGCTTTATTGGACGTGGGTGCTGGCGTACAGCTTCTAGGTCATGTGGCCAGCATGACTAAGCTGCTTCTGGTGAACCAGAGCAGTGCACGGAAACGCCGTTTACCTTCCCGCCGGAGTGGTACCTATTTATCTACTTGCACTTTGACATGCTTTCAAACTGCTAGGTTGGCAGGAGCAGGGACCAAGCAACGGGAGCTCACCCCATTGTGGGGATTCGAACCGTCGACCTTCTGATCGGCAATCCTAGGCTCTGTGGTTTAACCCACAGCACCACCCGTGTCCCTGTAAAGGAGAAGGTGTAGCAAATAGGGGATCTGATGTTCTGAAAGTAGTAGATGGAAACATGTATGGCTATGAGTTTAGCTAGGGCACACACTAAAGCTGTTATGTAAGCATTTAAGTGTATATATCATGCTTTATGGACACTCAAGTAACATTTTTCCTAACTTGCCAATTTGACATGGGCTGATGCTGATCTTCCGCAGAGTTACTTCAAATATACACTTAGTTAAGAGCTGTCTGTCTTCTCCCCCCATCAGCCACAGGATGTATGTGAGACTTACCATTTTAGGTTTTGTTGCATTGCAAGTGAGGCATTTCCTTGTGTTTCCTTCTCTGTATCCTGGATATAGAAGCCATGGTTTTGCTTGTTTACTGCAAGTTTTGTTCATCCACTTCCCAAGTACAGCAATGCTTTCCCCTGGAATCTCTGTGTACAAAAATGGTTTAGAAATAGCAGCAAGAAACATTGCCCTTTCTTCCATTCAGCTAGCCGATGCCTCATCTAAGGGCTGCTTTCAAAACCACTCCACACTGTAGCTGAACTCTGCTTGAAGGAGAACACATTGTAGTGGGAGAAACTAGGCTAGGGAGGTTAATTTAACCCTTGTGGTTCACAACCAGATTATTACCTCCTGAAAACGATGCCAGCCTAATACCTTACATATCAAGTGTATCATAAAAAAGAAACTCTGTGTTAAACATATGTGGCTGAGAGAATGCTGGTAGTGATGTAATTCAAGCAGAATCCTGTATGAGAGAACTGAAACAAGCAGTACTGTGCTACAGCTGCAACCACGTAATACATTGATAGATCTGGTATTTCAATAATATATCTGTGCATTTGAAATGCTTATAAGCAACCTCTGGCCTGGAGGCCAACTGCAGCCTTCCAGGCCACTCTGCTTGGTTCACAGGACTCTCTCCAGAACACATACCCACCTGAAACACACCCATCACCAGTTTTGCTTTGCATTGTCCTTGAGAATTTTTGTCTGGCTCTAACATGATTTTCAACTCTAGTACGTAATTGTTTGGATGGAGGATAGAGAGAAATGTCTTAGTGTGGAGAAACCCAGTGACTTCACAAAGCTAAAATTAACATTATTGCTCTGACCAGTTTTACCTCACCCTACTCACCACTGACAAGTGGCCCCCTGATGGATGCACAGAGTGGGGTGTACTTCCAAATGCGAATGATTCCCCATCTCTGGCCTATAAGACTGCTCTGGTGTTACCCAGGTACTTAATTTCCTGCTCTTCACCCACTTCACCTGTCCACCAGCTCTGCAGTTGAGGGTTTTGTTTTGTTCTTAAAGAAGGTTGTTCTTCAACTGATGAATGGTACGCCCCCACCAATGTATGTTTTGTAGTACAAAATTCTCTTACGAGCTCTCTGTTAACTGTTCCTTAAGGTACATGCGTGTCTCCTTTACAGGCAAAAATTGGACTAATCTCATCATGAATTTGTGCTCATGTTGTACTTGCCTATACCAAAGGAAAAAAGCTTAAAGAACAGCTGGAAATTTTATCCCATCCATCTTGGGTAAATATTGTTAGAACCACTTTATATGTTTATGGGATTAGTATGGAGGTTGTACCTACTTTTTCTTCTACTGGAATTAAGCAGAGGCTTAAAGAAAGAATTCACCTCTATTCTAAGTGATGGGATTTGTATTCAGTTGCACATCTTATTCTTATTCTTATTGGTACCCATTATACAAAGCGACACTTGGCTTAGAAAATTATTTAATAATCCTTACTGCTGCTCCATTTAGAATATCATTTATAGGCTTACGTCTCCAGTGTATGCCCTCTGCTTTCTTGGATAAGAGGTTTAATAACATTCCAACTCATTAAAGACTCTCTGTATTTGTGTGTCTGGTGAGATTGGAGATGTCTCCCATTACCTGTTAAGTTGCCCCTAATATGAGTACCATGGGCACAAACCTTTTACTTGTATCCTCAGGTCTTTTTAAAACTGTCTCATCCTAGACTAGATATGTACATTTATTTCAGACAAAGATGTATTCATCCAAGTAGCAAAATCAGCTCTGGCAGCCCTGAGAATACAAGCCAGGTATCCAAAAACTTAGCTAGTGGACGAGATGTGCTTCTGGTTCATTGTATTTTTAACAGCTTTATAGTTTATTGTAGAGTGGTAATTTGTTACAGGGCGAGAAGTATTATCTTTCTCTTTTTTGTATATATACCTGTCTTTATATCTTTTCTACCTGGGCTCCACCATAACTAGCAATCTCTCTATTGATGCTGAGCTGGACAAGTGTATTGGCAAGGCAGCTACAGCAGTAACTGACCTCTTTAAAAGGGTATGGGATAATGTGGTGCTAATGACCAATACGAAGATGAAGGTCTGCCAGGCTTGCATGTTGAGCACACTGCTTTATGGTAGGGATATGTGGCAACGTACACCCAACAGGAGCGATGCCTCAACATCTTCCACATGCGTTGTGTCAGGAAGATTTTGGGCATTGCATGACAGGTCAGTGTCTCAAAGAAAGACGTGTTTTCCCAAGCCCACATTCCCAGCATGTTTGCACTCCTGTCTCAGAGATGTCTATGCTGGCTTGGCTGTGTCCTTAGAATGGAAGACTAGGATTCCCAAGGACATGCTCTATGGGGAGCCGGCTTCAGCCACCAGGCCTGTTGACAGACCAACTCTGTGTTACAAAGATGTCTGCAAACATGACATGAAGGCTGGCTGGCAACATTGACATCGCTGTGTGGGAGTCCCTTTAGACAATGGCAGCGTCTGGAGACAGTCTGTCAGCTTGTGTATCCAAATCAGTAAATAGAGGAGGAATGACCGCTAGGAGGAGTGTAGAAAGAAGAAACACCATGGTGCATCTGTAGCAGCCAAACTGGATGCCTTCACTGCCACAGCTGCAACAAAACATGTCTCTCCCATCTTGGTCTCTACAACCACAGCAGGCACTGTAACTCTCCAACAGTTTTACTTGTAAAGTAAAGACTGCAGTTTGTGGCATGGCAGCATTGAAGGGATTGCTGCACTAGTGCAATATTGTGAGCAAAATCACAGTGCCTACTTGACAAGCTGAAATCATGACTTTGTACTTGTGGTTTTATAATGAGCGGGGAAAGCATGACTGACCTTGACTCTTCTGCATCACTGATGAGAGAAACCTGTATACCGGCAGTTATAACTACAGTGGTGCCCCGCAAGACGAATGCCTCGCAAGACGAAAAACCCGCTAGACGAAAGGGTTTTCCGTTTTTCGAGGCACTTCGCAAGACGAATTGCGAGTCTTGCGAGTTTTTTCCCTTTCCCCCCATTTTTCTAAGCTGCTAAGCCGCTAATAGCGCTAAGCCGCTAATAGGGATGCTTCGCAAGACGAAAAAACCTCTAGACGAAGAGACTCGCGGAACGGATTATTTTCGTCTTGCGAGGCACCACTGTACGATCAATTGATGGGAGTTAAGTGCAGCAGTACAATAAAAAGTGATGTAGTCAATGTAGTTAATTGCTTTTTGCCTGTGGAAGTGCATCCCTGGTTTGCTCACAGCACTGCTATCCCTAATTTGGACTGCAGTTAAACTCTGGTTTATACTCCCTGATATTTCTTTCTTTAGAATTAAGTTATCATTGAAAGGCAACAAAGGGCAGTGCATGTATTTTTGTCTCCAGTAAACATTTATCCAGCACTGTGCAGCCCCCGACTGTTTGGAACCAAGTGAGTGGCTCTTGTGGTATCTGCTTCTGGGCTTTCATTGATGTGCAGGCACCCAAGAAGATTGCAGACTGCTGGTGTGATGATTTGTAGAATAAAAGGAGGGCACTCGTATACTCCACTCAGCCACCTCAAAAGTACGGTTAAGTGCATCAAAAACATGTAGCCCATTCATGAGGACTTCACTTAAATTCTCTCTCCCCATTTGAAAAGTTTCAAATGCAACTTATTTTTCTCATAAACTGATTGAGAGTGGTAGAAGAAAAATGCCGGATGAATTTTCAGTACAACACTAATATCTACTGCCCCAATTGCTTATTCAAGCATTATTCCATCATTCATGTGATTTCTTTTATCAAAAACCAAGTTACAATTCATCTTTGACCTCTGTGTAGTTTGATAATATCTAGTCATGCCCAATTGTGTCCCAGAAGAGTAGCAAATGATCAGATAGGACACTAGGTGATGGGATGAAATCAGGCCAAATCTTTATTGACTGTGGTAGGCAGGATAAGGGTTGGCATAGCAGTAGGACCAGATCCATTTCATTCTACTCACCCTCTGTTGGTGGAATGGGATCTGCTGAGGTTGGACCGCACCAAGCCTGTTCCATGGGAGTTGGCCAGGTTGAACCCTGCCATGGTGCAAACCATGCTGGCAGTGTCTCACTGGGCCACCGGGGTGAGGTATCTGGCCAGGCAGAGACCAACCCAAGCTTGGGGGATGCTGTGGCCAATCTCACGCCCCTTGTGTTCCCAACCTTTCATTATGTTGATCCTTCCCAATGCAAATTTCACCCTACGTCCCTCCATTAGGATGTAGCCTCTGCTTTTTGGAGCAGACATGCCTCCTGCCCCCATGCATGGACCGAAACATAGATATGTGAATGGTCTGCATATCTGCAAAGTCTGAGAAGAACCAAAAAAACAAACAAACCCTAACTTACATTGCTGTCCAAGGGCAGCTTCCCCCCGCTTCTATAAATATTCTGAAGCTGCTTGAAGCAGCTTTGTAGATGCTGCATGAGGCTGCATGAGTAAATTATCTTTTAAAATGTACCAGGAAGTGATTGTGCATCATAATGTGCAGTCCCTTCCTGGCGAATTGTTCATAAATAAAGATGGCTATCCCCATAAATACATGAGGATTTTAATATCTGCTCTACAGAACCCGTTATCTCAGCCATATAGCCAAGTACTATAGTTGGAAGGGATGATGGGACTGTAGCCCAACAACATTTGAGGGTGTGGGCACTTGTTTTCCATCCCTGATCTAGAAAGTATGTATACTATTTTTTTTTAAGGGAATGATGTTCACACACAGGAATGGAAGAGTAGAAGAAGGGACTAGGAAGTTGTGGGCCAGGACAGATAACTGAACAGTTGGTTCAATAGGTATGTTCATGCTTGATATAAATAGAGGAGTCTGACCACTCATTCACAAGCAACAGTAAATGCAACACTGCAATTTTTCTGATTACAATCCTCATGCTTGTAATACACACACTGCCTTGAGTTTGTACCGAAGTTATTCTGGGGAATTGTCTGAGATTCCACCAGAGATAAATTTGTCTCATAACCAGATCTTGCAATATGAGAAAATGTTCAAGGGAAGTTATAGAGGGAAAATAACTGTGCAATGTACTGTTATCATTTTCATTACTAGTTCTTAACCACTGCATTTGAAGGATCCTCCAGTTTTTGTCTGCTAAATTGCTGTTCCTTAAAAGCAAAAAACCCCTAAGCCTTCCATTTTCAGCAAAAGACTCAGTCTTTTCTGCTTTTTTCTTAACACTCTATATGCAATAGAATATGATTAAAGTCACCCAGGAAACCAATCTTCGTAATAGTAAAGTGTTTATTCCATCTTTCTATTCTGAATGCACTTCTTTTTATTTCAGAATCATAAAAATGAAACTATATAACAGGTACCTCCCTCCTCCCAACTGAACTGTTAAATGTTATAACAGCTGTTGGACAAAGCAAGCTCCTTCTTCTAGGAGTGTGTGGAAGCGATATTACATACAGCAGGGACCCAACATTAACAGATCTATACCACTGCTGTATCTCTTATTGCTGTATCTCAGGAACCCAGAAGAATGTAAGGGAATGAAACCATTTATACCACGGGTAGGAATCAATGCAAACAGCAGCCACAAATGAAAAATGCTGGAAGCATGGAAAAATCAGTAAAGTGCATGACTGCAGAAGGGTTTCAGTGCAGGTGTCCATCTTCAAGCATTACTGAAAACCTAAGAAATACCTTTGCTAACAGCTTGAGAAGTTTGGGTTTTAGTTAATAAATCTAAAAATATATATCTACCCAAAAAATCACATGGCTGTAGGGAAAAAGTGTAAGTGTAAGTATTCCTGTGAAAACATTTTAATTAATTTAATTGTATCCCAACTTTTATGTCCCACAAAGTGAGACCCCTGGTACAGATAGATTAAATTCTAAAACATAAATAAGCAAGCATAAAACTATACACTAAAGTTATTTAAAGTATTGAATAAATTAAACCTTATGGGAAGTAGTATGTCAGGCATACATTGCAACAACAATTTATTGTTAGATTGCTGTCTTCCATGTCATTTGCACTGTAGGCAAATGTAATCTCAGATGTAGTGACGGTGCCAGTGTCTCTGCTGTGTCAGAGGTATTCCATGGAAGTTTATACCATAATGAATGTGTTAATCTTTGAGCTGCCACAAGACTTTCTGTAGCTGCCACAGATTAACATGACCACCCCTTGGAAGTTGTTCCCTGTTAACAAGATAACACTGGATTTTAGCAGGCTTGTGAACCCATACTTGTGAAAGCATGGTGGCATATTAAAGGTGCTCATTGTGACATATGGTCAAATGCCGCTATGTATTTACAGCTTATGTTGGGCTGGGGCTTGCATTAGAATTGGATAGCGTTAGAGCTTCAGAAGAGGATTCCTGTTGCCTTAACTACCAAGTAATTGCTCTGAGTGCTCACTTGAAGGACAGATCCTGAAGCTGAGGCTCCAATACTTTGGCCACCTCATGAGAAGAGAAGACTCTCTGGAAAAGACCCTGATGTTGGGAAAGATGGAGAGCACAAGGAGAAGGGGACGGCAGAGGATGAGATGGTTGGACAGTGTTCTCGAAGCTACCAGCATGAGTTTGACCAAACTGCAGGAGGCAGTGGAAGATAGGAGTGCCTGGCGTGCTCTGGTCCATGGGATCAGGAAGAGTTGGACATGACTAAACGACTAAACAACAACAACAACAACAATTGCCCTCTTCGTTTGGGAGATAGAGCCCACTAAGAATGTGAAACATATGGATAAGCGAATGGATAAATGTGCCTTCTCTTATATTTATGTATGTAAGTTGTATAAGGGATGTGGGTGTAGGGACATGTGGGTGGCACTGTGATGTAAACCACTGAGTGTGGGCTTGCCGATCGGAAGGTCGGCGGTTCGAATCCCCGCAATGGGGTGAGTTCCCGTTGTTCAGTCCCAGCTCCTGCCAACCTAGCAGTTCGAAAGCATGTCAAAGTAAAAGTGCATAAATCGGTACCGCTCTGGAGGGAAGGTAAACGGCATTTCCATGTGCTGCTCTGGTTTCGCCAGAAGTGGCTTTGTCATGCTGGCCACATGACCCGGAAAAACTCTGCAGACAAATGTCGGCTCCCTCGGCCAGTAAAGCAAGATGAGCGCCTCAACCCCAGAGTCGTTCATGACTGGACTTAACTGTCAGGGGTCCTTTACCTTTACCTTTAAGCTGTGTAAACCTATATAGGTCTATTCAGAAGTGAGTCCTATTGACTTCAGTAGGAAATAATCTTAAGTGTGCACAGGATTGCCACCTTAACGTTATCTGTCAGATGCTATTACTACTAATGCTATTTACATGTAAGATGAAACCAAAATTCTTCATTTACTAATCCTGGATATGCATGAGCAGTGTCCCCTTGCACACAACCATTGTCACTTTTCTCCTCTTAGTGTGAGCAGCAACACAAGGATTGTGCACTTAATTACAGCCTGCCGTTAAGAGCAAATACAGAAACTATAGTTAATGGCTTCAAAACAAACCAGAATTAAAGTCATGGTTGCTTTATTTTCCTTTCTTTGAAGCCATTAGTCAGAGTTTTGCTGTGGCTAGTACTGAATTACGGATTGTTTTGCCACTTGCACAATTAAGATTTATTAAGCCAAGAGTTTTTATTTAGCGTTACGTCTGAACAAATGCTGCATTTTTGTTCCTACTATGGAGGAAATGAATGCAACTTGAAGATTTCTTGTGTCCTCGATACTTGAATACCATTATGGCTCCTATAGTTGCCCAAAACAGCCCGGCATCTGGCCTGGGGAATGGATGTCTGTGATGCAGAGCTCCAATTTAAAACAATCTTCTGAGCTTCAGAGGAGCTAGATGTGAGTCTCTAGCATAGACGACCTGCTTTTTTTGGTTGCCTTCCCTTCTCTTGCTTTCACCTCCCCTTATTAAATATGCAGACATAGCATTGTTAGAGTTGCTTGTTGTGCACAAATTGAAACAGAGGAGGAAAATATCTAAGTGGAGAAACTTCAAAATGTACTTAGCTCACGCAGAAGAAATTGCATCCCTTTGCAAATTTATAGCATAGTACATTAGCCAATTGCAAATAGGAAAATGAAAATATGTGAGCTGGGACTGAAGCATCCCATTGCACTCCCCGCCGCCAAACTGTACTTCTTTTAGGGAGGCATAAGATGTCATATGAGAAGTATTGATAAAAATAGCACATATGGCAATTTAGAGCTCAGGCAAGTGTTTTGGAACCATACCAGAAAAGATGCTATAGCATAGCTTCTGAAAATGAATGAGGGTTGAGGTGGGGGTGGGGGAGAATGATTTGATTCATAATAGAAAACATAATACTTACAGGGAGTGTTAGCAATAAGTTAACAGCTAAGAAAATTCTAGTGCATCCTTATTCAGATATAAGTCTGAGAAAGAATTGACACAGGTCAGAAAGAGTACAAAAATCACTCAAACTATTAAATACACTGATGTTCACGCAGGTTACAAAGGCAGAAATCTACGCACAGTCTAAGTTGTGGCATTAGGAAAGCATATGGCAAATGAAATATGCAGGAGTAATGCAGACTACAAAATGCAATCTAAAGGAATGCCAGAAGATGTTATAAGGATTGAGGAGGAAGATTTTTAAGTAGAGCAGAAATTCAGACAGACACAATCCATCCTGAACAAGACTGGAGAGAGGGGGAAAATATCTCATAACTAAAAAATTACTACTCCCTGCCTTTTGCTGCCTTATTTAAAAAATGTCTGAAGGCCAGACTGGACATAACAAAGTTCATCTCTCAAAGTTTGCTAAGTCGTTTGCCCATTATGAGGGAATTTTGATGAATAACAATGACATTTGGACATACAGTGGTACCTTGGGTTACATATGCTTCAGGTTACATACACTTCAGGTTACACACTCCGCTAACCCAGAAATAGTGCTTCAGGTTAAGAACTTTGCTTCAGGATAAGAACAGAAATCGGGCTCCGGCGGCGCAGCGGCAGCAGGAGGCCCCATTAGCTAAAGTGGTGCTTCAGGTTAAGAACAGTTTCAGGTTAAGAGCGGACCTCTGGAATGAATTAAGTACTTAACCCGAGGTGCCACTGTATAAAAATGTAATCACTTTTATTGTTTGCTTAGAACAAGGGTGGGGAACCTTTTTTAGCCTGAAGGCCGGATTCCTTTCTGAAGGGCCACATAGCAGTGGTGGGTAAGGCCAGAGACAAAAGTGAGTAATGTAAATGTAACTTTTTACCTTTGTACAGTATGCTAGTTTCCCATCTAGAAAAGCAAGAGGCATCAGACTTGGGGGGAGAAGCAGGTTGGATGGGAAGGAATCAGTTTGATTGCACCCAGGCAGTGGTGCCAGTATTTAGATCCTCACTGCAGCTTTATGGGCTCCTGTTCAAGAGTGATAGATCATGAAATGACTTTTTTGGGTTCTCAGGCCTGGAACCATAGTATGACTGCCAGTGTTGTGGTAGTTTCTCTCATTCAACGATGCAGAGATTGTGGTTTGTTTCCCACGCTCCTTAGAAACTATTGTTTGATTCATGTGCAAATGTATGCAGATAATTCAGATAATTAATTGTCTAAGATTCCTTTATTAGGGTGAGAGCCCTAAGTTTCACTTTCTTATTCCAGAGCTTATCACAGCTACAACTCTCTGATCCACCTGAGAAGTGAATTTCACTGGCAGACCCATAGTTTTGCATAATGCAGAATATATCATGCATAACACCAGCAGTTAAAGGGATCAAGAAAATATAGTGTAAATGTGTCAAAGTAGGTGTTCTACTTTGCAGTAATGCCTTCCTGTCATTTCAAGATAAACGGCACTAATTTCATACTGGCTTCAGCAGCCATCTGCTGTGCGGTGATCTGCTGCTCTTGCAACAGATGTGGGGAGAAAAGTAAGGATTCTAGGTCCTGGAAGTGCCTTTGGCTTGTATACATGATCAAGCAAAGAATTTAATTTCACTCAACTGTCATAGAAATGACCTGCTAGATATGTTGCTTCTGTGGTTTTTTCCAATGTGCCACCTTACGTTGTTCAGGTATGCTGGAACAAAGGGGGTGCATAGGGTGTGTGTGAAAGCCCACAGCACTATGCTCAATCATCAATGCACTCAGTGGTTTTGGAAGCAGAAACAAGGGTACAAGGATGCATTTAAATAATATAGGTACATGAGAAGGTAACCAGATACATAGATAGTCTGTGCCTCGGTGCAGTTATGTCCACAATATTTCTGAAGGCCACTCAGTGACAGTGGTGTAGTTGTTGTTATCCCATCTGATCTTGCTTGCTCATGCGAGTTTACAACATATTTAAAACCAAAACCTAACATTCTCAAAATAGAGATTAAGCAACACGAGAAAATCCAAACCAAACTAAAACACCTCTAAGCTTTGTTTTCTTCTTTCCCCACAGCCTCTCCATAAAAACTGAACTCCAGTTGTTAAGAAGCAAGGCTGAGTAGGGCAACTTTCCATTGTTACCAGAGAACCCAAATCTTGTTTTACCCTTCATAATATTTATTTAATTTATTTTTTAGTTACTTCCTTGCCATGGCTATTCAAATCAACTTACAATAATTTCTTTTAAGTTTATGCATTCTCTTGATTAACACATGCATTTTCCCCCGTGAACTGTTAGTTTCTCTTAATTCACAGTAATTCTCTAAGGCTGTTAGTTTCTCTGATTCACAGCAAGAGTAAAATGTTTTGTATAATTATGCTTCTAATGTCTGAAGCAAGTGCTCAAGTGAGTCTATCTGCTTTTTCATCCCAAACTATTCCTTCTAAGAGCTCACAAGGCCTTTTACATGTGGTCAGCTATTAATTTCAGTTGCCCTCCAACTGGTAGCTAGCTATGAAAAATAAATACGGAGGACCAGAGTGCGGATGAAAACACATAATTTCTGGGGTTGCAAGTTCCCTCTCATGCATATGTTTTTATCAAAATTCTATACTGGTGGAGGAAAGTAATTGTAGGAGATATTGCCCCTTGCCCCATAATCCTACCTGTGAATAGAAACTACCAATATGTGGAAGTACTAATCTAACATGTGCCTGCATTTGCATGACAATCTCCTTTTGCCTGCAAATTATTATTCTGCAGGATTTTCCAATGTGCAGCAAACAGAGTTTTCACTGTTCGGATAAGATTCATAATGAACGCTGACATTTCTGAACATATGGAGAAAAGAACATGGTGTTGCCAATGATGACCAATAAAATGAAGGCTTACACAAAGATGAACATAGATGTATAGTTTAAAATAAGCTTTAACCGAGTCGTATTGCTGAATGTATATTGTAGCTTGCGTGGGGGTAGTATAAATATTTTGGTAATTTGCTTAAAGGGTGCTGGGGTTTTTAAAGACTCGTCTTAAAAAACCCCAAAACTGGCAATAAAACAAGGCTTATTTGCTTCCAGTAATGTTCTTTGTGCTTTCTTTGGCAAATTAGTTGGAAAGTGGATAAACCAAAAAGATAGAAAAAGTTTGTGAATATAGTCAATCTAAGTTTGAAAGTACAGTGCAGTAAGAAAACAAATCAGCAGTGCTGGCTGCATTTTTTATTTAACTATATTTAACTATATATATTAAACTATAGTATTTTTTCTGTTCTCTGTAGCTGTTTGAGACATTCTGTTATGAGGCCCTGAATCTGCCTATCTTTGTGCTTGTGAGGTGCTGTTTTAGCTAAGGATTGAATAAGTAGGTGACATTCAAATCTACACAATTATGAAGGAAAAATGAATTGGCAGAAATATTCTCATCTGTATGCAAATGTTTCCAAAGCTCATCATGTTCAAATCAGTTTACTTTTATTCGTGTTTATTTTCTTCTTTAAAGCAATGAATATGCATATATCATTTACTGCATGAATTCAAGTTAGAATTTTCAGTCTAGAACAGTACTTTTCACCCTATACTTGCCTGTTTTGACCCAGTTTGCATGTCATGATAAACTGTAATTAATGATTCATTGTAAACATGCTGAATTTGCTTGCTTTGCTGCTTCCTGCTAGTGGAGAGAAACCAGCCATGATCTCTGGCTTAGTGTTACATCCAAATCAGGAATTGTGGTTTGTTTTGCTCCAAGCTGTTTGTTCTTGGCTTACCAATCATTTTTAAATAACAAAACAAACCATAATTCCTAGTTCAAATGTAACTATAAGCCAGTGGTTTGTTTCTCCCAAATGCTAGTGAGCAGAAGGAAAGAGGGCAAGATAACTGAGGTTTACTGTGACACGTGCACTAGGTCATTCTTCATTTATTTTGTTGTTTCAGATACTTTTAAAAATCAAAATACCACAGGTATCTCTGTGTCTGGGGTATGAAGGTGAAAAACGTAATTTCTAGCCCAGTGCTTCAGCCAAAGTGTAGTTCCCCTGAAATCAGTACCAGAACAAAGTTAGCGTAACTGTAAATGAGATCATGAGCTAGGATCAGAGATACTCATTATCCCAATTCCATTTCCAACCGGGGCTTGTCTTCTTTTCACAAATAACAATATCAAGTGTCATTCTTACAACTTTGTGATATAGGCCGAAGTTTCAAGGCTGAAGCACTGCCTTGTAATTGTCCTTATTATATCTACTATGTAAGCTTTAACCAGTTGAGTGGAGGAAAGGTGGGAAATTATTCTAATTACTCACTGCTTTTGATGGTTGTGAAGTAAAAGTTCCCCTTATATAATAGAGCTCTATTGGCAGAGTCAGTGGAATTTGAAAAATAAGGGTCTGCCACCACCAATCACGCAAATGATGTGCTTTCAGCTTCTTTAGGAAAAGCAATGAGTTTATCTTTTGTGTGTCACTGCTTGCCAATTCCATTTGTTCATCTAACCTCTGTGACTCGGTTTGAGTAATGGTTCTACTCGAGTCAGCATGTGGTTTGGAATAAGCTTCACAGATCACCATCTAGTCAGTGTATATTGAGTAGGCAAGCATTACTGGCAACTGTGGGGCTTATAAAATTAAATTGGAAATACTAGCTCCCTGTTCTTCATATTATATGAATGAAAGACAGCACTTCAGTGCTGGTACAGATGAGAAGGTTAAGGCCTAAAGGTTTAATATAGGCTTTATTTGGAATGTGTTGGAGACAACTGAATTATTATTACATGGCCTGGGTTTCTATATAACTTACAAAGGTGGTGTGGTGCTATTAGTGCATAAACAGAGACTGCATGCAGGAAGCTTTGTATGACAAGCTAATTTTATCCAGCTACTCTTCACATGACGTAGTAATACTTCACATTGCTAAGCACCCAAAAAAGGATGTTGAACTGGTTTGATGAACGTTGCTGGCACCATGTGCCACACAATCATTTATTCACATGTGACTGTAATTAAGATCATGTGGCTGTAAGGTAGATCAGTATTATTATCAGCTATAATACATATGGGGGGAGGGGCGGTGAATGAGGACACAGATCTTTTAGCTCCTATGCTATGTTGTTGTTGTTTAGTCGTTTAGTCATGTCCAACTCTTCGTGATCCCATGGACCAGAGCACGCCAGGCACTCCTGTCTTCCACTGCCTCCCGCAGCTTGGTCAAACTCATGTTCGTAGCTTCGAGAACAGTGTCCAACCATCTCGTCCTCTGTCGTCCCCTTCTCCTTGTGCCCTCCATCTTTCCCAACATCAGGGTCTTTTCCAGGGAGTCTTCTCTTCTCATGAAGTGGCCAAAGTATTGGAGCCTCAGCTTCAGGATCTGTCCTTCCAGTGAGCACTCAGGGCTGATTTCCTTAAGAATGGATAGGGTTGATTTTCTTGCAGTCCATGGGACTCTCAAGAGTCTCCTCCATCACCTTAATTCAAAAGCATCAATTCTTCGGGGATCAGCCTTCTTTATGGTCCAGCTCTCATTTCTATACATTGCTACTGGGAAAACCATAGCTTTAACTATATGGACCTTTGTCAGCAAGGTGATGTCTCTGCTTTTTAAGATGCTGTCTAGGTTTGTCATTGCTTTTCTCCCAAGAAGCAGGTGTCTTTTAACTTTGTGATTGCTGTCGCCATCTGCAGTGACCATGGAGCCCAAGAAAGTAAAATCTCTCACTGCCTCCATTTCTTCCCCTTCTATTTGCCAGGAGGTGATGAGACCAGTGGCCATGTTCTTAGTTTTTTTTTTTTTATGTTGAGCTTCAGACCATATTTTGTGCTCTCCTCTTTCACCCTCATTAAAAGGTTCTTTAATTCCTCCTCACTTTCTGCCATCAAGGTTGTGTCATCTGCATATCTGAGGTAGTTGAAATTAAGATTTCTTCCAGCAATCTTAATTCCGGTTTGGGATTCATCCAGCCCCGCCTTTCGCACGATGAATTCTGCATATAAGTTAAATAAATTGGGAGACAATATACAGCCTTGTTGTACTCCTTTCCCAATTTTGAACCAATCAGTTGTTCCATATCCAGTTCTAACTATAGCTTCTTGTCCCACATAGAGATTTCTCAGGAGACAGATGAGGTGATCAGGCACTCCCATTTCTTTAAGAACTTGCCATAGTTTGCTGTGGTCGACACAGTCAAAGGCTTTTGCATAGTCAATGAAGCAGAAGTAGATGTTTTTTCTGGAACTCTCTAGCTTTCTCCATAATCCAGCGCATGTTTGCACTTTGGTCTCTGGTTCCTCTGCCCCTTCGAAATCCAGCTTGCACTTCTGGGAGTTCTCGGTCCACATACTGCTTAAGCCTGCCTTGTAGAATTTTAAGCATAACCTTGCTAGCGTGTGAAATGAGTGCAATTGTGTGGTAGTTGGAGCATTCTTTGGCACTGCCCTTCTTTGGGATTGGGATGTAGACTCATCTTCTCCAATACTCTGGTCACTGCTGAGTTTTCCAAACTTGCTGGCATATTGAGTGTAGCACATTAACAGCATCATCTTTTAAAATTTTTAAAAGTTCAGCTGGAATATCATCACTTCCACTGGCCTTGTTATTAGCAGTGCTTTCTAAGGCCCATTTGACTTCACTCTCCAGGATGTCTGGCTCAAGGTCAGCAACCACACTGCCTGGGGTGAACGAGACATCCATATCTTTCTGGTATAATTCCTCTGTGTATTCTTGCCACCTCTTCTTGATGTCTTCTGCTTCTGTTAGGTCCTTACCACTTTTGTCCTTTATTATGGTAATCTTTGTATGAAATGTTCCTTTCATATCTCCAATTTTCTTGAACAGGTCTCTGGTTTTTCCCATTCTATTGTTTTCCTCTATTTCTTTGCATTGCTCATTTAAGAAGGCCCTCTTGTCTCTCCTTGCTATTTTTTGGAAATCTGCATTCAATTTCCTGTATCTTTCACTATCTCATATATAGTGAAATTGGGCGATTCCATAAGCTTTAATGTTTGGCATTGCTAAAAGCTAGAAAAACCCAGACTGCATACCTTCATATTCTGGGAACACAAGATATCAGTGCAGTCATTTCCTAGGTGATAAGCAGTAATAGTTTGTTAAAATATATACATTTGCTGGGTGCCAAGAATGGCTGTTAAGGACTACCATAGTGTTTCTCTTCTTTGAAAACAGGTGACTAGCAGAAGTCAGCATGCTCCCCTTCCCCACCACGAAAAACTAGAAATGCTCCAAAATTGATTTAAATTTGGGTTAGAGTCTACAGTTATGCAATTCTTGGTTACTCCAACAATATTAATAGTTTAAGACATTATTTAAATGTTGAGATTGCCTCTATCAGAATAAATAAATAAAAGGCAGTATTTAAAAATAAATCCTAAATGCAGCTCCGAGTCTGGTGCTACCTGCTCATAGATCCAGTAAGAGAGAAATAGCAGTGATTAGCTATTTGGCAGGAAAGGAGGGAATGTCCTGCTGCCCCCCCCCCAATAGATCATGGTACTAACTGAGGCAACATGATTACATCCCTGTGTGGTGAATCAGGTTGGGCAATGTGCAGCTCATACACCTGAAATTTGCCTTATAAGAATAGAAACCTGCTCCTCTGCAGATAGGGTCCCTAGCTGGACCAGGATGATAGGGTTTTTGGATTCACAGAAGAAAGCAAAACAGCCCAAATGTGTTTACCATATAATGCTGAACACAAATACAGAAGCTGCCAGCAGGTAATTTATTCCTATTCAGGCCTGCCCAATTATTCTGCTGCAGTGTGGAAAAGCCACCATTACTGGACATCAGATGTGATGAAAGTCTGAAAATGGTCTTGAGAAAGAAATCAAATTACAGTGGATGCAAAAGGCCACAATTGACCATAATTTAAAAAACAAAAAGGCTCTGAGTTTGAAATGATGGTCCCTGGTCAAGATAAAAATGGAGCAGCAGGTCTCCTAATTCATACTGAGCACATAAAGTGAAATCATTTTATAAAGGTGGCATAACAAATCTGCCCTGTGTGCTGAAGAGCATGGGCTTAGAAAGAAAATAAGCATCTTGTGGGAAAGGCTGAGAAGAAAGCACAATCCCCAGCATATTGAAGCCTTTCATTATGGATGGATTGAATTTTATTCTGTATGAAACAGAGCAAACAGATTGCCAACAAATATGTAAAATCCTGCCCTCTTTCTCCTGCTTGCCACCTTGGACTCCATTCTTCCTCAGATCCTGATATTTCAGGCACTGTTTCCACAGCCAGTGCTCTGTTCCTGATGCTATTCCAGGCACTGTTTTATTTTATTTAAATAATTCTGCTCTGCATTTCAAAGAACTCACATAGTCTAAAAGCAAAACAGAAAACAACATTTTTACACAATAAAAACACAGTAAAACAGCAGCAATAGAACTTTCTAAAACAGCAACTCAGCTAGAGTTAAAGGCCTGAGCAAATAAATGTTCAAAACAAAACATCAGAAGTCTCTGTGCCAGGCGAGGCTCTCTGTCTCCAAAGATGGGATAGCAAAACTGGAGGGGGAAGGCCTTTGTCCCGGGTGCTGTACATCTAAGTCACTTCCAGACCACCTCCTTATTGCGTATCCATCCTAATTTGTTTGCATACAATATGAACTGTTTTTTGAGTGTTCATTTTGATTTGTGGGGAACCTTTGGCTCTCAAGGTGTTGCTGAACTACACCTCCTGTCAGCCTTAGGAAAATGGGCAACGACCTGGAATGATGGCAGTTGTAGTTGAGCAGTGTCTGGAGGGCCAAAAGTTCCCTACACTTGTTTTTCAGGAAGGTTACATAATGTTCAGGCAGGCAAATTTTATCACACCTTTTCTAGTGTGTTTTAACTTTCTTACTGAAAAAAGTTTGACTTTTGGGGGGAACTGGGTTTGTTGTGCAGGAACATTGAAACCACTTGAACTTCTCGAAACTGAAATGTGCTGGTATGTGATTGAATCTCACCTGCTGAACAGTGACAGTCTGGAAGACTTCATTGGTTCCATTATAGGCTGGCATTTCATTAATGTTTCCAAAGATATTAAAAAACTTCAGTGGTTTGCCAGTGATAGATATAGTTAGCATCAGTTTGATGAAGCCTGGGTTAGGTGCCTTGAAGGGACACGGGTGGCGCTGTGGTCTAAACCACTGAGCCTCTTGGGCTTGCCGATCAGAAGGTCGGTGGTTCAAATCCCTGTGACGGGGTGAGTTCCCTTTACTCTGTCCCAGCTCCTGCCATCCTTGCCAGTGCAAGTATATAAATAGTTACCACTGTGGCGGGAAGGTAAACGGTGTTTCTGTGTGCTCTGGTTTCTGTTATGGTGTTACATTGCATCAGAAGCTGTTTAGTCATGCTGGCCACATGACCCAGAAAGTTGTCTGTAGGCAAACGCCGGCTCCTTCGGCCTGAAAGCAAGATGAGCGCCGCAACCCCATAGTCGCCTTTGAATGGACTCAACCGCCCAGGGGTCATTTATCTTTTTACCTTTATTAAGGTGTCTTCCAACTCCTTACCCACATTGCTGCTTTGGTGCCCCCTCTATTACGCTTACCAGGGGGTGGCAAACAGCAGCTCTTTTTCTTTTCTTGTAAAATCATTTTTGCTGGGTCGGCAGAGCAGTGGTGAGAAGAAGCACTAGATGAACTGCTGCCATCTTCACTGTAGCCTAGAGTCATTCTGGGGGAAATAGTGGCTGAAGCTTCCTCTGGCCTTCTCTTCACAGTGGCAAGTTCAGCACAACTGCACGACTCCTTAGTATGGAGCCCATTGGCTCCAACATTTGTCCCACCATGCCAGATACTGAAACTGTGGCTGTGTTGGCTGGTGGATTATGCTGCAACTATACAAAAGAGTGAAGTGTCTTTTGTTTCTCCCAAAGAATTTTATTCAGCATTGCCAAGCAGTAGAGCATAAATGTCCTCCATTTCGCTATCCTTTCCCTGAACGCCGCCAGAAATACTGGCAGCAGGATCAGGGTCACCAAACAAAATGAATGCTCTTGACACTGGGGGGGGCAGTGGCCATGGAAGTGTAAAAATTGTATTTGCATAGTTAATTATGTACATTATGTAACTGTGTCCTGTCTGTTCAAAAGGCACTTGACTGTGCGATCACAGAGCAGAGGCAGATTGTTCTGTTCATTTTCTCCTAAGAGATGGGTTGCTGTTCCTTTTTTTCCTGTGTTACTTTTAGGGCCAAGGACTGGAACAAATAAACAAAACAGAATAAAAATAAACTATATAAGATAAGTCAGGTGAAGTGCCTAAAATGAAAACTGGCTTGAAAACGGGCCCTTCTTCCTTGTCCCATCCTTGTTCTTAGGGAAGTTCACCTGTGTTCAAAAAAGGAATGCAGGCCTGGAGAACCTGCAGCCTCTCCTGATAAATTTCAGCAGATGTTCTTACTGAATCTGATCAGTTCACATGGCCAAGGTCGAGACAGTAATCTCCACATGCCCAGAGACATTCAATTCTTTCTTGTTATTTCACATGTTATAGGGCTAAAATGCCACTGCAAACATTGTAGATTTAAGCTTTAATGAACTTTTGGATCACATTAAGCCACTTACTTTAAGTTGCCAGAAAGTTGCAAAAGTCACCTCTGAAAATCAGTGGCTGAACCAAGTTTAGAAAAGAGGCTTCTGCTTCCTCAATTCATTCAGCTCCTCTGTGTGTCTTTGAGAAAAAGTCAGTTGGTATAAGTTTTCCTTCGTCATTTTTTGTTGCCTTCTGATTCAGTAGATCATCATTGTAGACTTAAAATGCAGGGCAAATGTTAACTCTACACTTGACTACTGTTTCATTATTAGACTTTGTTGCTTAGGCAAGGTTACTTATTGTCATGTGCTGAAATCTACCGTATTTTTTGCTCCACAAGACACACTTTTTTCCTCCTAAGAAGTAAGGGTAAATGTCTGTGCATCTTATGGAGCGAATGTGTGGTCCCTGGAGCCGAATTGCCCAGGGGCAAAAAGCACATTGTGCTTTTTTTTTTTTTAAAGAAAGAGGGAAAGCAGGTGTTGAAACAAAGCCGCTGAGCAGCTGATCAGCAAGCAATCGGGAGGGAGATAAGGGACTCTAGAGATAAAGGAGGCTTCCTGGGAGGAGGGAGCTAAAAGCACATGGAGCCTCAGGATTTTTGCATTGGGTCACCCCATATTCTCCATCAGATCACATAGCATGTCCATGGCTACAGCCTGCACAAAACCCCCCCGCATCCACTGTTTCGTGGGGCCACAATGGCGCAAAAACGAGGTTACAAAGTTCATCAGAACTATCCAGCACTATCAAGTTATAGGAAAACCAGTGCTATTAACAGTAACCCTAGTTGGTTAATTGATTTGGCAACTTCCATGCACATGACGTCTGAAGCTAATTCTCTCCCCCCCAAAGAGTTAAATGCTGAGCAGCTGATCAGCAAGCAATCGGTAGGGAGATAAGGGACTCTAGAGATAAAGGAGGCTTCCTGGGAGGAGGGAGCTAAAAGCACATGGAGCCTCAGGATTTTTGCATTGGGTCACCCCATATTCTCCATCAGATCACATAGCATGTCCATGGCTACAGCCTGCACAAAACCCCCCCGCATCCACTGTTTCGTGGGGCCACAATGGCGCAAAAACGAGGTTACAAAGTTCATCAGAACTATCCAGCACTATCAAGTTATAGGAAAACCAGTGCTATTAACAGTAACCCTAGTTGGTTAATTGATTTGGCAACTTCCATGAACATGACGTCTGAAGCTAATTCTCTCCCCCCCAAAGAGTTAAATGAGATTCAGGTGAGAGTCATATGTCTTTGTCAATCCCAGCAGGTATATAACAGGAAGACCCGGCCTGCCCAAGCCACAAATAATTCCAAGATCAGTCTGCTAAGACTGGGGAAATCCCATGTCCAACAAACCCTAAAGTCTGTGCCAGCGAGTGTAGAGCAGTCTTCCCATATCTGGTAGCTTCCAGATGTTTTGCACCAAAGCCACCATCAGCACCAGCCACACGGCCAGTGGACACACTGGATGTAGTAGTCCAGTGTGGTAGTTCAAAACATCTGGAGGATCCCGCATCACATCAGATTCTTCTGTCTCACTGTCCTTTGGCCGTTTGCAGGTATGTGAATAGACACAGAAATCATTGATCACCTCATGAGACACATGTATTGCTATGGTGTATCACTTTCAGAAACTGAGGCCATGTAATACAGTTTCATACTGGTCAGGAAGAAGGAAAAAAGATTTTGCTACCCTCAGGTAATTTCTGTTCATCTGCATTTCTTTGTTATGTTGTTATGATGTCTTGTTTTGGAAAAAGAAAGCAATAGCAATATGATAAAAATGAAATGAAATACGAATACAACCAGAAAACGTTGCAACAAGCAAATGTTGCAAATGTACTACACAGGCACTCTCATGACTGACTGCAGGTTGCTGTTGAATGTACAGTTGTTGTGTTGATTTGGTATGGCCCTTAATCTTCCCACTTTGTGTGGGGTTGAAGCTCAATGAAGGACACAGGTGTGTGGCAGGATTTCATGCTGCATTTCCCAGGTGATTATATTTGCAGTTTTAACAGGGTACCTTAACCCAGGAAATGATTTGACATGAATCATTTTCCATGCTCCAGAATCATCATCCTTTAACAGCGTCCCCATTTTGGTATACAAAACAAGATCAAAGTTTACACTGATCTATTCTGCATTCCTTTGAAAAGCTAATCTGAACCATTATGCTCCAGACAGCTTGTCTCCTGGAAGGCTTTTCTTTAATGAACCATTATTTTACATAGTTAAACATCTATTCAACTAAAATCAAACATTTTGCAATTTTACAGCTGGTCTAGTTAAAGAGACATTGTCAGGTCAATTTAGGAACAAATGTATAATTTTGCTCTTTTAAAAAAATATTACATACATATTTCTGAACAGGGTGTTGAGAGAGGGGGAATGTTAGGGGCTGACTGCAGTATCTCTACAGAAATACTGTATCTACTATAACTTTCAAAATGTGACCTACATTTTAGTCAGTGAGCTCTTATTTCCTTCAAGATCATCAGATAAATTTTTACTGGAATCCTGCAGACAAATTGTTTGTCATAATTACCTAATTATGCACACTCCTAATCCCATCGCCACTGCCCCTCCCACATTCGCTTCTAGTCCCTTCTCTTTCCAAATCTCCCCAAAGCATCTACATAGGCTTCTAGTGATTCTCTTTTCTTCTCATGCCTCCTCCTTTTCACCCACCTGCATCTCTCCCCCTTTCTTGTTCCTTTCCCCCATGTTCTTTCTCACCACACATCTCTGTTTCTATCATCATCAGATAGCGAAACGGGTAGGCACTCTGACAAGGTAAATCTTCTAACTGCACTCAGCTTGAAGCGGCGATGTCTTGCTACAAAGCTGAGTAAAAATGGACTGTTAGACTTCCCCACATTTTTCCGAGCTACTGCAGAAATGTACTATGTGTGAGCAGCCACCCCACCATAGATGTTCATAACTTGAAACAACTTGAGTACATTATGCAACAAGAGTTATTCCATCTTAATTAATGTGGAATACCAAAGTCATGTATGTGGCATTTATCTTCTAATTAATATTCCCTGTGGGTTCGCCTCCTTTTATGAGGACTACTGATGCTCCCCAGACCATTAAAATAAATGAGTTTGTGCTGAATATAATTTAGTCAAGAGGCATGTAAAATTTAGAATAACAGTCAGTTCAGCTATGGAAATGGGTGATGCACAGATGCAGATTTATGCATACAGATCACTTGCTGGATTGGGAGCCACTGGTGTGAATGAGATGTGCAATCATTTGCAGATCGAAATCTTCTTCAGGTCAAGGATGCAGTTTATCTGTATTGTTCCGAATGAGATAAGCATTTTAATATACCTTTCTTTGCATGTATAACCTCATCTACATTTTCACACAATTTGTCGCACGTTGTCATCTATTTTTTGAAAAGGCATATCTTTATCTCTAGACCAATATTGGGACAAAAATAAACTTGCAGAACTTGTTTCATATAAATACCTTGTTTAGGTATGACCAGAGGTGAAGCAAAAGATGGGTGATTCACAGTAGTAGGGATGCGATAGAAAGATAGAACTTCACTCACTCTTTTCATCCAAATTTCACTATCCCTCCCTTCTTGATAGTGATTAGGTGGGAATCTATGATGTAGTTATCCCTGCAAAGCACAACATGGTTTGGGGTTTTTATTGTCTTCCCCTTATTGGTTTCTGAGTGTCATTTTGTCAGTACTATTTAGGGAAGGTGTTAGCAAACAATATAAATGAAGAGACAAATAAATAGAGCTGTTAGTCATGTGTAATCAGACAGCTGCTGGCAAATTTTCATCACATTCCTAACAGCATGAGATTTGTGTTTAGAAAGTCTGACTTCACATGGAATCGAATTCCAAGTAAAAACATTTAGGATTGCAACCTAAAGCTGCATTATTATTATTTTTTGCAGAATGTAATGGTGCACTAACAGGTAGGACTCTCGTTCCTATAATAGTTCTGAAAAAGAGTTAATTTTGGCAGATAGAGTTTGTGAAGCAGGGGTCAGAAGCTACATACCTGCCAGGATTTCTTCTTCTATGCTGTAGGGATCCTGTTACATTTTGCTACTGCACAGTTAAGCTTCTGAGATAATGATGAATGGGTTCATTTAAAAACAGAGAGATTAAAGTGAACCTTTTACATTAAAAACTGCAGCACTCACAAGACATTGCAATCTTATGTTGTTAATTATTAACAGGAAATACTTAAGTGAATTAGCACTGTAGTTGCAATGACATCAATATAATAGCCACTGTAAAGCCAACTGTTCTATTTTCATATGTTTAGTTTTATATATTCTTTGGTTTTACCTTTTTTTACACTTGAAATAAGAGATACTTGCCATATCTTACCTTGTATGGTGTAGGGGTAACCAGAGAGTTACTTTATGTTTGTATCTTTATAGTTTGAAACTAAATAAAAACAATTTAAAAACCAATTACCTTACAGGTGAAACTAGGAAAATTAGACTATCTTGGAAAAGTTCATTTATTTCAGTAATTCAACTTAAAAGGTGAAACTAATATATGAGATAGACTCATGACATGCAAAGTGAGATATGTCAAGCCTTTATTTGTTATAATTGTGATGGTCATGGCGTACAGCTAATGAAAACTCCAAATTAACAATCTCAGAAAATTAGAATATTAAATGAAATCAGCAAAACAAGGACTGCAAATAGAGCACTATTGGACCTCTGAGAAGTAGAAGCATGTATATGTACTCAGTACTTGGTTTGGGCCCCTTTTGCATCAGTTACTGCCTCAATGCGGTGTGGCATGGATACTATCAGCTTGTAGCACTGCTGAGGTGTTATGGAAGACCAGGAGGCTTCAATAGCAGCCTTCAGCTCTTCTGCATTGCTCGGTCTCATGTCTCTCATCTTTCTCTTGGCAATGCCCCATAGATTCTCTATGGGGTTTAGGTCAGGCGAGTTTGCTAGCCAATCAAGCACAGTAATCCCATGGGCATTGAACCAGGTTTTGGTACTTTTCGCAGTGTGGGCAGGTGCCAAAGTCCTGCTGGAAAATGAAGTCAGCATCCCCATAAAGCTTGTCTGCGGAAGGAAGCATGAAGTGCTCCAAAATCTCCTGGTAGACGGCTGCGTTGACCCTGGACTTAATGAAGCACAGTGGACCAACACCAGCTGATGACATGGCTCCCCAAATCTCTTTTCTGATGAGAGCAGCTTTTGCATCTCACTTGGAAACCAAGGACCCAGAGTCTGGAGGAAGAATGGGGATGCACACAATGCCAGATGCTTGAAGTCCAGTGTGAAGTTTCCACAGTATGTGTTGTTTTGGGAAGCCATGTCAGAGCAGAGATGGGGGCCCTCAGGCATGGGGGCCCAGTGCAGCCTCCTGGACTTCTCTGCCTGTCCCTTGGGACCTAATGGCTTTCCAAGAAATCATATTTATCTGAAATATTTGCACTGTCTTGATCTTTGCAGGTAGAGTAGAAAGGCATGCTGCTATTTCATTTCAATTGTAAAACACTTGTAGGTGATAGAAACACATGCAAACAGGCTTGCACAGACATTTTGGAATGCTTTGAATCTTAACCTTGACAAAACATAACAATGCTCTTCATCTCTTGATGCTGAAAACACACAATTATTTTGGTTATACAAATGAATAAATTGTTTTTAGGTTCTATTACATTATGGACAGCATCCCCTAGTTACAGAGCTGTGCAGAGCACTTGTAATTTTTATAGGATTTTATATTCTAGTGGAGGCTGATCAGGGCGAATGGAGCATTGCCCCAACTTCAGCCAGCCCTCACCTGCTTGCCTTCATAGTTGCATCTGGTCCAGACGGTGGCACTGCCTGCTAGCTTTCTCTTCTTTAGTCTGAATGCTGCTCTTGTAGTACTCAGCAAGGAGGAGGATGGAGAGAGAGCCAGAATTAGTTGGCTTCACCTGTCTTTGTTTCTGGCTCGGCCTTCCCATTGTTTCTGACTTGCCTTCCACTTTGCCTATCCTAAAGGGCGCCAGCTATTGTTGTGAAATACCACACAATTTTATAAGTTACTAATTTGTAAATTTCAGTGGTGTTACAATTTCCGAGAAACGTTTGTTAATCTTTTTTCACCGAAACCACATTTGTACCGAGCAGACAAAAGCAGAAACTTATATCCCTCCTCCAGTACAAAGCAGAAAATACCAAATTTGATAAATGTAGCTTGCAAATGTTTCTTCGCAGAGCAGTGTTCTGTAGCCCAAGATGAGCCTTGGCGATACAGTGGTACCTCGGGTTAAGAACTTAATTTGTTCCGGAGGTCTGTTCTTAACCTGAAATTGTTTTTAATCTGAGGTACCACTTTAGCTAATGGGGCCTCCTGCTGCTGTCGCGCCACCGGAGCACAGTTTCTGTTCTCATACTGAAGCAAAGTTCTTAATCTGAGGTACTTTTTCTGGGATAGCAGAGTCTGTAACCTGAAGTGTCTGTAACCTGAAGCGTCTGTAACCCTAGGTACCACTGAAAGTTTTAAATTCTGCCTCTAGGTTACTTTTTACAGAAATCAAACCCACAGTTAAATTAATGCTTTATATACATCATAAATCAACCAACTAAGAAGAGTATGAAATTGACTAAAAACACATACTAATATTCACTTACTGCAAATTACTATACTCTTTAGCAAATTTTAATCATGGTTTTGTATAGACTGTGATTAAAGAATGGTAAACAGATGCTGTGAAGGTACACTTTCCAATGTTTCTGAAGGCTGCTTCTATGTATGCTTCGTTCAAGAGGAATCAGGTTGCACATTGAGGCCTTGTACCATTTCCTTTCAAGCATTTCCTTTTTTAATTTTTGATTTTATTTTCTTGTTACAAAATTGTACACACATAAATAATAAAACATGACATTACTGACAAAAAAATGGGTCACTAGGGGAATAAAATACCAAACATATTATTTTACAGCACATACTGTAAACCAGTAAAATGAATTCTTCAGTTGGAAAACAGAGTAATAGCCGTGAGCTAATGAGTGCCTGCTTATCTATGTTGTATTGCAATATATGTTGTAGGTATTTCTCATCCATGTGTTGTTTCATTCACTGTAAAAGTCTGTTGTATATGGGGTGGAGTATGAAAAGGTTAAAATAATAAAATATTCTATAGCAGTTTCCCCCCATTTGCTGTGATCGACACAATCACAACACATTCACATGTGGCACTCTTAGAATTTGCAATGCCAGTGCTCCCTGCTCTATGATATGCAATTATTTTTTCCCAAAAGCAAATGATTTCCACAAGCCAAATGAACCTAATTTGGGAAATGCAGTTTATAGAAGTGGTTAATGCCTACTGCCTTCAGCAGCAATATAATCTATGCAATCTACTACATTTTCAGGGGAAATAATATTATGTGGCTATCAACTACAGCCTCAATCTTTTAATAAGTACCAGTTCTGTGCATCCCAGAACAATGCCCAATCACTCTAATTTCATGAGTATACATCTTTTTTAGTTCAGTGCAATCATGTTAGAATAGACAGACGATGATTGATGTTGATATTTGCCAGTGATTCAGTTGTCAAGACTACTGTCATGTCTATTTCATAGTTTCATGTCTGATTTGCTAAGAGAAAAGGATGGCAGTAGTGAAAACTGGGATGTACAGAGAAATGTTAATAAGGACAGGGTGAATATTACTTCCAAGGTTTCCATGTAGACTGAAGGACAAATTTATCACTGTGTGGTTTTTATGATTTGGCAGCTGTAAAAAAAAAAGGAAAGCCAAACAATTACCTGTTTAAAGATCTTTCTTTCTCAAAGTGAGGCGCCAACACAGAAGCCACAATCTGTGATACAGAACTAAGCTTAATTCTGTGTAGGATTACTGCCGTACCAAGATTTTTTTTTATAACAGTATATGTAGGGACTGATTGTCCATCCTACACTGCTTAAAGGACATTTCAAGCAGAACAAGTGATGTGATAAGTTGTACTGAAGTCAGAAGACAATGTAAAAAAGGTCTTTCAATAGAAATATTGTTACTAGGATTCAGGGTAAAGAGATTCCTTTACTTGAAAATAGCCTAGTGTTTCCTCACCCATTCTGCACACCAGGAATAACCAGCATGAAGCCTGCCAGATGTTGTTGAAATACAATTTTCATCATTCCTGAGTAGGAATGGGTAGGGGAAAAATTCACACTGAAAGCCAGATATATAAAATTTGCACTTCCCAAAACAATATTAGAACTTAAATGCAGCCATCTTTTGAAATTTAAACTTAACCTGAAATTTGCAAGGCATTTTTCTAACCAACATATCTTTACAAAAATGCTTATTTAGGGGACGTCTGCATAAGAATGAATGTATTCGTGAACATAACATACAAAAATGCGTATTACAAGATTTTGTTTCCAAAAAAGTGCACATTAGTCATAGTGGCATGCACAAATGTGTTTATGAGGAGAAATTCACACTAAAGTGCACAGGATTATTTTTTTTTTAAAATCCACACATTGCTTCAGAAATGTGGAAAACTGAATAAAGGATTGGAGAGACAGAGAAAACTAGCTAAAAAATATTGGATACAAATACATACACAGATGCATAAGATTTTAAGGTTTAACATTCAATTGAAGCCAGAACTTTTCCTCTTGGGAATAATGAATATTCAATTAGAAAAAGACAATGGAACATTATTCAACACATGATCACAGTGGTGAGACTTTTATATACACAAATATCGAAACATTCATCATTACCTACCATTGGAATGGTTGTTAAAATGTTTGGACTTAGCTGAGATGGCAAAGTTTGACGTGTTTAATCAGAGACAAATCATTGTCAATATTTACTAAAGATTGTAAACTCCTTATGGATTTTTTGCATGAAAAATAAAATTAACTTATGATACCTGGGTGTGAGGATTTAAGAAAGTACTGGTTTATAGAACATGGAGTTGTTAGGTGTTATCTTGGTGCTGATGTTTTGAACAATTTTCTATATACTGTATAACTGACAGATGAAGAATAAGAAGTTCTCTCTCCCCACACATTTTTATTTTTTGTTCTTTCTTCCCTTTTCTCTTTTTTCTCTTCTTTACTTTCCTTCCTTTTGGTTTGTGTTTTTATTTAGAATAGGTTTTTTTATCTTTCATAAAAACAGTATTTGATGCAAACCTTTGTATTTTCCCCTCACACTTCAATAATATATATATATATATATATATATATATATATATATATATTAAAGAGAGAAGTTGAGAGAACTGAAATGGATAGATCCTTCCATCCCTATTCCTAACTAATGACCATGCCAACTTGGGCTGATGGGAGCTGGAATCCAACAGCATCTGAAGGGCAACGCATTGGCTGCCTGCTGTATATATTATTAAACCCTGTCCATACGCTTAGCAGGCATAATTGTTTAAATGATGTATGCATATTTATATTGATTGCACACTTGCTTGTGTGTATTCAGATGTCCAGACAGTTCCTATTGAACTTATTGACTATGAGGTTAAAGCAGAACATTGCAACCTGGAGCCATTTGTCCCATGTAACAAAGCACAACAAGAAATGTATTGTGTTAAGTTTTAATGGTAGTAAGTTTTAATAAACTGGTATTGTGATATTATAAATATATTCCAGTTCTTTTTTTTTTAATAATATTTATTAAAAATTTTCCAGAATAAAAAGGAAAGATAGCAAGAAAGAAAGAAAAAACAAATATGATTTACACTTGGTTTCAGTGGCATCTTTCCCGGACTCCCCCCTCCCCCTCTTGTATTCCATTTCCCTTAAATTGATTCCACAGATTCTTACCCCAAATTTTAAAACCTTATTTGTAATTTTAAATAACCCATTTATTCCAAATTAATTTATCTTATTTATCTTAATCAACCATTTCTCCTTATATTTTATATAATTCCCTAAGATCGACCCCATTTCCCTTCCACGAATTCCCCTATTTTCAAACAACAAACATGAAAAAAGAAAAGAAAGAAATAATATATAATTTTACAGCCTTTGGATTCCAAATCTCCCCCCCCCCCATTCCCCGGTTCCAATCCCCAAAGTTCATCCATTGTCTACTGCCAGCCTGGTGTATCCACGTCTATATCTCAACTCCACTTTGCCGTCTTTTGATAGCTCAGAAAGTCCAATCTCGAAAAAACTCTCAGAAAAAGTCATTGTTCTTCCATCCAGACCTCTATGTTTAAGAGTCTAACTTAAATTCTATTTCTTGGTCCTTTTAAAGTCTGGATGTTCCAAATACTCCGGCTTCAAATTTGGTCCAGCTCTTATTCCTCAGGTTGCTTTTTCCTGTTCTGCTGCAGAAACCTTCTAATTCAGAAACTTCTTGTTCTCCACAGAGGCTTTTGTTATTCAGGGACATAACTTGCGTCAAGTCCCTTCCTTTCTTCAATAGATAAATCCGTTGTCTCCTTTAGTATAGAAACCTCTGTAGACAAAATAATGCTTCGTTTTTGCAGCTTTCCCAAGAGATAACAGATCCTGCTCAAATTCATAGTATTTTTCCACTTGCTGCTACTGTTGCAATGTCCCAGCCTCCCTCTAGAGGGAATATGGTAACTTAATTTCTTTCAAAATCAGACCCAAAAGTCAAATAACTTGTTGCCTTTATTTCCAATAATTTATGTCCAAATTGTAACAAATCTAACCAGCAAAGCCATCGTAACAAAGTTCTCTTTTATTTTCCTGCTTTGACAGCTACTTTGACTACTTTTTTTGCTACTTTTAATTTTTTTCAGGTAAACAAGTTCATCTCTCGATCTTAGTTGTCAAATCCTTGCGTTGTGCCATCTACAACGGGGGGGGGGGCGGACTTCCTTTTTGCACTCCCCCCGCTCGCTCCAAATTCAAAGATCAAATTTCCCTTTTAAGTCCAATCAATTTACTCACGGGTTGTTCCTTTTAGTCCAAATCCGAAATTTTCAAAGAAGAAGTCGTTGCTCTCCGCCGAATGGCATGCGGCTTCGCTGGGCAGGGGAAGCATTGGACTCACAGCACCACACCCCCCGTCACCCGCTCCGCAGCCTTTAAAAAGGCTCCTTCGCGGGTCGGGGGGGCGCAAACGGTGCCCGCCGAGTCACCAAGTCCATGGGCATCTCCGCCCATGGTTTTTGAGGGTCCCCGCATCGCCGGCACGGCAGGACCCGACCCCTACCCAGCCGACTCCCTCCGGAGCTCGGAGGGAGTCCGCCATTCGGCGATGGCACCGACCCGGAATATATTCCAGTTCTGAAGCCCTGAGGCACATGAAGGTCACCAAATGACACATTGTATCATTGTACAAATGATACTGGAGAACTAAAATAGAAACAATTTTCAAAATTACATTATTAGGATTATTTTTCTTAGAAAATCTAAAACTACAACATATTTTATAAAATACAAAAATATATACATTTGGTTTTTTATTTGAATGTTAAATGTATATGAATATTGCCTTCATCTCTTGTATATCTATTCCAAGTAGTCCTTAATGCACTAAACAGTGAACAGTAAGCAGCAAAACTAGTCCTGAAAGAAGCAATGTGTCTGTTTGACTTTATTGCTGAATCCTAATTATGGCTGATAACATAAACAGCAGACAGGACATAGCTTATTTTGCACGCATGACACCAGGCCAAGCTTGGCATTGCTTATACAGTATTTCTTTTTTTAAAATGCTGACCAAACTCTAAGAAACAGATAGCTCAGAAACAGACTAAAACATGTAGACCAAAATCTGTCACTTTGCAGAACCATATTTTTGACTGCAATACTATTCAGTTCCAAATACTGCATAGCAGTTGGATGCCAAAGAAGACTTCAAGCTTTTTTATGACTTCTTGGATGCCCTAGAAATGATTGATGACAAGCATGCTATCATTTTGTCACCAAGAGACATATAAAGAAATGAAATAGAAAGCATTTTCACAGCATGAAAACTGCAGGAGTGAGCAGCAAGGAACTTAGTACAAATCATATCATTACTTTTTTTAATCAAGATGGCATCTACAATAAATAATTAAATCTGAACTTTTATAAAGATTTTTAAAATTGCCTTCACCTTTCAGGCTCACTAGCAATATCTATAGTTTTGTATTTAAATACTTCTTTTAATTAATAGTGGCTTCACAGGATGCATTTTTAATTCATGGTATTGTACTAGTTGTTAGTGACTAATCTAAAGAATTATTGACTTGTGTAAAATGAAGAATCAAATACTTTGTTAATGAACCCCATAACTAGGTTTAGTTCTTTAAGGTGAAATCCTGTTTAACTGCAGGCAAAGAAGCCTTCACTGGTATGGAAAAATGGATGAAATGATATCTTAAAAAGCAATTCAGCACATATTTTATTTTCTTTTTTAAAAAAACAGAGAGAATAGAGAAGGCTTTAAACTAACATCATGCTGTGGTTGACTGTTTTCAAGGTTGGACATGGGAGCTTTTTGTCCAATGAGTTACTGATCCACCCTAGACGTTGTTTTGATTGATAGCATATCTCCAAGGAAAGCCCCTCTGTCCTACTGAAGATGTTATGTTAGGCTGCCATTTTCTAGAAATTAGCCTCTTTGCACCCTTCTAAATGAAGAAACAACTAGCAACCCTATTTGTATTCAAGCTATGTGGTCTTATTGAATGCAAAAGGTTTTATTCCCATTACGGCTCCTATTATTTGCACATTCAATCATCATCCACAATGGCTGCATGCTTCGACATGTGGAAAGACACAGTCTATGGAGCAAGTGCATAAACCCTTTAAGTGAGGTCCCAAATTAAGCAAACACTTTAAAAAGCTGATTAACTTTAGGGCTTGCTCTGCATTTCTTCTGAATATTGATGTTTTCCTGCCTCTAGGCTTGAAAAAATCTTTAGTGTGCCAGAATGGCATTTTGCTTCCAGGATGAAACTGATTTAGAAATAGAGCAGGCAGGGGGAACCTTAGGCCCAGGAGGTGAATGTGGCTTTGCAGGCTTCTCCATCCAGCCCTTGGGACCCTCCCCAAGCTGTGCCCCCCCCTTGCAGGTCACGCCTCCCACTAGCCCTGCTATGTGCCCTCCTTGCCTGCTTTTGCTGACTGGAATGTGCTTTTGAACACATTTGGGGAGATGTTAAAGCAATTTTCACAGTAAAAAATAAAGCATATAATATCTTTTTAAAACTACTCTGTATCACCAGCAGCATTGCCTGTCTAACATTTGCTATGGTTTAATCCTATTCCAAAATGTAATAAAAAGTTGCCATATTTCCAATCAAGAAATGATTGTACAAGATTTACTTTCCTACAGCCATTTAAAATGAACTGCTTTGCAATCAATATCATTTGCCAAGCCCGCCTTCTCTGTTCTTTCACAGTTTGAGTAATATTCCATTTCCCCCACTGTTGTCATCTTTGCAGCAGTCAATAGATTACACACCACTTCTCAGTGTTCAGGTTTAACACTGTATTTCAACAGCCAAAGCAATGGAATTAAAGGAACAATATAAAATGTTATATATTTTTTCATGTATAGACTCACATCTCCCCAGCATTAACCTATGTTTAAATACTGTCACCAAACATGCATGCTCTCTCTGACTTCTTTAACATCGTTTTGGTGTGGCTGAATACATTCTAGATGTGCAATTCTGTTTATATGATATTTTGAAGAAATTCTTCCACACTGTTGAATTAACAGAGAATTAAGAATCACTTCTACCTACGTGGTTTGTTACACATATCTCTGGGGACTTGCATGTATCCGCACTTCACACTTCACACGTGACCCTTAAACATACTTGCAAAAGGAAAGGAATCTTTATGTGGCCCAATCCGGCACCACTTTCGGCATGTGTCTGGGATTTCAGGATCCAGCAATTCACAACTACACCAAGAACTCAAATGTAGAAGCACCAGATTTATTAAACTGGGGTGGAAAGGAGATTCAATTGCACACTAAACAATGCAGCACAGTACATAAAGCATAAATCCACTAGTGACTCTCACCTTATACCCTACTGCATTCACAACCCTAAAGTGCAGAATAAATTATTGGAAGAGAAAGAAAGCGAGAGTGAGAGTGAACATGAACACTATGCTAAAAAGTGGAGAGGAAAAGAGATGGGAGCATGTCAGTTTGACACAGAACACTAGACGACGGGGAGAGGGTTAGTAGTTTACCCATCCAGTGCTCAAGTGTTGCGGGCATGTGTGTGTTCATGCCAGCACTAGGTGTCCGGGCCAAGGATTCTGTGCCGCAAGCTCTCACATGGTTTCAGACCCACTAATGAGCCCCAGTGTTCAGTAGTGTAAGGTTGCAGCAAGAGGGAGAGCCAGTACCTTAGAGCTTCCAAGTCCTGTGTCCTGCAAACCTTATCCCTGGTGCATGCAACCTGTCATATTCCTTTATATTTCAAACAGATCAATTACTGTGCCATAAAGCTTGGAAAGCTGGTTGGCAGTATCTATTTATTCCATTGATTCCCCGCCCCCAACAAAAAACCCCTCACTTTAATAGCTTGAGAGTTGCTATAGGAAACTTTTGCAGCACTTTTGCTCAGTGTATAAACAAGCATAATTTTGATAGGTGTTAGAAATGCTTGGGAAAAATAAGATTTTATTACAAGTATTGGGGTGCTCTATTTTGGAAACAGTTATTCAGGAAAGAAATTACTTACAGCATGCCCCTCTGTCAACCGATATTCTCCTATGTCTGCTTAATGTAGTGGATAGCTATTCACCATATGGTTCTTAAACAGAGCTTTTACGCTATCGCTTGATTGTGATTGTGATTGTGTGTAACTGGAAAAATGAACCTCTGTTATTTAAAAAATGTGGGTAGATTAAAGGTAAAGGTACCCCTGCCCGTACGGGCCAGTCTTGACAGACTCTGGGGTTGTGCGCCCATCTCACTCAAGAGGCCAGGGGCCAGCGCTGTCCGGAGACACTTCCGGGTCACGTGGCCAGCGTGACATCGCTGCTCTGGCGAGCCAGAGCCGCACACGGAAACGCCGTTTACCTTCCCGCTGGTAAGCGGTCCCTATTTATCTACTTGCACCCGGAGGTGCTTTCGAACTGCTAGGTTGGCAGGCGCTGGGACCGAGCAGCGGGAGCGCACCCCGCCGCAGGGATTCGAACCGCCGACCTTTCGATCGGCAAGCCCTAGGCGCTGAGGCTTTAACCCACAGCGCCACCTGGTAGATTAGGTATGGCCAATTTTCACTATGGGAAAAAATATGCCAACCATACTAGTAGAAAATTTTTGTGTCATTTGGATCTTCTTTCTCAACTTTATTGAATAACTTAACAAGATTTATTAAGCTAACATGCCCATAACATGGGGCTGGTTCCTGCTTTTTGAATATACCTAGTTGTTTGAAACTTTCCTCATATGGTGACTCACCACAAGGTGACCTTTTCATTTTTGAAGGTCACATAAAAGAAAATATCTCATGGCATGACATTAGCACCAATTAAATAGGTCAGTAATGAGTCATCTGAATCCCCATGATCTGTGTAGGAGTTATGAAGTGTTTACAGCCCAGAACAGCAAAATTTTACAGGACATGCTTATAGTTCATCACAGCAGTATTGAGCATTTTAAAAAAATCTCACGGAGAGTCTTCAGGACAGAAACTCATCCTATTTCTTTGTCTAGTCTGAATCTTTCATACAGATGACCTAAAAATCAAAATAATAATAAAATGAACAAAAGCAACCCAGTAGTAAATAATTTTAGTGGGGTTGGTCATACATACTGGAAGTTTAACACTTGCTCCTAGATTTGAGTATAGGCTAAGAAGTCAGGAAATGAAACACTCAGAATTCAGAGTCATTATAATGTTTACTCCTGCAATAGGGATGCAGGTGGCGCTGTGGTCTAAACCACTGAGCCTCTTGAACTTGCAGATCAGAAGGTTGACAATTTGAATCCGCACAACCAAGTAAGTTCCCGTTTCTCTGTCCCAGCTTCTGCCAACCTAGCAGTTCGAAAGCATACCAGTGCAAGTAGAAAAATAGGTACTGCTATGGTAGGAAGGTAGCTGTGTTTCTGTGCTCTGTGGCACTCGTCAAAGTCATTGCTGGCCACATGGCCGGGAAAGCTGTCTGTGGACAAACACCAGCTCCCTCAGCCTGAAAGTGAGATGAGCGCCATACCCCCTAGTTGCCTTTGACTGGACTTAACCGTCCAGGAGTCCTTTTCCTTTACCATTTTACTCCTGCAAAACTTTATACAGTTACCTGGAAGTAAATCCCATTGAACTCAGTGAGTCTTCTGAGTAGAGGTGCTTAGGATTGTGCTGTAAAAATAACTAGAACTTTTTATTATGATTTCTATGGCACCACAGGTGTGTTTAGCATTTGATGGACATGGTAAGAACCACTGTAATTAAAATTGTTGGTATTTTTCCTCTATAAATATAATTTACAGAGTATATAATTAAGCCAGTAACATGCACTCGACCTTGGAAAACTCAACACATAATATAATCTTTGTATAATATTTCCTCCTCAAGGCTGTACCTAAGCAGCGATTTTTCAGACTCTTTTCTGGTTATGTTCAAACTATTGCCTGTGTAGACTACCTAAACACATGTAAAGGAAGAAATCACATGTTATCAAATGTTTCTCCCCTACCTGTGTTTCCCTCCCTTTCATGTGTTTGTTTGCCATGTGTAGACCTGTCCTCTTTTTACTCTTGAGAGCACCATGCACACTGATGGCACCATATATGGCATTAATACGATTGATTTGGAATATAATAAGGTAGCTATTGAAATGTGGCAGCTACCTAAGACTACCCCACTGAGTTGCCACGATGTCAGAGGAAGGAGGTGCAGGGTGAGAAACAATGCTTGATAGCATGGATGTTAATTTGTTTAAATACCTCTCAGAAGCATTGAAACAGTTAGAACTGGATATGGAAGAACTGATTGGTTCAAAATTGGGAAAGGAGTACAACAAGGCTGTATATTGTCTCCCTGCTTATTTAACTTATATGCAGAATTCATCATGTGAAAGCCTGGGCTGGATAAAACCCAAGCCGGAATTAAGATTGCCGGAAGAAATATCAACAACCTCAGATATGCAGATGACACAACCTTGATGGCAGAAAGTGAGGAGGAATTAAAGAACCTTTTAATGAGGGTGAAAGAGGAGAGTGCAAAATATGGTCTGAAGCGCAACATCAAAAAAACAGAAGATCATGGCCACTGGTCACATCACCTCCTGGCAAATAGAAGGGGAAGAAATGGAGGCAGTGAAAGATTTTACTTTCTTGGGCTCCATGATCACTGCAGATGGCGACAGCAGCCATGAAATTAAAAGACACCTGCTTCTTGGGAGAAAAGCAATGACAAACCTAGACAGCATCTTAAAAAGCAGAGACATCACCTTGGCAACAAAGGTCCATATAGTTAAAGCTATGGTTTTCCCAGTCATGATGTATGGAAGTGAGAGCTGGACCATAAAGAAGGCTGATCGCCGAAGAATTCATGCTTTTGAATTATGGTGCTGGAGGAGACTCTTGAGAGTCCCATGGACTGCAAAAAGATCAAACCTATCCATTCTGAAGGAAATCAGCTCTGAGTGCTCACTGGAAGGACAGATCGTGAAGCTGAGGCTCCAATACTTTGGCCACCTCATGAGAAGAGAAGACTCCTTGGAAAAGACTCTGATGTTGGGAAAGATGGAGGGCACAAGGAGAAGGGGACGACAGAGGACGAGATGGTTGGACAGTGTTCTTGAAGCTGCCAGCATGAGTTTGACCAAACTGCGGGACGCAGTAGAAGATAGGAGTGCCTGGCGTGCTCAGGTCTATGGGGTCACGAAGACTCGGACACGACTAGATGACTAAACAACAAAAACAAAAGCACTGAAACTTGCTGTTCATTTTTTAAATGCATGAAGAAAAGTAGGTAGGCCTTGTACATCTGGAGGGGGTGTGCACAAAGACTTCACACATTTGCATGGTGTTATCGTCCCAGTCCTCCTAAGATTCATGCTGAGCTTTTCTACAGAAATGGGCCTTTTCAGTTACACTGGTAGTAGTTATGAAAAAAAGCATTTGTTTTCTTTGTTGCATAGATTTAGAGTCATTCTGTCCTAAGGATGTAGGGTGGGGAATTTTAGAAATGTATTAGTCCTAAACAAAAATAATAATGCTTATTTATTTGATTTTAATGTCTATTTAATGATTAGCTTTAATGAGTCTTTCTCCTTCAAGCATCTTAGACAAGATTTATATCAAACACATATGCACATGCAGAAAAAAACGGCTCCAGAGAGTAAGTGCCAAAATACTTGTTAAAAAGGTAAAGGACCCCTGACAGTTAAGTCCAGTCGCGAATGACTCTGGGGTTGTGGCGCTCATCTTGCTTTAGAGGCCGAGGGAGCCGGCGTTTGTCCGCACAAACTAAAGGTAAAGGTACCTTTTTCCCACACAAACTAAAAGAGTGTAACTGCTGTTGATAGGCTTCTGTGTGCTTGTAAAGCTGCTTAGGGAGAAGGCACTTAGGAATGGAGAAGTGGCAAGGGGAAAGGACTTTCCCACCATTTCAGCACTCCAAATTGTCTCATGCAAGAGGATGCCATCCCCACCAGCACTCAGGGCTCCCAGGAAATCAGGCAGACCAGGCACCCTTTAGACTATAGTTCTAGCCTGGGATCCAGCAGTCCTCCCAGCTACGATAGTTTCACTGAGTCACCAACTTAACTGTAGCACACAACGTCCTTTAAAAACATAGCTGTCAACCTTCCCTTTTTTTGCGGGAAATTCCAGTGCCATTTCCCACTGCTTCCCGCTGCTATCCTGGATTGTTAGCTACCCCGTAGACTGTCACCGGGACACGTGAGGCTGCTGATCCCTTATTTTCAAATCTGAAAGTTGGCAGCTATGTTTAAAAACCCTTCAGCTAAGCTAATGCATCTGACCAGATAGCTTGTCTTGAGCATGAAGACTCTGTCTGCTCTGCACCTTTTCCTGCCTTCTACCTTAGATCAGGGGTCAGCAACCTTTTCCAGCCGTGGGCCAGTCCACCGTCCCTCAGACCATGTGGTGGGCTGGACCATATTTAAAAAATAATAATGAACGAATTCCTATGCCCCATAAATAACCCGGAGATGCATTTTAAACAAAAGCACGCATTCTACTCATGTAAAAATACCAGACAGGCCCCACAAATAACCCAGAGATGCATTTTAAATAAAAGGACACATGCTACTCATGTAAAAAACACGCTGATTCCCGGACCGTCCGCGGGCAGAATTGAGAAGGCGATTGGGCCGTACCTGGCCCACGGGCCTTAGGTTGCCTACCCCTGCCTTAGATCATGATCTCTGCTCACTTGTCTGCCTTTGACCTTGCATCTGTTTCTTCAGTCAACTCTCTATTGCTGCTTTGTAATTTGATGTTCCACCTGGTGCTGGCTCTGTACTGGCCTTTAATCTGGTGTCTGATCTTCAGTTTATCTGGGAACCTGTCTATCACCCCAGCGCTTTGTGCCTCATCTGCTGAACCTTCAGCCTATCTGTGTACATATCTTTGTCCGCCCACACCTGGGCATGGTCTATTCCAAGCCTCAACAGCGGTAGAGCACATACAGTAGAGTTTGGGTTCAATCTCTGGCATCTTCAGTTAAATTAATCAGGCAGCAGGTGATAGGAAGGGCCTCTGCCTAAGACTCTGGACAGCTGCTGATGGTCAGAATTTACTGGGTCAGAATTGCATGGTATATGAAGCAGCTCCTGTGTTCATTCTTCATAGGCAGTATAAACACAATTCCTTGCACATGTTGAAAGATGAATGTGCAGAATGGCTAGATTTTATGTATATTCTTCATTCAACTCACACAGACCCCAACATATCTAAACACAAGCATGCTAAATAAGGAGAAGCCTTATTTTACTCAGTTGCTTTCAGAAAAATAATCTTGTTTTAATGCTTCTCTTAATCTGACAGAAGACAGGAAAATCTAAAATACTGCTTGGCACCTTATTCATCTTTTATATATTTATTCCTTTTCATTCTATTTTATTTTCTTAAGAAGAAAAGGGAAAGGAACATTAGCTCCCTTTAATGTTAGTGTAATTGTTCCAAATTGTGGAAATCACTAATTCTGGAAGAGCTGCACTGAATTTAATAGATCCCACTGGAATTATAATCCAATGATTTGCTGTTCACAGTATCTCTCAGATATATGCCTTAAAGAATGGAGCATCTGGACTTCCTTATACATAACTGGTAGTTGGTATCAAAATAACCTTTGGTCATGTATACCTTATGCATATTTTTTATTTATGTGGTTAGTGGATTTCAGGTATTAGGTATGTTCTATTATTCTGTTAGTTTTTATGCCATTGTTGTATTTAAAATCAACCCTTTGCAAGACTCTTGTACAAAGTGATGAATAAACGTAGCAATAGTAAGCAATTATTTAATAATAAAAAGAATAACAATATAACAATATAACAGATGTTGTAAAATTGAGAGTTTGGACAGGCTTTTATGTAGCTCTGCATTGCATTATACCACCGATGAAGTTTTAAATATCACAGGGAAAGCAAATGGGAATGGGGGTGGGGGGGAGAGATAAAGCAGAGCAAAATATTGGCTGCTCTGATCTCATACATACACGGGCTGTTTCTGTATTAGCCAGTTTCTCCAGAATTGACCTAATTTGTTCCCTGATTTTTTACCAAGGACTCAAGTGTTGCCAAACCATTGCATTCTGACATGGAACACAATTGCAACACCAACTAGATCAGTGTGGACTGGTAAGACACTATTGAGATATTTGATGGAAGGCATGGCCTGTGAAGCTGGGTAATCTCTGAGTCCAAATGAGATTCAGGGAAATTGACTGAATAATAAAGAAGCACAGCTCAAGCAGTAAGCAAGAGACTTGAGAACGTCATGAGATGATAGATGATGGCAAGAACCAAGAAGAAAGTAGAGGTAGGGAAAGCCCTCACATGGATGGGGGAACAGTAAGTGGGTTCCCCCACGCATGTGAGTTATTGCTATGAAGGGAATGGAGTTTCAAGGGAACAATGAGACTTGGGGGCTGAGGGGGGATTTCCCCCCCATTTTTCATTGTTGCTATTACTGTATTTTGCATTTTCACTAGGAAATAATTATTTTAACTCATTATTTTAATCTAACTAATTGAATATTACTTGAACTTGTTTTAAATAGTTGCAAATTCTTCCAGTTTTAATTAAAATGATAAAACACAGTATTTGCCAGGAGATTACATCAGCCACACTGCAGCATATTTAAAGCCAAGGGAACCCATTCTAGGTCCTTGAAACCCCATCTAGCATGGTATATAAATATGTATTTAGTTATAAGAAATACCAATTATTTACCACAGTGACCAAAACAGTTCCTACAGAGTTATTATAGTTTCTGAGTAAATGTATAATTATACTTTTAAAAAATAATACATTTGCATGTGCTCCCATTGGCTTAGATCTCTTTAGCATGTTTGTATTATCTTGGCTAGTTTTGCTTTTTAAAAAACATAGTTTTTACATCATCTACTTTCTAATCCATTTTTACCTATTGATTTGCTATAGATTCAGTATTTAATTAGCTTATTGATTAGTTGAAAAGACATTTTCTATCAGCAATATGTATAATCGTGCGAGAACCAGTATTTTTAGTGGAACCAGGAAAAAATTACCTGCTTTTGTTGACACCAAGAAGTGAGATGGGCAGTAGAAAGAAATTCATGCAAATTGAGGGGTTTTTTAAAGCAAATTCTATCCCTAGTTTGGGATTAGACGGAATGATTGAGCGCTTATACCATACACATCACCAGAGATGTTCACGTGCAATTGCACATGCAATCAGGTACACATGAAAGATGCCCCCATGTGCCCATTTGTCTGAAATTATGCAGACTTGATCTACTGTAGAGGGGCTACTATGCCTGAAAATTCCATTCAGTCCATTCCTGTCAAAATGAGTTTGTTGTTGTTTAGTCGTTTGGTCTTGTCCGACTCTTCGTGACCCCATGGACCAGAGCACGCCAGGCACTCCTGTCTTCCACTGCCTCCCGCAGTTTGGTCAAACTCATATTGGTCGCTTCAAGAACACTGTCCAACCATCTCTTCCTCTGTCATCCCCTTCTCCTTGTGCCCTTAATCTTTCCCAACATCAGGGTCTTTTCCAGGGAGTCTGGAGGTAGCCAAAGTACTGGAGGTAGCCAAAGTACTGGAGCCTCAGCTTCACGATCTGTCCTTCCAGTGAGCACTCACGGCTGATTTCCTTCAGAATGGATAGGTTTGATCTTCTTGCAGTCGATGGGACTCTCAAAAGTCTCCTCCAGCACCATAATTCAAAAGGAGTTTAGCTGTTTTTAAATTTCTCTATAATAGTGAACAGGGAAACTTGACACTTCAGGTTTCCTGAAGCAAAGTTCTGATCTGGAACTGAGATTCAGGCAGCACCCTCCAAAGAGTTCCAAGCCAAATATCATCTTGACTATTCTTTAACACATTTTAATACAGTGTTCACTGAGTATAGTGAACATTCCACTAGAGTCTGAAAGTAATGAAGCAACAGAGTACAGCATATTGTTTGTTTGTTTGTTTTGGATTTTATCAATGTTTACGTAAATGGCAGTATAGTATTGCAGTCATAAGCACTTGAAATGCTCTCAGTAGAATAATTATGACACATACACCATGTAATTTTTTGTTTATTGTCATGATGCTATAGCAGTGGACTGTTTGGTAGCCTATACTATTGAGGAAACCTTTTAAAAAAGTATTATTAATGATGTTTATGGCCCAATCCAATAAAAGAAGATTTATGAGAGTTTGTGCTGTTAACCCAAGACACAGCATAGTCTACAATGATAATAACAAATCTAGTGAAATAGTGCTAGGTAAATTTCAGATGGATTACTTAGGCATTACAAACAAACATAGAGCGGCAATCCCAGTGGCCACTCTGCACCAGGACTCAATATTTATATGATACCTACCTAACCAACTAGGTGAAAAGGGCTGGATCTAGGCACATCAAAGAAGTGTTTCAGTTAAGCACGTTGTAAATTTAAACAGGGAAAACAGATAGAGAAAAACAGGACTCCACAGCACCATCTGGTGGCACAATGTTATCTCGCACATACGCTTTTTCTTTATCAATTTAGCTGAGTCCTGGTTATTCTCTTTCCCTCTGATAGTAACCTAGTGATGTGGGAATGAGTAGCAGGTTCCTTGCCATTTGGCACAGGCTATTAGGGATATTCCATTCTGGACAGCACCAGACTCTGTGTGTGCATGTATATGTGTGTGTTTGGAAATGGATGGGGGTTACATTTTAAATTATTTCTCCCCCCCTTTTTTAAAAAACCCACAACTCCATATATATTAGGCCACTTATACATCGCCAAAAAGAAGGAAATGCATCATCCAATGGGGTATGGGTGAGGAGGGATACAGATTTGCATAAAATTTGCATATGCTCGTATATATGTATCATTGTGCATTTAGAACTGATTACTATTATTTACACAGAAACACAGTACATCTCAGCAAGGTGGGGAAGACTGTGAGCAGGTCACCTGTGTGCCTGCTCCATCTGCTGTCCAGATGCTAATTCTTGATAGACAATTTCACACACTCTGCTTTCTCTTCTTCTAGTTTCTTACCTTTGAAGCAGACTTTGATTGGACAGTCCTGCAAACAGAGATCTGTCCTCTATAAAATGAGATACATGGTCAGCCTAATGCATGTAGTAAGCTAGGAAGAGAAGATTGTTTGTTTGTTTGAGTGGCTTCCCTGTGTGAAATGGTCTGGACCTTTCATGCAAAACTGAGCTGGCCACATATTATACCAAAGGTAGATTTGTATGTTCCTGGCAAGCAAGGCTGAACATCTGTTTCTGTTACACTTACTGGGCTCAGGTTTTGAATTTATCTTGTGCCACTGAGATCTATAGGATCATAGGGTTGAGCTGGCAAACAATCTGCCACTAATGTAGCCAATTCAAACAGCTTTCAAAACAACTCTGTAAAATTAATACTGGCAGTCATTTGACTTTTTTAAAAAAGTTTTCACACACAGTTTACTTACACTGTTTTATTTTTGTCTCAGTTTGCAAGAGGGGAAGGCTTACTGTGTCATGATAACTTTGCATTTTTGCCAGTAAAAGAGTAAGATCGAAAAGAAAACTGCACATACACCTTTTTTATCTGCTCTGAAATTATGCACTCACCTTTTATTTATTTTATGGAAAGAAAATCTATATTTTACCTACTTTACCGTGTATGTTTCCTCAACCTTTTCCCTTCCTGGGTGTGGAAAAATCAAGGTTTTTTTTTAAAAAAATATTGCTAGCATGTGCAGCATTCTTAGGAATAAAAGTTGATAGAAATTCAAAAAATTAAGCCTGTTGAAATTGTTTCAGCAAGTCATGTGATTCCATGACTCCATCATGATCACAGGTGCCAAACAAAAACATACTAGTTGTTACAGAATTCAGTGTAAACATGCACAGTGCTCTTTGCATGTTTCTGCTGCTGAATCTCAAGAGACTGGACAGCATTTACGTGAAGTTGGAAAAAACAAACAAATATTCTTTGGATATAGGATTGTTCAGGTTTTTGAGAATGAAACTCTGTTATAGATCTCTTTGTGGAAAGCAGGTAACTTTATTGCTATGACTATAAGCACCTTCTGTTTAAACCTCAGTGTTTCTATGGCAGAAATCTGTCAAAGTTCTGCATTCCACTGAGGGCATTTCCAGGCTGTCAATATTTTGGGGTGGGATTTGGTCATATCCCATCAGTGTAATTAAATCTGACCTGAACCCCGGTGAGAAGCAAACCCACTTCTCCAAAAGAGTGGGCTTTTTGCAATAAGGAAAATGACAGGAAAATAGATTGGAAAGTGTGGGATAACACTGGCTTGACCCATGGTAATCTGATCTCCCCACAAACAACTCTAGCTGAATACTCATTAAATAGCTGATGTCTCTGCAAACAATTCAGGCTGAATGCTAATTAAACAGGTCATCTGGGAGTGACCATAGAGGTAGAATTGAACTGAGCTAACTCGACTTTAGTGGGATTGTTGCTTTAAAGTAGAGACCTGTGTGATTATCCTGCTTTGGCGCTGTGTGAATAATTGTTTTGTAGTATGTCCATAACTTTGTAGTATGTGTATAATTGTTCCCATTCGATGTTTTCTAGGTGTTAGGAAGATAAATGTGAAGCATTCTAATGTAATGCTTAAGTTACATGTATAATGCTAATTGTTTTAATTGTCTTTCTAAGTGTCCCCAAGTGCATAATTACAGCTACTGCAAACTGTTCACCAGAGAACAAAAGCTCTGGCAAACACTCCACCTGCCTTGTAAGTGCATTGCTGGTCACCTGTTAAGCTTGTTATGAAGGGTGTCCCTAAAATATCCCCCTGCAATTTACCTGTGAAACAATGAAAAGCATCCTCTCCAAAAACAGCATACATGACTGCTGAGAAAATAAATATCCCTTTGATTAGAAGCCAAATCATATGAAACGGCTACCACAATAACTTCAGAATCGTGAGCTATTTTATTTAAACTGTTGATGAGAAAGTACACCGCATGATCTTGCTCACGCAGATTATGCTTGTGGTAGGGTATATTAATTAGGGATGCGGGTGGCGCTGTGGGTAAAACCTCAGCGCCTAGGACTTGCCGATCGCATGGTCGGCGGTTCAAATCCCCACGGCGGGCTGCGCTCCCGTCGTTCGGTCCCAGCGCCTGCCAACCTAGCAGTTCGAAAGCACCTCCGGGTGCAAGTAGATAAATAGGGACCGCTTACCAGTGGGAAGGTAAACGGCGTTCCGTGTGCTGCGCTGGCTCGCCAGATGCAGCTTGTCACGCTGGCCACGTGACCCGGAAGTGTCCGCGGACAGCGCTGGCTACCGGCCTATAGAGTGAGATGAGCGCACAACCCTAGAGTCTGGCAAGACTGGCCCGTACGGGCAGGGGTACCTTTACCTTTACCTTAGGGTATATTAATTATTACCTCCAGGGAGAAACACTTTCTTTTTAGCATCATCATACTCTTTTTGAGGGCAAATCACTGGGAATATTTCAGGCTGAACCCCTCTTACTATTTATTCCATAGCCCAGGGGTGGGGAATCTGGGTCTTTTTTCAGGCTGATGTACTCTAACTCTCATAAGACTCAGCCAGCGTGGCTAATGATCAGGGAAGATGGGAGGCGCAGCAGAGCAACACTTAGAGGGCCACAGTTACCTACCCCTGTTGTAGCTTGTTTTCCTATTTATACATAGAATAAATGCAAACAGATTAACATACACACAAGCACGAAGCTTAAAAATGGAAGCTGACGATTTTGTAAACTTCCAGTCAATTTTATTAACCTATCTTCTTAACTTCAAGTGTTGTTAATATAGAGAACAAGAACAAAGTATTACATCTTAAGGTATGATGGGGTTAAACTGCTCCTTGAAAACAAAATACTTTGAAAAATATATTAAATTAATTATATTTTACTAATAGTAGGTTCCTTTCAGGCACAGAACAGGGCTATCTATGAATCAGGGAAGTTTTCAAAGATCCATGTCACATTCTGCATGTCACTCATAAGCACTATGCATTTTACAAACATAAGGAAATGGGAGAAAGGTGGGGTAGCTTCCAGGTGAGGTTGCACATAAGCAACATATGTGGTCACTTGTTGCTTTGTGCTGGAATCCCAGGGTGGGAACCAAGAGTTGGAAGCAGAAGTTGGAGTAGGAAGCAAGAGGATTGTAGAGGGAAGCATTCCTTCCCTGCCTTTTGCTTCTACAATGCATATCATGCCCTGTTGAGACTGCTTTGTGGAGAAGCAGTGGCTATAAGGATTTTTGCACACAAAGTGATTCTAGCCTAACATGTCATGGTAGCACCAGAAAAAATAGTGGGGCACAAGGGTTGAGGGACCTTTGTAGAGGCTTGCACCATATGCTAGATTTCTACAGGAGAAATGTGGCCTCAGTGCAGATTATAGACCAGGCATCCCCAATCTGCGGCCCTCCAGATGTTTTGGCCTACAACTCCAATGATCCCTAGCTAACATGACCAGTAGCTGAACGTTGCAAGTCTTGAAAAAAGTATATTTTGTTCTATTGCTCACAAGCAGATCCAAAGCAAGCAAAAGCCTTCTTTACTTGACTGGAAATGTCCACAACTCTTGCCTCTCCCTTCTCGTTGCTCCAAGGGCCAGTTACTCATCTTGGGGGTGTCCAGAAAGGAGCAATGTAGTGACAGATGCTCTGGAATACCTTCTTCCAGGCAGACTGCACCAAATAGTGTCATTTTGCCACTGAGGAACAGATTTCTAGTGGAAGGAAAGACAGGTGTGCTGCTTTGTTACTTCTTCAGTAGCAGAGTGGGTCTTTGTTTGTTTATTTAAATTAAAACCAGTGACGGTGGCCATCAGCAGTTAGCTATGAACCAGGACAGGGTAAAGGAGGTGTGCAGCTTGATGCCCCCCTCCCCAAAAAACCCCATACATAAGTGGATATTTCCTTCACAAGTCTCTCACAAAATTAGTTGACAATTTGGAAGAGTGGTTGGGACTTGGTTGAGACTTTTTTCCTCCTTCACACTTTAGTTTCCAGTTTAATCCGCACTGTAAGAATGAGGCAACAGTGGTGTGTACCAATTCTTCCGCTTCTCTCTCAGTTCTGTGGATTGGTGCAGTGCCTTTTAGAAGCTAATAAATCTTTGAATGGGAAAAGTATTGCTTATTCTTTTTTAAGTTTCCAAAGCTATCCAAATTTTAGAGCAGAGGTGGTTAACCAATAGCCCTCCTATTTAGATTCCCACTACCATAGGAGCTCCAGGCAGCATGGCCAATAGTCAGGGATGATGAGAGTTGTCATTTACGAATATCTGGAGGTTAGCTACCCTTGATAGAAGAATCAAAGCAGCCTTCCTTGACCTTCCTTGACCTTGTGAGAAACTGCTTTTGAATCTGAATGAGTCCTCTGGATTACAAAATTTATGTCCCATAGCTTAGGTGAAATGTCATTTTGTCATTTGTTTCTTATGGGTTTGAAACCTGCGGTAGTTGTGGTATATGAATTGTTTAAAGTTCATTACTGCTGTTAAAAGACAAATCTTACTTTATGACAACAGGTCTAAAACCGAAGCTTTAAATCTAAACATTTTATATTCTGCTTGATTTATGTGCCTTATATGTTTCGATCTCATCCTGGTTTATTGTAATTGAGAGAATGGGTATTTGCGTACCCCTATCGCCTATTTAGCATGCTCTACTTTTGTATGTAGGTGCTTTTACCTTATGCTGGCCTGTGGCCATAATGAAGATTTGAGTTTGACTTACTTGACTTACTTTACACAATTGCAGCTGATCAACAACAAAGATTATTTTTAGTTATTCTTGCCTATTAGCATGACCTTACCTTTATGTTTTTTCCAAGGTACATTTTGTCAAGCTGAATGCTATGGGCAGCTGTCATCTCTTGCTTTATCCCCCCATATAAACTGTGAGGGAGACCAATTTAAGGATCATATTAAAACAATGAATGACAAAAAAACCACAGTGGACCAAATGATTTATATTAGTCTTTCTCTGGAGTAGCAAGATGGGAGAGAATGGTGAAGCAGCTAAAATATCTCCAGCAGCTATAGCCTGGCTCAGCACTTCAAAAGAATAACAACATTCTAAATTTTGACAGACAAATCCCTTCATGCTACCAAAATGATATGTGACGGGTATTTTCCTTTGCTCTCCTGCGAAACAAGTGCTTTTTACAAGCAAACTGCTAAAGATATTGAAATGTGTTATGAAGGCAGAGACTGTGTGTTGCAAAACTGTCTATGTTCATTTAATTCCTGCTCTAAGAGTTCCAAAGTGAGTAGAAATGTGTTACAATAAGCAGTAAGTGAGATTTGGATGAGAGTTGAAGCAGGTGCTCTAAATGATGTGCTGGATCTGCAAGGAAAGGGTTGTATTTCATGGTGACTGACGGAATTAACAAATGTGGTTCATTCCACAGCATCTCTGGTCAGCCTATGGATAAGCAGCAGCAAGTATACAAAGAGGCAGCTCTGCTAAAATGCAGGGTAATATTTACAAACACTGCTGGTACACTTGTAGGCCACATCTCCTACCAAGTTGATGTGCTCTTCCATTCCAGAAAAGGTCAATGGCTTAACTTAGCTATATATTTCTAGGAGTCAGATGCTTCTTCCATTCCAAAATGCCTATATCATCACATATTTTCAATCATGCTTTTAAAACCTGGATACAGCTTCTCTTAAAAGAAAAGAAAGAAAGGAAACAAAGACTTTGTTAGGTCCATTCTCCCAATACAGTGGTACCTCGGTTTACGAACTTAATCCGTTCCGGAAGTTCTTAAACCAAGGCACGCTTTTCCTAATGAGGCCTCCCACTGCCGGTGCCCTTCCACCCTTCAGATTATGTTCTTAGACTAAGGTAAAGTTCTAAAACCAAGACACTATTTCTGGTTTTGTGGAGTTTGTAAACCAAATTGTTCTTAAACCGGACTGTTCTTAAACTGAGGTACCACTGTATATCTTAGGTCTAAACATGATTGAATTTAATGCATAATATTAAAGAAAAGAATGTAACAGGAATAAGAGTGTATATGGTCCAGTTATCTATCTAGTATCCAGTGATCTCTGCTTGGTTCTGTCGGCTGGATACTAAGAATAGATGTATACATCTGCAAAAGTACTGTTAGAATTCTATAGGTCTTCAGCATTAGTGGTACAATGGTTATTCACATAACTATCTTTAAGGTGGAAGAATTTCCATAAGTTTAGTGATTTCCTTACTTTTCCGGACATTGGATCCAGGTTCACATTCAGCAGAATTTTCCTCTTGCTGGAGGAAGCTGAGAGGAGGCAGTCTTAACTATCTCTTCCCTCCCCTTGCAGTGTCCCTTATCCGTTTTGAGGGATTGTGGGACCTAGAGCAACATGAAAAGTACTGCAGGGGATGGGAGGATGGGAGAATAAGTTAAAAAAAAGAAGAAGCTTTACTCTTCTGCAGAGGCTCCTCAAGATGTTAATGGCTTCCAAGAATGGAAGGGCTATATTTTATTTATGGAAGTCACTGTAGATCCAACTCATTGTGTATAAGTGCTTCCATAATTATCTCCTTATGGTGACATTTTCTTAAAAGTGGTGGTATGAAAAGGCCGTTTAGCAGTACACCTACTACTTGCCTTGGACCCTTTAGGATGAGAAAAATCAAAGCAGATGGTGAATGGCCGCGTGTTTCAGAGAATAGTAGCTCCACGTTAAGGATGGTCAGGGACTAAGGAGGTTTAACAGACAATTACTGACATAATCCTTATGACCCCATATTAGCTGTGGATTTTGAGCCAAAGATGTAACCTTTGCCCAGTGATTGTGCTGTTGAATTTGACCACAGTCCAAAACAGATTTGTGGATACAGAAGTAAGCACACTTAGCTCTGCATTGGGTTGTGGACTTTTTCCCCCAAACAAAGTGCTGTGCTTTTATGGATAAGCCTTTAACATGGCTTTGCATGCAAACTTTCACAGAATGCTTCTCTCCCACCTCCTCCTTCCCCAGTAAAAAACAAAGGATAGAGCCCAAGAACTAGGGCAAATACTTTCTTTTCTTTTTATTTTGTGTTCTAACAGAATTTTAGTCAAACATTGAGTACGTGAACATATGACACTTCCTTTACTGTTTCTCGCACAGCTGTTTATAGAAGAGGAATACTTGGGCGGAATGTTTCTAAAGCCAAATATGGCGGTCTCCAGCCATTTGGAGCCTTTACCTCACATACTCTTCCTTTTCTCATTTGTTTGATTTTATTTAATAATATGACAAAGCATTATAAGAAAATTTTTTCTTTAAGTAGTGTGAATATCAAATAGTACCCATTAATCCCTGAATCATGCTATTCAAAGTGCTTAAATCTACATTAAAAATAGAAGAAGAAAAGTATTCCAGGTGAGACTTAAACAAAAACAAACAAACAAAAAACCTTAAAAAAAGAGAAACCAAACCTGCTAACACCTACAGCGTAGCTGTGGTCATACTGCAATGCTTTACAGTTACTTCACAACTCAGATCTAAGCTTCAAAAATATAAAAGAAAAGGCCATTGCACTGATTCACCTTTTGTTGGGAATTTGGAGAGTGGAGGGGAAAAGGTCTGAGATTTGGAATCTCATTAAAGGCCATTAAATTCCATCAGTACTTGGCAGGTGTCTATATTGGCCATCATCCATTTTCAAAGAACAAAATGTGCAAAGCTGCTTTGTTGGTCCTGGCAGCTTTATTTGCTTGATGTGATTTATTTGGCACATGCCCAGGCTTTTATTTTGGTGGTGGTGGGGAGCACATACTAACAAAATAACATTATTAGAAAAGGACCTGAGTTAACTGTCACAGAAATGAATATTGTTAGGCAAATAAATGTCTATATACATCCTAAAGGCTCTTGAATATGACTTGCAGATGCTTCCTTTCCAGTTACAACATGAAACTGGATATTTCCAGTGTACAGGTTGAAGCCCACAAGCACCTCTAGAATGCAGGTTACAGATTGTTTCATCACATTGCATCTTATCCAAACCAAACTATAACTTGGCAGTCAAACAAAACACACAGTATCTATTATAGCAGCTGTTACTGGTCAGCTCTTTAGGAAACTCCCTCCATCTGCGGTGAATTCAATAGTTTCAAATAGTCATTTCCAGCAGTTAAATTGTTGCATTTTGAGTGCAAGACAAACAAAAAGGTCACATTCTGTTCTGGTGTAAGTTAATCAGCATTAGAAGTGTGCTCCCAAAAGGCTAGTGCCATATGAAAAGCAATCCTACTGTTCCTCCCTTCCATGGTTCTTATGTGAAATGTGACTATTGCATCAGTATGTGTAAATATGGAGATTAATGCCGACTGTGTTAACATTCAGTGAATGAGGAGTTAATTGGCTCCGTTAATGTCTATGACAAACTCTCCTTGAATTCTGTGTGGGCAAAAAAAATCAGTCCTGAGGTTTATGCAGAGAATGTTTCCCAGAGCCATGTTCCATGATCCTTCTTTAACTTTTTAAAGATGAAATCATACATTTAAAATAAAACTAGTTTATTTTATTCAATAACATTAATTGTTTCCAACATTTCTGGGTCTGATTTAAATATTACTCTTTTATAAAATATTGATGTTTGTTGGTATTTACTTTTGCAACCTCCTGAGATCTTCTTTAAACAACCTTGGAATTAAAAAAAAACCTTCTAAATTATTACTACAAGCTTCTTCTTCTTCTTTTTTTAAAAAAGATAAGAATGAATAATAAAGAATTCTAAATTCTGGATGTATCAGCAAAAAGAAAAGGCAATGACCAAACTTTAATATACACGGGGACTCCAAATCGGCTGCAAAAGAATTTTCTCATACTTCTTAAAAGACAACTTTTTCGTAATACAATGTGACAAACCATATTAGATATTGTCCTTCTGCTTTCCTTTGGTTTGGAAGCCATCACCGTAAATCTCTGCGGGGTTTAGTGCACTTCAGTGCCTATTGCCATACTTGCCTGATGAATGTAAATAATCTCATTTGAAGAATTTAAAGCAAGAAAGAGATCCACTGGTCCCAACCAAAAACGGAGTGGGGGAGGGAGTCACAAACACATCCAACACTTTCTCAGGAACCGAATGAATTAGAGTCGGCATGTTATTATCTTTATATAAAAGGAATACAACCAACTCATAAAATAAAGCATAACACCCTATTTTTCTTTCTACATACTCCATAGTGGTTATTGTGAACCAAGTGATACAGACTGGGTTGTGTATTTTTATTTTGTTTTGTTTTGTTCCACAACTATTAACTATGTGAAATGTTAAGACATTTAGACCACCTGTAATTTCACTCTGTGTGGTGCTGTAAAAAAGGCAAGGGTAAGGGGGTAAAGTGTAGCAGTGGGATAATGAATGAAGATAGGGCTATGAGTCGTTAGTGGGGTCCTCCTAAGAACAAATGTCCCCCTCCCCACACGCACACGCACACGCACACACGCACACTGGTGAATTGCTGCAAGCATGGCCGCTGGGAATCAGGCTAGGCGGGCCAACAAATGGATAGTGCTTCTGGATTCAACATAACTTTGTCCAAGCATTCCCAATAAATGTTTTAAAAAATAACACTCAAACTATACTAATGAAGCAAAAAGGTTTTCCTATCTATACAGCAGTCTCTTCATTTTTTCTCTTTTTTAAAAAAATGCAAATATACAAATCCCAATGACATATAAAACAAAGTCAAAATGTGAATGGCAGGAGACATGGGTAAAACAGGAAGACTGATGCTACAAAGAAATTTGCAAAAACATATGTACAAGACCCTGTTTTTCCTCATATTTCATAGATTGTAATGCATGTTTAACAGCAGCAGTCGAGGATGTAGTTCCAGGCACCAGACTGCAGACTTAGCTTCTACACAAGGGGGGCGAGTTCCCCCTTGCATTTATGTCACCAAATGACACTTGATATACTGGTTTCCCGTGGTAGGAGTGGCAGTATCGCACTGTTTGTGTGAGCCTCGTCGGGATTCTGCTCCCTGTTAGTTTTTGTCTGTGGCCTCTGCCCATTAATAAGTGTCATAGGGATGTTGCAGTAGGTATGCTGGTTACCTATTGAGGTAAGAGGCAGGGTGCCAGTAGGAGGTACGTCGTATTCATAGCTTCGATAATAGTGTTTCTGGCGCATCTGGGAATGATACGTGTTATGAAAGGTGGAGCGCAGATCAGGATGGGCCGTGGCAAGAGCCGTGGAGGTAGCAGCAGCCATGGAAATTGCTGAGACCGTCTGCAGTTCCCCAAAGGGGCCCTGCTCACTGACATCTAAAACCTGCTCGTGTGTGATGGGTTCTATCCTCTTAAAAGGCATTTCGTACTGTAAACGTTTCCAGAATTTGGAATTCAACTTGTTGCATTTTGGTCCGTGCCATTTAATAACAGTTAGGAGTTTGATGGTATGTTTCAGGGCCTCAACCTCCTGGTAGTTCATGATTCCCCGAAGTTCACTGCACTCAATCAGTATCACTTTAATTTCTCCCGTAACTAGCATGTTCCGAAGCCTCGTTTCCAGTTCAAAGATACTCCAGCCTCTTCTTACCACGTAGTTTGGAGTCATGACAATGATCAGTCGCTTGCTTTGGTCTACACATCTGGCCACGTCTTCTATGTATGCTGTAAAGCAAAAGAGGCTCAAGGTCAGGCAAAAATTATACCGGAGCTTCTAATTGCTTAAAAACAAAGTACTTTTTATTTATGCATTATGCAGACATTCAGTGCAGATTTACAAATAACCATTTGGTCAGTCATGTGTGGTAAATAAGAATTTCCCCCAAGTAAGTTACCATTCTTCATTCTAGGAACCAAGAAAGGAATACCCCTGTTGCAGAGTGCAACTTGGCTTGTACGGTAGGCTGATGTATCTGCATGAGAAAGGGTGGAAAGAGAGGAACCTTCATACTTCCTAGAGGGTTCTTCTAGTGCTGAGCTGTTGATCTTCCTTAAATGTTAGACTGATGATATTAGGGTTGCTGATCACACCTTCTACTCACCTTTCTTTTCTCTGTGCCTCCCTCATGAGAGCAGACATACATGGTGCTTCCTTCAGTTGAGATGCAAATGCAAGCATGGCTCAGTGCATCTCCACCTTAGCTAGATAAAACTATTTATTATTATTATTATTATTATTATTATTATTATTATTATTATTATACTATTAATAAAAATTACAGGGGAAGAAAAGAATTAGAATATTTCCTTTAAAAAAATGCATTTCCAATAATAAATGCTAGCTTTCTTACTTTCCTAAACCTAGAGTCTCAGTGTAATTGTGTCCAGGGTAAAGTGTGCTCCTCGAACTGGGTTTCGGTATTCAGTTCATTTTCTGCTGCACATTCAACTCAAATACTAACATAGCTCTCGTTTGTTTCACTTAGAACCAGACTCCTTTCTTTAAAAAGGGAAGAAGTTCTAATAACAAGTTTGTGGATATATCTTGTTCCTAGTAAGGCTGAAAAGGATAAAGTCTGGTCTGTAACTGGGACATCCAAGTTTGGATAGTTCTTATAAATGAGAAAGACTTGGCCCCATCCTCCACAATGCAGGTCAGTGTCATGGAGGCTTTCGCAAGGTAACAATGCATTCCATTATGTCTAATAATGTGGCTCCTTTCCTGTTCCCTGGAGAAGGAATAGAGCTCATGGATTTTTGGTAGCAAGCCAACAGGGCATTGGATTGTGGGAGACAAGGGGTGGTAATCTGCCAAATCAGCATGGAGGACATGGATAGGGTTGACACCTCCCACTGGATGTGACAGATAAGGTCTAACCAAATTTTCTGCCTCCTCTCCAGAGGTAGGAGCATGCCTATGCCCATGCAGAGCTTGTCTGAGGGCTGGGGCAGGAGACTTGTTAGAATAAAGTTATGAACTCAAATAAAAAAGCAGCCAGTCCCTGATAGCCCCCCCCTTCCTGTTCTCCTTCCTGTTCTCCTTTTGATTCCTGCTGTGAGCTATTAGTTTTCTTCATCATTCATTGTTTTCCGTCCCCCTTCCTCTTCACATTTGTGATGATCCATCCTGGAACAACCCCCTTGAAGAAGATAGCAGTGGTTACCCAGATCTCGTGGCTGATTGTGAAGCCTATGCACCCATTCTGCTGCATGTCATTGTGGTTTTCCAATGGTTGACATTTTTAAGGTGGCCATATGGGCTTCTCACACCTTCACTAGACACTCAAAGGTAGATGTGTTCTGTTCTGCTGATGTGGCATTTGATAGGAAGGCCCTGCAGAAAGTGGTGATGCGTTACAGTGGCGCAGGGAAAGCCTTCCCTGAGTATGTTTATTGCTCTACTATATCCCTTTCCAAGAAATGTCCTCCATCCTGATCTGCCAAAACATGCTAACTTGAAATTCCATGAATTTCTAACTTCCGATTAGGATGGAGGGTATTCTGCCCACCTCTCCTTCTTCTGCACTGTTTGGTGGGTGTAGTAGGCTTAGGGCATCTGTGCTCACCCAGATATGTTAGAGCTTTCTATTACCCTCTTTCCTTGGGACCAGGAACTTGTTACTTCAATGTGTTATCCTGTTTGAGGATGGTCAGTATGTCTGTTGAAGGTTTTGTTTCAGGTCTCTTGTGGGCATCAGTGACTATCATAGGATGAGGAGTCATCTTTGCTCTCTCTCAGTTGGTCTGGTGAGTGGGATGACTCCTGCCCCTAAAGAGGAGGCAGAAGACCTGCCTATCACATCCAGTGGGAGGTGCCATCCCTATCAGAGGAATGTCCTCCAGCCTAATCTGCAAATAGAAATTCACAGTAAGACAAAATTCCTGTTTTCCCACATAAACTATGTTTAAGGCTGATTCAAAAATTCAACCCAATAGAACATTTCTGCAGTAGTAGTTGTTGTTGTTGTAAAAGCTGAGTTCTTAAATTTCCTTGCAAACTGAACCTACTTTTTCACAGTTCAAAACAATTCAGTGTCCCATTATTTAGAGACATAATATTGTGTCATTTAGGAATTCCACAAAGTTATGTGCTGTCTGCATATTCAGAGGTTATTCTTGTACAGGCAGGGCATAATGAAGCCTTGTTTTGCCCCACTGTTTGTCTCCATGCAGGAACTGTGTCAAGTAGTTAAGGTACAATGGAAGGAGTATGTACACCTTATTACTCTTCCAAGGATTGTAATTCACCTTATTTGAATCAGAAGATGAATTAGACAAAGATATCAGAGGCATGCATAAATTCCCTGTTCCCAGGGTTTTCTTCAGCCGGAACTCCCTGGCGATGGTGGGTGATCCGCCCTAAAAAAAGGTCAACAAGAAAAAAAGCCCTTCCTATTTCCAATAATGGACTAATGAGGCAAGTGCCATGTTAGCCTGCTATATTTTGTGTGTGTGTGTGTGTGTGTGTGTGTGTGTACAATTGGGTGCTGTTATACACCATGGGGATTCCTCTGTTCATGGTCACTGCTTTCATGGCAGGATTGGACTGAGTGCCAGATGTTCTACAATTTTTGGTTGAGCTGAACCCCCTCCATTGTCCCATTTGCAGAAGGCAAAGTTGAAAGCATTTCAGTGGTATTCAGGGTAAAGGGTAAAAATCCACCAGAAATTACTAGCAATGTTCTGCTTATAGGCACCATTTTGTTTGACAAGAAGTCTCTTAGAGTCAGAACAGGAATACTACAGTGGTACCTCAGGTTAAGTCCTTAATTCGTTCTGGAGGTCCGTACTTAACCTGAAACTGTTCTTAACCTGAAGCACCACTTTAGCTAATGGAGCCTCCTCCTGCTGCCGCGCCGCCGGAGCCTGATTTCTGTTCTCATCCTGAAGCAAATTTCTTAACCTGAAGCACTATTTCTGGGTTAACTGAGTCTTTAACCTGAAGCGTATGTAACCTGAGGTACTACTGTATATCATCTGAAGCCAGGGTGAGGAAGATATTTCCAGCCTCGTTTTGGGGGACTTTGAGGTGGTGGTGATAATGGTGAAGATCACAGCTGCGAGGAGGAGAAGCACTGTGAAACAGGTGCATTGAAAAAAGGTGACCTGAGAGGCATTTTCAGGGCACTTCTGAACAGTTTACAGACAACCTTCAGCCTGGTCTTATTGTTAATTGATATTTTTCACAATATGTTGTAACTTTGAATAATTTTATTTTGTATCCTCAATTTGTGGATACATTTTACATATCAAGTTCCTGGATCACAGGTATTGGGTTTGCGTGATTTATCAGTGTGTAATGGACATTCATTTTCTTCTTTGCAACTGGTAGCATTACAGCTAAACTTTACCACAGTTTTTTTATGAGACAGCATTGAAACAATACTGCATTAAATATATATCAAAAAATAAACACACACACACACATATGTAAAGGTACTGGTATACAAACAAACATGTATGCATGCACACACTGAATTGAAACTTACTTCCAGTTGGAATCAAATCTCTATCAGGAATGAACAATTTGTACCCATAATGCTTTTCAAGCATATCTGGTAGGATTTCAAGAGCAAATCTTTCTTCTTCCCCTGTTTCCTGATTCCACTGGTCAGGATCCACTTTGGTGTATGACAGGTATGCATCATAATCTTTGTTATCTGCAGTTTTAAAGGGAAGGGGAATAGGGACAGAAGAAAGAAGACAGACTTGATATTTGTGAAGCAGAATATTTGTTTGTGAGACAGAGAATCACCTTATTGGATGGGTGACTTTAACAATAGGGACAAATGCCCTTTTGGACAAACTTGGAAATTTCAGAGGATAGAAGGAAGAGCTTCACTCATTTTGATCATGAGAAACAACCATCTGCATTTAAGCAGAATATTCTATTTAAAAGCTGATCCCTCAGGGTTCCCAATTGCTTTTTAAATTTCCACTAGTTTAAAATGTTACCACTCCCGGAAATCACCCTGTCCATTTCAAGCTGGAAGTTGTCACCTGAACTTTCAGCTTGTTTACACACCATAGGTTTAAAGCACATGGCTTCTGGAACTGTAGTCTGTTAAGGGTGCTGGGAATTGTATCTGTGAGTTCCTTTGGAGGAAGTTGTGCTTTCAATATTCCTAACATGTATGGTGTGTACACAGTTGTGTGACAAAAAGTACAGGCCCATCACAGGATCACGGCTCATGTTTTCAGTTACTGAAAACTTAGGAGGACGGATGTGCACATAGTGAAAGTTCAAAAGTAATCACGTACAGTATTGATTTCTTCTCTAGCATGCTATAAGCAGAAAAAAGAGGCAGATTTCTGGATTTCGAGAACACATTTTGAAAAAAAAAAATTGTTTCAGTATTATATGCACTACTGTTCAAATCATTGTCGGATTCAAAATTAGTATCTTCATTAGGATTTCAGGATTCAAATATAAACTTTCGAAATTTGCTTTCAGAAGGAGCTCTTTTTAGCCAGCATGGTCCTGATTTCACATCTCTCTTGCACACAGCATAGGTGTATGCCTTTCTCCCACAAGAACAAATACCTGCGTGTGGCACTACTGTCAATGGGAATAGGGATGGTGGCAGGGAACTCAAGTAATACAGCGAATAGGGGACGGGGAAGGCGACTAGATCATCCCTTTGCTAATAAATTAAACTGAAATTCTATGGCTCAACTTGCCCATTTTAAGAAATATAATAAAACATGCATAATTGGGATTGTTGGAAAAACTGAAATTATAAATGCAAAGTTTTGCAAATAATGTGAGTGAGAAGAATTTGTTTGAGAAGTAACAGATCAGCCCTCCCCACCCCACCCCACTTCTAACATTCATTTGAAAACAAATCTGGTGGATGCAAGTATGTATAGGTAAAAAGATAATGGAGACTGCAGTGAAAGCCATCCTTTTTATTTCTGTTTCAATGAACCCAGTTCATTGCATTAAGGTGAGTTTTTGTTTTGAATATAATATTATTCCTTTTCCAATGGGAAATAAATGTACTCTTTTCAATATATGCATTCTGTTTGCTTACTTATAAGATTGAATGAAAGAAGCCACCATTAATTTTCATTAAGGGGTCAATAATGCCAAGTGCTCTGGAACTAATTCAGTGGAATAAGAGGTCACATTTTGATGTTTGTTGTGAAGAAAGTAGAGAGAAATCAATGGCAGGAGTAATGAAATGTTAACATCCATCTAACTCTCTAGACAGCATTATGCACAGGCTATAGAGAATATCAATTGCTTGTAAAAAGGTCTGATTGAGTATCCTACTCTGTACCATACGTAATGCTAGTGATTCAATGCTGAATTCAGCTATTTGCTAACATTTTTTTCACTTTACTCCTTTTTACCTTTCAGACACAGCTGTAAAAACAACAGTATGCCAACTTAAGGCAGTGCTGATGTCTGGCTATATGCAAGACAAAGCACAGACCCTTTGCAGATATGATCTCTGTATGTGGAGTAAAATGAAAAGGTCTCCCGTCTCTGACATTACATGTCTTGCTGCCGTTCCATGCCCCCACAATATTCACATCTTAACTGCAGAAAGCTGCAAAGAGGAAACCTACTCATTTGGGATGCACTTGCATAAGTTCCCAAACAATTAAAAATCCCACATGTAGATGTCCCCATTGCAAATATGTGAGTGTTGGGGGCAGGGTGGGCAGGATACATGAGACTAAGGTAGGAAGCCAGGAGCTATAATCACAGTTACCTGTCATGTGTTTAGTTCTAAGAAGATAAGAATCCTGCTGAATCAGGCCAAGGGCCCATCTAGTCTACCATTCTGTTCTCACAGTAGCAAACCACATGAGAATGGGATGTCAGTATGCAGAGCTTTGCGACTCTGATTCAGAGGTATACTGTCTTCTGTAGTGGAAGTAGCCATTTATAGTTTCCCTCCCTGTTTAATTACAGATATTGGTAAGAGAGCTCAACTGCCCATTCAACAATGGCAAGAACTTTGAGTACAGCTGAGAACATGGCAAGGCCCTAATCACAAACCTGTGCTCAATCAGGAGCTGCTATCTGGATAATATGGCTGTGAAAGGTAATAGAAATAAAAATGTTCCTATTGAAACTGATGGAAAGCCCCCTATCACTGTCCCTGCCTCCTCTCTTTCTGTTCCTGAAATATGTCTGCTATCAACTAGTTCCTCAAGACACACTCACTGATGGGCTCCTGAAAAGAAAGTCAGAAGATACAGAGACTGTTTCATACGTAATAATTTTATATTACAACAGTAGGACTTTTTTTTACTAGTGAATGATATTATCTAGTTTTCTTTAGACGGGATAAGGAAGAAAGATATATTTCATTGAAAAGTTGTGGTCATTAATGCAAGTTTAATATGAGCAATGGTGCACTGAGTTGACATGGGCCATCTTCACTTGCATATTGAAATCTGCTTCTCTGTGATGCAATTCCATGCTGCTAGGGAACATGGGTGAATTAAGTGGCTACATAAATGTTCCATTATTCTGGAACCATATATTTCATATACAGGTTACTGAAAGTGAGAATGTAGGCAAAGCTGAGCACAAGGAAAACTGATTCATGAGTTGAATTCTGCAGTCACTATCATAGATACCGATCAGACTTGAGGATTATCAAACTGTGACACTCATTTAGAATTGCCACTAAAGCTCTTGTTATCTAGCACTTAATCTAGCAAATATCTACTGATTGTTATTTCACTGCTATAAGAAGATGGAATATACACATTAGATCCAGTGCAATGAACAATTCACAGAGAAAGGCAAGTGGTTATGTTTAAGAAATACCTACAAAAATATAACAATGACATAACATCTATGGCAGCGTTTGAATGACCCTTGTGTAAATTAAATACTACTCAGCAAGGCAAAACGGTATGATATGTTATAAGAAAGTACTAGAAACTATAGTAAGAGTAAGGTAAGAAGTATAAGTACATTCAATGTCGTAAATGTAACTTACATCGGTAAATGACGGGAAGTCTGTTTTCATATAATTTAGTTTATCGGATTTTTATTTTGGTTTATTTTTGTTTAGTTAGAAATTATAAGAAAAGAGCATGTACAAATGCAAGTTTAAATCAATATTTAATGGTATAATTATTTATTTATTTATTTTAATAAAATTTTTTATTAGTTTCCAAATTTTTAACAAACACAAAAAACAACATAAAAACAAACACAAAAAATCATGTTTTCTTTACCTTATTTCCATAAACCTCTTTTCCCGGACTTCCCCATACCTTCCCCTTTTTGCATCCTTTATTTTAAACAATTATTCAGCAACCCTTCTTAGCCAATTAAATATAAATTCATTCTCCTTTTCAATTTCACCCTAAATTGAACACAATTTACCGCTGCAATTCTACGTCTTCCTTTCCCTCAGCATTTTAGCACTCCTCAATTTTATAGTAACTCTTAAGATATATCTTAAACTTCTTCCAATCTTCTTCCACAGTCTCTTTCTCTTGGTCGCGGATTCTGCCAGTCATTTCTGCCAGTCCCTAATGGTATAATTATTTAAGGCTGTACATGTACCTAAGATTGTGTATGGATGTCAATTAATAATAAAAAAAATAATTAAAAAAATGAATAACAAAAAGAGAGAGAGAGAGAAAGGCAAGTGTTGCTATAGATATTTTCAAGGCTTGCCTAGTCATTTGTCAATTTTACAATAGGTGAACCACCAATCTGAATCAGATACTATGGTTGCACCTACATCCTGCTAATGATAGCTGAATCCAAATCACAATGGATGGCAAATAAAAGGAATTGTCTTTTGGATAATTTTCAATAGTACCAAAAAGCAGTAGAGCCATGAGAAAGTTTTGCAATTATTGACCTATATCTGTTTCTGGAATTTTAGATTACTTACTGAAATGTGGACTCAATCCAAGTTGATAATGTGCAGTTTAGAAGCTCTGCTGTACAATGAGCAACTCCATAAATATATTTCCAACCTGGACTTCTCGTAGGCCAAGCATATATTTTTTTAAAATGTAGTGGAATGCTTTGCCTTACTCTGACTCTAGGTTTTTTGATGAGAGCACATGGCTGATTTCTGACTTTTTGCAGGCTAAAGATCAAACAGACAGAGAGTTAAGCTCTAGCAAAGTCTTAGATACATTGTCAGCTTATGCCTCCTCTTTGAATAGAACTTCAATTAATTTTCAAAAGCATGTAAAGAAGCACAGCTAAAATCTTCTATCAATGTATCTTGCAAATGAAGATGTGATTGATTTGTTGCTTGCACTTTGGCTCTAAGTATAGATTATGCCATTTGAAAGATTTGCTTTTTGTCAGAGTAACATGCTTTAGTGATAAACATACGGTACTACCCTCTCTCCTTCTATGCGTAGGAAGAAAAACAGCACCTGCTATTGAGCACATAGAAACTGGAATGCTGAAAACATTTACCAAGCCTCCTGAACTGGCAAGGAGATTAAAGGCAAGAAACTGCTTTCTGAAATCTCTGTCTTGCTTTAATAGGTATTTATTCCAAATGCTGTCAGTATTGTAGTGTGCCACCCCAATCTCCAAGTGGCACAAGATTCCAGGAATTCCAGGAGCTTAATACACTCTTAATTGGGAAGAGATCCCTTCAAGTCTTCCCGGCTTACTTTTTAGTAGACATGCATTTGATTGCACTGTTAGTTGCCTACTAAGGCTTCTCAGTGCAATTCTAACAGCACAATCTATGCATGTTTACTCAGAAGTAATTAACCTCACTATATCTTATTCCCTAATAAGTGTGTATAAGATTGCAGGCTAAATGTACTTTTAATTGAAGATTTCCATTGGCTGCCATGTGGGAGTGGCAGAAACATATATTAAGTGCACTAGGGAACAGAGCAGACTTTATCGCTTGCTGTCTTCTTATGAATTCATTATGCCTTAATGTTTAGAAGTCTCAATCACATAAATTATTAAATTCCAGCATTTCTGTGATGTTTTTAATACACTTATTAAAAATGAATTATACAAATAGTTTGATGTTACATTAGACCCTGCAATATAATAGGGTGACATAAAATAAGCAACAAATTAAGCACAAGAAGCCCAACACACCATCATTTTCAACCACAATAACAAAAGACCTATATCATTTATTCTTTTGCTGACTTTCAGTTGTCAGCTCAGCTCTGAAATTGATATAGACACCAAATGCAATGCTATTTAATTAGTTGGACCCAAACTGAATGATCTATTATTAATGATAGACGTTTGCTTAGTTTGCTCTAAAAACTTCAGAAATACTTATTAGTTGATCAGCTTATATGAAAAACAAATTAACACTTCAACACTTAGAACAAAAATCTCTCTATGCATTGCCACAAATTCTTAGAAGTCAGCCTGAGTTTGAGAGTCAAACTTTTGTTTTTCCTCTGTTATGCGTTGACATTTTTAATAAAGTATAAATTAAGAAAGAATAAGTCAACCGGTTAGGAAAAAGGTAAATTCTTCTGTAAGATTTAGTGTTTTGCAACAATTTAAATAATGAAGTATTAAATGCATCTTCTGTTCCACTATTTATATGTCCAAGTCAAAATTTACCTACAGAATCTTTCTAAGGCATAGGGAATAAACAATGGCAAAATTGTTTATTTTCTGCCTTTCTGTATCTGCACAGATAATCTATTACAAACTATCCCATTAAAAGAAAAGCCTGCTTGCTTGCTTGCTTGCTTATTTATTTATTTATTTATTTATTTATTTGATTTAAACACTGCATCTTCCTCTAAGAAGCTCAGGTGAGCAAAAATGTAGCAAAAGCACAGTGTCATAGACTGAGGAGTTTGTATAGATGTACATGGAACTATTATTTAAATCTAAGACAAGGAAAGGCTAGGCAGAAGGTCCTAGGTTCAGTCCAAGAACCTTCAGTCAAAGCATCCCAGATAGCAGGGTGGGAAAGGACATAAGCTATAGATCAGGCATAGGCATACTTGACCCTCCAGATGCTTTGGGACTGCAACTCCCATCATCCCTAGCTAACAGGACCAGTGGTCAAGGATGATGGGAGTTGTAGTCCCAAAACATCTGGAGGGCAAGTTTGCCTACACCTGCTCTTAGAGACTTGCTGCCGCTCAACAAAGGGTATACAGGGATAGATGACCTAACAATCTCACTCTGCACATCCAGCGTGAAACAATATGCACCTATGAGGCTTACCAAAAACAACAACAGTGTTACGATTATTTAAATTCAAGAAAGTAGAACGTGTTGCTTTTTTACTTGGTGGATTAATAATCTGTGTTGATAAATCTCATAAGATTAATCACAGAGGGTAACTGTGGGGCACTCTGGTAAAGTTTCAGGACAGTCAGTTAATGGAAATACAGAATCAAGTCTTTTGTGATGTTTAGGAAATCAAAATGAATGAGGTGAAAATTCTGTGTTTACAAACTTATCTCTTTATGCACAACAAAGGAGCTGTAAAATAATAAATCATCTAATGGGAAATAAATGCAGGTTAAAAGGAAAAGCTGAATAGGCAATACTATGCTTTAATAAGACTTCTGATGAAATGTTAGTTTTCAGGTTCTTTGTTGGGTGTGTGTATATTAGTAAGTCATAAAAGGCAGGCATTAGGAATAAGTCAGAAGCTGAGGTTTTTCTATTCCTGAAAAACCTAAAAAACAGATATGTTGCAGCAATGGCACAGAAGGATGAAATGTATATATTAAATGAACTCGGTAACTTATATCAACAAAATAAATAAATGAGTGCAATAAATATTGGTGGCATAATACATTTTTGTTATTGATTATGTGATATTTTTTTTAGCCCTCCCCTATTAGGTTTAACAGGGACGCAGGTGGCGCTGTGGGTTAAAGCCTCAGCGCCTAGGGCTTGCCGATCGAAAGGTTGGCGGTTCGAATCCCTGCGGCGGGGTGCGCTCCCGCTGCTCGGTCCCAGCGCCTGCCAACCTAGCAGTTCGAAAGCACCTCCAGGTGCAAGTAGATAAATAGGGACCGCTTACCAGCGGGAAGGTAAACGGCGTTTCCGTGTGCGGCTCTGGCTCGCCAGAGCAGCGATGTCACGCTGGCCACGTGACCCGGAAGTGTCTCCGGACAGCGCTGGTCCCTGGCCTCTTAAGTGAGATGGGCGCACAACCCCAGAGTCTGTCAAGACTGGCCCGTACGGGCAGGGGTACCTTTACCTTTATTAGGTTTAACATGAAAAGTTAAAGTGTTAATGAGCAAATCCAGTTTTTAAATGCATTTCAAATAATAAAAGCAGCAGAAAAGAAACCTATATATGTAATAGTGATAGTTATAGATCTAGCGGGCAGAGCATTTGCTAATGGGTTTTCATCTTGAGCAAGAAGAGTAGCACTTTGGTCCATATGAAATTCATTTTGAAGTGTTGAAAACAGCTGACGCAGGGAAAAGCTGTATTGCAGTGATTTTATGGATAGACCAGAGAATCTTATCTATAGCTAATGTTACTATTCCAAACATGGATTTTTTTTCTTTATTGGTCCCCCCCCCCCAGACGTCAATAGATTCTTCTTCTTTAATTATTGGTGATGTTATAGTTTTGTATTAGATCCTTTTCATGACAGAAATGCTTCATTTAATACTGATATCATGTGATCTCAAAACGAAGAGTGAGATCCAATGTCACGATAGCAGATGCAATGGATTATTATTATTAATTATATTGTTTATACTCTACCCACTCTGAGCTGCTTCCAGCAAAATATAAAATAATAATAAAATGTCAGATATTAAAATCCTCCCTCCTTCAGAGAGGAATTCCTCATCCTATCCTTCCCTGCAGTGTCCATCTACTCCAACCCTCTGAAGCAGATTTTGGGGTGTGGGGCAGCTGTAGAGGGGAAGGAAGCATGTCCTGTTTGTGTAAGGAGATGCCTGCTGCACAAATAGGACACCACAGTTGGATATCACCCTAAATGACACAGATCCCAATGGCTGTAAATTTGTTTGTTAGAGTTCTAAAACTGCACAGTTCTGTTAGGTGTCTGAAGAGAAGGCTATTAAGTTACTGGCATTATATTAAAAGCAATACAGAAACAGAAGCTTTGCAGACAGTCGTTAACAGGAACCATTGCCGAAAGAAGTTCCATGAAGAACTATGTAAGGAAGATAATTCCGCTTAGCCACTTGTCGAGGTGTTGTTGTGGGCCTGCAGGGCTCCTGGCCAGCAGGAGTCCTCTGGCAATGGGGGATCCAGTTGGTCCTCTGAGCTGTCCAGGAGGTCGGATTCTAGGCCTGGCTGGTGAATTGGCCTATTGCAAGCAGGCTCGGGGGCAGCCTTTTCCTGGGAGGTGGGACCAACTGAGGCCAGTAGGCTTCACTTGGCTCTTCGGGTAGGCTCTTCGGGTAGTTAAAGCAGCCTGCCCCTGCTCCCTCATGCAGTTTCCTTGTTAGATATAATCATAATAACCCTCAAGAGCTCTTTCAGAATATTAACATACCAGTTGCAAATGAATATCAGATCATGTGATTATCATATCATTATCAGGACATCTTTTGTGTCATTCATTCAATGCTAATAGCAAAAGCCCCAGGACTAGATGGTTTCTGATAGAATGGTATACGAGAATATTTATTTCCCATTTTACAATATAAATATTTTTTATGTCCAACAATGTATGAAGCTAATCTTTAAAACTTATTCAATCCAGGAAGAAACGGACACAATATTGTTTTAACATCTACACAAAGGCACCAGCAAAGACTATATAAAGATCTGAAGTTGTGCCACTAATATGTGGATGATACCTAACTCTTTTTCTTCTTGCCATCATCTCATGAAGCTGTGGAGAGACTGAACCATTGCCTGAGGACTGCGATGGGGGCCAACCAAATTTAATGTTAATCTTGGTTGTAGGATTTTGTCCCAAGGCAAATTGGGCATATTCAGAGATATGGGCATTGGACAAGTCAGATACAGCAGCCATGGATTGTTACAGGTCAAGTTTGACGGCTCAGACTCCGGGGCAGACCTTAGTAATACAGCACCCTGTGCGAGGCCAAAATTTGCTCCCCCCCCAGCAGTCATGCCGCCTTCCCAAAGTCTGGTCAGTGAGGGACCAGGCTTTGGAAAGGGGGCTAAGGGCTCTGCCAGTGTCTTAGAGCCCTTCTGTCTCCTTCCCAAACCTGGGAAAGTGCTAACTAGGCTTTGGGAAGGTTGCGTGAGGTCTCTTAGGACCTTGCCAGAGCCCTCACACCTCTTTCGTGAAGCAAGTATTTACTAGGCTTTGGGAAGGAGCACTCTGTTCAAAGCAGGCATAGGCAAACTTGGCCCTCCAGATGTTTTGGGACTACAATTCCCGTCATCCCTAGCTAACAGGACCAGTGGTCATGGATGATGGGAACTGTAGTCTCAAAACATCTGGAGGGCTGAGTTTGCCTATGCCTGGTACAGAGGAAGTAGTCACGCTGCCCTAAACCCGCCTTTGTCAGGGTTGGAGCATCAGACAGGAAAGAGGCAGGCATCGGGTGGTAAAATTTGAGTGATTGTATGGTGGTTCTGGAATTAAGGAAGAAACAGGCATAATTCCTTATCCCCTTCACTGCCAGTTGGAGCTCTCTGCTAGGAGCTCAAAGTGTTCTTCAGATGAAAGAAGCGTTTCCACCCACAATTTGTTTGACAGAATTGTTACAACATTAACATTTTTTCTGCATACTTGATTAAGATTCAACTAAGCCCCCATGTTCAGGGTTAATCATGAATAGTAGAACTTACGTATATCTTCAATTTAGCAAATGCCTGACATATTGTGTATTTTTGCTAGTGCTAGTACCTTCAAAACCAACATAATTTAGACATTACTGGAGTGAAAATTATAGCAAAGAGATATAAAGTGTGATTAGATGCTGTTTGTACTTTATTGATTTCCCCCCCTAATCCATTTTCCTCAATTTCTAAACTGTTAGATCTATTAAATGAATGTTCACCTCTATCAAGAGTCTTAATAAATTGGAACAAGTCAGTAATCAAGCCTAACAACCATAAGGAGAATGAACCTGTACTACAAGGTTGACTGTTCCAGGTGAATATTAATTTTTATTAAGTACCTAAGGTTAATCATAACTGTCAGTTTGTCAGGAATAATCACTGCTAAATTGAATTCTGTGCTAAAAGAAATTCAATCATATTTAAGCCAATGTCAAATAACAAAACCAAACAACAACACCGACAATAATTAGTAGCAGTAGTAGTAGTTTTCACTTTGGATCCAGATAAAGATATTAACAATTGCCATTTTTATTTCACATATTTATATCTTATGATGTATATCTCTAATAAGCTGAAATACTACAGTTTTGAATTATACCACATATTTGTGTGGTATTTCAGGAAAACTGGAAATTGCATATTGTAAACTGCAGAGTATATGTATATGATTAACCTTGAGTGTGGGGCAGCTAATATCATTAACATCTCAACAGTTGCGGTCCATGAGCAGCATTCCAGAAGCAGTGGTAAGGGCAATGCAGTGGCAAGGTTGGGAAAGCTCTGGTTTGGTACCAATAGTGTCCCATAGGTTTACATGCACCAGTGGGGCAGCAATACTGCCAACCTGCAGCTCCCTTAACCCTTGCATCCTCCTTCTCCCATCCCATCCCCATGCATGCAGAATTACTGGGAGTGCTCTCGTTTCTTCACATGCCGTTGCTAAATTTCAGCATCTTATGGGGAACAATACACAAGTGTTTATAGAGTGCGGGAACTGTTTATTCTTATTATACAATGTTTTGTTCATTTACATGTGTTTTATCTCTTGTTGAATAAATCATTACTATGTACTTAATAATGTTGAAAGAATGGACTGGTCAGAACGTATGTACTTTGAATGCACAATGAGAAATTTCTTCTGCAGACACCAGACACTATTTCCTAACACCAGGTGCTTCTATCAAGCCCTCTGGATACTACAAATTTTAGATTGTGTTAACCAGGAAGTGTTGAAAAAATGACTTCTCTAGGTCACTGAAAATAAATAAAGATCTGTTACAATGTCATCCCCAGAAAGTAGAATTAAACTGATCTAGATTTAGACAGATCTGTTTAGGACACACTCCTATGAGACACTGACAGAAGTACACATGTGTGGTTTAAAGTGTTTCTTAAATTTCTTGACCTGATCTGCAATGGTATTGTTGTAGAATAGTAACATTTTAGTAACCCCCCCCCCCGTATTTTAATATAGCACTTATATTGTAATTTGAAACATTCATAGTTGAATGTAAGCCCCACTGAACAAGAGGACATATATAGAAATATTCCTGGTCAGGAACAGGTCAGATTCCTGGTCAAACAACAGTGCTGAATTACATATGCATAGGCATATTTTCTTCTGGCTATGGCCCCCTCTAGACATCCTTTTTATTGAGCATTCATGATTAATTGTGTTCATGATTCTATCAAGGTGGTCATACGTGATCTTGCTTTCAAGACTACTTGCTCCTGCAAAAGTTTTGGAATCGTCTTACTGCTTCATTTCTAGTCAGTGCATATCCTGTAATTTTCAGCTGAAATTCTGTAACTGCAAATTTTCTGGGGGATTTCTTCTTTTCCCACCTTTGTTGCATCATAGCCATTCTGGACAGCAATAAGGTGGTAGTAGCATTGGGGAAACATTACAGAACAACTAATAATAAATGCACCACCAATGCACTGTTAGTGTGCCAATAATATGTTGCAGAATACACCTGCAATAAAACATCAGTCTGGAGAGGCCCACTGACTTGTCTGCATCATTTACACATCCTGATTCCCTCAGTTGTTCCCTTTAGCATGTTTTACTCTAGCTGTTTTATAGGCTTACCTATTATATACAAAGGAGTGGAACCAGCGAGTCTTCTTTTTGCTGTTCTTTGGTGATCTTGTGCTTTGACTGCGTTCTTCCTTTTTGTTGCCTTTATTTTAACTTTGTTTATTTTAACTTTGTTTCAAATTAAAATTCCATGGGGTTTTTTATATATATATAAAAAGGGTATATGGAGAGGCTTGCTTGCTTACCTCCATCTAGTTCTTCAGCACCAAAATGATTCCTGTAGAATAGCATAATCTCAATCTTGTAGCACTTGTAGATAGTCACTAAACAAACAAGTAGCAGCAGAATAGCACCAAGCCCGCCAGCAAGCTCAACTGTATACATCAGCTCTGCAAAGAATTATAAAACTTAATAACCACCACATTCTGAACTAAAGGCAGCCATTTATTATCATGTCGTGGGGGCAGCAAATGCTGTCAACAGTTCTAAAATACATGATATTTAGATATTCTGTCTGTAAAAAAAGCATGTGTTTTACTAGTTTGTGGTCACGGGTATAACACCATTTTTTACAGAAGGCAACAACCATGATTATCTTTTTGTTGTACACAACAGTCCTGTGATATGCAGTGTTTACATATGCAGTTGCATTGCTCAAGGAGTTTTTGTCAGTCATGTGGGATGAAGCTAAATATATACTTTTTTTTCAAAATTTAAATATGTGAAGACAAATTATTTCATGTCTCATGAATTGGTTGTGTTTTAATATCTCTGACACCATTCCCTGTTGATATGCAATTCATCTTCCCTTCTCAACTCTCCATAAACAGGTTTGCCTTTTTTCTCTCTCTCTTAGATGTTGCAAATCACCCCAATTTGTCATTTCTGACATTCAGAGCTGGAACGTGACCACTTTCTTGTGTTATGTTGTACCACTGGAGATTGCATGATGGATTGAGATCACTGTCATGTAGGTTAGTTTTCAAGGATGAAAAAAAAATCCACACAACTCAAGACAAATGTAATCATACTGTCTGTCAACAGTAATCTCCTTGGTAATATCACTTATCGGATAATAACTGCAAGTGTTAAAGTCATCATTGCCCATTGCCCTCACAATTACCAAGCAGTTGCATATGGGTGACCATACTATTATTCCTGCTGCTGTTAAGACAGGAAATGAGGGGTGGTAAAATGAAGAGAAACATTGCTAAATGTCATAAGGCTGTTGTATTGTTTCACAAGCTGTATTGAAATTAGAGATGAGGAATAGTCTGTCATTCTAAAAAAAAAGAAAAAATTGAAATACATTATTGCTTGTAATATTTCTATCATTCAGCCTAGAAAAATGGCTGTGGCTCAACATAAAAAAAGCTTTAAAATACTGTTTGACAGATGAAAAGGGAAAAGAGAATGCAGAATTAAAGGACTGTGTTGTGCATGCACTACAGATTAGCGATTTTGCAAAAAACAGCTATTATATTTATCTATATCCTGCCTCTTCCTCAAGGAGCTTAAGGTGCCCTGCATGGTATGCTCCATATTTCATCATCACAACAACCCTGTGAGGAAGGCAACTGTGAAGCTAAGTACTTACCCACAATATATTGGGCTGCAACATTCTTTTACACATATCTAGGGCCTGACCTGGAAGTTCATGGCATGACCATGAATAAGTGAAGTGAGCCTGAGTTCCATTATCAGAGGGTATATGTACCTACTATTATACCCAGTGATGGCATGATGACTATTCACTATTCACTATTCAGTTAGGTTTAAAACAAAACAAAACTCAAGAGCCTAGATCATCAAGAGTACGCTAGTCCATGAAAACGTATTATATTATAAATGTGGTAGTCTTTAAGGTGTCACAAGACTCCTTGTTGTTTGTGATAGAACCAACTGACACAACTGCCCCTTGGAAATTTTTGACAGGGAATTTTATCCCATTGTCATGTGTGCTATATTGTCATAGTTTTTGTTTAGTATTTGCTGCTATAACAATTTAATATCATATATTTCAATTATAGAAATACAAAGCTAGAGGGGGGAAAACATAAGCAATAATAGTTCTTTCCACTGCCTAGGTATGTTTATGCTTTTATTACTGAGATGCATTCAACTGCTATAAAAGCCTCAGTGTTCTCTAGAAGACAATAAAATGTAATTAAATATTATTTTTGTTTTTTTGCTTTTTTAAAAAAAGGATTTATTTAACACACCGTTCTCCTAAGAATGGTAATGTAACCTCCTTTATATTCTACAGTTTTAAGATCAGGAGTGTTGGTTCCACATATTTGGAATATTTCTTATCTATAGGGAAAAGATGTTTGTTTTCCTCAAATAAATAAACCCACAACAGTTTCATTAGAATAGTAATAAAATGGCTTAGAAAATAAATGGAAATGGAAATTGTACAGCACTGGCTTACTACATTGCTGTTTATCTTTTTCTGCCACATGTGATGCAGCCGTTCAGTGGTAACCAGAAGATGGGGATTTAATGTGCCAGGTTGCTAGGTGCAAAATACACCATTTATATTCCTGCTGTAATGATGATGCATTAAGACAAGGGAAAAATACTAGTATAGAGAAACTAGATTACAATTATTACAAGATCAAACAGGGGAAAAAAATCATGATTTTTTTTAAAAAAAACAATTATTGTGTATGTTACTGAATGCTTATGCTACTAAAGACATCTCATTTGGGACCATAGGATGTCTCATTTGAAGAAGACTTTCATGCATTTTAACAGTTAGAACTATAAAAAACCCCACATCATATATTTGCTTCAGTTCTGATGAAAGTACACTTAGGTCCCACTGAAATTAACAGGATGTAAGTTTGCTTAATTTTACTCTAGATTGCACTCAATCCCTCCACTTCTCACACATTGCTTGCCAAGCCAGAATCAATCTGGAGAAACTGAGAGTATCCTCTATTGACCTTACTAATTGCACCAAATGCTTTTCATTCCAGAAGCAATGTAACATGCTACATTTTGCCTTATTGTTACAGGGCTGCTACATTACAGTCATACCTTGGACATCGAACATAAGCCATTCTGGAAGTCCGTTCGACTTCCAAAACATTCAAAAACCAAACCACGGCTTCTGATTGGCTGCAGGAAGCCGATTGGCTGCAGCCAATCGGAAGCCATGGAAGCCCGGTTGGACATTTGGGTTCCAAAAGAACGTTCGCAAACCAGAACAATCACTTCTGGGTTTGCGGCGTTCAGGAGCCAAAACATCCGAGTTCGAGGGCGTTCAGGATCCAAGGTACGACTGTATTGTTACAGGGCTGCAGCAGGAGCAAGTATTATACTTTATTTGAAAGTCCTGGAAGTGAGAGATTTTTTAAAAATAATAATAATAATTTCCCACTTCAAGGGGAAGGAGGGAAGAAAGAAACAAGAAGTGCACATCATTTCATATCTGTTTAAACTTTATGTTAAGACATTAAATTACAGGCCTTGCCCTGTTTAAGGACTGAGAGAGCTCTGAAAACTGCAGAGGAAAATTACCAGGCATTTCCTTGGGGAAATGGCATTCTGTTAAACACAACAAATGAATGAGTGCTGGAGAGTTACATTTGAGGGCAAAGCAATCATTAGTTACAGGCAATTAACAATAGTCTTGCGGTAGCACAAGCCTGGATCTACTCTAATGGAAAAGTCCATTGATTGCTTTTCAGTTTTAGATTTTTTAAAGAAATAAATTGCTTCAATTTGAAACAAGATTTGCTACAAGCTTTCTGACCAATTGCTACACTTGTTTTCTTATCAAGATAGTTTGACCACAGAACCCAGTGAAAGAAACGGCTAATTAAAATAAAGTACCGCTATTCTCTAGACATATTGAATGATATCACGGGTAATAAATGCATTCATTTTACACTAATCCTACCGTAATTATCAGATGTACTTCTGGGATATCTTTGATCTGCACCTGGTTTTAATTTTTGATAAACTTCTCAGTAGTGTCACAGAGGTAATTTACTTATCATTAACTGCACTTGCACAGAGAAGTAAACAAATGGAAGAGTGCTCTCAGAAGCTTCCACCCACTACTGATTGAGTTTTTGAGAGTCTTTATATCCCCTACTTATCACATGCAAAGATGCTTTTGTATTAAACACTAGGCTGCAAAAATATGACTAAAGTTCCCAAGTATGTAATTATCTGTCAGGGGCTCAGGAGCAGAGGCACAGGGAAGAGAGGAGATGGAGAGTGAAGGGGAAGAATCCGAGGGGAGCGTAGGAGAAGAGGACAGTGGACCGAGGGATTCCATGAGCCTCTCCAGCGAATCGGAAGATTCACAGAAGGGGGCGCCAGTGGCCAGGGGTAGGGGGTTCCCAAGGGGAACGCCCCAGGAGCAAGTGGGCAGCAGGGACTCCCAGAGCAGTAGTTGGAAATCAGGACCAGCTTCCCCACCAGAGCATAGTGGGGGGGAAGAGTCCCAAGTATCGGGGCCAGTGCATTCCCCACCAGGGAGAGAAGACGAGGCAGGGCTGACCACGCCTCCATCAGAAAGTCGGACAACGGAGGGGAGGTCAGATCCGGCCAGTATCCCGGAAGAGGGAAGCAGTGACCGAAGTAGTGTAACGGTTAGGAGAAAGGTCACTGGGTTGGCGCGAGAGGCAAGTTCAAATGTACAGGAGCGCGGGACAGCAGAGAATGAGGATTGGGAACCGGGTCCTAAAGCCCACAGGAGGCAGGGGGAGGAGCTAAGCGACTCAGCGTCGGAAGAGTCCAGAAAGGGCAATGCCCCAGCGGGCAGGAGGACCCAGAGGAGGAGAGAGCAGCGGAAAAGGTGGAGCAGGGCTAGGATCTTAAACTGGTGTCAGAGGGGAGGAGACTCAGACGGGACTTCGCCGATCTAGGGGTTAAGACGTAGGGCTGCGCGCTGCGGCTTTGAAATGGAAATTGAACTTCAATAGAGAATTTTGTACATTACGACAGCCTAGCGTTGGTCCTCTGTGAGCTGGGACCTAGAGGCAGCTCTGACATTATCTGTCTTCCCTCACACACCCCACTTAAAATTGTATATATTTTACAGAGTTACCCTGGTCCCTAAACTACAGTTCCCTGCCCTGCAGCCATCGGGACCATTTGCATAGCTCTATCTAAATAGTGATTGGATTAAAAACAGAGAAACACTTTTTAAATTTTCATGCAGTTTGCTCAGCCTTTGCCTTCCTTCATTAAACATGCAAATTTTGACATGAAAGTGGAAACCCAGTTCTAGCAATCTAGAAACTCATCTCAGTTCTAGTCATGAGTATTTTGAACACAGTGATGGTGAGAGGAACAAGCATGTGAGTTGATCTCAAGAAAATAACAATACTACAAAGCATGAGGGCCTTCAGCCAAGCACTACTTTATATTGCACTGCAGCTTCTCCATGATTGCCTCACTGTTTCAGGAGCTGCAGTGCTGAATGGTGGTTGGCTGTCCTGATGAGCTGCTATAGGGACAGTCTCAAATCCCAACCTCAAAATGGTCTGCTGAAAACACCAGTCACCAACCAAGCTTCAAATTACAAGAAAGGAGATTCTGACTAAACAGCAAGAAGAATTTTCTAAGTAGGTGCTGTTTGGCGGTGGAATGGATTCTCTCGGATGGTGGTGGACTCTCCTTCCATGGAGGTTTTGAAGCAGAGCAATGGCCATCTGTTACGGATGCTTTAGTTGAGATTCCTGCATTGCAGGCTCCCAGTACTTTTTCAGGCACAGTTCAAAGTGTTGGTGCTGACCTTTAAAGCCCTAAATGGCCTCAGTCCAGTATACCTGAAGGAGTGTCTCCACCCCCATTGCTCACTGAGATCCAGCACTGAGGGCTTTCTGGCGGTTCTCTCACTGCGAGAAGTCAAGTTACAGGGAACCAGGCAGAGGGCCTTCTCGGTAGTGGCATCCGGCCTGTGGAACGCCTTCCCACCAGATGTCAAAGAGAACAACAACTACCAGACTTTTAGAAGACATCTGAAGGCAGCCCTGTTTAGGGAGGCTTTTAATGTTTGACACACTATTGTATTTAATATTTTGTTGGAAGCCGCCCAGAGTGGCTGGGGAAACCCAGCCAGATGGGTGGGTTATAAATAAATAAATAATTAATTATTATTATTACTGCAGGGGGTTGGAGTAGACGACACTTGGGGTCCCTTCCAACTCTACAATTCTATGATTCTATGAATATGTTTTCTCTCAATTCTCATCTGGAAAATGGAGTAGAATTATCTTTCTTAACTATGAATAATTTGCAAAAAGGATTCCACCCCCCCTAAAAATACAACACATGGTATCATGTATAAACCACTTTGAGGTCGTTTTCTACAATCAAGTAGTATATACATTTTGTGAAATAAATAAAGCTTTGTAGTCTGAAGTTTTAAGGCAGTAGACTATTGTTTCTATTATGATATTCTAATTGCTCATAACATTGGGAACAATTAATAGATGTTGACACATAAAGTATGTTACCACCACATCATGTGTTTGTACCACCTTTAGAAAAATCAGCTATTTTGCAGAATTGTGCTCTATTGTAGTGAAAAGATCTGGAATTTCTTAGATCTGTAGTTGCTGCTATAAAACAGATGCTACTATAAAACAGTTGCTGCTTTTTGTCCACTCAAGTCCTATTCCTCACAATCACTTTGTGAAATATAAGGCATAATTGATTCCTAATGACTGAAGAAGCTCATGAGATCAGCAGTTTAAGCTGGCTGTAGCTCTGCACTTGCAAAACAGTCTGGTATTTTCATTCTAGTTATAGTTTTGCCAGTGATTTTATCAGTAGTGCCTGAGGGCCCTGCTCTTGCCACTTACCATCTGGCCTGGGGCGGGGCCTGAAGCCCCACAAGGACTGCTTGCTGCCTGCTGCCTAGGAGGACTCCCCTGTGGTGAGTGCCTGAGGGCCCTGCTCTTGCCACTTACCACCTGGCCCAGGGCGGGGCCTGACAAGCCTCACTAGGACAGTTGCTGTTACTGATTTCTTTTGAATTTTTTGTATGTGGGGGGTGGGGGTGGTGTGGGTGTTTGGTTGGGCTTGGGGAATTGTTTTGATTTTTTTGTTTTTGTAATTTTTACAGTTTTTTTGTTTGTATTGTTTTATTGGTTTTGTTTGTTTGTTTGTTTAAGGTGTTATTTTGTTCTTAAGGGGAGGGGTCAGGGCTGCCAGGGAGTGGGCCCCAGCCCACAAAATGGCTGGGGCATGTTCCACGGGGGGGGGGGGGATGCACTGGGACAACCGATCTCAGTGATCACGGGTAGGAGGAGGAGTTATGCTAAGACTAGACCATGTCATTACAGAGGGGGCAGGTTTAGTCGTTGTCTGAGGACTATTCCTGTCTCCGGGTCTGGTCCTGACCGGATGGATACTAGAATCAGCAAGGGATACCCACATGACCTGAAGGTGTTGCTGTGCAATGGCAGGTCAATGATTCATAAGACCACTGCCATCCATGACTTGATCATGGATGGAGGATTTGACCTGGCATGTGTAACAGAGACTTGGTTGGATGAAGCAGACGGGCCTGTCCTTGCCGCTGCTTGTCCACCAGGTTTCTCTTATGCACAGCAACCCAGGTCATGTGGGCGGGGAGGGGGGGTTGCAGTGATTTTTAGGAAGTCATTAGTTTGCACCAGGCGTCCTATTGGGAAGACCCAGTTTTCCAACTGCATGTTCTGGAAGTTGGGCAATAGGGGCAGTACAGGATTCCTTTTGGTGTACCGACCTCCCCGCTGCACCAAGGATTCCGTGCCCGAGCTGCTTCAGGTCATGGCAGATGTTCTCCTGGAGACACCTAGTTTGGTCGTCCTAGGGGATTTTAACATCCATGCCGACACGACCTTACAAGGGGCCACTCGGGACTTCGTGGAAAGCATGGCCTCCATGGGGCTGTCCCTAAATAAGTCTGGCCCAACCCATAGTCGCGGACATGCCTTGGACCTGGTGTTTACCTCTATGGATGTTGGTGATCTGACACTAAGTAAAAGCGAAACGAAAGAAGTGCCATGGTCAGATCACTTCCTGGTGCAACTGGACTTCTCTGTGACCCATCCCCTCTGCAGGGAGGTGCGACCAATTCGGATGGTCCGCCCCCGCAACTTAGTGGATCCAAATGGTTTCCAGAGAGTGGTAGGGGATGCTTTATCCCATGTTGATGGCCTTTCAGCTGATTCCCTGGTGGCCCGCTGGAATGTGGAGTTAACCAGGGCTATTGACTGTTTGGCTCCAAAGCGCCCTCTCCGATTGCATGGAGCCCGGACAGCCCCGTGGTTTTCCATGGATCTGAGGGCAATGAAACAATCGTTGAGACAGCTAGAGCGCCGGTGGCGGATAACTCATTCCGAATCTGACCGGACACAGGTTAGAGCTCAACGTTGAGCCCACCAAGTGGCGATAGCGACGGTGAAGAAGAATTTCTTCACCTCCTCTATTGCATCTGCAGAAAACAGCAGCAGGAGACTTTTTCAGGTGGTTCACAATTTAGCGGAACCACCTGCAACATCGGGGCCCAGTACGGGCCACATGTTCTCCTGCAATGATTTTGCAAAGTTTTTTGCAGATAAAATCGCTCAGATTCAGGAAGAAGTAGACTCCACCGTGGGAGCAGGGTCGGGGTGGGAGAGTGCTAGAGTCCTGTCTAGTAAAGTTGCGTGGGATCAATTCCAATCTGTTACCTCCGAGGATGTGGACAGGCTGCTTGGAAAACCTGTCTCCTGGATCCTTGCCCATCCTGGCTTATAAAAGCTAGCCGGGAAGGACTGGGCGATGGGCTTCGTGGGGTGGTGAATTGTTCCCTCCGTGAGGGAGCCTTCCCAGACCTGCTGAAAGAGGCGGTTATTAAACCGCTTCTTAAAAAACCATCTTTAGATGCAGCCACGATTGCCAACTATCGCCCAGTCTCAAATATTCCATTCTTGGCCAAGGTGATTGAGTGAGTGGTTGCTGAACAACTCCAGGCACGCCTGGAAGAAGCGGACCATTTGGATCCCTTCCAGTCGGGATTCAGGCCTCATCACGGGACTGAAACTGCCTTGGTCGCACTGGTTGATGATCTCCGGTGGGCTAGGGACAAAGGTGAGAGCTGTTTCCTAGTTCTGCTGGATCTCTCAGCGGCGTTTGATACCATTGACCATAACATCCTTTTGGACCGTCTTGAGGGGCTGGGAGCTGGGGGCACTGTCTTACAGTGGTTCCGCTCCTTCCTCCTGGGCCGTGTTCAGAAAGTGGTGGTGGGGGATGAGTGTTCAGACCCTTGGGCTCTCACTTGTGGGGTGCCTCAGGGTTCTGTCCTCTCCCCCATGCTTTTCAACATTTACATGCAGCCGCTGGGAGAGATCATCAGGAGGTTTGGGCTGGGTGTTCATCAGTATGCAGATGATACCCAGCTCTATCTCTCTTTTAAATCAGAACCAGTGAAGGCGGTGAAGGTCCTGTGTGAGTGTCTGGAGGCGGTTGGAGGATGGATGGCGGCTAACAGATTGAGGTTGAATCCTGACAAGACAGAAGTACTGTTTTGGGGGGACAGGAGGCGGGCAGGTGTGGAGGATTCCCTGCTTCTGAATGGGGTAACTGTGCCCCTGAAGGACCAGGGGCACAGCCTGGGAGTCATTTTGGACTCACAGCTGTCCATGGAGGCACAGGTCAAATCTGTGTCCAGGGCAGCTGTTTACCAGCTCCATCTGGTATGTAGGCTGAGACCCTATCTGCCTTCAGACTGTCTCGCCAGAGTGGTGCATGCTCTGGTTATCTCCCGCTTGGACTACTGCAATGCGCTCTACGTGGGGCTACCTTTGAAGGTGACTCGGAAACTACAACTAATCCAGAATGCAGCAGCTAGACTGGTGACTGGGGGCGGCCACCGAGACCATATAACACCGGTCTTGAAAGACCTACATTGGCTCCCAGTACGTTTCCGAGCACAATTCAAAGTGCTGGTGTTGACCTTTAAAGCCCTAAACGGCCTCGGCCCAGTATACCTGAAGGAGCGTCTCCACTCCAATCATTCAGCCCGGACGCTGAGGTCCAGCGCCAAGGGCCTTCTGGCGGTTCCCTCATTGCAAGAAGCAAAGCTACAGGGAACCAGGCAGAGGGCCTTCTCAGTAGTGGCGCCCGCCCTGTGGAACGCCCTTCCAGCAGATGTCAAAGCGATAAACAACTACCTGACATTCAGAAGACATCTTAAGGCAGCCCTGTTCAGGGAAGTTTTTAACGTGTGCTATTTTAGTGTATTTTTGGTTCCTATGGAAGCTGCCCAGGGTGGTGGGGAGGCCCAGCGAGATGGGCGGGGTATAAATAATAATAATAATAATAATAATAATAATAATAATTATTATTATTATTATTATAGTAGCAAAAGCATTAAGGCATACCCACTGGTTGAACTGCAAGTTCACAGGCCTGGCACCTGCTAGCCTTATCCCCAGCAAGCTTGCCAACCACCACTCACATGTTCACAGAGAAGATCTGAAGAAGGGAGGTCCATCATCACCATATGAATTCAAACATCTGAACAGGGCATCAAGATCACAGTATTTTTTGCAGGTAAAAATTACTGTCCTTAGAAAACAAGTATGCTGAATAATGCAAACCCCCCAGTTATTGGTCTGAAGTATAAACTGAAAAAACATAGGGAGGAATTGAACATCAAGCTAAGGTGATCATTCTATCAGGTCAAACATTTTGGCATGACAGAGTAATTCCCCACTGTGGGCTGTCCTAACCCCACAAGCCAGTTTTGGGTGGTGCAGTGTTCGTGCATGAAAGAGGGAGGGCATCACTGCGCAAAGGGAAGTCCCTGTGCAGGGCTTCCACTGAAGGAAACCTTTAGTTGAATCCCACCCATAGCCTTGGTTCATAGATTTAGTAGTTTCATATGATTTCCCCCCCTTCCCTCAAAGAAGTGGGAGGTCACATGAATCACATTTCTCTGTGTTTGGATGTTCAAATACAGCATTCACTTCACACTCAAATTATCTCAAAATGGAGACAGGAATACACGTGCACATGTCATCCACCATGATACTTCAGTAGTGCCTGGGCTTCATGTATGAACCAAGGCTTAGTAAATATGGGCAAAGCTATCTTCATGGTCCCGATAGTTGTTATTGCCCTTAATCATTGCCTTTAAAAATACATAAATGATGGGGGAAATATCTTATCTGGAATCTAAGGAAGCATTACAGCCTAGTAATTTAAGCTGAAAAATAAAACAGGAGTTTAACAAGCCTAGGAAAGTCTATTGTGAAGAACATTTAAATAAATTATTACTATTACTATTGTCATTACTATTGTCCAATCACACAGTAAATGAGCAATCATTCTTTTTCTACCATAGTAAGGACAAATTTCCTTCCTGAGATATTGGTGTATTCTTTTATACTCTTGAAAGCAAGTTACAGCACAATCCTATACACTAGCGACTTTTGAACACAGACTTTTGAGTAGACATGTATAAGTTTGTGCTGTCGTGCAACAACAGAATTAAGGACACTTTCTTAGGAATGGAGTGAATGAGTGAAGCAAATTCCTACAAGTGCTAACTTAGGAAAACCATCTATCCCTGATCTTTATAGGTCACAAATTTTCAACCAGTGTGTCAGGACCTTCAGGTGGATTGCTACAAAGCTGTCACTGCCATGCTGGACACTTGCTAAAGCTACCCAGGCCAAAGGAGCACTACATATGGTGCCTGAACTAGGATTCTGATGAAAAATCCATTCTAACCATTTCCGGAAGGGCTCCAATAATGTGACAGGTGAAAGGTAATAAGTCTCTTCCCGATAAGGTACATATTTTTTACATGTCCCAGATCCTATACAGTAGCTACACCTCTCTTGAGGGAGTTCTAAATAGAGCAGGAGAATTCTAGTCACTTTGAAGACTATTTCTATGGTTTTCTAGACTTCTTCAGGAATAGAACTATCCTAGAATGCTGAAATGTTAGTTCCTAATGCCTCAACTGCCCTGCTTCCATTTCCCTGCTCCTTGCAGAAGTAGATTTTAGTGCGTGAAGGAGGGAAGACAAGGAATTTTAGCTGCTTCTGATTAGATCAGTTACGTGTGATGGAATGGCTGTGAATGTCTATAGGGAAGGCAATAATAGCAGGTAAAAGAAAGTAGGAAAAGGTGTGAGGAAAAAAGAACTTGAAATGTGTGAGAAGGTGGAAGGTGTCAGCAGAGAAGAAAAGGCAACAGGGAAGCAGTTTGTGATAAAAAGAATTGTGAAATAAAGTGAGACAAGCAAATGGCAACAGAGAAAGGATTCAGAAAGTGCAAGGAAGAGGCAAAAAGAAGGAAGAAAGCAAGCTTCCATTACTTAGCAGGATTTGCTGCTTGGCTGATGTGAAGGGAAAGAAATCCTGCTTGTTCTGAATGCACCAGAGAGTTCCTTCAAGATAGTTCTCTTGCACACCTGAACAGGGTGCTAAGCCACATCTGTCTGTCTGTCTGTCTGTCTGTCTGTCTGTCTGTCTCTCTTACACACACACACACATGCCAGCTGAGTGGTTGGCAGAGGAGAAACCAAGTTACAGTGTCTTTTGCAAGCAAAAGCAGCAAAGAAAGAGAAAGAAAGAAAGAAAGATCTTTTATGTGACACAAACTGAATATAGCATCACTTAATAACTTTGTCATATTTACTAAGCTTAGCTTTTAGCTTGAAGATAAGAATAAGCCATTTTATTTTATTTAACAAAATGTATAGTCTGTTTGATTACAAAACCTCTAAGAGGTTTTGATAGATTCTGGAGTAAGAATCTTCATCTGTATCTGAATCACTGTTGGGACCAAAGCTGAGGAGTGGAGGAACATTTATCCAGAAATTTCACGCAAAAAATAATAAACTGAAACAGATCCACAGGGACAAAATTTCTGATGATCCATTAAAGTTTGGACATACGGGACCATTAAGACTAATTGACGCTAAGTCTAGTTTTACAAATGGCAGAGTGAGCTTTAGAACATCCATTATATATTTGCTATTGGTCTTCAACCTCATATCTGGATTTTTACCAAAGCAACAGTTTTTTTTTAATATAGAGGTTTAGACAAAGAAACAGCTTTCAGGTACTGGATAGCCCTGGGCAAAATATTACAGCTTCATTAGTGTCACAAGAGAGTTGTTTAATGGATTAGCTAAGATGTTCTTATAAGAGCATTTTATATAAAAATGAACCAGTGTACTATGAAAAGTAGAAGATACATGGGAGCCTACTGCTGGATCCTATGGACATAAATTCAGAAGGTCCACTCAGTATAATGTGACTTATTCCATTGCCAATAAGTATAATATTTAACAGATGACTGTGGTGTTTTCCTCAAATTATATCTACATAAATAGATAAGTATGCCTAGATAGATAGATAAGCATAATTACTCCAGAAATAAGGGCAGTTAGTGGCTGCACTTCCAGGTGTCTAGAAAGAGCCCTGGGAGCATATAACTTGTTTTGACTAGACCTATACTTAAAAACTGAAACCTTATTATAAAAAAATGTGGTCCTGTTGTTGAGCAACTTTGATGATGGGAAGAACAAAATGGTGGAAGGAGACGATGGATGCCAAGAAACTGTCATTTGCTACAAAGAAACAGAAAGCAGCAGCATATTTGTTCAGCTGGCATCATAATCATGGTAAAATATTGGGATAGTGTTAGAAGAAGCTTTTATCAAGGATCTGGATGGAAAAAGCAGGTTAAGAACATGAATTGAGGGAGAACATTTGAATTTTGTGCATGTCCCCCATTGCTAGTTTCAGTTGAAAAAGGAAGGCAAAGGTTGGGAATTGCCATGAAGTGTTTAACACCATATATTGAAAGGAGAGGCACAGGGCATGCAAAAAGTTAAGGGTGAGTAGTCTAAGTCGAGGAAGGCATTAATGAGTAGCAACAAACAGCCATGAGATAAACCTTGTACAAAACAACAAAATAAGATGCTAAACAACTTTGTGAAAGGCCCCCTACATCTTTGTCAGCTTGGAAGTTTTATATGCATAAAAAACCCAAGTTTTTTTTAAAAAATGGAAGACGTAATTAGACAATTAGAGGCTACTTTGTAATAATGTTGCAGTGTAATTAAATAAGACTGCAGGAGGTTGGCTCCATGATGAGTGAAAGCCTCATATTTCAGCAGTGTGCCACTGAATGAGTATGTCCCTTCTCCATTTATTATTATGTTAGATTGCATTATTAAGAGCTTTTATATTTAAACACTATGAGCCTTCCTACCGGCTTGCATTTAAATCTCATGAAAGTATAAAGCTGCAGGACAGCACAATCCCGTCCATATATACATTTATAGAGAGCTTGTTATTAGTTTCAGCACCTGCTGGAGTTTGATGAGCATGTGCAATGCTCCAGTACAATTTGTGCAGGTTGTAACGGCAAAGAATTGTTCACAACAATGAAATTAGTGAATGGAATCAACATTTCCCCTGTCCAATCATTTCACAAAACATTTGCAGCCTTTGGTATGTGCAACACTGCTTTAACTCAACAACCCTTAACACTAGGAAAGAGACTGAAAAAGACTGAATTGATAGACACATAAAACAAGTGTGTTTGTAGAAGGATTATTGTGACTTCTTCAAATGGACATCTTACCTTGCTAACCTTTTAGATTTCTTTGCAAGTGTCAACAAATATTTACACACAGATAGTCTGATGGATAATGGCAATTTGGATTTTCACAAAGTGCTTCCAAAGGCCTTTTAAAAAGGCTTCTAAGTGAACCTAGAAATTGTTGTATACAATAGGTGGCCTTATTATGGATCAGCAGCTGGTTTAAAAATAGGAAGCAGGTGAAAGAAAGAAGGGGGCTGTGCTTTTTGGCCTGTGTGCGGCTAGCTGGATGAGAAGTTGGGTGGACTTGGTTGGGAAAAGGGAGCAAAGCTCTCCAGTGAACCTGGCTGGCACTCGGTTCAGGACAAACATAAGGAAATTAGTTCTTCATTCAGTGTATGTCTACTATACAGGATTAATTGCTGTAAGATGTCCACTTGCTTAGACGGTTGAAAAGAGAGAGAGAAATACATAGAAGATAAAGCAGTATGCCTAAAAGAAAAAGGTAAATGTACCCCTGCCCGTACGGGCCAGTCTTGACAGACTCTAGGGTTGTGCGCCCATCTCACTCAAGAGGCCGGGGGCCAGCGCTGTCCGGAGACACTTCCGGGTCACGTGGCCAGCGTGACAAAGCTGCATCTGGCGAGCCAGCGCAGCACACGGAAACGCCGTTTACCTACCCGCTAGTAAGCGGTCCCTATTTATCTACTTGCACCCGGGGGTGCTTTCGAACTGCTAGGTTGGCAGGCGCTGGGACCGAGCAGCGGGAGCGCACCCCGCCGCGGGGATTCGAACCGCCGACCTTTCGATCGGCAAGCCCTAGGCGCTGAGGCTTTTACCCACAGCGCCACCCACGTCCCTTGCAATATGCCTATGCCCTTGCAATAAATAGTAGGGATTAGCTATTTCCCTTGCTTGGGTGTCTAGCCCAGGGGTCGGTAAACTCTTCAGCCAGTGGGCCAGATAGCCTGTGTGCGGGAGCGCATGCACCTGTGTGCACAGTGGCGTAGCGTGGGTGGGTGCTAGGGGGGCCGGCCGCACCGGGTGCAACATGGGCGGGGGGCACGCTCGCACTAGCAGCTCTCTGCCCCTACTAAAATCCAATGGTTAGGGAGCCCGCGCTCGCTCGGCTTGGCGAGGAGGTCACGGAAGGGGGAGAGCGAAGCCTTCTGCCGCGGGCAAAAAAAGGAGAGGAAGCCGGGCGGGCGGGCGGGCTGGCGGGGGTCTGGCTGCGCCTGCTGCTGCCGTTGCCGCTGCTGCCGGGCTTTGACAGCTTGGCGAAGCGGAGGGAGAGGAGCTTTATGGTAATTGCGGCTCTCTCTCCACTGGCTGCCTGGGTTGTGAGCCGAGCCGAGCAGGGAGTCTGGCGAGGGGGCAGGAAGAGACTTTTCCCCCTTTTTTCCACCTCGCCTGGTCAAAAAGGAGAGCGGAGTCTCCTCAGGGCGCCCTCAGGCAGGGCAGGGCACGGCAAGCAGAGCGAGGAGGAGAGAGAGGGGAAGGGGGGGGGAAGCAGCCAGGAAACGCCGCGGTGTGGAGGGGGAATCAATTAAGGAGAGAAAGCGAAAAGCCTTGGAGAAAGGGAAAAAAGGAAAGAAAAGAGGCAGCTCCGGGAGAGCGCAGGGGAAAGAGAAGCCTCGCTGCTGCTGCTTGGGAGAGTAAATTACTGTACTTGCCTTGCCCCGGGTTAGGGGGCGCAAATTACTTGCCTTGCCCCGGGTGCTGATAACCCACGCTACGCCGCTGTGTGCGCATGTGCACACCCCACTGCTCTTCCCCCACTGGCTTTTGGAGCAATGGCGGGGGAAGAGGAGGCGTCTATGGCTTCCTGTTGGAATCACTTGCCTGATAAAGCACATTCACAGCCACACCTTAGCCACTCTGAGGAAAATCCCTTCCGTAGATACAACTTCTGTCGTAGTGTGGCTTTCAAATCTACTGTGCTGACTCACCTGTTTTGGAAGGCTTATGTTCAGTTGTCTGTGAGGCAACTAAAAATATACGTACATCAAGAACAGGTTGTGGCCAGCAGCTCTCAGACAACACTCCCTGATCTCAAAGAAGTTCCAGCTTCTGAGTAGATGTTTTCCATTCTGAGTTGTTGTATCACCTCTATCTGCTAGGTTTCATTTTTTAACACTGGCAGACAGCCACAAGTTGTGCTATGCATAAACCATTCATTCATGCTGTGAAGATGGCCTTGTTGTGGATCTTGCTGCTATCAGAGGTCAAAATGATGGGCAGCAGAAGCAGGCCTTTTTCAGGAGTGGTGTCCTCTACTTCGAAATCTATCCCCTAGGAGTTTTGTCCAGCTAAGGCACCTTTAGCATGCAAAAAGCTGATTAAAAAACTCTTTTTCTTTCATAGGGCTTTTGATCGTTCAACATTTTGTGATTTTAAGCCTTCACCATTTTATATCTTCACTGCATGTTATGATTAAAACTGTTGTTTAAAAAAATTGTTTGCATATTATATTAATGTTTTGTTATCATATTTGTGAGTTAGGTTAATGGCATGATTTTGGCTGAAAGCTCAGCTAGAAATTTGAAATGGCAAACATACATGAATTAGAAATGGAGGCGCTGGGTTGCATCCAAATAACGTCACATGAAAGTTCCATCACACAAGGATTTCTGCTTGTGCAATGAAACACCCTTCTTTTCTCGTCTCCTGCACTCCCCCAGTCTGTTCTAGGGGTTGCCCTGACCCTCTGGAGCAGATTTAGGGAATGCATAGGCCGTGTTGGGCAAGGGGGGAGAGAACGGAAAGTCCTATTGCTAAAATGGAAATATTCACTATTCCTTTCCTGAATATTAAATGAATAGAATTGTCCATATGAGATATACCTTTACAATGTTGTAATGGCAACAAATAATAACAATTACTAAATTGGTAAAATGAGAACTGTAACTTATTTGGCCTGCTGCAGAACCAAATAACCCCCACATTAATTTGTAATACATTTTTTTTTTTTAATAGCCAAGATGTAGGTCTAAGGAAATCTTACTTAAAAGGTTGCCATGGTGAAAAAGAAGAGCCTGCTAACTATGCAGAGTTTTTCCAGCTAGGAACTCTGAGACACTGCTTGATTTTGGTTTTATCTGTCATGGCTAATTTCTCATTTTATTGAAAAAGTTGTCAAAATGCAAAGTATGTTGAATGCATGCATCAGGTACGTTTCAAATCTTACAGATGCAATCAAGTAACTTCTCAAACAATTCAAATCCTCTGCTATTTCTCCTTGCCAAACCCCTTCTCCTATTTCTAACTTTTTGTTATTTGCAAAATTTCTCAGCACTACTGATAAATCATGTCCTCAAAGACCATGCGCAATAGTAATCTTAACTGATACTTTGCTAGGTAGCCATTGTTGCTATTACAATGTCATTGTTGTGAACTGCCCCGAGATCAATGGGTATAGGGCAGTACACAAATTTAATAAATAATAAATAATTGAAATGCAGTCAAGTAATATTGAATTTTTGTGATATCTTCTTTATGAATTTGACACACCTATTGTATTTTATTATTTTGGCTGCAATGTGAAGTAGCTGTTATTGTTGTAAATAACACAAGCTTGTTTTTAGAACAGCATCATGCAAATATTAAATATAGGGCCAGGTTAGTTGTTTTAATTTCTGACCTTAGAGTGACATGTGGCCACAGAAACCTCCAGCAAATGGCCTATATTCATGCTTTCATTGGCTACATTGTGAATGCTGGAAAAGTGTGCCTGACTGGGTGAAATTGACTCTGTGGACTCTTGGTGCCCTAGGACAGCAATTTTGCAGAAATGCATGCCATGCTAAAAGACTAACATTTCTGAATGGTGGATGGGAAGGGGAGTTCTATGAACTCCACCACCATTGGACATTGAACAATGACCAAAAGGACACAGAAAGCTCATTCCACATAGATGCTTCCAACAATTAGCTGGTACAGACTGGTAAACATATCTGGGTAGAAGCACAACTGCATTAAATTAATGGCCCACTCTGTTGTTTTTTTATGTGGTCATAGATCCAACAACTGCTGCTCCAAAAGTTGTGGGGTTAGATGGAGATTGTCCTATGTGAGTGCCCAGCCCCTGTACCCCAATTTTAGTAGGTCATAAATGGAAGAGCCTTAATCCTGTCCCCCCATAAATGCAAGTTTTAAATACAGCATTTAAGACGACCACCAAACAAACAGAAAACCCTCTGTGAGTTGGAATTCATCAGGAGCAAGTTTCCCAACTTTTGTTTGTTTATTCCCCATGATATATTTCAAACCTATTCCTTTTTGAATTATTTAGACTTATTTCTTACAGAAAATGATTAAACTTCTAGTGTCAATAGCTTCCTACCAGGCTAGTTCTAGTAAATTTTTATTAGTTCCCATACTCACCGGTTGTTAAAAGTGTTTTCTATATAAACATTATTAAAAAGTGTATTTAACTGCATTCCTTTGACAGATAGCCATTTTTAATGATGGCTTTCTTTTTCTTTCTTTAAAATGTCCTTTTCCAACTGAAGGGGGAAAATGACTAACATTTCCCTCCCTCAGTGTACAGAGGACTAAGGAGCCAAGGAATAAAAATTGGGAGATAGCTGTACAAAACATCAACTTCTTACAGTGTAAACCATCTCTGTTGTTTTTGAATAAAAAAATAAAATATTCACCCCTTTTAAGTAGAATAACGGTAGCAAGTCTGCGGCCATATCCATTTTCAACATAACACGAGTAATTTCCGAGGTCTCCTTCTTCCACTGAGTCAAGAATTAATGAGATGGAAACTTCCTGTTCCCCGAGATGTTCCTTAAGAACTCTGTGAAAGAAAAATCAGTTTGGTTTTTTCCCTCCATATATAATGTTGTTTACACTACATCACATTGAAAGATGATCCTGATGTGATGTTTCTCAGAAATGAAAGCAGCCTGGTTTCAAATTTGGTTATGGTTTGATGTAATCTTAATTAAATTATATAATGCCTTTTTCTTCTTCACTGTTAATGAGGACATTTGGTTCTGCAGATACTAATAAGAGCTGCAATTAATTTGACATCTTTAAGCATACCCTGATAAGATATCAAGGGGTTGTGCACAAATTATTCGTAGAAGGTTTACATGCTCTTTAAATCATATATTAGAAATATTTCTTGAAATTATGGTATATAAAGCAGGTGTTGAAAAAAGAATTTATCTGATTGATCTGACACCAGGAGTGCAATCCTGCACATGTCTCTATGGAAATATTGAATTCAGTGGCACTTACTCTCTTTTGCTTCCCATCTTGGTAAACTAAGGTACCGCTATGTTAAAAGAAATTTTATTTTTAGATGTTTCTCCATTGCTCTCATGATACACATACAACCCCAAATGTGCCCCTTCTTTCATTGCAAATAAATTAAGCTATATCCACAGAGGATGAATGTAAGCACTTTGGGTTTAAAAAACATGTAAAGATAACCTGCCATCCCTTGTTTTCCTTTACCATTTTAAGCAATAAAGCAAATAAAATATTTCATACTCCCTGCTCAACAAAGAAAAAGAATACAAACAGTTCAGGGTCCTTCTGAACATACTCAAAATCACCAAACCCACAAACCAGTGAAAATCCACTACTCGGATTTTTTTTTTTAAAAAAAGGCCTCAGAGTATGTAGGTATACATATTTGGGAAAGCTTTAGATAAGAAATGCAACATGTCAGCTGTTCATGTAATATTCTATATGAGAGCTGAGCTTTGTATGCTTATGTTGAAATATGGTAGACCTTAACATATTATTATTTAGCCTAACTGGAGATAATAGAAGCTTCTTCTAGATACTTTTGTACAGCCTCAAAATGTGCATTTTTTCATTTAAAAGAAAATTGTTGAACTTGAGCTTTCAGAGATAACTGTACATGTAAAAGAACACATCTTTTATGCCAGTCTCAGAGTGCACCATGTGGAAAAGCAGGCCTGCGATGCTTTAGTGCATTTTAAAAATAAATGTCTATGGCATCCTTCACCTAGCACTTAATTCACTAAAGAATTGCAGATTAGTCTTGACAAAATATATACAATTTCCTCACTTTACCTAATATCACTTTCCCAAACCCGACTTTCATCCAAATCTTCAATAAACTTTTCGCCTTTCATCCAGTACATTAAAGGGCTGACTTCTCCACTGTATCCAAAGAACGCTCGGCAGGTTAGATTAGCAGAATGGCCTGTTGAAAAGAATTAATAAAGAAAACATGTTATTCCAAAACTGGCAAAAATGATTTATTTTATTATCAGTGGCTAAGTAATGTTTCCCCATACAAACCTGAAAGAGCATAGCTTGAAAGCTGACCTTAGCATTCGTAACTTTTAAGAAGCAATTTTTACTCAAATATTGTCAAACTATTGACAGACACATTATCTAGTGCGGAAAATAGATCTACTAGTTACAAAAGAATAGAGGCTAATCTTAGTCCTTGAACTAAGATTATCCACAGACAGCTATCCACAGACAGATTAAGTATATGGTCTTCTTTCAAAGCATTGATTTTCCAAATATGGGATGGCTGCAGAATTCATACACTATGCCTCTACAATACACAGAACCCAAGGATCATACAATTAATGTTTTCCCTTAGAAAGTGATTTATCATACTACAGATAAGAATCCTGCAGGCTGCATTAAATTAATGTGGCCCTCAGCCTACCTCTTTCTGTTCCCCCATACCTCTGTGCAACCACCAACACTCTTGTTAGTATCATACAATCCAACCACAGAGTATGATACATAAAGTGTCATTATGGTTTTTGAAGTGCACATGCTCTTCGGTTGGCTTCAGTTATGTGGCCCCAAAACACTTTCCTGTGGTGCAGCGGTGGAGCTTCATGGTCCAGCACTGGGGGGCAGAGAGCAGGTGGGGGCAGGGCTGGCATGCATCCTGGGCCATGGCATGCTGCCTGTGGGGGCATGGTGTCCAGCGCGGGTGGGGGAGCAGCCACGATTGCATCCCACTGGGATTGTGCTGCTGGGGGCGGTGCGCTCCTCCCGCACTCGTTTTCCTCCACCACTTTCCCTTAAAAAAAGTTGATAGCTATGCGCCAGTGCTCTGGGGGGAATGTGGCCCTTGGCGCTCAAAATGTTGTTGCACCCCATCGTCAAAGTATTATGGGCAGTCACTTAGGCCTTATTTTTCATTTCTCATTCTACAGCACTGAAGCGATAATACTGTTTGAGGCAAGCACTACGAGCTCCCAAGGACTTGTATTTCTAAATCCATAAGTGTTAAGTTTCAGCACCATCACAATACACAACAGAAAAAGATTACTGGTATCAGAAAAGTGCTAGATCTAAAATGTCCCAAAGGTAAACTAAATGACACAAAGTACACACACACATAAAATTCAGACCAGCATAACCATGACTACCTAAAATAATAACGTGCTGGTGTATGGAATGCTGAAAAACTTGTTAAATAGGTTGCCCTGAATGCTGACTGACATCTTTTGGGAAAAGAAGCCATTTCCACTCTGCAAAACACTCAGCCATCATTAGATGTTATATTACAATGACTTCTTCACTTTAGATATTTTAGGTGAACATCTAAAAATATAGTGTGAACGTGATGAATGGGATAGACATGCATCATAAATGCGCATTTGTTACAGGATCATCAGTTGATGTCAAATCTTGACTTGCTGCTGTGCAATGGCTACAATGACCATGAGTTTTACTTTTAGCAGATGGAGTGCACCTTGGAATCAAGTATCCCTCAGAAGGAAGGAAGAAGGCCTCTTTCTGTTGTCCCATGCCACCAGCCTCACAACTTTTCACCTGTTGATATCTAATCAGTGTACAGACTGAGCTAGCTGGACTGCAGGCCAAGTTATCCCTTAATCACCAACCTCATGCTCATGGGAGTACTGAGCCATGAAAGCCTGCTGAGCTTTTCCAGCCAGAATGAAGCAACCTGCTGAGATGAACTTCATACTCAGAGGGTTCCGTCAACCATTTACAGGTGCATATTAATGTGTGCATGGTGATCTTTTACAAGGATCTCCTGAATCAACAAGGAAGGGGGGAGGGAGGTAATGTCAAAAAGACAAACCTCAGAAAAAGAACTCTCTTCTCATTAAATTAATGGGGATTTCCCCTCCTGGATGAAATATTTAAGTGTATTTTTAAACATGGAATTCGAAGTTTCTGTTAAATATGAAATATTTATGCCTGGGAAATAAATTAGGAAAGAAGCACCATCTCCCAGCAATATTGTACAGATTACTGCTGAGCAAGGGCTATTAATATGCCAGGTGTTCCACTATAAATTAATACCGAGGCTGCGGCTGCTGTATAATCTATACTTTCCAGGCTGGCTGAGCTTGACAATAAACTATCGAGAAGGTCAGTGGTGGGTCATGCAGGCAGGATCTTTGTGACTAGCTACTACTGCTGTTACTGATGTCCTTGTTTGTTACTTTGAGCTAATAGCACAAGGAATAGGGGGTGTTGGTTCTTGCTTTGGGAAGAGCAGTTTCTTATTTAACAAGGCTATATGTACTCCCAAAAGTGAATCTGTTGCTTTCACTGGAATTCACACACACATGCATCATGCCACTTGTTGATGAGATACAAAAACATTGCAGACATCAGAGGGTTTTTAATTAAAAAAAAAATGGGATGTAATGTGCGCCAATCTTTCATCATATTATTTCCCCATATGTGTGTATTAGTAAGTGCAGATTGAGCTTACTGCCAGTTAAGTGTGCATTCCATTAAAAAATGCAGCCTCAGCCATTGTTTCACACTCATGTTTCTAGCTCTCTGCCCTGGGCTCATCTACCCTGGATTATAGGAAGCAACCATCAAGGATCATCTATATTGTGGGGTGTGGGTGGGAATGGGACCAAGACCCACATTTAATGCAAAAATGCATTTTGGACCCCCCCTTTTTAAATCATATATTTGCATGGTGGTAGTGCTGCTTTTATGACCCACGATCCAGCTGTGGTCCACACCCACCATTTGAAGACCAATGGTCTGGAGATAAACTTCAGTTTATTCCTGCCCCACAGATCTAAGAACAACTCTAGCAAGATTCACTTCTTCATGCTTTAGCCAATCTTTGAGGTTCCTTCAGATTTTTAAATGGCAGGTAATTCATAGAGAGCCCTAAGCAATTATTGCTTTTGCAAATGCGTTTTTGAGCTAAGCTTTGAACATCTGGTCTAAAAATGATGCAGTTTGGACAATGACTATGCACATTATGACTCCCGTGAACAACCTCATCTTTCACTTCTTGCAGATGCAATATCATTGCACCTCAACGTTTACAGCCTTGTAAAGAGCTTAACTTTACAGTTGCAACAAAGATATATTTTCTGCCTCTTCCCTCCTACCCCGTAATTTGCTGCATCATGGTCTGAAATCTCAACTTTCTCCATGAGCCCATAAGTGGGTGCTTCCTAATTCATGTCCCAACAACATCTTAAAACAAGTTCAGCAATATATAAATGACCATGCGGTGCTGAAGCCAATATAAAATATTGAAGATGTAAGTGGGTAAGTGATGGATAATAAAAACCGGTTTCCTTATGTTGTAAAGTATAATCACACTTTACCTGAACAAACTTGCAGTACCAACAAACACATTTCAAAGATAAACATATTCTTTCCTTGCTCAAGTTTATTTATTTAAACTGGGGGAAAATCAGGCTAATCTAGACAACATGATTATGCAGACTCCAATGACAAAGATGCACTTTCTGTTCCAGCTAATTGGATTCAGGCAGAGGCTTTAATCAAAAAGCTTCTCTGTGATTTAAAATGGGAGTTTTTCTTGTTATGTAGCCTGGTTTCAAAGTGAACAGAATGTGAGGAGGACCTTAGAGCATCAGAGGGTGTTTGCTTGAAGACAGCCAATAGCATCAGCAATGACAACATTTGGTCTCACTGCTGTATTTCTCTAATTAGTAAAATGCTGGGCATATCCAGGTTGCTGTTGTGGCACCTTTTCTCCACTAGAGGACAGTGCCTATCTTTCCAATGACCAAAACATTTATTTTTAATCCGTAGAGATTGTCTGGTATATAAGCTCTTAATTAAAAACACCAGCATTCGAATAACCTGCTAGTTGTAATTAGCAAACAGAAAATGTTTTGTGCTTGAGTAAAATGTCATATTGTATGGACAGCTTATATTTCATTTGCAGCATTAGTCATACATGTTAGAATATCCTGCAATGACATCCATGTTCGCCTCTTATTTGTGAAGGCTTGTCACTGAAGGATATCTATTTCTTTTGGAAGCAGCAGTAATTAGCAGAATAGCTAGGCGGTTTAAATAAACCCTTAAAGAGACTTTTCGTGATTTGGAATCCTGGGCAGTTTTACCCAGGTCTAATAATATGCATAAACTTGAAATACAGAAAAAAGCACAGAAAATCTAAAAGAAAATTAAAAGAAAAATCATTTGGTAATGCTAATCAATGTATCGCAATGTACAGGTACCAAGGCAAACTCATATCCAATGGCAATACTAGATTGTATAAAGAGATTCTGCCAAGTCTGACAGGAATAAAACATTTCCCTCCCACACCTTTGCTCACATTCTTTTTCTTCAGCATGAGAAGAAAGAAATGAAGTGTAAAAGGAAGAGAATTATCTTTTAAATTATCAGTCTGCCAAAATAAGTGCTGCAGGACTGCTTAAGGTGTCAGGAGCTAAGCAAGGGGCAGTGTTACCTGTCCTTGTGCATGTACAAGCAAAGGTGTGTGTCTCCTAAACATGTCCTTGTCAGATAATGTGGGGAACACTTAACTTTCCCCCACCATCTTCTGTGAAGGAGGAGGGAGAGCTTAGGGAAGAAATTGTGTGAGAGAAGAGATAAGCCCTCCATCTCATTCATCACTTCTCTCCTGTGAATGCTGCTGTCCTCCACCATTACTGTTGTGAGGAAAACAAGGGGTTGGGAGCCTGGTGTTTGCCTGGTAACGTGGAATTTGTGGGGGCAGATGTTACTTGCTGTGGAAATGCGGGGCCATACCATTTCCTCAGTACTACCAGAGACATGAACATACTACAAAAACTGCCCAATGACTTCATTACTTCGAGACTACACATTTTATGTAGTTATTAATGTATTTATTCTCCCTAAAATCCTTATGTACCACTTTTATATTTAAAAGAAAAGAACCAAATCTACTAGTGGTAAACACACAGACAATAAAAATAATAATTACCCAACACTTTCAAACAGCTAGAGCAGGGTTTCCCAAACTTGGGTCTCCAGCTGTTTTTGGACTATAATTTCCACTATCTCTAACCACTGGTCCTGCTAGCTAGCAATGATGGGAGTTGTAGTCCGAAAACAACTGGAGACCCAAGTTTGGTAAACCCTGAGCTAGAAGAACAAAATCCACTTCAAAATATAACAACACTGTTGTTAAAATCAACAAATAGTGTCCAGAGCCCACAGACATAAACTGGGTTCCTACTGTCTGTTGAAAAGCGGCTAGAGATGGGACCAGGTGGCTCCCCCTTGGAAGGGCATAACATAACCACAGAAGCACAAGATTGTGCTCTGGTCTTATTTTTACCAAAGGCAGGGCTGGCCCAAGACATTTAACCTCCAGGTCACCCTGCCCCCATGATGACAATTCCCACAGATCTGGGTCCTCACCCCGCTCCCTGTCCCTGCACTGCGGCCAGCCGCTTCACTGCAACGGTACCTTCGCTTTTGGCCACAATGCATCAGTGAGGGCGCTGTGGCAGCGGTGAGGGCAATGGGGCAGCATGGGAGAAGCCTTGGTGGAGCTGGCAGCAGCTCACCGGTGCGAGCAGGGAGGGAGAGGACAGGGGGTGGATTCTCTGCCAGAAGCAAATGGCTATACGTTGCTGTCAGAGCTGCCTCCAGGTCCCAGCTCACCGAGGACCAACGCTAGGCTGTAGTTATGTACAAAAGTCTTTATTGAGATTCAGTCTCCATTTCAAAGCCGCAGCGTGCAGCTCTACGTCCCGACCTTAGACCGGCGAAGTCCTGTCTGAGTCTCCTCCCCCTCCACACCAGTTTAAGACTCTCGCTTTGCTCCACCTCTTCCTAAATTCCTTTCTCCTCTGGGCCCTCCTGCCCGCTAGGGTCTCATCCTTCCTGGACTCCTCTGACGCTGACCCTGACGATTCTTGCCCCTCCTTCCGGCGGGCTTTAGGACCTGGTTCCCTATCCGGGCTACCTTCTGTGCCGCTCGCCTGTACCTTTGAACTTGGCGCGCGCGCCCAGCCTGCAACTTTCCTCTTAACCGTTAACTCGCTCTCCGATGGAGGCGTGGTCCACCCTGACTCATCTTCTCTCGCTGGTGGTGCATATGTGGGCTCTGACACCTGGGACTCCTCCCCCCCACTACGCTCTGGTGGGGAAGCTGGTCCTGATTTGCAACTGCTGCTCTGGGAGTCCCCGCTGGCCCCTTGCTTCTGGGGTGTCCCCCTTGGGTCGCCCCTTGCCCTGCCCATCGGCGCCCCCTTCTGTGAATCTTCCGATTCGCTGGAGAGGCTCATGGAATCTATCGGGCTGCTGTCATATTCTCCTACGCTGCCCTCGGATTGCTCCCCCTCGCTTTCCATCTCCTCTCCTCCCTGCGCTCCCGCTGAGTCCCTGACAGTTGCCTAATGCACAGACTGCCCCTGACCAGAGGGCACACATCCACATGTATGCTTTGGGGTTTCACAGGGTTCTATCTTATCCCCATACATAGAAACTCAGTGGTTTGTATGACCCCATCTGGGGATTTGGAGTGCAGTGTCAGCAGTACGGGGGCAACACTTACTGAATCCAAATGTGGCATAGAAGTGCTAGATCAGTGCCTCGCTGTGATAAAAGACTGGATTGTGGGCAATAAGCTAAGGCAAGACAGAAGTACTGATGCTGAAATTTCTTCAGCTGAGAAACTTCTTCACAGGCTACTGTCAAATGGTGGGTGGCTACAAAACACAGGGCCTTTTCAGCAGTGGTCTCTCAACTATAGAATCCCTGCCTGGTGCCTACTTTAATGTATTTCCAGCATTTTTTTTTTTTTTGCAGGCCTTTTTACATTTTTATTATGCTGTGGTTTAGTATTTTGTATTAGTTTAGCTCTGTCATACATTTCCCTTAGTTGTTTCGTATTATTTGTTTTATTCTGTGCTACAGTATCTTATTCTACTCTTGAGTGATTTGTTTGATCTGGTAATTTTGTTTGCTGTGTTGTAATTGTACCGTAGGTCACTGTGATTTTTAATGTTATTGTTTATTTCTTGCTATTATCATAGGCAGATGCAGTGCTCTCCCATCTTGTCGATGCCATGTGTCACTGCCAGGACCAACACAAGGAGGGGAAAGGGAGCAAGGATTGGGCAGCAGCATGGCAGAATGGAGTTTACGCCTTTGCTTTGTGCTGTTTTTCCACTGCAGACTGGCTTTCTCCAAGGCTCTTGTTTGCCCCTTGAGTTCCTGTTTGCATCATATAATAGCAGGCATAGGCAAACTCGGCCCTCCAGGTGTTTTGGGACTACAACTCCCATAATCCCTAGCTAACAGGACCAGTGGTCAGGGATGGTGGGAATTGTAGTCTCAATACATGTGGAGGGCCGAGTTTGCCTTTGCTGTGTTATAGCTTTGTATCATGCTGAATAGTTTTTTAATGAAGAACTCCACTGAGAAAACACAAGGAATCCCAAGCATGGGATTCAAAGATGCAATGGGTTATATCCAGTATTATTTCTACTCAAAGTAGAGACAGTGTGTCCCATTTCGCTGTTTGAGGAAAAATGGGGTGTAACACTTTGCTCTGCTGCTACTGCTGCTGCCACCACTTATCAGCTCCTGCCTGCTCTGCTGTAAGGGGAGAAGTGGCAACAACATTGTTACTGATCTTGGGAAAGGTAATTCCAATTTGGGGTGAGATCTCATCCCAAATCGCTCGAGATATTGTGTGCTCCACAATATTTTGCAAGATTTCAGGTATGCTCTTTCCCAAAATTAGTGCCAATGGCAGCGGGGCAAGTGGGGCAGCCACAGGTGTACTACCTGGGAGGCTTCTGCTACCTGAAGCAGTGACCTCACCTGCTTTATGGCTGGGATGGCTCTGAGTAGACCCATTAAAATAAATGAACTTGGCTAACCTAGGTTAGTTAATTTCAACTGGTCTACTCTGAAAAGAACTTAGTTGGGCACAACCCATTTAAAGTCACATCTTCTTTGGTCCTGATGTGACTGCAGAATTGACAGTTCCAGTAGTACAGCTGAACTTACATTCTTGAGGAGAAAGCATCTATCTTCCGGGATAATTGGTCAATATGATTCATGAAAATTCCTTCTTGACTCCAGGTATCTAACACCAAGCATAAAACAAAACCTACCCACTGATTCTCTGCCAAATAATACAGTGGTACCTTGGGTTAAGAACTTAATTCGTTCTGGAGGTCCGTTCTTAAACTGAAACTGTTCTTAACCTGAGGTACCACTTTAGCTAATGGGGCCTCTCACTGCTGCTGCACCGCCACCACATGATTTCTGTTCTTATCCTGAAGCAAAGTTCTTAACGCGAGATACTATTTCTGGGGTAGCGGAGTCTGTAACCTGAAGCGTCTCTAACCCGAGGTACCACTGTAAGAAGAAGCACTATTGTGGCTCCTTGAAGACTAACATACTTATTATGGACTATACTTCCCTACCTGAAGAATGTTTTGAATACACATCTGCATTATATGTTCACTCAACCGTAGTATGCCGCTTGGCACCAAAATATCAAATGAGGGGGAAGGAGTTTTTGTGACACAGTCTTGAAATAAATAATCATGAATAATCATAAATAATCAAATCATTTTTCTGTGAAGACTATTTCAAAATTCTACTTAGATAACTCCCAATTTTTAATTTGCTTTTATGAATGGCTAGTATTTTACACCCATAAGCTATAGCTCCCTCTATCTGGCCAAAACTCCCCCGCAACTTCAGCCAAATGATAAATCATAAAACAGGTACCAGGAAAGAGGAGGTTGTGGATAATCTGCTCAGAATATTTCTTCTGGCTTTATATAAAGCAAAGGTTTGAACCAGTAGAGGTTAAAATTACCATCATCCGAGCAAAAATGAATCTAGACACATTCATTAGTCATCCTTAACAACATCTGCCAGTTCAGCAGAGAAGATGACACTAAAAAAAGGGAGAGGTGTGCTAACACATACCCCTGCTTTGTGCTATTAGCACACAAAACATACTTTATGTAACTTTACATACAATTTTATATTTTATATACAATTAAAATATTCAAGAGTAATGTGCAAAATAATTAAAAATAGCAAAATGCAGAAAAATAATTCAGATACTTTTTAAAAAAACCTTAAAAGCTGAAGCAAAAGAAAGTTGTAAGAATATTATTAACATTTAAAAGTGAAGATAGCAGCAAAAAGATAAGGTTGTAAAAGTAAGAAGCATTGAAAATCTAGGTAAACAAATTTAATTTGCCTTCTGAGGTGTGTGTCTTCCTTGTTGCAGAAGAGCATTTCACAAATGGGATACCACCACTGAAAAGGCCTGCTCTGCATTGACCACCAGCCTGATTTCCCCTGGTGGGGGCACCCATAGAAGGGCCTCTTAATCCTTGGGCAGGGCTCTAGAGGAGAAGACAGTCCTCCAAGTACACTGGTCCTCAACCGTTAGGGTATTAAAGGTTAGAACCAGCTCCCTGGATGGAAAACAGAAAGAAACTGGAAGCCACTATAGATATTATATGGCCAGAATTATGGCTCTCCACGTATGTTCACTATGGAAGGAATTCAACATCACACTATTTTGATCATTCTGACAGCACATTTCTGTTTCCAGATCTCCTTCTTCTGAAAAAACTATGGATTGGAGAAATGAAGGGATGAAGCAGGGGGTTAAAGATGAAATATAGACCATGGTCACATAAATTTGAATACTCTGCTGCACAAACTAAGTAATTTTATTTTAAATACTGCAAGGAACCTGCCAAAAATCCTACAACTTTTCTTCTTTTCCTGATGGTTGCCTCAGACAACAAGCAAATTTATTCACGGTAGGCACACATTCCACATCCTATTCAGTGGATATCATTAAAATGTCAACATTTACTAACAGCTTCCACCCAGACACTGAAGTTACTGCACTTTTCCTCCCAGTAAAAATAAGCGTGTCAAAAGCCATTGTGAGATAAATACTGAAAAATACTGTCTTCTTAAGTAGTGATTCTTCTTTGGTTCCCAAAATGGAAAGCCAGATTTACTTGACACTGTGCTAATCAGAAATATTCCATTTCTCGCTGTGATTGTTTCATGTTGGTTAATGAGAGCTTGCATTAACCTACTATTCTTATCCTGGCATGCACCTTGTTGTGCCAATCTCTGCATGCATTAAAGTGCAAAATTAGTCAAAGCAATCAATGGACCATTAAAATACTGATACCAGTTTCCTAAATGATTCCTGACAGTGACCTAGATAAAGAGTTTTGCGATCAGTGCCCTACTTATCAGATAAAACACACAACCCTGAATGAAATCTCTCATTCATTCATTCATTCATTCATTCATTTCTCTCTCTCTCTCTCTCTCTCTCTCTCTCTCTCTCTCTCTCACACACACACACACACACACACACACACACACCTTACCCCATAGATAAATTTAACATAATCTGAGGTGGATCCAAAGGTTCCTTTTCTCCAGTCGGAGACTTCCTCCAACAGAATCTCCTTCCACTGAACTAATGGATGCTTTAGACTCACCCCTCTGTATCTAAATCCATCTTAAGAGACACAGGTACCATACTTGAAGAGGCAAATGTGTGTGGTTCTATGCTAGGAACTCGCCTTTAAAAATTAGCTTCTGAATGTCAAAGTTTCATCAACTTGATTCTCATGTACAAATCTTGTCACCCAACAAGATAAATCAAGAGCCTTGTGGCACCTTAGAACGACAAATTTATTATGACATAAGCTTTTGTGGAGTCTGGGCCACAAATGTTTACGCTATACTACATTTCTTAGTCTTTAAGGTGCTACAAGGCTCTCTGTTGTTTTTGCTGCAGCAGTTTAATACTGTCTGCCCCTCTGAAAATTGCCCTCCAACAGTTCATTTTAAGTTGCAATGACAGCTCTGTGTTCCCACTAATGTCAGTTGATCCCTGGTTCATATGATTTTTATGAACCTCACAGACATTCATTTTTAGCTTCAGTCTTCTTTATAATATAAAGTATGACATGTTTAAAAACCACTATCTCAATGTTAAGCTATACCCACAATGTCCAGCTATGTCTTTAATTTTCTTTAGTTTTTTCTTTAGTTAGTTACATGGTGAATACAATGCATAAGGAGTGGAAGTTCATCTGTTCTCTCACCAGCTGGAATCTGGACCACACCCAGCCTTTTGGTGCAACTATATTGGTACCAATAGGGATGGGTGGGGTTTATTCAGATTGGATCTTCCCCCCACCCTTTATTCTTTCCCCCATACCCTAAGCCTCTTTGTTATCTATCACCAGTCCATACTGCCATGTCTTTAGCTGTACATACAGAGACAGACTCAGGATTCACCTTCTCTACACAAAACATTAGCTGCCGTACTTCTGGATTGACTCCCTGCCAGTTCCCTGTTGCTGGATTCCACCATTCAGCATCAGGGATCTTTGGTTGCTACCGTTCTGTCAATCAGTTTTCAAACTAAATTTATAGCCTAATTAGAAATCAGTCAGACTTGTGCAATGATCTTTCCTCTCAGGTAAGTGTGCACAGGATTGCAGCCTGAAGACTGAAACTGTATGTGACAGGCGCTGTAAGAACAGAGTATTTATCTTCAGTCCTTTGTCTCCAGGAGTTATACACAGCATCTGTGCAAGTGTTTTCCCTATATCACCATTTGTCTTCTTTCTTGCTTCTCTAACAGCAGCTATGAATTGATTCAATAGCAAGGGAGATCTCTGTGAAATGGTGGATAATTGGCTGCCTCATCTCCTCTTCCTCTTGCCTAGCATAACCTTCTTTTTTTGTCTCTACAGAAGAGCTTTCTAAGCCTGCCCATGTACTTCAGACATCCATGCCCCTCTTATTACTGATCCAGTTCCACCCACCCTGGTAATCTTTTGGTCTTGACCATCCACTCAGTGTTTCTAGCAACAAAGCCACAGCTGAAGCATTAATTCACAGGCAATGTGAGGAGCATGTTTTCATCATCCAACCCGGGGGTGACGATTAATTTTATTTATAACTTGAATCTATATTCTGTCCAGCATCACTTTTCATAAACCAGGGCAGGTTACAGAACACAGACTTAAATATAAAAACAATAAAATAAAAAAAATACAACAATAATGTGGTAAAACAGCAGATTCACAAAAACCAGTTTGCAATTCACACTTCAGATCAGTCTCCAGCAGAAACCCGGGTGAACAGGTATGTTTTAAAGTAGTAGCAATCATATGTCAGGAACCTACTTTAGTACAAAATTCTCAGGTGATGACCCATCGTCACTAAGAGACAGGCTAAAATTTTAAAGAGCATGGAATGGGAACATCTCAGGAACAATCACTGTGCTGTGCTAAAGAACTGCTCTGCTGAAACAGATCTCCAGCATACCAGTAATTAGTACAAAAGCCCTATTCAGATGTTCAAATTCAGAGTTAAGTGGAAACATGGAGGTGCTCCAGAGTCAAGCACGCTCTTGCCTGTTGTCCTCTGATTTTACGGGAGTTCTAACATTTGTGAGACCCTTCTATGGGTGGTATCCAACTCAAACATTCTCAAAATACACCCACTGATTTCAGTGGACCTATTATGAATATGACTGACATCAGCTATCATCTGGCTTCGGACACTCCCCCTCCAACTCCTGAAGGGCAATGAGATTAAGAGCTAAAACTTGTGCACTCGTACCCTGCAGAAAACTAGCATCTATGTTTACATAATGATTTCCCCTCTTGGTTGCAATAATAATTGGTTTCACTTTTTTTTAAAAAAAAGCAAAAGCAGAAAATCAAATAAATAAATAAACCACTCAACTCTGAACACTCTGAGAGCTCTTCTGTAATCCTCAATCCCTCACCTTTCTCAGCCTTGAAAACTTATCTACTTTCACATCTCTGGTGCATGCTAAATCACAATAGAACTTCACTACAGGTACTGTAGTACTGCAACACTTGCACAGATTCACATTGTGATGCACCTAAGTACATGTCCAAAAACAAAGACAAATTCAAACTTTATATTGCATTCTAAAGGATGAAAATAACACATTTTGAGCCCCAAAGTAATTCCCTCTCTGGGGGAAGAATCAACTGCCGATTTACTTGGACACAGCCAAATTAAACAAGGATGCCAAGTTTTTGTAAGAAGCAGCTCGACACATCAATTCACACAGAGGCTACCAGAGAGCATAAACTCCTGTGGTTAAACCCCAACCCAATTTGTACATATATATTACCGAAGAGAATGTGTCAAAGAAGTCAAGTTTGTGCTCTCCAATGCTTGGCAGATAAGAATTGGTTCCTTATTGTTGCATTAAGAGAGCTATTCTCTTACAGCACAGAAAAAAGAAATTAGCTTCTAGACATTTTAGCAGGCCCTTCCTCCTCAGAGTGATAGCATCAAATGAGAGCCAGGAGACATTTCCAAAGCTGCCTTTTAATGCTACCTGCAAAGCATAGCCTATGCTATGCTTTATGTACATTTCTTATTAGATCACATGAAGACTGGATTTACGCAACCATGATTTTCCACATAACCATCACGATGATCATGTAGGAGTCTGAAGTTTCCATCATGCGTCAGCAATCAGGGTTGGAGTACTTCACAATGGAAGAAATACTCTTCTATGAAGAGGGGAACTTATGTGCAATAAAATGATAATATGAAAATTACTACTTCATTATATGAACCCATCATGCGGTTTCAAATATGAGTTTCATATTATCATAGCATAATATGGTTTCATAGGATCACTCAATTATGAAACAGGCTATGAACATATCATGGGATGTTGCCATCCTTAGCTTTTAGTCTTCTGACGGCACAGATTCCATAACCACCCTATTCCATTGCTATACTGGCCTGATAGTGAAAGGTCCTTCTCTGCTCACAATGTCTGATGTGAACTCAACATCTCTGCAATTTAAGCAACTTGTCCTATTCTCACCAGAGGCAAAGAACACCTTTTTACATGCTCCTTTTGCCTTAATTTCATGTGTTTTGAAGCTGTTCACAGGTTGTAATGCTGGGAATAGGAAAGCTGTATACAGTGGTACCTCGGGTTACATACACTTCAGGTTACATATGCTTCAGGTTACAGACTCCGCTAACCCAGAAATAGTGCTTCAGGTTAAGTACTTTGCTTCAGGATGAGAACAGAAATCGTGCTTCGGTGGTGCAGCGGCAGCAGGAGGCCCCATTAGCTAAAGTGGTGCTTCAGGTTAAGAACGGACCTCCGGAATGAATTAAGTACTTAACCTGAGGTACCACTGTATTGTTATATGGCAGGCTGATCGTAAAGAAAGGGCGTTATTCTCAGCACATTATATGTAGGGCTGCCTCTGAAGACGGTTCAGAAACTTCAGCTGGTGCAGAATTCGGCAACCAGGTTGTTCACTAGGGCAAGACGATTTGAGTATATTAAACTGATCCCTTCCCAATTGCAATGGCTGCCAATTAGCTTCCAGGCCCAATTCAAAGTGCTCAGGACCACAATACCTCAAGGACCGCCTCTCTCCATATAAACCGACCCGTACCCTTTAATCATTGTCTGAGGCCCTTCTCATGTGCCTCCTCCACTTAAGAGTGGCAACACGAGAATGGACTTTCTCTGTAGTGGCTCCCTATTTGTGTAATGCTTTCCCCAGGGAGGTTCGCCTGGCTCCTTCATTATATATTTTTAGGCACCTGGCAAAAACTTTCCTCTTCAACCAGCTTTTTGGCTAATTAATAATCCTACAGCCTTATAATTGGGACTGTTATTATTTAGTTGTTTTTGTTTTAATTATTTACTTGTGTTTTTACCTTGTATTTTATTCTGTGAACTGCCCTGAGATCTTGAGATGAAGGACGGTATATAAATTTAATAAAATCTAATAAAATAAACTTTCAATGTTCTTCCTGTACAACTAAGACCTCTTTTTGCACTTGCATAACTCCCCCAAATTTGGTTACGGTTGTGACTTCAAGCTAAAGTTTAAATTCTGTTCCCTGGAATTTAAAAGAGTCTGTTAATGCAATGTAGCATGTTTGCCCAAAGGTACATTGAGGGGAAAACAACAAAAAGTTGTGTCCAGTGCTGTCCATCAGCCGAGGAAGGTTCTTTGATCCAGTAGATGGACCCATCAGTAGAATAGGAAGGTAAGCTATTTCAGCTGATTTGCCTTTCCCCCTGCAGCTCCTGACAACTTCCTACAATGTTCTGAAGGGTCCCCCAACCCTCTGGGGGCTGTTTTGGAGAATACTGGGGGATTCAGGGAAGGTTGAAGGTTGAATATGCAAAAATCTCATTCCTTCCATGCTGTTCTGCACTAGGTCAAATAAACTTCTGTCATTGGGACACCACTGGAGATCAGCAAAACCTTATTCCCATGTCCTTCTATTTCCACAAAATATAATGAACTGAATTCTTTATTTCGAAAGTGGAGTACTAGTTGGTGTAAAATATTTACAGTTTTAATTATTTTTCTTTAAAGTCTATCACAAGAGTTAATTAATACTGTGTATATACTTTAGAGCTGAAATACTGGTTAGGTGGAAAATGAATAGGTAACTAGGAATATGAATATATGTATCAATTTTCACCACAGTAATGAAAGTGGAAGGGCAGGCAACTATATATGGCAATAATCCTATCCCATACACAGATATATACTTTATTGAAGAATGCTTAAATTGACTCCTCGGATTTCCAGTTGCTTCAAAATATCACAGCATGAGCCATAACCTAAAGTAGCCATTTGCAACTTCTCCAGAGTTATTAATACAGTTTTCCTGTCCTCATTTAATGTGCATTACAGCTAGCTGGACATCTTTATCTATTATTCCAACAGATAGAGTTATTATTTTAACCTGCAGTATAGTTGTTATCATTAACCCTGCCTATAGTTCTAAATGGCATGAGAATTTGGAATGTGATATAGTTTTCTAGATCCAATGTATGTTAAACTTGCCTGGAACCAAAGTGATTTACTGAAGAAGGGTTAAACCGTTGACCTTCGGGAACTGTTTTTACTTGGGAAACGCCCCCCCAATCTATCAAAAGAAAATTAACATCCTTTAAATGGGATGAATAATGTTTAATATTGTCAACACATGTTATATATCTCAGATTCAGACTGTAGCTTATATTTGAAAAGAAGTGTCAAAAAAAGGCAAGAGAAAAAGGTTGACACGGCATTTCATACATAATCAAGGATCTTGAGAAATAAAAAAAATCTATGTAATAGATGAAGATGTAGCTTGCTGACATGAGGAAGAAATGCAGATGAGATTTTTGTCATAGCTTATGAAAAGAGCCAAGCAATTTCAACTCTCTATGGGGGAAATGCAGTATTTAGAACAATGAAATGCTTGAATTTTGCAGTAATCACCAAATATAAAGGATTATTAGTTGGTGTCAATTATGTAGGCATTCAGAGAGTTTGTCGTACAGTTGATCACAAGAAGTGATTACAAATAATTTGTATGCTTTTAGTGGCGAAACATTTCTTATGTTAGCAAAAACTGGCTACAGGGTCAGGAAACCAAGAATAAGAATAAATTGGCCAATTTTCACCATGGCAAAAGGTTAACCGTGGAATAACTCTCAGGGTTTATTAATAGACCCTGATGGGGGAGAGAGTGGGAGGAGGGGAGTTTTGCCCTCAAAGCACATTTCTTCTATTTCAGGTCCCACTGAAATAAATTGGGCTTTTGGTGCTGAAATACTTTGATGATCTGGGAAAAGCTGTTGTCAGATATGACACACAATTTGCTTCAAGTTAGCTAAATCAAGAAAGGATTATGCTCACAGAGACCTAACCGACTGAAGTGAGTGAGCAACAGTATGTGATATGAATATTGACGGATGTGTAGTAGGAAGATATATGGACTTACATAGTGTAGGAGGAAGACATATGAACTCGGACTCAACAGGAGACCAAAATAACAATAGCATCTCGGGAGGGAAGTGATATGCAGCTGCATGTTTTTTTGGGTTTTTTAATGTACTGGAAGACATGAAAAATTGTTGTAATGGAGGTATTTGTCATTCTGCCTAACATTTTGACCTTGTACAAGCCTCCTCCAAAGCATCAGGTCCTACTTACATATAGAAATAGAACAAAAGCCCATAACGGTTTTGGTTAACTAGTAAGAGCCACACTTTCCAGCCATCTCAACAGATGATCTCTTGCAAATGGCTATAAGAAGTATGAATGTTATCAAGCAACCAGTGGCTACTCTAGAAGAAAGGGGAACATCCTTGTCTGATGTTGGGGGTAGCGTTGTTGGTTTTTTGTTACTATAAACCAGCTTTCCTCAACAGGTTTCCTCTGTTGAACCACATCTCCCACCAACTCCTTTTTCATTGAAGCTAATCAGCACTTTCTGAGCTCTTCATTCCTCTCAATTAATGGAAATTGCTTCATCTTTACTGTTCTTGAGAACAAGGCAATGCTATTGTAAATCTGTGTTGCTATCTATTTAACATAGGTAGCTAGAAGCTGGTTTTCTTTTTTCTGAAGAGAAAAGAGATGGCTCTTGTCAGACTGCACCATGGAGCAACAACACTGTGCACTGTAGTGCTACAGTTGCTTCCATATAACCACCTGCAAGGGGAAATTCCTCAGTAAGGCCAGGCAACCAGTAGTAAAGGGTTCATGGAAGGAACTTTAAAACATACTAGAAAATTATTCTCTTTCTCCTTGCACAATGGGAAGGAAACAAAACAACTCAGTGCCTATGTATTAGTTTGGTTTAAGGATCATGGACAGAAAGAGCATGCTGTGTCTTGCTGAGTAGAAAAGAGGTCCATGGAGGACAAAGGGATATAAAGCTTTCAGATAAATAGATAAAAAGTTATGTAAAGAGACTACTGAGTCTTACACTGATAAGGTAAATAATCTAATTTGGCAGCTCTTATAATTATGCAGTTGACCTTTTGCACAAAAGAATGTAAAAATTTGCAAGTCCCTCTATGACCAGATATACAAAATAGAGAGAAGACATTGGTGAACAGTGTCAAGGATGTCTAAGAAATATCATCATAAGATTAATTGAGAATATTTTAAGATTTGTATCCTAAGTAGGGAGAGTAATAGCAGGAATATAATTGTGTGTTAGAAAAATATTATGCAAAGGCATAGTAGGAGTAGATTTCCCCCCCTCGTTATGTCAGCTGCAGGGAAATGTTCAATGCATATTGAGAATTTTAATGTCTAAAGGCAATTATATTCTCACTTAGTGTGTAATTTGACTTTCAGAGGGATTGCTATTTATCCAGAGTTATAATTATTAATGTTAATGATGTATCCAGAACATTTAATAAACTTAATATTGTAGCACATTCTACAGTCTCTCATTGCAAGAAGTTATTCCTCAGGTGTCTTGGTAGTATATTACTCCATTTTTACTGGTATCTGCAAAGCTAGAGATAGAGAACAATTTAATATTCTCTGTAAAGGCCTAATTACATGTTACCTACAACTACATGTTCTTCCTAGGGAAAAACAGCTTTTGGGAATGCATGGAGGAACACATGAAGGAGAAATGTTGACCTTAACCTCACTAGCCCACTGCTCCTCCAATCCAGTTTTTATCCAAATACCTTTCTTTTCTCTAGAGTTTCAGGTGTGTTTTTATCTCAAAATATGTATATGGATTACTTAGGAAAAGTAGTGGGGGTGGGGAGGTTGAGGGAGCCACCCCACCTTCCATTGCTTCTACACTACACTACACCCAAACTGCTCTCATAAAACTTAAGTGTTATGCTTTTGTTACACATGAAACAAAAAACACACCTATTCACTAAGGACTTTGACACTTGAGATATGTATAATTATAGAACCCACCCTATTCTGGTTGTCAATTCTATGCAATTGCCTTCTGATTGTAACATTGGTTTTAATATTGTATTGCAACCTGTAACTTCCACTTACAGTTTTGCTCGCTGCTTCTGTTGCCTTGTTTGAATCCCTGTTGAATGTGAAATCTGATGTTACATTAATTCTGTTTTGGATTCTGTTAATGTGTTTGCTGTTTTTTCTTTACCTTTCCATTTTCCTGTTTTATCCTTTTGTGGTATACAACATATAAAATATTAAATACAAAAAACAAACAAACCATGAGACCCCCAACTTTCAGAGGTTAACAGAGGTAACTTTAAATATTGTTACTGCCACTCCCGGCACTACAGCTGCTACTGATTACTCCAGAACTTCCTGAAGGTGTTGAGTTCTGTACAAAACTCATAATAGAGACTTCCATTGTACCTGAGCCATTCTAGTTCTTGTTGCTTTGATGAAATAGAAGAGGTCAATCCAACTTTTCCTTCTTGTTTGTAATAGGGATCACACGCTTCCTAGGGTCACTCATACTAGGCTAAGCAATTCTTGTACAATTGCAGAGGATGTGGATTGAATTGCTGAGTTAACTTGACTTTCTGTAGATGGAGTGTTCTTGCCATTTCCCCCCAATATGCTCAGTATGACTAACTCACAGACTCAAAGTGAACTTTCAACACACAGAATGCTGTCCAGTCCCAAGATGGCTCACCAGGACTTCTATGCAAGACAGCAGGAAGCATGTTTCTAAACTACAAACGAGCAAGCATTATATCTCCAACTCTGTATTTAAAGAGAAAAGCCACAGCTGAAAAGACAAACCGCTATTCCTGATACAGCCTTGTTGCAATATTTTATATGTTGTAATATCCGTGCTGCTGTATTTTAGATCCTTCATACAGCCACAATGGAGTGATTATTCCTGAAAATACCACAGCAATGAAAAAAGAAAAGCTTGCAACAATTGTTATGTTAAGGCAATGGCTTTAAAAATCCCCCAACTTCAGGGAACTCTTTCCAAATTGATTCATCTGTCAAGGGACCTGTCTGTGATGCAAAGGATTCTCAAGAGCATTTTAGGAGATGCTTGCTAATTCTTTTAGGCTTTGCCACTGCTCCTACATGAATTGAAATTAAGATACACTCAAGGCTGTCCCAGGACTTTAAGGTGGATAGTGGTCAAGTTGCTTTTTCAGGGAAACGTGTCAGTCCTTAGTGACTATCATCAAGGAATCCTTAATAAGCTTACAAATGCCAGATAGAGTTTCAAAACTACTGGCTTAGGCATTTTCCAGATAATAGGCTTCAATCCTAAATTGGCCTTCTCCATATAGAAGGCTCCTTGTAGGAGGGATTTAATCCAGCGGAAGCTCCCACAGTGGAAGGAGGTAGGTGGTTTTGGCAGACCCCAGACCCAACATCACCATTGTCTCAAAGGAATCCTCAACCCCTACAGTAGATTTTTTTGAGGACTAGGGAAACATTGGTAATCAGCAAAAGAATGTCGCCCTCTCTTCCACTGGGAGCAACTTAGGATCAAAGCCTTTATCCAGGGCCATCTTGACCATAGGCGCCAAGGGTGTAGGGCACTGGGCTCTCAGGGGTGCCAGGCCGAGAGTCCGGGGCCCGAGAGTTGAGTCCGGGGAAGAGCCCGCCCGTTGGTTGGAGTGCCGCAGTGGGCTGTTCTGCTGCGGGTGGCTCTGTGCCGCGAGTTCGGAGGTGACTGAGCCAGCAAAATGCTGAGGCGGCCGGCCAGCCTCGCCCTCCTGTGAATCTGGGACAGGGCAACCTGGGGGTGTATGTGTCCCAGGCGGATCTTTGCACCCCGGCTCTGCATATGCTTAAGACAGCCCTGCATTTATCTGTAATGCTTAAAATGTAGAACAGTTGCTCACTTGTTACATGGGATTTGCTAAAGCAACTCTGTCTTGTGTTACTAGAAATGCAGATAAATGTGATACAGATAAATGTGACTTTTTTGATATTAAAAGGGCATAATATTGCCATTGGCAAAATCTGATATTCCTCCCTATGCTCATGCATTCCTTTCCCTCCCTTTCCCAAGTGCTAACAGTTGTTATCTTGCACTTCCTTCAATAATATTTAATGTAGGTATATTCTGAGTGTTGCTGTGGCCAGCTGTGTCTGTGTCATGGATGACTTCTGATGACAAGAGTAGGGATGAGTGAGAACTATTCTCATTTAGAGCCTGGTAGGAGCTGTTGCACCTAACAGCTGGAATGTTAGTCCAGCCAGGCAACTCTGTATAGACATCTGGCTGGCCACTGTGAGAACGGGCGGGGGGGGGGGAGAGCCACTGGCCCGATCTTATGTTCTTATGCCTTACACACAAGCAAACAGTAGGCTGAATCTCACATGCAATATTAATATTGACAAAGCAAGAAAATCTTGCATTTCCAGTGGTTCAGCCCAAGAAAGGGAAGGAAAACGCCCAACTTAACTTTAACATCTTGCCCTTTTTTGTAGTGTTGCTGAGTTAATTTACAACCTCTGATTTTCATCTAGAACCTTTCCTGGAGATATCTGGCATGATAAAGACAGAAAGCTGGAGAACTCTGCCTGTTTTACAATCTCAGTATTGAAAGAAAAGCTATCACATTAAAATTTTCCCACCTAAAACATGAAAAAACAACCTCATGGACAAAATGGTTTCTTTGTTGTCTGCAGCTAGAGTTTTATTTCCACTTGGAGATGGATGTTCTGTTTATCTGTTTGTTGTATTTTGTCAATGGTTGAAATATACTCAGAGTCGCAAAGTGATTTCATGCTCTTTATTCAGCTCATAGTGGTGAGGAGGAATGAATGAATGTCCCCTCAAGGTATCTGCTTTATATACATTATTTACACAATGGGCTGCACATGATTGGCTAATTCCGGAATTCTACTGTAAGCCAATCAGGTTGTGGATTCACTTCTATCTGGAGCATGATTGGGTAGTTCCTGCCAACCAATCATACTGCTGCATTGTTCTAGGACCAATCAGACTGCTGCATTCTGAATCCTATTGTTCTAGGACCAATCAGGCTGCTGCCTTTTGGATCCTATTGTTCTAGGGCCAATCAGACTGCTGCAGTTTGGATCCTATTCAACCCAGTACATAACACCCCTCCCCTCTAAGTTCCAGTCCTGCCCGGGAGGTCGCATTCATAGTCCTCGAGGTACGCCGGCGGCCTACGTGTGCGTTGCGGCCTGGGGTGTTCCCTGGTCCGGGGTTCAGGTTCTGGCTCGTGTTCCAAGGATGCTGGCTGTGATGGGGCTGTTTGGTCTGGCGCAACCGGCTCACTCAGTCGTGGTTCTGGTTCCGGTGTCCTTTCGGCCTCGCGGGTCCTCTCTGTATTTACTGATTCTGCCTCTCCTGCTGGCCCCTCGTGCTCTATGGGCCTCACTGCCCCTCTGTTCCCTTGGGACTCCTCTGCCCTTTCCTCCTCCTGGTTTTCTCCTGGGAATCGTCGCCGTATCTGGTCGCAGTGGCGGCGCCAGCATTGCCCCCCATCCGTTAGCACCTCATACGACACGGGGCCAGTGACCCTGGTGACTGTGGCGGGTACCCATGCTGGGCCTGCCCCAAAATTCTTTGCGTACACTGGGTCCTGAGCCTCGAAGGTCCGGGGGTTCTTGCCTTCCCCCACCACTGCCTCATCCTGAGCTCTATCGGGGTGAAGGCGGTCCAATCTGATTGCAAGGCGCCGACCCATTAGTAGTTCAGCGGGGCTCCGGCCAGTCGTTGAGCTGGGGGTGCTGTGCTGTGCTAGAAGGAATGTGGCAAGGCGGTACTCCCAATCCCCTTGTGTCATACGGCGAAGGGTGTCCTTGGTGGTCCGCACCATGCGTTCTGCTTGGCCATTGGTGGCAGGGTGGAATGGCGCCGAACGGATGTGGCGGATGGCGTTCTGCGTTGTGAAGGTTTGGAATTCTCCTGACGTAAATGCAGTCCCGTTGTCTGAGACGAGAGTGTCAGGGAGCCCGTGGGTTGCAAACAGCCTGCGTAGTACCCGGATGGCTGCGGACGTAGAAGTGGACGGTACCAGTGCGACTTCCAGCCATTTGGTGTAGGAGTCCACCACTATGAAGAATGTTTTCCCCTGAAAGGGGCCAGCGAAGTCCACATGCAGGCGTGACCATGGTGCTCGGGCGGACTCCCAGGACTGGACTGGGGCCCTTGGGGGATCTGGGCGGGATTCTTGGCAGGCCTGGCAGTGTTTGACCCAGGCCTCTATCTCTCCGTCGATCCCTGGCCACCACACATAACTCCTGGCAAGGGCCTTCATTCTTACTACCCCTGGGTGTGTCTCGTGTAGGGCTGTGAGGACCCTTTTGCGGAGGGGCTGGGGAACAACGACCCTGCTTCCCCATAACAGGCACCCCTTGTGGGCCGACAGTTCATGTTTGCGGGTTGTGTAGCCGGCGAATTCTGGCCCGGGGCTGCTGCTGGGCCATCCCCTCCACACCCAGTCCAGGACCCGGGAGATGACCCTATCTTTCTTGGAATGGTGTGCAACTTCTTGTGCCTGAATGGGGCGGTCAGGAAGCAGCTCCAGGCTCATAACCTCTTGTGCAGGTGCTGGGTCGGGGCCTGTTTCCGGTAGTGGTAGCCTGCTGAGGGCGTCCGCATGGCCCATCGCCTTCCCTGGACGGTGAATCAGTGCATACTGGTAGCTGGCAAGGAAAATTGACCACCTGAGGACGCGAGGAGACAGCACTTGGGGGGTCTGCTTTTCAGGGGCAAACAAGCCAAGCAACGGCTTGTGGTCAGTCACCACGGTGAAGGGCCGCCCGTACAAGAAATCATGGAATTTTTTTACTCCCTTCACGATTGCCAGACCCTCCTTGTCGATTTGCGAGTAGTTCCGCTCGGTTGCGTTGAGTGTCTGGGAAAAGTATGCCACTGGTACCTCTCTTCCATCCGGGAGTTGGTGTCCCAGGACAGCGCCAATTCCATAGGGCGAGGCGTCGCATGCTAGCACCACCGGCAGCCTCTCGTCGAAGTGTGCCAAGACCGAGTTTGAGACAAGCAAGTCCTTGACTGCCTGGAATGCGGCCTCCTGGCGCTGGCCCCACACCCAAGGGGCCCGCTTGTCCAGGAGTCTGTGTAGGGGCTCCGCTACCGCCGCCTTGTGGGGAAGGAAGGAATGGTAAAAGTTCAATAGTCCCAAGAAGGCCTGAAGTTCAGTCTTGTTCTTGGGCGCTGGGGCATCACAAATGGCCCGTACCTTGTCCCCAGTCGGGTGGACCCCTTCTGCGTCCACCATAAATCCCAGAAAGTCCACCTGAGGCACTCCTAGTAGACATTTTTCCCGCTTCACCTTGAGACCCGCCGTCTGGAAACGGTGCAGAACGGTGCGGAGGCGGTCCTCAAACTCCTCTGGTGTGGGCCCGGCAATCAACACATCATCGAAGAAGGGGGTGACGCCAGGAATCCCTTTAAGTAGAGAGTCCATTAGATTCTGGAATATGCCTGGTGCCACGCTGATACCGAATTGCAGCCGCTTTACCCTGAATGCTCCTCTGTGCGTCACAATCGTCTGTGCCTCTGCTGTGGCCTCATCTACTGGCAGCTGTTGATATGCTTGGGCCAAGTCCAGCTTGCCAAAAATTTTCGACCCAGCCAGGGTGGCAAGAACATGGCTGACCACTGGCACTGGGTATGCATGGGCCGTAAGGGCCTTGTTTATGGTACATTTGTAGTCTGCGCAGATGCGGACCGAACCATTAGGCTTGACGGGTGTGACAATTGGGGTTTCCCAGGGGGCATTAGGCACCGGCTCCAGCACTCCTTGCTCCACAAGCCGGTCCAATTCCTCGTCTATACGGGGTTTCAGGGCGAACGGGACCCGGCGGGCCTTGAGCCTGACCGGTCGTACTGCGGGGTCAAGCTGTAGAGCAATTGGGGGGCCCGTATACTGTCCCAATTTCCCATCAAAAACCCCCGGAAATTCCTTGCATATGGCGTCCACGTCCACTTGTAAGCTAGTGTGGTTCACCCCGGTGACGGCTAGCCCCAGTGGTCCAAACCATGCCAATCCCAGTAAGCTAATGTAGGGGCCCTTGACCACCAGCAATTCCAGTTGCCGCGTCCGCCCTCGGTATTGCACCCTGAAGGTCCCCACCCCCATTGTGGGGACCTTACGTTTCTGGAAGTCCCGGAGGGTGAATGGGGCCGGCCTGAGTTTGGGACCCCCAGTAGGACACAGTTTCCTTAAGGTCCTTGCCGAGATTATGGATAGAGTTGAACCCGTGTCAAGCTCCATGCGGCATGGGGCCCCCTCTATCTGTACGTCAACATAAATTTTCTCTACGTTGGGGTGGGGCAACTGGTATACCTGGAAGTCCGTGAGCTCAGTCGAGTTGCCTTGGTGCGTTGGGCCCCGGGACCTGGGGCTCTTGGATTGGTCATCTGATGCCTGGCGTCGGGTGGGCCGAGCCCGACACACCCGGGCGATGTGTCCCGATTTTCTGCACTGCCTGCACTCTGCGTTGCGGAAACGGCAGGTCCTCCTCTCGTGACTTTCTCCACAGCTTGCGCAGTTCCCTCCTTCTCGTCGAGGCAGCTGTGGTATGTGGGCTGCTTGAGTGCGCTGCTGTACTCGGTGCACCTCCTCCCTGTTGGATCCTGAGTCGTCGGTGAGGTCTTCATGGTGGACCCTCGGTTGGGATGGCTGGCTCGGCCGTGCCTCTTGCGTCGACCTCTCGGCAGCTTCCGTTGCCAGGGCCTCCTCCAGAGCGACCTGGAACGTTAGGTCCTTCTTAGCGTAGAGGCGTCGTTGCAGCTTCTCATCCCTCAGGCCACCGACGAGGCGGTCACGAAGCATGTTCTCCAGCTCTGAGAAGTTGCAGAACCGGGCGGCTTGGCGGAGAGAGGTCACAAACCCAGTTATGGTTTCCCCAGGGGCTTGCCGCTTTGCGTAGAAGGCATTTCGACGAGCCACCACTGAGGGCTGCGGCGAAAAGTGCCCCTTCAGCTGTTCCATTATTGTTTTGTATGGAACAGTAGCGACGTCTTCAGGCGCAAGGAGAGCCCGGGCGATTTCAAACGTCTCCTCTCCGCAGACGCTGAAGAATATTGCCCTCTTCTTGGCGTCTTCTTCATTGGTGACCCCTTTGGCTTCTAGGAGGAAGGTGAAACGGGAGGCGTATGCTTCCCAGTCTCCAGATGCTGGGTTGAACGGCGAAAAGCTGCTGTTGGTTGCCATTCTGAGTTCCTTGTGTCCCGGAGCTGAAGCCTGGATACACGGTGCGAGGCAGCGATGCGGCAGGTGGCGGTGCTGCGGTGCTGTGTGTGGCAGTCAGCTCAGCGGGATCCCACCTTCGTCGCCAGTGAAATATACTCAGAGTCGCAAAGTGATTTCATGCTCTTTATTCAGCTCATAGTGGTGAGGAGGAATGAATGAATGTCCCCTCAAGGTATCTGCTTTATATACATTATTTACACAATGGGCTGCACATGATTGGCTAATTCCGGAATTCTACTGTAAGCCAATCAGGTTGTGGATTCACTTCTATCTGGAGCATGATTGGGTAGTTCCTGCCAACCAATCATACTGCTGCATTGTTCTAGGACCAATCAGACTGCTGCATTCTGAATCCTATTGTTCTAGGACCAATCAGGCTGCTGCCTTTTGGATCCTATTGTTCTAGGGCCAATCAGACTGCTGCAGTTTGGATCCTATTCAACCCAGTACATAACACCGGTATTATTATTTCATATAGAATTATTTCAGCTGCCATTGTGCAAGAATCTTTTCTATTAAGCAGAGAAGAGATGCAGTCTAAATCACTCCTTAAATCATGAGCTGATGCCCAAGAAACTGAGGAATAGGTATAAGGAAGAAATTTAAGAACTGCAGAGCAGTCCATGGAGTGAAATGTTAAGGGTAGTTTTAAAGTGCCCAAGAATCTGAACTGTTTAACTGCAGTGCAGTCAGTTATAGGTAGTCATTATCTCTTACTGCACTACCTTCAATTCCAGAAAAACCTGAGCTGCCTCTGGATAAGAAGACTTACTATTATGGGAAGAAACTGATATTTTCATTCTTTGTTCATGGATGTAGACAGTGATAAATTAGTAAATGGAACAACATTGAATAAAGATACTTGTACTTTCATGGTCATAATTTAGAAAAGAATCATACAGATCACAACCATAGATTGTGCATTTTAAGAAGAATGGAACCCATATTTAAATGATCATATATTGTACATGTCTATGTACCTGCTTCACTGCGCAGATGTCTGTGGAGACTGCAATAGACTATGGGTTCTCAGTGTGTGTACATCTCATATACACAAAATGAAATAATCTATGTGTACAAATGTGAGACACATAAAGGTTGCTAGTTTCCATCTACTTGGGAAATGTTTTCTAAGGAAAAAATTCATAAAGTGTGAGGAGACCCATGAAGTGGATTCATGGATCTATATGACTGTTCCTTGCTAACTTCCAGTTTTGAAAACTCACAAATAAACAAATTATTTCCAAATTTCCAGATCTATAAACCCTCTCTAGCTTCTGTTACACCTCTGGTTATTATCACTTGTTAAAAATAAACACTTTTTTTTACCATACAAAATATAAATCCCTACAAATACATATAATAGAACACTAAATAATTACATTTCAAAGTAGGACAACTCTCTAAAGAGATTCAAGAAACTTAAAAGTGAGACATTTAGGTGAACATAGCAACTGAACAAATCATAATGTTGTCCTAATTCTTACTTATATTCTTATTTATATAAAATGCTTTTTATATAAAAAAGTAGAATCAAAAGGAGAAAATCTTACAACAACACTAATACAACACACATTCATAAGTGCTATAAATACAGCTGTCCTTTTTACAAACTGATCAAACCCTTTCTATCAATATGCACCCTCGGGTAAGCTGCATCTTTTATAGCCTCTTGTGATAAAAATAAAACACTAAGTACATTTCTTTTCTTAACCATTTCCTCCCCCCCCCCCGTGATGGCAATGAATTTTTGACCATCTGTGTTTATAAAATATTAATAAAATATTCTCATGCAAGATTCAATCAGATACTAATATTGTGGGTGTTAAATACTGTGCTGAGTTAGTGGAGGAAAGAGGACAAGCCCTGTCAAAACATAACTGAGGTAGTTAGCTTGCATAAATCATCCTGTGTTGACATAAGTGCCCTTCACACATTAACAGAGCCCCATGAGAACCACTTCACTGTAAATTTATCCCATGCCTCTGCTGTAACATTTAAAAGCCCACAACTAGATGGGCGGGCCTGATCATGTGGATCTTTCCTACGTTACTGGCACCCACGTTGCTACTGCAGTAATATCTAAAAAAGCATCAGAGATAAACTAGAAAGTGTTTAAACTAAAATGGATTGGATATTTGAATAAGTTGCATAAAAGCTCCTTCTTCAAGAGGGGAAAGCCCTCAACCTAGGGTGCTGTTATAGTTTAGAGCACAAAGCTGAAAATAAATGTGCTATTTTTCACCAAAATATTGTTTCCCATTACTGAAGAGAAGTGATGGGCCTGAGGGTCTCATGCATTACAAATCTCATGTGCTTTAAATTGCTAGTAAATCACTTGCGTTTTGCCTTTAGTCGTTTTTGCCGAGCTCAGCATTTATTGCTTACAGCTGAATACAGCCACCTAAATCATCCATCACATTTTTATAACCTACTGTAGCTTTCCATTTCATACACCAAGGAACTGGCACATTTTCAGATAGTGCAGGACTGAACACTTTATTCATTCACTGAATAACACAACACTTTCCCTCCCATATGCACAATAGGTTTCACGATTTTGTTTTACAGTAAACTGAGGGAAAGGATACATCCTTATTGATCAAGCGGCAGGAAGTTTGATATACAAGTTCTGGATTATTATTATTATTATTTACAATCCATTGCTCTATCGGCTTTTAAACTCTTAGGTTAGCAAATACATGCCTCTTTATATATGCAAGCATATTTGAGAAGAATTCTACATTTACTAAAGGTTTCCACGCTCTTTTGTATGTTTACATGACCAGGACAGTTTAAGAAGCTGCTACCATCTCTGCTGCTTCCTAGCATTTCATTACTACTTAGTAAGTGATATACAGAAAGCGCTTGAGATCCCTGCCAGGTTCAACTATATCTAGTCATCAGTATATTTTCACAGGGTGTATTCATTCTGTCGCTGTATTCATCTCACCCATTCTTGAGCTTTTGATCAGTGTTACTTTATTTTCTCTTGTGTTTCAAACGTTCTTTAAAAACACAAAGTGGGATTTCATTTATGTACAGATTTTTCTGTGACAGAATGGCAATGCAGATATCAACAGCTATGGTGTGTACACAAACCCATTTATTCAATGATTATTTTGCCTTAATTAATGAGACAAAAAAAAAGAGAGCTGTGAATCAATTGGTTTATTTGTTTCCAAAACTTTCTGCCGCTCAGGATTTCAGAATGTGAATAAATCTTTATGAACATGCCTGGGTGCTAATATCCTTAGTTGAGCACCTTCTCTCGGTCCCATTAACTTGAGAGGCACAGCCAGTGTTCGAAACTCCCGTTGTTCCAGGCGCATTTTGCAACAGGGAATTTCATTAGTGTGAGCAGTTTATGAGCTCTGGGCGCAGTACTGCACCTAAGATTTCAGATTAAAACTGCAGAGTGGAAGGAAAGGAGGGCCTTTTTCTGCCTCCCCACTTCCAGCTACTCTCTGAAGACTGGAGAAGAGACCCTCTTAAGAATATTAGGGGGGTGGGCAGGGGGAGTGCTAGACCATGTGAAAAATGAACATAATATTTTAGCTGCAGATCATTCATTTTCAGCTTTGTATTCTTGATATTAAAAAGTGCCTAAACATTCCATGGTTGCATCCATAATCTAGGCTTAAGATGCCATTTAGCTCCTAGCTTTCATATCTGTTTCTAACATTGGGCACAGCTGGTCGTAACAAGAGAGCCCTTTTGGGACTACTGCCATATTGTGGAATTTCTACCCTAAAGAGATTAGGTTTTAGGGTTAGGCCAGCAGGCTCAGACCTTCCTATTTAGTCCAGCCTACAGATTAAGACTCATTACCCAAATGCCTTTGGCATTCCACACCATTGGTTCAACTTGGAACAGAACAGCTTCTTATTTTCCTACATAAAATGCATAAGGACCAAAAATAACAGAACTGTCTGCCTTGAATTCTATTTGGGGAAAGAATAACTATAATTAAAATAATCAGCTTTCATTTCATTAGCTTACATATACCACAACTCTATATGGTTTATTAGCATTACAGTGGTACCTCTGGTTATGAACTGAATCTGTTCTGGAGGTCCGTTCATAACCGGAAACTGTTCTTATCCTGAGGCGTGCTTTCGCTAATGGCAGAGGTGTGCAATTTCCGCTTGTATCCTGGGGCAAAGTTCACAACCAGGAGCAGCTACTTCCGGGTTAGCGGAGCTTGTAACCTGGAGCTTGCGCAATCAGAAGCGTTCGCAACCAGAGGTACCACTGTACTATATAGGGTTCTGTATAATTTTGTTACACAGGCAAGATTGAATGATTATGTGAGACTTCTGTTGCATTCATGTAAACAATACATCTTAAGGGAGGAACATCCAAATTTCTTGTGTATTTATTTACTCACTAGCTAGATCCCATGAACAGGTTATGTAAGGAGCTGTGCAGATAAATGCCCTATCAGTTGTCTCATGGGCTTCCAGATAACAGATCCATTCTACATTACACTTTCACTCTTGTGGTGGTAAAGCCTCTCCTCCTCCCGGAGGGGAGGGGTTGTGAGCGGTAGACGATTCCTGCGTCATGCAGGCGGCGTTCCGCCCCGTGCTTCAACTCCATGGCTGGTGCGCCACGCCCCTCCCCGGTTGGGCACCCAATAGGGAAGCTCGGCGGGGGTGTGGCTTGCTGCTCAAATGCGGCCGCGCCAGCCATTCCCGCCATTGCACACACATTTTGGATTGGCGACCAGACCCGATTCCGGGATGACGGTGTTCATCTTTCAGATTGGGGGAATGACATATGGCTGGCTAACATATCCAATAGTCTTGGAGATTGGTTGCAGCTGTAAGGGTATTGGTGGCGAGCCTTTTGGGCTCGGGTGGTGGTTAGGTATTGGAATGTGTTGTTGGTGTTTCGGGGGGCAAGGTGTCGCCATCGCCTACCCCTTCAATTTTGGGTATTCCGCTAAAGGAATCCAGCGGTCGTGGATCCTGTCCAATGCCCGTGTGGCGGGGGGCCATGGCACGACCCCCGGTGACATCAGGAGAGAGCCTATAGTTGTATTAGCATCAATAGGCTCCCCCTACTGGTGGTTAACCCTTCCTCAGACTCAACCCTCTCCGAGTGGGTGGAGTGTAATGTTCCGTGGTCCAATGCCTAAGCCAATACCTTCTTACATGCTGTAATCAATAATGGTTTGGCCTTTCCCTTGCCCATTAACCTTATATACTGTGTCCACGTGTCTTTATTCCCCAAGCGGGGATCGGGTCCTCGAATCACAACTTACATTGAAGTCTGACTGTTGGTAGGGGTGGAGGGAGGATGCAGGTCAGAGCAGAAGATTCCCAACACAAATAGGATGTCTGCTGAGGGTACGGAAACAAAAGGCTATGGTGCTGTGGTAGCGGTGGTGGTTTTTACAATGTCTTGTATTTGTTAATAAGTAAACAGCAAACGAACAAAGCTCAGAATAATTTAATATGTAGCTATATTTGTCCCCTGTTCTCATGCCCTTATTTCATGCAACCATAGCAGTTCTTCCTGTTCCATCTATGACATTATGCTATATACAACAGCCAAGAGGATCCCGTGCTAAGCTGCCTGTACTTGTGAAAGGGCACAACCTGGTTATGTTGTGTTCTTAGCCCAGCTACAGTCTGTTATGCGTCATACCAAAATAGACATAAATGTTCCCAAGCTAGAGTGGCCAGTTATGCATTGCCAATAAAGTGAATTTGCATACCAAAAACAGTACGAAACAGGACAGCAATTTGCATAAGTTTGCATTTGGTAACTTACATGTCTGGATGCAAGTTTAGATACTATATTTTAATTCCATTTAAATATAAAAACATCTCACCATATTGGGGAAGACACAGGATGGCTTGTGTGCCTTCTCAGTCTGCTCATCAAGACTCCTACCCTTTATTGTTATGGTTCCTTATGTTTCAATCAGATGTAGACTGGACATCCCTCAAACACAAGACGCCTAGAAGAGGGCTGTCCTCTGTCAGCCCTTCAGAAGAGAGGACTGAGCACATGGGTGCCATAATGATTACTCCAATCTTTGAAAGCAGAACAGCTGAACTCTTACCTCTCTCGCCCTGACCTAGCCACTGTGATCCACGCAACGGTCACTTCCAGACTGGATTATTATACGTGGGGCTGCCCTTGAGACTGACCCAGAAACTCCAGCGGGTGCAGAATGCCGCGGCGAGACTCCTTACGGGGTCCTCACTGCAGGATCACATTCACCCAGTGCTATACCAGCTACACTGGCTCCCGGTGGAGTGCAGGATTAGGTTTAAGGTGCTGGTTTTAACCTTCAAAGCCCTATACGGCCTAGGACCCTCGTACCTACGGGACTGCCTCTCCTGGTATGTCCCACAGAGGACCCTATGGTCTTCAAACAAAAACATCTTGGAGGTCCCAGGCCACAGAGAGGTTAGGTTGGTCTCAACAAGAGCCAGGGCTTTTTCGGCTGTGGCTCCAATCTGGTGGAACACTCTGTCACAAGAGACTAGGGCCCTGCGGGACTTGACATCTTTCCGCAGGGCCTGCAAGACAGAGCTGTTCCACCAGGCCTTTGATTTGAACTGCTTTTATAATGAAATGATTTTAGAATGTTGTATTATTTTACTGTTAGCCGCTCTGAGCCCGGCTTCGGCTGGGGAGGGCAGGATATAAATTTATTTATTTATTTATTTATTTATTTATTTATTTATTTATTTATTTATTTATTATTGAGCAATCAGGCTCCTAACATGTCCATATGAATGACCTACTAGAGCAGGCATTCCCAGACCTCGCCCTCTAGCTGTTTTTGGACGACAACTCCCATCATCCCTAGCTAACAGGACCAGTGGTCAGGGATGATGGGAGCTGTAGTCCCAAAACATCTGGAGGGCCGAGTTTCGGGATTGCAATACATCTGGAGGGTCGAGTTTGGGGATGCCTGTACTAGAGCTATGAAATTGGGCACAAATGTGTGCTAGTCAGATTTAAGTAGTAAAGACAAATCGGAAAGGGGACATTAACAAAAAATTCACAAATACAAGATATGCCTTTACCACTGCAGATGAAGCCAGTGTGTATTATCAGGCTGAAACATTGCTTTATGTATTGGTTCTTGCATGCTTAGATCTTTAGTCACTATCTATTTTAATAACAAAGTATTGTACAAATTTGCTATTTCCCATGTTAGGAGTGCACCAATTTATTTTTGTTCAAGTAATATTGAGACCATTTCCCTTGGTCCGAATGAATCTGGTGGTGAGACAACTCCAAAGTAGCTTTGATTGTCAGCCTCATGTTCTGATAAAAAACTTGTTTTAGAAACCTATGATGCATGAATAGGTTTCAAGGTGAGCAACTACAAAAGAGGCATTATAGCCTACAAAACAGGATAAATGAAGGTTGTGAGTAGTACGGGGGGAAACCCCCTAGTTTAAAAATCATGCCACAGCATGAAACAAAATAGAAACCTCTCTCACACATGGCTGCAAGAATAATTACGGTTTCAAACTAAAAAGCACGAAGATTTGTTGATTTAAAAAACCCACCCCTTAGTATGTGACAAATTAAGTGATGTTACATTGGCAGGAAATATATTGTTAGATCTGAAATGACAGAATTTTGCATTAAGCAAATGTTTCAGGAAAAGCTTACTGCCAAATATTTCCTTCTTCTTTTATTTTTGCTCTGAAGACTGCTTAGTAACATTTTAGCAATTGGTTATAAAACAGAACACTTTATTTCACATGCCACTGGCTCATCTGCATTTAATATTCTATTCCATTTCAATTTTTTACATTAAATTGTGTGTGTGTGTGTGCGCGCGCACCAGGAAATGCTGGCAACTTTTGTACAATAATTTATCTACAACAGTTCTCCAAAGGGAAGCCAGGTATTTTCACAGGGAATTATGGATTCTGAAAAACAATATTAAATCCAGGGGTCGGATGGGGTGGCGATGGTGCAAGTACAGGGAAATGCTGGCAACTGTTGTACATTAATTTATGCTAAACAATTCTCCAGTGGGAAACCAGCTATTATCATCACAGGGACTTAAGGACTCTAAAAAGCAATTAGCAGAGCTCTGGAAAATGGCTCTGGAAGGTTCAACTGCAAAGACAAAACAGAGTTCTTGAATGACATTTTACTCTTGCTTAGTCTTTTATCATCATCATCATAAAATTTTACTTATATCCCACCCTCCCCAGCCGAAGCCAGTCTCAGAGCGGCTAACATCAGTACAGTGGTACCTCGGGTTAAGTACTTAATTCGTTCTGGAGGTTTGGTCTTAACCTGAAACTGTTCTTAACCTGAAGCACCACTTTAGCCAATGGGGCCTCCCGCTACTGCTGTGCCGCCGGAGCACGATTTCTGTTCTCATCCTGAAGCCAAGTTCTTAACCTGAGGTATTATTTCTGGGTTAGTGGAGTCTGTAACCTGAAGCGTCTGTAACCCAAGGTACCACTGTATATACATATTTTAAAAATATATTAAAACCAAAGAATAAAATAAAAACAGTGCAGCAGCAGCAGCAGCCCTTTCGTTAACAGCAGTCAGTTCCCAAAGGCCTGTTGGAACACGAAAGTCTTCACCTGCCTGCTGAGGGACAACAATGAGGAAGCGAATCTAGCTTCTCTAGGAAGGAAATTCCAAAGTCTGGGACTAATAACTAAGAAGGCCATTTCCTGCATCCCTCCAAAAGACAAACCTCTGGCAGATCTGTAAAGTGAACAGCATTTTGGATCTTGTTCTTACGGTAGCACAGAATGTGCTAGGATACAGAAAATGAACTATTTTAGGATCAGAAGGCCCACAAAGTCTCTGAATATTTTTTCAGGATCCATTTGCCTAATCTCTAGAGCTACACAAGGTCCTGAGCAAAGTTCTACAACCATCTCAAAATATTCAGTGATGACACCCTTGTAAATTGAGTAGAATTTATCTGCATTTGCACATCCATATAGAACATCTGCAAGGCTAAGATTTCAAATCCTTCCATCACGTATTGCTCTTATCTTCCCAGTCAGAGCTTATTTAATTGAGTGAGACTTTTTAACACAACAGATACAGTGTATATATTCTGCCATGTTTGCAGGCCAGCAACCTCCACTGAAGGGAAAGAACAACTCCAGCTCTCTAGCAGCAGAAGCAAAAGAGTGTGGACCCCAAGCCACATTTCTTATGCCATCGGTTCCAGAATATGTTCTAAAACTATTTGGAGCATCAGTATGGGCTTCAGCAAAATTTGCGGGTCCTACTAAATTTTTCCTTGGCATCATGTCCCAACAACTTGTTCAGCCCCAGATATAGGCTTTCCCATTTTTCCAGAGTTTTTACTTGTGGTAAAACACTATTTAATTGCTGAAGTTTCATCTTGTTGCTGTATTATTTCTGTTTTGTTAAGATTAATTCTATAAGCTGTCCTTGGAATATTTTTACATTGAAGGCTGGGATATGAATTGATGAAACAAACAAACAAATAGGCTTGGCCAGTGGGCTGGAAATTCTTTTGTTAAAAATATTCAAAAAGCTGCACACTGCAATCCATTCTTTGTTTTCAATCTGAATCAAACCTCTATGTAGGTCAGAGTGTTTGCCTGCTTATACAGTAGAAAGAGAGACTATAATACAAGAACTTCATGGGAGTGGAACACTGCACAGGATGCCAGGCAATGGGAACAGGAACATGAGAGCTGCCTTAAACCGAACCAGACCATTGGTTCATCTTGCTTAGAATTGTCTATACTAACTGGCAGTGATTCTCTCCCAGGCAAGTTTCAGGCAGGCGTATCTCCCAGTCCTGTATTGAGATGCTGGGGATTGAACTTGGAACCTTCTGTATGCAAGACCCTTCCTTGGTGGCAATGAGATACTTTTTCTGTCTTCAGTATATCTAAATACAGTAGAAGGCTTTTTATAGGGGGACGGGGACAAGCTAAAGCTGAACATCTCAGCAACCAAGATCAGCAAGCATTAGAAATGTCAAGCTATTTGAGACAGCAAGACTCTGCATGTATAGTGAATTACCCAAGAGGAATTAGTTCAAGTTTAAGTTGAAAATGAATACCATGGAAACTATGACCATTTACAAGGGATTGGAGCTGAGAGATGAAATTTTATCTCCACATGTTTTGTTGTACTGCATACTTCCTGCATGCTGTCACAGAAGCATGAAACCCATTAGTGAAATGAGCCTATTCAGTCCAGGATCTTCTATGCTAATAATGTTTTCAGCAGGCATCACTGCAAGGCTTATTCTGCCTAAAAAATAAACCCTGGGTTGAATGGTTAGTTGTGGCATTCCCACATAGGCAGTTTCCTGCTGTTGCATCATTTCCCTTCAAAGGAAGATGGAAAAGGACCAAGGCAACTTTGCTTTGCTGATGCTAGTCAAGGCATAAGAACTATCAATTTTAACTTTCCCAAACTGGTGGCACTAAGTTCCCATCACACCAGCCGTAAGAGCCATTGTTCAGGGACAATGGAAGTTATAGTTCAGCAACATCTAAAGGGCACCAGGTTTTCTGCAATTTATCCAGTGTGTCAGTGGAAAACTTCAGGGTGGAAAGAACTATAAAGGCAAAACATAAATTAAGTGCATTAGGTAGGCTGTGCATCTTCTTAAAAATTATTATGCAGAATACATTTTTTGTCTCTTTTGTTACAAACCTCCACAGAAATTATTAGCAACATTTCGCTTGCCCAGTATTTGATATTTGAATCTTATGAGTCCAATTACAAGTTAGTATAAGTGAATAGCTGAAATTCATTCTTCAGGAGAAAGATAAAGCATTGTGTGATACTGGGTGCAAAACCTGTTCACAATCCTGATTAAGACCCCCATGTGGTTCATTGTACTATCCAAGTTATCCCACACACACAGAGAAAGAAGGATTTGCATCATAATCCACTTCTTGCTTAAAACAATAAAAAGTGAAGCTTTCAAATGTATTAAATGATACTTTTGTCATTGAAAATTTTACAGACCTAGCTTCCTTTGATAAATAAGATAATTTGAAAACCGTCAGTTCCATGAAAAATAACAAAAGCTTCTAAAAAGTCACAGTTCATCATTGTTACTTAAAACGTGTATTATACCTTTTGTGACATCAGAACAAAGGGTAGGAACACTTAAAATAGTCTGATTGCTATGCAATTATTACCTTCTTACATATGAATGACAATCAAAACTTAAAAATCTGAGATAGTTGCCTGTCATGTTACTTTTTATCTTTCATTTTCTTCTGTGTTGGGAAAAAAACACCCCAGAACTCTTTGCCTGCTGCTACAAATGAATCTGTGATGGAAGATGAGAAGCAAAGCAATTCTCTGGCAGTCTGATTTCACAAAGTTTTAACTGTACATGATGGAAAATGTCACGAGCTGCTTGTTGAGAAAAACCAAGAGTTCTCTGTGGATAACACTTAGTAACTTCAAGATTCAAGGAACTTCAAGGAACTTCAGTATACCTGAAGGAGCGTCTTCACTCCCATCGTTCTGCCTGGATACTGAGGTCCAGTGTCAAGGGCCTTCTGGTGGTTACCTCACTGCAAGAAGTGAAGCTACAGGGAACCAGGCAGAGGGCCTTCTTAGTAGTGGCGCCTGCCCTGTGGAATGTCCTCCCATCAGATGTCAAAGAGATAAACAACTACCTGACATTCAGAAGACATCTGAAGGCAGCCCTGTTCAGGGAAGTTTTTAATGTGTGACATCTTAGTGTATTTCTGATCTTTGTGGAAGCCGCCCAGAGTGGCTGGGGAAACCCAGCCAGATGGTCGGGGTACAAATAATAAATTGTTGTTGTTGTTGTTATTATTATTATTCTGCATTTGACCAGCAGGTGACCACTGTAGCACTGCTGCTGCATTTGTTCATCCCCAAAACAAATACCAGGTATGTGAAATATAGCATAGACCCAGCTACCTTACTTCAGCTGTCCCAGTTAGCTAGAGTATGTCCCTGGTTGTCCCTTCTTTTGCCTTGGGGTGAAATTTATTAGTGTCAGTTTCTAGAATTGCCTTTAGGGCTCAACTCTCTTCCCAAGCTCTCTTAATGTTAAATGCTTCAGAAGAGTGAAGAGGTGGGTGCATTTTCTCTAAGGTGCACATCATTAATAAATGTCTGTGCATGAACACTAGCGCACAACACAGAGGACATTTCAGATGCCAGTGTGGCCTCATCTTGAACGGTTGGTAACAGATTGTAGGACATGGGTGTTTTTCCAATGCATCATAAACTGAAATAACATCTTTTTGGCTGTATTTTTTTTTAAAAGAGGGAGCAGACTAGTTATAGATTAAATGAAGACAGTAGACAACAGACCAGTCTTCAGCAATGTCCAATGAGAGGCAGCACTTGGCCAGATAACCTTGGTATGAGAATCGAGGTGTGTAGGCCATATGAGAAAAGACTTGTATTAGCAAACACCAATCTTTCAGTGCTCTGAAACACCAATCTGCCAGAGCCTTGCTTCCTTCTGAAAGCCCAGCTTAAGCTTGAGCCATGAGGGCTGGGGGGAAGGCATCAAATGGCCTCACACAGGGCAGCATATTACCAAGCATATTGCCCTGATCACAGCAATATTCACAATGCTTCTCACAGCATGTTGTAAGCAGGACTGTGATTGACCAATGTCCCCCTTATACCCCTGCAGAGTGTCTCCCATCTGGGGTTTTCTTTAGTAGGGGCTGCAAGTACACACAGAGCCCACAGGGAATCTATTCACATATAGCTCACTTCATATCATATGGTTTTTACCATTCCACCACAAACCACAGTGGCATAAAGAGATCCACATTAAGAGTGGCTATATGTGATGAACGTCTTGCCACATGGACCAGTTTCCATTTCTCATGGCTTCAAAAGTAGTACCTTTGTACATCTAACCTGTGTCTTAAGCCATTATTGGCCAATACTGAAGCCAAGAGTGAAATGTACCATAACAGCAACTTACTAAGCAGGTAACTGACTTAGAAATGAATTTTGCTATGTAGCACCAATGTAAAGGTTGACTTTGCATGATGACAGAAATGGTGACACAAGAAGCCTGGGCCATCCACTCTTACTCCATCGCCTTCGGTTTGGGCAAACATAATCTTTCACACTCATTCCATCACCACCATTATTATATTTTCTTTCATTTATTCATTCTCATAGACTACAAAATCAGCCTAAAAGCACCAGTTCTAAGCCAGTTTTTTTTTTAATTAAGAAAATTGCAACAGAACTAATTGGATGATGTAACAAAGAAGAAAATTGATATGGAGCCTATAGAAAAAATAAAATAAAATTGTGATCTATTCATTGTAATAAAACACTAGAGGAAATCCTATCACTAAGCTAATTTAAAACTATTCTGGGAAAAGAATAATTGAATGTTCTCTGGGGACAAATCATGCATTGTAGTGGTGCCCCATTGTTTCTTCAGGCCTTTTCTCATTTATTAACCTCTAAATTAACCTCATCATGAGCATTAAGAAAACACTACCACAAATCTCAATGGACCCTGATCTCCCTGTCTCTATGAGAGCCGCCAGTCATGTTAAATTATTTTTGGAGGTATTTTGTATCAAGTAATCTATATATTGAATTTGCAGCTTGTTACAAAACAAGAAACTGTGGCAGATTTAAAGCCTAAACTATGCTGAAGGATTCATGAATATGCGGATTAAATTATCTTTTCCCCCACAGCTTTTCTCTCTACTTCCGTCCACCCACATCTGTACACTACAATGTTTGTTGCTCAAGAGGTTGCCCAGAAACAAGATTTAGGAGCACTTTCTCCCTTGAGAAATGTAATTAATTACTATTGTTTTCCCTCAAGGATTTCACTTTCAGATCATTTATTTTCTAGTGTCACTGATGAGCTGACTGGGAAAATGAAACACTTGAGTTTAATTACCAGTTAAAATTGCAGCTTTGTGAGCAGGTACTTCATCTTCTACTCTTTCTATAATTGTCTCTTCTTATGATATAATATGCAGTTGTATCTACTACATTTCACAATGTTAACAATGGCTTACTATCACTTTCCCGATTAAATGAATATATAATGATTATGGAATGAATTAAGAGTAGCCACAAGCCTTTGGTGAGCAGCAGGTTTGATTCTTTCATGTATGTTTTCCACAGTCTCAGAACTGGAGAACCATAAAAATTTTGGATTAGTGTTACAGCTTTTATGGGCATTTCTAAGACTGGATAGTCAATTTCAGATTGTCAAACAAATGAAATATGTCAGTGTTGTGTTATGTGGTACAGTGTGTCAGGGGCTTCTTTTAATGACCACGGATTATAGCAGTTTAGTGTTAGGTCTCTAGTTGAAGACCTGACCCTTAGAAGTCTGGCTCTTTCTCTGTACCATAAAACCTATTTTAAAGTTTGTGTTAGTAGTTATAAAAGAACAGGAAGTCATTATTAGATTCAAATATGAAAAGAGAAATGGATGTTCCCTGAGTTGGTGAGGATCATTTGACGACCAAAAAAAAAAAAAAAAACAACTGAGCCTTTCACGTCTTTGGCCCAGTTTCATTGAACACTCTGCCAATAAAGATTCAGTGGGCACCTTCTGTGCCAACTTTTAAATGCTGAAAACTTCCTTATTCCTCCAAGCCTGTGCAAGAACTTAAGAGTTTATCCTTCCACAATGTTTTTTGTAAAAATTGTTTTAATTTTTTTTACACTTTTATTGTATGGTTTTTATCTTTTTTATGTTATAAATCACTTTAATATATTTTTTATGATTTAGTGGTATATAAATATTTTAAGATTGATAGAAAGAAATGTTTTACTTGGGAAAAGTGTTGCGTATTTCTTTTCTTTTAAAAATATGCCTGTCCAATCTCCATCTGTGGTGATGTTAGACAGTGTTTTGCAGTACTTGAGCCAGCATGAGGAAATAACTGTTTAATGCAAATAACAGGTGATTGCTTAGCATAAGCCAGTTCACCTGAACATGAACTGAAATGCAGACAACCTATCTTGAGCTATTACCATCAACGTTGTTTGCTGCTTATTCCTTCCCTAACAAGGGTTCCGTAGCATACTGACAGACAAGAAAAAGGCAAAGTACTTTTTAATTATATGATGAAAGTGGTAATATTTTTTATCTGTGTTCAGATAGGTAGAGTGGTTGCTTGAGGCCTAAATCTGATGATCAACACAAAGTAGGAGAACAGGACCCAAGTTTCTACCTACCAGCCAACATGGTCAACACTAGCAGATAGCAATTTCAGGTACTTGCAAAGGTCCAGAGGCGCATGAGAAGGTCAATGAGCACAGAGGTCTCAACCAAGTGGCAAAATTGCCTGTTCAAAAAATGCCTGGGTAGGCTTGCATAAACATTTAAAATAGCTGGTGCAAAAAAGCAATACAGCCAATGTGTTTTGGCACTTGAGGTGATCGTCTCACTCCCACACAGCAGCAAAGCTGGGTGGCAGAATCTCTCCCCTTTCGCTGTCTCGGCAGGAGGGGAGGTGTTCTATAGAACTTTGCTACCCGTCCCTCTCTGCCCCTAGAGGCTGGGGAGAGCAGTGGGAAAACTGGGCAGTGGAATGGGGGTGCCATTGCCTGTGGGTTGCAGCAGCCTCATCCTGCCTCAGGGCCAGGCCGGCTCTGAATACTCTCGACGGCTCCGTTGTCTCTCGAGACAGACGGATGCCAACAGCAACAAATGTATCATGAGTTCAGTAAGGCTTTTGACAAAGTCCCCCATGATATTCTTGTGAAGAAGTTGTTGAAATGTGGGCTAGGTGAGGTAACTATTAGGTGGATTTGTAGCTGGTTGACTGACTGAACCTAAAGAGTGCTCACTAACGGTTCCTCGTCATCCTGGGAAAAAGTGACAAGTGGAGTATCACAGGATTCTTTCCTGGGCTTTGGTCATGTAATTTATACATCTGCACTAACTGTCATGCAAGTCATACATTTGCACTTATATAATAGAACTATATTAATTAACTCTCTGTGGAATTTCAGTGACTTAAGGATCTGAAGCTTCTTGTGGCGATCAGGTCCTTCTAATGAGATCTCTCAATATTTTTGTCCATTCTGCAGACTTAGATGTCACTTCATTCCCTTCCTTTAAGCATTTAAGGAAAAGGTGGACCACCCTTATGAGATTTCTAAAAGATAAAACAGGATGAACTTGGGAAATGCATGGATGAAGTAGACAAATGAAAAACTATTAAGGCAACGATAAACGTGTGCAAAATCAAAGAGTGGAAGTGAAAGCAAAGAGAAATGAGGATAGGATGAACTAAAGAAATCACAGAAAGAAAGGAGAAGAGCTATATATGGTGCAATATTATTTATCTCTGTGGTCCAAAGTAAACAGCTTTAAAATGATATGAATAAGACAGGTTGTCAATAAAGGGATTCCAAAGGATGGTGACCAGATGGTAGCAGAGAGAAAGGAGCAGAACTCTAGCACTGACATTTTAGACAGATTAGAGGAGAGAAAAGTGACAGGCGGTGAGGCCAAATGAATTATAGCAACAAAAGCCCAGAGAAGCATTACAAAGAAAAACAAGCATCTCAAGCACACCTTCTGGAGAACAGTAGCAAAACTACTGGATCATGAGAGTTAATCTGTGGAGGTCTTATGTGATGAGGATCCTATCCTGTCCTTCGGACAAAAAATGGAACTTGGTCACCTTATGGTGATCTATGGTTCTTATGTGCAGTCTATTACATATGGCCTAAGAATGGTATGCATAAACCCTATGCTCTTTACTTTAAATACTAGCCCTATCATCTACAGACCTGGACTATTTGTGGGTAAATGGTTTTATGATAAAATCTAGAGCTGGGAGAAATTGATAAATATATCAAATGATGTATATTACCTCATAGTTTTTTTGCTTTAAACAGCTGCATTTTCTGACATCAAATCAACTCCTCTTGGTGCATGTATGAGGTGGTGATTTTCTTTACTTTCCCCCCTTTCTTTGCTTCCTTCCTATCACATGTTTCACACCTTTCCAACCCTAGCTGTTTAGGAAAAGCAACAGAGAAGTCACAACTCCTTTTATAGACTATGTCATTATTCAACTTAATAACCACAGTAATGAGTGGCATGGTAGTGCAGTGATGCTCACCAAAGCTCCCAACAGCTGAATTGCTGCTGCTTACTCAGAAGGAAGGGGCGGGGCATTGGAAAGGTTGCTACAGTGTTCCTGCAGTGCTTTCATACCACACTGACCTCCCCACAATGCCACCTTTCTCTCTTTCCTTCCCAGTAAGCTACAGTGTCAGGATGTGAGGTGAGCACTGCCGCGCCACCACGCTGCCCACTACGGAGTGATTAATAAAGGTCGAATAAGGAAGCCAGGACGAGAGTTGCGGCTTATCTGAGGAAATTACTAGCACTTCAAAAAGCCCTTATTTACTGACCAAGAGAGTGGAACTGATTGTTGAACTGACCTGGTTCACATGACAGTTTAAATGTGAGCCGCTTTGAGCTCAACGTTATTGTTGGAAAAGTGGAGTGCGCATATTAAAGTAAGTAAACCCATGCCTTTGCAAGACTGTGCAAATGTGTGAGCTCCCAGAGAGGAGTTCACAATCACTTTGCTCCTTCTGGGTCCTTTTTACTGCTGTGCCACACAGAGTTAAGCCAAGGTTTGACTTAGTGTGTCATCCGAAACAGGATATGTGCTTATGCTTTCTCTACATTAACCATGAAGTGTAGCCAAGGTTTGTTCTTGCAAGTTCCCCCTTTGCCCTACCTGTGACCTTCTCTCATCCACCCTTTCCACGTTCTACCATGGACTCAGCTACATTCGTAAAGATAAAGCACTTTATGTGTGTTATAACACTGTGGCACCAGATAATGCTATGGAGCCCTGTCTTTTGCCACTGGGATTTCTCTGTATGAAGTTTACAATGCATTTAACTGAATCACTTTTTTGATGTGTCTAGATCCAGCCCATGTTTGGGTCTTTTGATCTTTCAAAAGGAGCTACCCTTCCTCCCTTACTGATACCCTATGCCTAGAATTGATACTCAGAATGCTTCCACATGACTACCAACATGCCTTGAAATCCCTCCTCTAAACCCATCTTTTCAATAAAGCCATTGGAATAACCTGCTAATTCCAGTGCCTTACTCTCAATAAGCCTTAGTACAACATATAGCAAACCTACTTAAATATTTGTTTCCTGGTTACTCCATTCCCCTACCCATTCCCTTATTCTTTCCCGTGTCTATTTTTGCAGTCTAAGTCCCTTGGGTGGGGGACCTGTTCTCTATTTCTTTGTAATGTGACTTGTACATGGGTGGCACTTAGTAAACCGCTAGGTACATAGCTAGCGGGCTAGCTAAATAAATGAAAATGTTGACTGCTGAATCTTGAACAAAGAGAAGATAACAGATTACAGGGTCTGCCAGGCCAGCAGCATATCTTTAGGTTGAGAACAGTCAAATAAGACAAAGGAATGGCTGTGGGGTAGAGTCAGAATGACTTCACTAGAGCTAAGCAGAGCTACAAATATTAACAAATAGCCTATTTTCTCTACAGATATTTTGTGTCTGGATATCACTGTCACATATTATTGACTGGTATGTTAAATCATTCTGCTAGGAAATGCTGCTGTATGTTTATCCCCCGATACAGTCTCTGTCTGAGGTGACAACACTTGAAATAGAGACAATTGGTTTTGGTGACTTTTGTTGGTCAAAAGTGCAATTATAGTGAAATCTGCTGAATGATGTCACTCTGCTGAGCTTGTATAATTTTCTCTAACACATTTCCTCACTTTCCAAATGCTAAACTACTGAGACACAGCAAACCTGCAATCACTAAGTCTGAATCACAAACATGACTGAGAAAGAACTGAATATACTGGAAAATAAAACCTTTGTATCTGGCTATGTAACATTTTAACAGAAGTGAAGAGCTAGTGTAATTCATAGGTTGGTGATATGCGGTTTGTGGAATCTAGCCAGACTCTGGACTGTGTCAGCTTTCTAGTCCTCATGCTTAAAAGCATTATTTTTATAATGACAGGTTTGTTATTTGATGTATTTTTGGAGACATCATGTCTGCTACCCCTCGTCCAGGGTCAGTGGTGTCCTGAGGAGGCTCCTGAGGGGACAGATAGAGGGTTCCTGAGGGCCACATTTGTCCCCTGGGCCTGAGGTTTACCACCTCTGTACTGGAACATTGCCTTGTGCAAATGTATCCTTTGGTGCTAGAGGTTGTGGAGTGGACAACTTGTATGTGTCTGTACAACTCATAAAATATAGGCAAAAAAGTTTGTTTTGCAGCATTTCCACTAGTGCAAATTCTTTTGAATGGCTTCACCAGCAGACCTGTTGAGTTGGATTCTTCTGTTATACAACACTGGGAAATAAACTTCTGCTAGAACAAGGACCCTTGTGCGAGTGGATGGACAGTGTCGGATACAAACCACATGGTTTTTCCTGACCACTGGAAAAAAGGAAACTCATAAAATGGCAGTTTCTGTCTCATCCAAACTCTTGTCAGCTTTCAAGGTTAAAGCCATATTTGTGTTTTCAGTTTTTCCTTCTCATAATTGGTAAGGTTATATCTATGAATATTATAGTATCTAATCTGAAAAATTTCAAATAGGTTAAAAGGCAATCCATCATCTCCTTTAAAATGTGATATTAACAGCTTTATAGTTAAATTAGGCTTTGAAAAATGGGTAAAGGTTGTCTATGAAAAAGCTCTTTTTTATGACAAAGATAATTGAACCCATGGAGAGGAAAGTATAACCTGGAAACGATTTAGAAAATTCATCACGAAAGTGTGTCATTATATTAATTTAGAGAGAAAATCACTTTTTTATTTACCCATCTCTAATGAATTCATCTCACTGGGTTCAGAGAAGGGAAGGGAATGACAAAATTTTAATAATGAACATGTCAAACATTGGAATGTAACCTTGTCATACTCCACATAAGACTGAGTAGTTCCATTTTTTTTTTAATGCCCTTAACAATCAGTGAAGGGTTTCTTCATATGTATATATATAATAAACATTTTTTTATTTGAAAGATAACATAAAATGACTTGGGAAAAGTTATATCCAATAAAACATTAGGGATGCTCTCACTTCTTGCTCTATTATTCAACAAGAAGGCACATGACTGTGAAAGTTCAATTCTAGAGTGAATGTGAAATAAATCAATCTTGAAAAGTAACTATTTATCATCATGAGATGATTATAAAGTATAGAACAGAAGTTTGAAGATGGCTGTGTCAAGGACTATTATTTTTTCAGCTCTGAAATTTGGCCAAAGTCAGAGTATGGAGACAAAAAAGTTTGAGGCTGATTTATGGTCAGCCATATATTTCAGTGCTAAAGTCAATGAGATGATCATAACAGAAATAATAAATTAGGACATCTGAAGGATTATTACCCGTTTGTGCTGCATTTTAATGCATATTTTAAAATTACAAGTAGTAGTCTATACCCAAAGCTACCAAGGATATTAATTAATATACATGTTACATTCCTGCATTGCACAGGTTGGGCCAAAGGACTCTTGGGGTGTCTTTCAACCCTACAGCTCTGTGGCTCTCTGTTTTTGCTTTTGTAAAGATACAAATAGCAACTGACAGTAACTAATTCATTTGCATAGGTAAAAGCTGCACAGATTACTAATCATTATTACTTTTCAGAGTTCTTTTTCAAACTGAAATAGAAGTCTTAAGACAGGTCTATTTCCTGATGACTCAGCCTGCTATTATTCAATGCTTCACATGCTCTCTGTTTACGCCACCATACAGGCTACCATATATACTGTTCTTCTTTGTCCTAAATTTGCTTCAATCTCATCCTAATGTCCTGTCCCAGCTAAAAGCTGTCCAGTCTCAACATCCCCTTCCCTGGCAGTTCCCACCATAACATCTCCCTATCCAGAATCGTGGTTTTCTGAAAGATCTAGTATATACTAAAGTGCTTGTCCACTATACATGGAACCCTTGGAGATGCTCTCATCAAGGGCAGTGATAATGAAGAAGAAGAAGAAGAAGAAGAAGAAGAAGAAGAAGAAGAAGAAGAAGAAGAAGAAGAGTTTGGATTTGATATCCCGCCTTTCACTCCCTTTAAGGAGTCTCAAAGCGGCTAACATTCTCCTTTCACTTCCTCCCCCACAACAAACACTCTGTGAGGTGAGTGGGGCTGAGAGACTTCAAAGAAGTGTGACTGGCCCAGGGTCACCCAGCAGCTGCATGTGGAGGAAGCGGAGACGCGAACCCGGTTCCCCAGATTAGGAGTCTACCGCTCTTAACCACTACACCACACAATGATAACCAGTGAGATGGCATCTCACTTAATAACCAGTGAGATGGCATCTTCTGCCTCTGCCTTCAGCAGGATAATCTGAAAAGAGTTGAATCCAAGGCTGCACGCACACCATACATCTAAATCACATTTAACATGCATAACTTCCCCCCAAGAACCTTGGGAACTGAAGTCTATCCCTCACAGAAACACAATTTTCAGCGCCCTTAACAAATCATGTTTCCCAGGATACTTTTGGGGGAAGTAATGTGTTTTCAATGTACGGTATACATGCAGCCTAAGATTAAATTAGTCACAGCTTGGTCTCACTGAAATCAGCGGGAAATGTTTTATCATAAATGACTTAACTCCAACTGATTTCAATGAGAAAGAAATGTAAATAACTTAGTACAGATCCAACTCAAAATATTTTTTTGGCCCATCTGCTCCTGCAACTCCAGTTCTGTTGGTCTCCATGTGGCCTTAACAGTGACAGTATGATAATCTCTTAAGACAATATGTGATATATTGTCAATATTTCATCACCTTATAACACAAAGGTCTCAAGCCAATTTACAACAATGCAAAGAAGCAAAATATTAAAGTTGCATGCGGTTAAAAAAAAGGAACAATCATATTCTCATTCTCAAACACATCCGTACCATTACCATTAGAACAAAAGCCAGCAAAAACCACCCAGGAACAGAATAGAAATTTAACAATCAAATGCTTGGGAACAGAGGAGAGTCTTGTCTGGTGCTGAAAATAGCATGTTGTAAAAAGCTGTGAGTTAGTGTCTTTCCAATCTCATTACTGCATTAGCTACTCCCTAGAATACAGCCTTTAAAAGTAGCATCACATTTAGTTCCAGTGACGGGAGGTTTTCATGGTTTACTTTTTGCTATTTGCCTATTCCCCAGTACCTTCAAATTTGAAAATGATCATATGAGACAAGACATTCTGTTATCATGTACTAAGTCTAATATCAATGATTGCTAAATATGAAGCTGCAAAATTGCTGTTTTTTAAACCATGTATTATTGTGATATCACACAGCTGAAATCACAGTTCATTTTCTCCTGCCTCCCCAAACTACCTCAGTATTATTTGTAAACCAAACACTTTGTCCAGCATAGGTCAACTATGGAGTCTAGTTGACTAGATACAGGAAAAATAAATGCTATTTGATGATTTTGCAGTTGAAGTTGGACTTCATATCTAATACAGATGCTAACACCGGAAGTGCATGCATTGGTTAGAGTCAGGATAGGGGCCGAACACTCTTGCTGTCTCAGAGGCAACAGCAATTTTAATGCTCTTAGATAGACACTGAAATTCAGAAGATGTGAAGAGTGCTATGTCTAGCTAAATAAAAGCATTAAGGCATATTTGTGTATATTGTGCACGTTTGCACAATCCTACAAAATTCTATACCTTAGCCAGGGTGTCCTAGGGCCATGAAATAGATCAGATATCCTTCTCTGACACTGGTCTTCTGTCTCTGCTGTTGGGGAAGCAGATTTGAAATAAGATCCCCCCCCCATCACAGAAACATCTAAGGCATTACCCCAGCTGACCCCCTGAGTTACAATGTTGGCTTTTTCTGTAAATTGGTTTGAACATGGTTGCTATTCCACCATCAATCCCGCCCAGACACATTAATTGCTACCAGATCTACGAATAACAAGATGAGTCATATAAATTGGCTTTAACTGGGGCCACATTATATCAGTAACATCTGCAAGAGAAATGAGAAGTGTGGAAAGCTAACCTCAGACCTCTACTTTGGGTAAGCCCAACCCTGTCCATGCCAAGTGGCATGGCAAAACATAGTCCCGAAACCTTCAGTGTGTAGGGATGCCTTTGTGTTCCCACCCCCTCCCAGAGCCCCACAACTCTGAGCAGATGTGGTAGGCTACCCTCAAAAACATTTCACAAAGGTCCCACATCCCTGAGTAGCTGGCCTCCAGAAACATCCTTCACCTTCCAAAGTGCCAAAGTCGCATTATCCTTTGCCACACTTGCCTGCTGAACAATGCTACTCATCCCCAAACTCTTACTACCACCCTCCCCCGCAAGCCTTCAGTACAGAGTAGCTGGAAAAACTGGCCAACTGGGCCAACGTGTGACCAGGCAAAAATTTCCTATTAAGACTTGAAGCAACTGGAAATCTTGCACTGGAACCTAGGAGTGGGCTGGGCAGTTGAAAAGAAGAAGAAGAAGAAGAAGAAGAAGAAGAAGAAGAAGAAGAAGAAGAAGAAGAAGACGACACAAACACACACACACACAAACCTCCAAATAGCTCAGAGATTTATAATCCTTGTGAACATGCTACTGACATGCTACATTAGATTAGATTAGATTAGATAAATTTATTGTCATTGTCCGTATATACACAGTATACACAACAACGAAAATCAAACACCCAAGACCGGATTCACATACACATTTGCACGTATCTCCAACACTCTCACCCTATTCAGACATAATCTATTAAAACATACATAATCCAGAATATAACACAACCTATTAGAAACATAGCATAACCTAAAACCTATCTCATTCCTTACTACTCACTGCTTGCTATTTCTTACAACTGGCCCTAAGATCATTGTTTAGTGCAATCAGAGCTCTTGGATAGAAACTATTCAGAAGGCGTGTGGTTCGTGTTTTCATTGTCCTATATCTTCTGCCCGAAGGCAACAGTTCAAAGAGGTTGTGAGCAGGATGGGTGGGATCTCTCAGGATATTGTGTGACTTCTTCAAGCTGCGAGACGTGAAGATCTCATCCAGGGTTGGTAGTTGGAGCCCAATAACATTCTGAGCAATTTTAATTATTCTCTGTAAGGCTTTTTTATCCATTCCAGAGCTGCTCCCATACCACGATAATATACTATAGGTTAAGACACTCTCAATGGTACTATGATAATAGGACAGAAGTAGGTGCTGAGATAGATTCAATCCTCTGAGCATTCTCAGGAAATACAACCTCCCCTGCACCTTCCTCACAACCATATTAATATTTGCAGTCCATGAGAGGTCCTCAGAGATGTAAGTGCCCAGGTATTTAAAACTACCAACCCTCTCCACCTCCTCGCCATTTATGTGCAATGGTAAAAATACACTTTTCTTTCGCCTAAAATCAATTATGAGTTCTTTGGTTTTTTTGGTGTTAAGCATAAGATTATTTTCTTTACACCATGCGTGTACCTATCCTGGTGTTGCATGCATCTCCTCCCTGCCCCTCCCCCAGTTGTCACAAATTGTGCTCTTGGGCCAGAATAGATAAATATTTAAATGTTAGTTAGGCTCATGGGATACACATCTCATTTTCCAGGAAGTCTGAGAAGATCGACATTCAAACTATACTGCAGGCTTCCTATGTGATATAAATGCAGGGCTGGCAATATAAACTAGCAGATTATGCTCTCCCAGCACTCTCAACTAATTAGTGTGTTTTTTTAACACCAGCATGGCCATTTCAAGATAAAGTTTCAAATATTTGTTAAGAAGGCTTTATGAATGCCTTTTTTAAATATAAGAACCATTGATGCATATTAGAAGCATTTGGGTTGAGGCTAAAGATGTGATAGGGATTGAGGTGGTTTACCTTTATATATCAATACTTAATGGTTAAAACTCATTCCAAACTGAATATCAGTGCTTTGTAACATTTTAAAAAGCTGATAATTCTTAGCAGGATTTAGTCTGAGCAACCTCATACTGACATACTGTCATTTCTAAATGTCAAGGATTTTATGCCCACTTCATGAAAACAGATCTCATCCTCGGGGATAGTATTTGTACAGCATATCTTTAAAAGCCTTCTAAAATTCAGTTCAATAACCTAGAGTGACCTTTGTTCTTCTACGCAGTCCTTGAAACACAGTGAACTTACAAAGAGTTGCTGTATTCTTTCTCTTTTTGCCAGTCTGAAAATTGGTTCCCGCACAATTTTACACACATGGAGACAGCATTCAGTGTATGAGGTAAGCTATGGATAATCCCTTATGTGTGGAAAAGGCACAAAGCATGGGATAAATCAGCCTCCTATAACCAGCATGCTCAACTCTAAATAATGGATAAAGATCGTAAACTGTCTTGCCAGGCTTAGCTATGTCACCCTCACCTTGGGAGAAGGCCTCCCAAACTCTTTCTTCTCGTCTTCCACCATGTGAACCCTACCAGCAAGGAGTTCTAAGCCGGATGCTCCAAGCTTAGACTGTGTGGTTTAAGCAAGCCATCTTTGTGTTTCTGTACAAATAATTCAGAAACTCTTACCATTTTGGAACCTAAGTTATACTGCCTGCCTTTTCTTGCTGCTGTATGGAAAAGCACATGAATATGACCTTTGACAAGTTTGTAAGTAAACTATTTTTAACTTACCAAACATATAGTCTCTTTCTCTGCTAAGGAAAGTAGAGAACTTTGGAAGCAACTTAGAAAGGATATTTTAAAGGTCTAATGGACTATATTTCCAGGCTTTACTTTGCAGCATGTTTTGTGATTTTAAATCTCTGTTAGGGTTTTCTCACCAAAGAGTACTTGCCACAAACCTGGCATTCAGGGAATTCCCTTTTATATCCATACCATCTGTTTCTCCCTTTAACCAAATACAAATTTAAAACTAAGACCAGGGTCTGCATGTCTATAACTGCACCAACCTGGAAAGTATGACTCCGTACATCCAGAAAATATGATATTGAAAGATGAAAATCATTACTTCATATGAATAGCTTGCCCATATGGATTACTCCCTGAAAGGTTGCACCTCAAGCAACTACCACACCACTGTGGCATGTCTTGAAAAGATACATTTGAATGGGTATTGACATTGATTTGCACTCTTTTAACATATTCTTGTGACACTTTGGGGCATAGGACATAAGAGCTGACAATAGGAAAGGAATCACTATATATATTCCTTCCTTCAGAGCTGGGAAAGAGTCATGGCCCAACCCAACTGCCTTTTGGTCTTATACCTAAATCAGCTAGGAGTGCAAATAGGCTTTTCTCCATGCCCACTTGTAATGTCTAGTTTGGTACTGAGCCAACGAGGTTTCACCTCTCCCCTTGTTGTGTCACTGTGCCCAGAAGCACAGGCTCTAGCCAAAGAGGACTCTGCTGCTGCTTATATAGAGATTCATTTTATTTTCTGATGTAAGGTGATGCTGTCACTCAAATGCCTGCTTAAACACAAACACATTGTCCTTCTGAATATCAAATTGGTACTGGGTTAGATGTGTGCATATGTGTGCAATGACGTACACATATTGTAACTTAAAATAATCAGGTATGAGTGCCAAATTTCAGGTTAAATAATGGGGGGGGGAGGCGTAAACAGTGCAAGAATAATGGGAGTCTAGGGGGTTGCTGCAATTTCATTGAACAAGCAATGCCACAGAAAGTTAAATCTATTCTTAATTATTTTGTTTTTTTAATTAAGAAGTAAATAACCTTATTAAAAAGAATACTTTCTCTTCTTGTCATGTTAGTTTGCTCTGTAAGAGACAATTAGTGCAGTCTAAGGGTGAATTATAGAGCTCATTTCATCAGTGAGGAGACAAGCTTTCTTTTATGTGCAATATTTGGCATTCTTTGTCAGCAAATAAATTTGTGCTTTTTTTACAGTTTAGTGTATCTTTGTTAGAGAGCAGCTTTCTGCATTTAATTAGGAGAGAGTATAACTGATGCCATGATAAAATCTGATAAAAGCAGTTTATATTGTGAAGTAAACTCTCATAGATGCACTGCTGGCTCTATGGATTTATTTTGACTGGATGGATGGATGAATGAATGGATGGATAGATAGATAGTATATGTGTGTCCACATGAAAATAGTGTGATTAAATAAGTAAATATGGAGGTAAGTGAGTAAGTAAGTTAGTGTGATTAGAATCACAGTCTAAGGCAATGGGCCAGAGCACCATAGCTTTTATTTTATTCCACATGTTTTGAAGAAGCAGACAGTTTGCATTATAATAGACGTATGTTTTGATTACCTTTAAAGAAGCATGGGCAAAACAATTGCTTTAGCTGCTTTAACTGTTTTTAATGTGTGTGCTGCTTGTTTTTGGTGTTGTTGGTTTTTATTGTGGGAGGTGAGATGTGTCTGGGAAGAGAGGAGCTGGGAGAGCATGTGGGGGCCCAATCATAGTGCTACAGAGTAGGGGGAGGTATGGTGTGGGAGATGGGGCAGGCCGTGAAAGGAGCACACAGAGCAGGCAATTGGTGACTGTCATGTGCCGGCATATTAGTCCTGTCCAGTTCAGCATTCTAAATCCCTCATGCAATGAGGAAGAGCCGGGATGTGCATGCTAGCTCTGCCCTTGTCTCCATCCCCATTGGCCTCTATGGGTTCTGAAGCTCTATTTGTGTGGGCGGCCTGCAGGGGTCAGCAACCTTTTTCAGCCATGAGCCAGTCCACCGTCCCTCAGAACATGTGGTGGGCCGGACTATTTTTTTTAAGGGGGGGGGGTGAACGAATTCCTATGCCCCACAAATAACCCAGAGATGCATTTTAAATAAAAGCACACATTCTACTCATGTAAAAACACACTGATTCCCGGACCAGTGGCGTAGCGTGGGCTGTCAGCACCCGGGGCAAGGCAAGTAATTTGCGCCCCCTAACCCGTGGATTTGCGCCCCCTAACCCGTGGATTTGCCCTAACCCCAGATGTTGCGCCCGGTGCGGCTGGCCCCCCCTGCACCCCCCACGCTATGCCACTGTCCCGGACCGTCCACAGGCCGGATTGAGAAGGCGACTGGGCTGGATCTGGCCCCTGGGCCGTAGTTTGCCTACCCCTGATTTAGAACTTGATGAAATCAGGGTTCTAAAACACATAGGGAGCCAGCATGAGTAGAGAAGGGCCCCAGCTGCAGCTGATAGTATCTCTAGCTTTTAGAGGCTGACAGTAATGAAGGTGTAGCTAGAATATGTACCGATGGATGCACTCAGTTAGAAATATATGTAAGGAGAGTGATTAAAGTATTAGCAATGAACTATAGCAGTTTAAACACTGGATTTTCTTGTACATTTTAGCCTTCACTGCAATCAAGTACATTCATTGGCACACAAACTGGACACAGAAGAAAATTTGATTCCCTGCTTGCATGGAGCTCCATAGGTACATTAGGAAAGCCTGATCAGAGCCAGTGGTTTTAGTTTTCTGATAAATTTCAAAAACGGGTTGGGGAAGGTTTTATATTTATTGTGTATAAAATACAAATAATGTTTGTCTTTCCATCTCTATACAGGGAATGAAAATGCAGACAGGTCCCCCCCCCCCCCCAGTTTGTTTTTCAGTTGCATCATAGGATATACTGATTGATTTGGTGATTTGAATTCTTATGAAACCTATTCTTTTTCATAGCATTTCTATTTAAGAGTTCAAAATCATACTGAAAGTGCCACTATTTAGTGACCTTTTACTCTGTTTCTTATGTATTGATTTTCTTCATCTGACATATGGCGTACCTGCCTACACCTCTTGTTATTTTGTCTACAGCAATTGTATTCTGTTTGGTGGCATGAACATCTTAGTTCTTTGTGCTTCTGTAATATAGTGTTCCCGATATTTTGATGAGCATTTGATACAGCTGCGGATATCTGCAACACCGGGGCAACCTGTGGACAATTCTGAGCTGACCCTAAGCACCCTGAAGTGGGCAAAATCACTGCTTACTGTGGCCTACTTTCCCGTGACAGAGGATTTTACAGGCACATAAGAAGCAAGGGGAATAAAGGACTTCCTGCTTCAATAAGGGTAATAAACAAAACCACAGAAATAATGCTATTAACAATCAATGAAATATGTTACTTGGTTTAGAAAGTTAGTTATTTCTGTTTCCTTAGTTTCCTAGTCTCATAAATTAAAAATGTAAACTGATACTATTAGATTTTTAAAATTCATCCTCCAGACAGCATTAAGTTTCTTTCCTTAGAAGAGTGATTCCCAACTAGGGGTCCGGGGACCCCTGAGGGTCTGCAGAATGTGCCCAGGGGGTCCGTGGCACCATCCCCTGCTGGGGGACCCATGGACAAGTTAAAGTGCACAGTGAAAGCCTTCCATGGATCATCCAGCCTCTGCTGGGAAAAACTTGTGAAAGAGTTGCTGGATGGCAACTGGGATTGGGCAAGAACCTCTGACGCAGTTTCTTAGGGCTCTTGCCATTAGAGGGGGGTGGGGTGGGGGGAGAAAGAGAGGGGAGGAAAGCTTGCTCCATGGAATGGGTTCACATGCTCGTCATTTTTTTAAAACGTAAGGGATCCCTTCCCTTTTTGCACCCCTAAAGGGACAAGTTTAAAGGAGACCCCACCTCACCCTGCTGGCTGGGGCCAATGCAGCTTGTTTCAACATTGCGATTTATTGCCAAACCATTATGTTCGGCTGGCGATAAATCACAATGTTGAAAACCCGGTATTGCCCTGCCCTAATGTAGACGGGATCAATTCTGAGTGAAGGTTTTTACTGATTATAAGTTAGGTGAAAAAGCTTTGGAACATCTAGTTCCCTTTTGCTCCACATATCTTTGTGAACAAACATAAAAAAATCGGCTTGATGTTGAACCAGATTTGAGAATAAAAGTAGGAAATATTTGTCTGCTCAGAATTGTCCAGGAAGCATTTTTAACCACTTGTGGAAAAGCAGTGTGCAGGGATTTTGAACAGAGAGCTGGCAGAAAAGCCCCTTCCCCCTGCTGCTCTTTGCACTCTTGATTTCAGCCTTGGAGACTGCTGGGCTTTTCTTTGCAACAACATAATGTCAGGGGAAAGAACATCACAACTCGGTGTCACGTGTAGTTTAAGCCTGACCTTGCTACCATGTGGCGTTCTAGATACCAAAATAAGTTTTGTTTCACTTCAAGTTTTTAATATGAACTTGGCACCAAAAAGTTTCTTTAGTGCAGCTCCAAAACATAGTCGTTAAAACTATCCCATTAATGAATGAATGTCCCTCATTCTATACCTACCCCATCGTAGAGACTAACAAAGAAGAGAAAGTAGATTAAAATTAAATCTGCAAAGAAATCTCTCTTACTTGGCCATTGATTCTTCAGTCTTTCTCAGAACATTTCTAGACATCTTCCGATAATTTGGGTTTTTTTAAATTATATTGTTATAGGAAATGACAGTCCTGCAGTTCTCACTATCGATTCAATTTAGGTTACATGCACATTTTTAATGGCAGGGTAACATATATAGCAACTTACTCTTTTTAATTCTTATTTTACTTATTCTACAAACTGGGAGGCTGACGGGTGCTGAAATAACATACCTAATTTGTCGTACCGAAACCTCTCACACCTCATACTCACTACAGTTTTTTATAAAATAGTTGGCAAATGCTCCAAGCTTACACAGAAGTGCACTTGGTTAAAGTAATAACGAGACCACAAGCCTGTGTTGACTGATGCCACATTTCACTTTCCATTATAAAACATATCAAAACTGCTGAACAACCAAATCTGGATAAGAAAACTTCAACACTACCTCAGAAAGTTCAGCCTTTCCCCTCGACAGAATCTGAATGCCTTACAATTGTCAGAAAATCAAAAGAATCTATGTTCAGCATTTCTGAAAAACTGAACTGACTTCTTATGTCAAAACATGGATGCATCTGTATTGAGCAACATAAAATCAGAAGTCACTTGCAGGTGTTTGAGCTCTACTACTTACTAACTCTTGGGAGGAAGTCACACTAGTATTCCTATAACTTTCTGGAATAATTATAAAACAAAGCTATCTTCATTACTATCTTCATATAAAACAAAGCTATCTCTTTCTTTCCATTTCTGTGTTGTGTTGAACTACACTCCATTACCTAGACTCCTATAGGGTTTACTTGCCAAGAATTTCAAGTAATCTACCGAAAGGAAGAGAACTTTTTGATCATGTTTGACAGAAAGCAGGTTTTGAGGGAAGACAACAGGTAGGAGAAGATTGAGATCTTAGTCCTGAGTTTTGTACTGAACAAGAGAAAAATAAGTCTTAGCTTCTGTCATCTTGCCACTCAGATTTCTTCTTTAGCCCCAGAGAGACAATAATAAGCAGCATATAGATCAACAGGAGGGGGAAATTCCCTTCATTATTATTATTATTATTCCTATTAGCAGCAGGTACATCAACCGAATCTAGCTTCCAAAGTAGATTCAGTTGGAAAATCAACAGCAAAAAGGATTTGCCAAACTGCTGTGGCAGGGAGTCTTCTGGAATTAAATGTAGTGAAGACAGTTAAAGAACGAAGTCACATCAATCCTTGACGGCTGAAATAAGTCTTGTAACTCAAATGATTTGCATCTCAAATAATTCTATTTTCTAAGTTATATTTGGATCTTTCCCCCTCAAAACGCAAGATTAATAACATATACATTTAACCCAAGAACCCTTGGGAAATTATACTTTCTATGCTCTGAACTCACTGGTGTGTTTGTTTGCATTTTCTCCCATAGAATTAGTAAAGGATTCATGTGCTACTTGTGAACTTTAATTTGCCTTTCATTTCCTGCCCTTGTTTGAAGATGTGTAGATTGATATTTATATAGAAAGTGCAGATGGTACCGTAAGCAACTCATCAGCCCCCAGTTTACTATTACACCGAACTAAATATGAAGCTATGTGACCCCCAAAGTTATGTATTTTAAGCTTATCTCCTCAAATCTAGTATTCCAAAAGAGAAAAAAAAATCTCAAGGCCTCAGAGCAACGACACTGGTTCTGGGCAGAGTCCACACTTCGATTCCTCAAAAGGATCTTGCTTGTATAGTAGGGCTCATGTGTGAAATTTTGAACCAAACTGAAATACAGGCAAATCCCCACTTGCACACATTTGCATTGCGCACAACCACGTGCCAAAAGGGGGTATGGTGGGGGTAGAAGAAGTTGGAATGGACTTGCACACATCCCGCTGACAGGTGCAGTGACCCAGAATGGAATCTCCACGTAAGTGGGGGTACGCCTGTAATTAAATGATTTATAGAGCAGAAAATACATTGTGAAAGTGATCAGGATTTACTTTGTTTTTCATTATTTGCAGGCCAGTGAAGTATATATAATTACTACGTGCTACGTATGCCTCAATGCTAGATCTTCATGTCCATTATAGTTGTGTAAATTTTGGAGGCATAACAGGGATTCTGGTACTTAGAGCTATTGGAAGTTTTATTTGCTGAAGCCTTTTTAGACTGCTAAATCCACTCCACTTGCCAGGGGGAGAAGTTGCGGTGGACCACGTGGCCACCCACTCCCTTCCGGAGGTTCCTGGCCGTGTCATTTGCCAGCCAGCCAATCCGCTGGCTGGGGTGTGTGTGTGGCTGGGCCCCATTTAAACTGAGGCACGAGCCAGAGAGCTTCCTCTTGGCTCGCTTCCTCAATCTCCCTCCCTCCCTCTGGAGCAGGCTTCCTCACCAGCCTGAGTGACAGATATGTAGATATGTAAGGCAATGATACCAATGCTAAATACAGGTATTCCTGCTATACAAGTCAAAATCACCTGCCACTGTGTTTTGTTCATTGTTGTTAATTGTGAAATCAAAAGTAAGACATTGCATTTTGCATCTCATAAACAGTCATTTCTGTAAATAAACAGAGGCAAAAGAATGTATATTATTTACTTTCTTTCCCATTGTAATTGGAATAAGATGACATTGGCATGGATTTTATGTTCAAGTACTGGCTATTGGGTAGACAATTCATTATTAAGCACTCATTATTTAACTAAAGGAATAAACCAAAAGACAAGTTCCATATTAAGCCTATGCATTTTACTATATTTATTATAGAACAAATGTCAGAACTACTCTAGTTGTAAGTAGCATATAGCAGCAGCTTGTCTTCAGGATATTCTCGTGTGTTCCATTTCTTGCACCGAACAAATAACTCTGTGTTTTTAGCCTAATGTAAAATTGTAGAGAGCTCATCACATATAGCTCCAAAACTATACTGATCTGCTGATTTTAAGCATCAAGCTGATCTCAACTCATTTTGTAATACAGAAAAGGGAACCACAAAATGCACCTTTCATGATTTACCATTTTTTGATGCACGCTGCGGGTAGGGTGGGAAAGAACACATTCCATGTGTCAATATTTATGCTGCGATTATGGAGATGACTTCATAGCGGGCACAGTTGTGTTTTTACTTGAAAGGCTGTGCTAAATCTCAGCTGTACACATTGGGACCTAATAACATTTGGAGACCACATTAGCTATAGGAACGGCAATTTGCCATGTGCTGACTCCAAGTGATAGCAAGCTTCCCAGCAATTGATTACTTGAATGTGCCTTCACTTAAGTCACTTCCAGGACCATTTTGTAAACACTACAAGTTTTTGGTCATTAGCTACTTCATTAAAAGAAAAACAAAAGAGATAGAGAATAAATGCTGGCACCACACATTTGTATTTGCTGTTTTATCCTGAAGTGGTAACAGAAAAATCTGGCTCTCAAGCCTGTTTACTTCCCAATATTGGCCTATTTTCCAACTTTTTATTCTTTTAATTTTAATATATAATCAAGATTAGAAAATCATATTCCCACAGAGAAGAGCATAATCTAAAATTGGCACAGCTAGTGTTTGCTGGGAATGCAAGAAGAGAGAGATGCCTCATTTGCTTTTAAAATTGATACATTGAGTATAGCACATGTAGGGAAGAATTAACTAACTGTAGCAAAATGTTTTTCTCAACTGCTTCTCTCTGTTGGAAACCCCACTATCAGACTTAAAAAACAAAGATAATGAGAAAGGCCTGTAAGCTGCAAAAAGGCACTGTCTATCTTTAATCATTTCAATCCCAGTTTAATGTGGAATATTATGAAGTAGAACAATCGTCCTTTTTCCAACATCATTCTCAAATATATCCTTTTACAATTCTAATCCGTTTCTTTTTGTTTTGTTGCCAGGGATCATTTTTCAAGGCTCCATCGCCCACAGTGGAATCTGAATTACAACAAACAAAACGCTGCAACACTTTGAAGATGAAAGTGAATATAAATGTTGCCAGCAGCACAATGCAAAAAAGCAGGAAGTAAGACATGGGCTACATGCTGGTGTCTGACAATAGCACACATATGATATTCAGGATGCTGACGAGAAAGCAGTGGTAGTAATATCAGCTGAGGTCACAATTTGGACATAAAAGGATGATGCAGCAAACTTACCAGGAAGCCCCAGTAGATAATGTCTGTTGAATAAAATCCCTCCCATCAAAGATTTTAACATAATGTAGATCTTGATTAATGCTCATTTTGCTACAATAGTCTGCAGCATCTATAAGTATGTTATGAATAGGATTAGCTGCTGACCAGAACACATGTAATATGCGTGTATATACATGTGTAAAAGTTGTCATTTCAGGGAAAGTAAGTCTGCTAACAAAACCTGGCTTCCACCTATTCACACCCACCCACTCAACCTTTTTATAGCCACAGCTTTGGCCTCTGCATTCTGCTGCCGCCTCACCACTGCACTGTGTTCTGAAACTGGCATCTTCACTGCTAGATTTCAGCCCAGCATTCTGCTCTCATAGTAGCCAGCCAGCTGCAGATGAGGAGCAGGCAATTAGGACATGAGTATAATAGCTCTCTTCCCACTTCTGTTACTCATCAGCCTCTGATATTGAAGGTAATAAAGCCATTGTGGCTAGTAGCCACTGATGATGACCTTTTAATTGTGCAAAGCAATACAGTGGTACCTCTGGATGCGAACGGGGATCCGTTTTGGAGCCCCGTTCGCATCCTGAAGCAAACACAACCCATGTCTTCGCGTCACAATTCGCTGCTTCTGCGCATGTGTGTGATGTCATTTTGAGCATCTGCGCATGTGCGAGCGGCGAAACCCGGAAGTAACGCATTCCTTTACTTCCAGGTCGCCACGGAGCACAACCCAAAAATGCTCAACCTGAAGCTACTTCAACCCGAGGTATGACTGTACTTCTTTCAACATTCAGCTTCAGTGGGAGACCCTGAGTTATAGTATTATGATATGACAGAACAGGATGGAGGGAACTCAACTTTCTTCACATCATGCATAATTTTATACACCTCTGCCATATCCCCCTTATTTGCCTATTTTTAAAAAACCAAAAAAGTCGCAGATTAATTCAGTATTCTCAATTTCTAGTGTCACACAGTTATATAAAACTAGTCAGAGCAAATGATGGTTGGGGGACAAGCATTCAGTGTGTGTAAATGTGACAAGACGACATCTACGTTAGGGTGTATATCAGGATATCATCTTTCTATCAATACTCCATTATTTTTATGGCAGGTACGTTCATTTGCTAGCCACATCCACATACTGCTCTGAAAATACTTGTTTTTTTGGAGTGTGGGATATATTTAAATCTGTAAAATAAAATATAAAAATGTAAATATTCAACTACATGCAATGGATAGGAATGAAGGGTGCACTGGTTGCTTTTGGTAATGGAAATGCAATCTGTATTCCACCATTATCTACATGCTTGTGAGCAATTTCACACTTTTGCAAATAGCTGCAAAATAATCACTAAGAGTGGGTGGCATTCTCAAGATGCACACCCTATTATGGCTAAGCACAATTACACTTTTCAAACACTTAGGCATTTCACAGGAAAAAAGAAAGCAAGTAGAAACAACACCATGATTTTAATTAAAAACAAACCGACATTTCATTTTTATTCCTTCTTATTAACATTATTTATGTGCTATTTGTAAGGCTCTGTGCCTTAGATTTAGTAAAGGTATAATGTAGATTTTAAAAATATATGCAGACAAGTTAATAAAATTCGTACAAGAGAATCTTTTTAGAATGCACATGTGCAATTTCAGTCCATATGGCCTTTTCTAACATTAAAGATAACTATTGCTTCTGGAAATTGTCCCATAAATGTTAGAAAACTACCCTCTAAATTATAATGCAATTTTCTTTTTTGAATGGAATTTAAACATTTGGGTAACTATTGTTTTAATCACCAATGCATTATAGTTCATTTATTTGTTGCAATTATTTGAAGGGAGTGCCTTCGCCTAACTTTCATTTGAGGACAAATTAAATAGTATAAGCCAACCAGTGAAGAGCACATTTAGAGGTTTTATTACATAAGGTACTTTTATTGGCTCCTGAATGGTAGGGTTTGATCTGAAGAAAGAATCAGGAAGCACCAAAAACAATCCAAAAGCAATGCAAGATTGTGTAGCAGCAGCAGCAAATTGCACTCATTGGGTACAGTCTAGACGCCTATGCATGCAAAGGCTTCCTGTTCTCTCAACCATGAACAGAAATTGCCCCCACACCCCAGAGTGAGGACTAACATGTAAGAGTACTGCAGTAAATGCTTGGTTTCCCTGATTGGGCCATACCACCCCAACTCAAACCCTACACTGCCATTATACATGGGTGAGGTTCTCATTGCCACTCATCATGACAAGATGAGCTGAGGGGGACCCTGTTTCTCTACTCTGTCCCTACTGCCCAGCATTCAGCAGGGCATGAGAAGCCCAAAACACTTCTTCCCAGCAAGAAAAAGCCCTGCCAGGTGTGGGTGAGTGAGTGGGGCAACTTTTCTCCACTGGCAAGAACTGGTGAATTAACAGCTGTGAATTCAATAGCGAATTCCAATGTATGTGCATAGAAGACTTCCCTTCACAGCTAAGAATGTTTTGTCACCAGCCAAACTACACTTACAAGTATATTACAGCATTATTTTCTTCCCATATCCAACTGCACATTTTTTGACTAGTTGGGGCAGAATCTTGATGAGGATGAATATTTGAACGCACATGCCATTGAACATAACTACAGTCACTGATCTTTTGACTGACTAGGTAAAACATTTCTCGTATGGATTCCTATATAAATATAAGGCTTATCTTAACTAAGATTTGGACCATTGGAAACCCCTAGAATCTGCAATATTGGGATGAGTGACTATTGACAAGTGAATGCTTTGTTGTAGTAAATTTAACATTTTAACTAATTATTTCTGCCAAAATGACTCTGCACTGCCAGCTTTTTGGTGAAGTGGTAAAAGAGCCAAAACATCACTTTCCAAAATGCATTTGGCTGTAGAGAAGGGCAGATTTCATATCCTGGAACTGGCAACCAAGCATTCTGCTCTTCCAATCTCCCAGTCATTTAATTGATGGAGGCACTGTGAACAGCCTTAGGCAATATGAATAACACTAAAATTCTCTTATTTGCATGCCCTTCTGGGAGAAACTGAAAACAAATCCAACTTACAATTCTATGGGGAGGGGAGTTTGGCGGGGGGGAAGACGCCTCTTCTTGACCATTATATTAGCAAGGGCTAAACAGAGGCCACTAACTGCTCAAATAAAAATTGGCCCTTATACATATTAGAAATCACCAATCTGGCTTAAACAAGGCAATTCCCTTTTATGACAAGCTTGTGTTTTGTATCTACTGAGGCAGTTTCAGTCTTGCAGTTACTATATTCATAAAATTGTTATTATCTTCCAGGGAACTACAAACAAAAGACAAATTGAAAGTCCTGCTCCAGAATGGTATGAATGACCGAGCCCTATTCTCACCTTCTAAATTAAATGTGTGGAAAGAGGAATGGTTCTGCGCCTGCATGGCCACCTCAACGTCCCCTGTTCAAAGAGCAGTTTGGAAGACGAGAATAGGTGACAAAAATAGATGGCACACAAAATCCTACCTGTTTCCCTTTTATCTTCTTCTGCCTTGTTCCTCACTCTTCCTGTTTACCTTTATTTCAATTACTATTCACTGCCAGGAGGAATGACGCCACTGCTAAAGAGGCGGCAAAACAGATAGAAAAGTTTTATGAAAAACTGCTGCCGCTGTGCTGCCATCTTGAAAAAAGCACAAGAGCCCATTTACAGGCCATTTCCATCTGGCCCCACATTGTGAGCTGGAAGTTTTCCATTGGGTATCTGCATGTTTCCCTAACATAGTTCAAGTGTCTCCATTCTAATGATAGGATTATGGAGAATACCATTTGGAAGCTGTTATGCTTCGCGGAGCTTCATAATCTTTAATCCTTTTAATGCTGTCTTTTGCTGCATCACTGATGCCCATGCAGACAAACAGCCTGGGGTAGTTAGTGGGTTAAATAAAAACTGGCAGCCTTTATTTGACGTCTCTGTTGAAGTTCCCACAGCTCCTCTGGATGCTGAATCAGGTCAGTAAATAGGCCACTCAGTTGTTCTCAGAAATAACTACCCACATCTTTCTTCTTTCTCTTGGGAGGGCAGAACTCTCTCTTTGAAATAGTTTCAGAAGTAATCCACAGCTGGAAGCCCCATGACTACTTGATAGTAATAGGAGCTGCTCTATGAGAGCCAGCAAATCATGCAGCCTCATAGTAGATGGTCAGAAAAATGCTGTTTTGAGACTGCCCCCCCTCCCGGGACTTCTATTTTTTGAGGGAAGCTTATGTGCACTGTATATGACACAGACATCCAACGTTGGAAGTTTCAGGACAGATAAAGTACTTCTGCATGGAATGCATAGTTAAACTATAGAACTCACTCCCATAGGAGACCACAAAACTGCATGACTTTAAAGGAGAGATGAGCAAATTCATGGAGGACAAGGTCATGCTACACACACACACACACACACACACACACACGAGAGAATATGACCAGGTTTTATTTTCTACACATTGTGGTCAGCTTTCACAGCTGGCCATTATTTTTGGTTGCCCCCCCCTCAAACCACCCCACTGTGAGACCTCTGCACATCTGTGCAGAGACAGATCCCTGGCCCTATCCAAAATGCTGGGGCATTAACAGAAGACTCTGGGAAAGAAGGGCAAGGCTCTCCTATCATGCTGGGCTTTGCACACTCAGAAGTTGTAAGTGGGGTCCTACCTGCATGAAACTGGTGCCAAGCAGAAACGGGTGCAAAGTGAGAGGCTGCCCTCTCATTCTAGTCTTGCATTCTTGGCACGGTGCAAATAATTTTTGTTCTTTTACAAATTCATGCCATGCTGACGCAGAGCAGATGGTCACTGGAAAGAGTTTCATACTTGCTAGCAGTGACTTGGGTTTTTGTGCAAAACCCAGCTTATGATACAGCTTTTTTTTTAAAGCAACTAGGTATAGCAGTAGTGAGTGGAAAGCCCACAAACAGTGCATTTTGAGGTGGTAGTGGAACACCAAAGACGTTGGATTCATGTGATCACCCAAGGGGCTTAATTCTCAAACACCTCAGCTGTGCCATCCTGGAGCCTGAAGGGCAAGAAATGTGTGAAAAACCACCTCTTCATTTCCTTCCCTGGCCACTGGTAGGGCATCAGATGCACAGTGGATCTGCTGCTCTTGCCTATGGAGTCTGCTCATCTTCAACACATGTAAGAATAAGCTTTTAAACCTCACTGAGAATCTCTCCCCCCCCAAAAAAAAACCATCCATCTTCTTCCAGTACTGAAATCAGAAATGGCACCCCCGTTCTCTCTTCTAAGATACTGCTACAGATGTGAAGATTGGTAAACAAATGAACAAGCAAACAAAAAACCAATCCCTTTTGTAGCACAGGTATGCTTTTCTTCAGTTCAGCATAATAGTGATCATAATGCTAATGTTTAATGTTAAATATTACTATCATTATATTCAACAGAACATACTATTTTAGCGGTATGCACTCGTATAGACTAGTATAGGACATGGTTAACATGAAATTAAAATAAATTTGTGGGTCTACAGACACATACTTCTAAATACGTGATGGTATGATTGTGTATAAATGTACATTTATATAAATATTTGTGCATGATTGACATTAAATATTCTCCTAATTGTTTTAATTGCACACATATACCACAGATTATTTAACATGTTCACAGCAAAAACTATCAGCATCTGCTGTTAGACCTGAAAGGAAATAACATATTATGAAACTGCCATAATTAACTACTTATAGAGTTACTATGGAAACAAAATGGACTCACACATGTATCACAGCTGTGTATGATTATGGAGCTGTTATTTTCATTGTTCCTATGGCTAATTAAAAAAATACATTCTTTCAAATTTGACTTCACTTTGTTGGATTTTCATCCAAATAACGTTTTTGTGTTTAACAACTATCTGAAGTTTATTGCCTTAATAAGAACATAAGAAACTTTCTGGGTAAGAAGGTTCTCACAGTGGAACAAAGGGAAGGAATTTATATTATAATAATAATAATAATAATAATAATAATAATAATTTATACCCCGCCCATCTGGCTGAGTTTCCCCAGCCACTCTGGGCGGGGGCTATCTCCTACCAAGTCAGACCAAAAGTCCATTTAGCTCAGTATTACCTACACTGACTGGCAGTGCCCCTCCAGGATTTCAGCCAAGGGTCTTTCTCAGCCCTAAACAGAGATGCCAAGGATTGAACCAGGGACCTTCTGCATACAAAGCATAGCAACATATTACTAATGTGTTTTTAAAAGTCTTAGGGGTTTTTATTTTTGGGGGGAGGGGGGAGTTTTACATGTGTTTGATTCTATTTTAAATTGCATTATTTTATTGATTTTTTTTTGTTTGATGCCCTGGACTTCTTTGGGAGGAGGGGTAGGAGAGAAATGTAATAAAATAATGGCGTAGCCTCATAAGGCCCCAGAATATCCCTTGTATGAGTAAGGGAATGAAGAAGCAAACACTGGACGTATCCTCCCCCATTCATTTATAGAATCTAAAATGTGAACCAGAGCTTGCATATGCCACACATGAGAAGGCTCTGCTTATATGATGCACCTTGAAAAGAAGGGTGGACAGAGCAGATTTCTGTAAGCATGAAATCAGTTCTGGTACGCCGCACAAGGTTCACAGCAGAAGTTCTGGTCACTGTGTGGGAGGAGCATATAAATTCAAGGCTCGTTCCTTTGGCTTCCCATGTTTAAAACTGTACCGGCCATTATCTGTCATGCAGAATTTGGCGTCTCAACTCAACTGTCATTATAACAGCAGGTTTCTCGTTCTCATGCCTGCAGAGAAAATCTCTGAAATAGTTGAACAGTGCTGTGAAATATCAAATAAGAGAAAGGATTAAAAGTTGGCAGGAGATGTGACCTTCGAGCCTTACATTGGTCCTAGTCATTTCCCTAAACAAAACTTACATTTCCAGCTTTGTTGGTATGGACCATCACACTGCAATATTGTGAAGCTTCGTTTTTCAGTAATCATTTGCTGATTCATATTCTGACAAATTCTGTTTGCTATAACGGTACATTATAAGCAAAGCCTACCAAGACTGAAAAAATGGCTATTCCCTAGTACAATAAGCAAAGTCTAGCCAAAATGGAAATTACCTAAGGCTGCAAATCTATACACCAGGAATAGGGAACCTGTGAACTTCCATATGTTGAACTATAACTTCCATCATCCCTGGCCATTGGCAGTGCTGACTGGGCTGATGGAAGTTGTAATCCAATAACATCTGGAAAGACAGAGGTTCCCCACCTCTACTATACATATTTATCTGTGAGTAAACCACACTGAACTCATTGGGACTCATTTCTGAGTATACGTGCATAGGAGTGTGCTGTAACTAAGTATTATTAAATGCAATATATCCTAATGCAGTGTTCTTCAGTCTTGGGTCCCCATGTATTGGACTACAGCCACACTAAACTCTGAGCCAGGGATGCTGGGTGTTGTAGACTAGCAAAACCTGGGGACTAAGGTTGAAGAATGCTGTTGATCCCTAGCTAACAGGACCAGTGGTCAGGGGTCTTCCATTGTATTTTAACAGTGGTTATATCTAGAGGTTGTTCAGTTGTTGGAAGCAGATGAGATGATCATCAATAGGGTAATACTTTTCCTTTTGTATTTTAGCTTCTATTATTATTGGATACTCAAGTGAATCTGTATTTACATAGCAGGTTGATATATCCAGTTCCTCTAACAATATAAAAGGCAAAAGCAAAACTGGTAGATTAATACACAAAGGAAACATCTGCATACTTGGGAACAATTTTGAAAGTAAAAGATGATTACCACCAATGGTACAATTTAGAAAGATATGATCTAATTATCTTTTGAGAATCTTCATTAACGAGCAATCTTTGCCTACACACAGAAGCTTGGCAAGTACAATTATCTAAAAGGTTTGTTATGTTAATTTATTTTTTTGCATTTTGCAATGTGCAGCAGGGCACTCAAAAAGCTGAGCAGCATGTAATAGATGTTTAAGGGAAGAGTCACCAACTCCCCCACAAGCTACTATATTAAATCTATTCATCACATACTTTTGTCTACCTCCAATTTACTCCACTCACTTCTTTCAGTCAGCCTTACAGTGAAATACCATTTTCAAGTTGCTCTCCCCACCTTCCGCATTGTACCTGTGGGAGAGCCAACCTCATATAACCAACATGCTCAAGTCTAATTAATGCATGAAGGGGTTAAGACCATAAAGTAAATTGCCCTGCCAGGTGTAGCTCACCTTTGGAGGGATTAGATAATCAAACCTTTCTTCCTCTGAGTCTATCTGAGGAGCTCAGCTTGTGAGGAGGTCTGAGCTCTTACATGCCTTTCTTGTATTCCTATATCAATAATTTAGGAACTTGCACCATCATAACTAAGCTAAGTTTTACTGCCTGTGCAACATTTTCTGGACGTTGTATGGAAAAGCACATGGATCTGACCTTTGGAGAGTTTGTAAGCAAACCCTCTTTAACTTATCAAATGTGTGATCTTTTTCTATGCTAGGAGAAAAGGGAAACTTTGGAAAGAACTCAGAAGGGCATATTTTAAAGGTCTAACAGCCTATATTTACACGCTTTACTTTGCTGCTCATTGCAAAGTAATCAACCCCCCTCACTCGCCAACTACTTGCAATACCAGAGGCTTCTGGGTGATTACAACAACAAAGCCATGTTTGGATTTATATAGTTGGCACAACAGCTACAAGTTCCTTTCTACACCTCAGTCTTCGACTGTGATGAAGAGTGCTGTGTAACTTGACAGCATGAATGAAGCACCTTTGGGTAACTTGAAAACTTATCAACTTAACCTATCAATTGCCTCCAGTTCATTAGATTTCCAACAGACAAAATTCCGACCAGCTTCAGGGTTGAGAGAAGGAACACTTTTCAGTGGGAACACAGTATGAATAGAACCTGCTCATTGCATGTGGGGAATCAGATGGCTTACCCCCATCCCCTTTTTTAAATAAAACCAAGGCTTATTTGAATTATGGTGCTGGAGGAGACTTTTGAGAGTCTCATGGACTGCAAGAAGATCAAACCTATCCATTCTTAAGGAAATCAGCCCTCATTTGGATACTTCCAGAGCTATGGCCACTGATCATCACAACCTAGTTGGTGTAAGGAACTATGAAGGCATGGCGTAGCAAACAGCTAATGGTCCACATGTTCTGTTTACCTTTAAGGCAATAGGAGTTTCAGCAGCAGTGTTTTGGAAATAGCATGAACCACTGGATAACTCATTGGTGTAGGTATCAATTTGTTGATCAATACTTCAGCCATTAAGGGTACTCCTCACTTGGCTTGTGTTTAGACCAAAACGAATCACAGCCTGACAGCCAGTATGCCATTTCATCAGGAAAGATATGTAATGACTATCAAGGAAGTATCGCTACAGCTAGCATAACAGTACCTATATACTTTTATTCTCTACCCCAGATACTGAATCTGAAGAAGTTAGGTGTGACCTGAAAGTACTTTACCTATATATATAAGGTGAGTAATGCTAGTGCAACAAAAGCATTTTATTCATTTCTCACAAAAAATGAAGCAATTTCTATTGACAAATGAGACATTTGATTGTTTTCAAAGGCACAATTATTCAAAAAGACATTACAATTAAATACAGTTCAGCAGTTTAAACAACAGATGGCTGCCATCCTTTATGCTTCAATTTTTTCAAGTAATATTTTACTGCAATCTGAAAAGGATAATCTGTAATATTTCTTGCTTTTTTGTTTGTTTGCACAAAAGAGCAATCTGGAAAGGAATAATGACTTGAATGTGAAGGGTGAACGTTTTAAAACAGCATTTTATTTTATTTTATTTCTGTTACATTAACTTTGATCCTGACACAGACAAGAGGGGTATGAGCAAAAGAGGTAAAATTTCAGACAGATTGGAATAAAGGGAATCACTAAGTCCACAATCTAAAAGATTGTGAAAGTTAATGGAAGTTATTGTATTGATTTTGACAGAGTAACATTATACTATAAGCCAGGAGATTGTGCCCTTATAAAGTTAAGTGCTTAAAAAAATACCTACAAAGTAATAACTACAGAGACTTCTCAGTAGCTGCGCCACATCTATGGAACTCATTCCTTGGGAATTGCAACTGCCTCCCATACTGTTAAATTTCAGATGTCAAGTTTTCTTGCACTTTTGGGTCTTGATTTTTGCTCTGGGTCTTAACTGTGTTATTATTAATGCTGCTATATATTGCTACTATTTTAGTAGTATTGTTTTCAACTGAACATATTGCTGTCCTGTTATTACCGTATTGGCCCGAATATAAGCCGCACCCCTAAAATTCTGCAGGCACTCATACCTGTTCCAATTTACCATATGTCTGTTTCAGCAGTGATATCGTAAAATCCTATTTGTAAGGTCGCAAATTTAAGCCGCACTTTAACTTTTCACGGTTGGAATTTGGAAAAAAAAGTGAGGCTTATATTCAGGTCAATACGGTATATTGTTCATCAGCCCGGCTACATCAAGAAGGAGGACAGTATATAAATGAAATAAAGATGACAACAACAAATAATACTTGATTAACAAGTCTGACTTGTCACAGATATGTGGCCTGGCCCACATAGAGCTAGATCGATTCTGATCATTAAGAATTATTTCTTAGATCTGGAACAGGTTAATCTTTAACAAGAAGAAAGAAAAAGTCAAACAACTTTAGAGAAGTAACAAAAATAACAGAAGAGAATCATGACGTATTCCGTGGGTGGGTGGGAATCCATTTAAAAGATGTTGCTCAAGAGTGATCCATGACGGTGCCCTTTTAATTGCAGACCTGGTAGTCCCAGAGTATGAGAAAGAGGGAGACAAATTAAGCCAGGAATTACTTTCTTTATTGAGCAATGTCTGACAGTGGATAAACCCTCCCAGCCTCAGAACTCCTAAAAGCTTTTCTCCATTTCTGTCAAAGGTAAGCCAGGCTCTATACAGAAGTTGTTGCTTTTCAATCTCATTTTATTCCTTTATAAGATGGGCGAAGCTTTGCATCATTAGAGGTCAGGCTTCCTCAACCTCGGCCCTCCAGATGTTTTGAGACTACAATTCCCATCATCCCAGACCACTGGTCCTGCTAGCTAGGGATCATGGGAGTTGTAGGCCAAAAACATCTGGAGGGTCAAGGTTGAGGAAGCCTGGTCTAGGTTATGTTTTACAAACAAGCTAAGGAAGCATCTGGGTTTTATATTTGACTTGAAACTTAAGTCTCTCTTCTCAGACCCAGGAACGACTCAATGAAAGCTCATAAGCATACTCACATGACACTATAGAGGAAGACATGGCCTGATCCACCTTTTTTCTCCATAAATATATTAGAAATATTCAATTATGATTATGTATCACATTCCTTCAATTAAAAAACCTGGATATGCACGAAAACCAGGATTTTCTGCTTTCACCTATACACACCAAAAACAGGAAGGTCACTTAAAAATGGCATTATTCCATATCAAATGTTACCATCCCAGTGATTTGTGGAACAACTTAGGAAAGGGGTTACACAGGTGGCAAGATCTCTTTGAATTATCATCTTTTGGGAAAGCATACAGAAACAGAATAAAATATGTAAGCTTATAAAGCCTCCATTTTCTTTCACTGTAAATGTGTTCTGGGAATGAGGTATGATACATGATTGAAATTTGCAGCATGAGTAGTTTTCTACACACTTCTGCCACTCGAGTTTGACAGAAAGCCCTCTCAAATGGCATAGTACAATTTCTAATAAAAAAGCAAATGAATATTAAGGGAGTAAAGGGACAATGGGAAAACCTATATTGGAATGTAAGACACAAATAAAATATGCATGGGTGGCTGAAGCCATACTCAGCTGCACTGAAGAATGAGGGAGGCCAAGTGGTTTTATTTTTAGTTTGGAGGCTAGAAGGTCCACTTGCTTATATGGAATTAGCCTGCGGGACCAAGCAAGACACACCATGAGCATTAGTAGTAGGAAAGTGAAAGTTTATGATCCATGAAAAATTGCCTTTGGGCTTTAAGGTATTACAGATTAATCCTCTATTACTACAGAGTAGCATCTAATAGACCATTCAGTCTGACTGCACTAAAAGGCGGAGAAAACATTGCTATTAGAGAGAGAACTGGGAATTAGGGTGCTTTCACCCACCCATACAATCATGTTGACACCAGTAGTACCCCACATTGAAGCAATGTGAGTTGGGGAAAATGCTGTATCTGTTATTTACATATGAATTCCAAATACATTGCTCAGGACATACCAAGAAACATTGAGTGGGTTCAAAAGCTGAGTAAAAAAATACAATCTTTAAGTTGCAAACGTGCCTTTCATTACCAGATCTTGGGAAACACCATAGAAATTGGCTATCAAATAGTCACACAGGCTTGTGAGGTTTCAGACCCATCTGGCTGGCCTTAGTTTAAAATAGAATCATCATAGGACTGAGCTGAAATTTCTCAGAAAAGGATTCCCCCCACCCTTTTTTCTTTTTGGAGAATTTTTCTTTTCTGAGCTTCTCCTGAACTGTTGAATTTCAATCCTCCTCTGGAGAGTATTAAGTGAAAAAAATTCCCCAGTTCTATTATTATTTGTACCCCACCTTCATCCCAAAGGAGCTTGGGGTGGTAGGTACCGAAATGATAAAACAACAAAACTAAAACTAAAATAAAAACCATTAAAAGCATCTAAAATATCTGAAAACATTTACCATTAAACACTATATTTTACAAGTTTTATCAGTATGCCTGCACACACATTCCTGTTATACTGAAGGATATGGATACAGCACAGAGGAGAGGAATAAGAGAGAGAATGCCAACTTTTTATCTTCAGGTGTAGGAAATTTAATAAAATCGTAGTGTGTTTTCTTGTATACTCCTGGGAAGTGTACAAACCCTGGTTTTTCTTCAGACTGTATAAATCTTTTCCGCTTATAAACCAGAAATGCAGTGGGGCCAGGCAGAGATACCGCAAACACAAGGCGTACGTCTTGGGATTAAACAGACCACAACTTTATTGATTGCAGATGTCAGTAGGTTTTGGTGTAGGTATTGAGTGTGTATCCTGAATCATCTGGCCTTACTGCTGGTTGATAAATTGTCAGGGTCGACCCTGGATTAAGGATCTTTCCATGAAACACATAGAAGCATCCCCCAGAGGATTGCCATCGAAGGATGTGCTATGGGGTATTCGCCCTGGTTTCGGCAGCTGGACAGCAGCACCTTACCCTGCACTCCTTTAACAGGGTACCCTACTTCCTTTGAGATGTGTGTGGGGCTCCCAACCCCCTGCTCTGCCTTGACTAAGGATCCAACCCAATGCCTTATCTGCCCACAGGTTGTGACTATTGCCATGAGGTAGGCAAAAACCCCAGACAGCCCCAAATTGACTGGAGGGAAAATTATGACCTAGCCCTAAATAATTGAGAATTGGCTGGCTCCAGGGCAGGCCCCAGCAACCCCCATGGCCAGTGGAAGAGGAAGTAACATCCTGCGTCAATCACACAGGCCACGAAAGGCCTTCCCAGCCCGGTGGCGAGCTGAACTGGGCCACAACCACTGCCCCCACTGAAAGGTGAGCATCATTTTTAAATCTTCCCAGTCCTGCCAAGAAAAACCAGATGCCGTTTCTCCTGATCATGTGTGCTGCATTGCAAATAAAGATGAAATGGATGCTGTGGCATCCTTGACAATATGGCATCAAGAGATGATTATGGCCAATGTTTTATATACACCTTAAGGCTTCAAGATGCAAAATTTTTATCACAGCTAAATATAAATAGAAAATCAATACCATCATTTCAGAGACTCATTTTGTCCTTGTTCCCCCCCCTTGCTTCCGTGTGACTTGATTAGAATCCACTTTCAATTGTAAATGCTTGGAAAAAATAGACAGTGTTCTATGCCGTTCACCCCCATTGAATCCTATTCAACTCAAATACCGTAGTATCAACATAAGACCACAATAATCAGAAACTGACTTAGAACTTGGTATTTATTTCATTTTATAATGTGGAACTTCCTGCATACAGCAGAAGTCGCAGGTCACTACTGGAGTGGGAATGGAGTGGAATTGACCCCTACAGAGTCAAAACTTTATAGCAGGGGTCGGCAAACTATGGTCCGCGGGCCCGTGGATGGTCCGTGGATTGGTGTGGGGATTCTGTTCATTTTGTTTCTGCGTCGCCATTTTTTCCCTGTGCCATTTTCCCCACTCTCCCTCACACACACTGTGGCTGTGCCTCCTCTCTCCCTCCTCCTGGCTTCTCCCCGCCCTGCCTAGAAGAGGGAGGAGGCTGGGCTGAGCTGGCTGAGTTCGCTAGATGACATTGAGGGAGACCGCTGCCTCAGGAGAGCGAGGGAAATTCTTAGGGACGACTCACACCCCGGCCAGCACCTCTTTATTCTCCTACCTTTGGGCAGGAGATACAGAAGTATAGTCAGCTGCACCAGCAGGTTAAAGAACAGTTTTTATCCATGGGCTGTTGGGCTGCTGAATGGAAAAAAATAGTGGTGACTTCCGACAAGCACACAGAGTACGAACAAGTCTGAGTGTATGTGTTGGGGGGAGGGGGGCTTGTTTAATTTCACTGCACACAGGTGGTGTAGTGACAATAAAGGTTTATTATTATTATTATTATTATTATTATTATTATTTATTATCTTTCTCGCTCTGCCGCTGGTGCGGTGGTGATCTGGCCTCTGCTGCCGGTGGGAGGGCCCTCATCCCACGCCCAAAGCGTGGAAGAGGTGCCGGCAGCAGGAGGCCCTGCAGGTGGCAACGCAGCACCAAACCCAGGTGAGGACCCTCCATCCAAACAATGACTATCATCAGCGCAGGTAAGAAACATTTTTAATTTTAATTTTTATCATCTACAATGCTGCCTGGCCTGCCTGTGCTCTTGCATGGAATGTGTCCTTTTAAAATGCATCTGTGGGTCGTTTGTGGGGCCTCCCTGGTGTGCACAATGTGCATAGGAATTCATTTATTCTCTCCCCCCCCAAATATAGTCTGGCCCCCCACAAGTTCTGAGGGACAGTGGACCTGCCTCCTGCTGAAAAAGTTTGCCGAACCCTGCTTTATAGGGATGAATGAATGTCTATTTCCAAGCCATCTCATTTCCACATGCATCCATACATTATCTGGATGCTTTAAAAATACATATGGTAATGAGTAATTAACATATGTTACAAAGTATTTTCTCTCAAATCATTCATGTTAAAACACTTTTTTTGCCATGAATTTTTTACCCAACTAATAATGATGATGGCGATGATGATGATGTATCAGAACATTAAGAAAATAAAGCTAAGGTCCAATCTGCCTATTAGTCTGAACGGTACAAATTATGTCAGTTCATATCAGAATTCACTATGAGCAAATTCCTCAAACATGCCTAGGAATGTGTATTGTACTGAATAGGTGACTATGTCAGGGATTAATCGAATGTTCTTCACTGCTGAAAAAGATAAACAGGAAACCCTGAAAAGAGCTAAAAATGAGTTTTTATGTCTTCTATGTAAGTCAATACAGAAAGAACATGTAAGTTGAGAGAATTCATATGTAAAATCTCTACAAGTAAATGTGATTCAGAAAGTTCTGGAGGATTTGATATTAGGGTATGGAATTAGTGCATTAAGCTATATAGTTTCTCAGATTAAATATTTACACTGTATTTATTTTACAGAAATTACTTTGCAATTATAAGAGTTTATTGGATGAATCTTTATTAAATGTTACTGAATCAGTTTGGAGTGATTGACAGCACAAGCCTATGAATGACTCAGAAGTAAGTCCTACTGTGTTCAGTGGTACTTAGTAAGTGCATTTATGACTTGAAACCTTAGAAAACTACTAAACCATTTTCCAAAGTTAAGCTCTCAAGCTAGTGGAACAGGAGAGTTGAAAGATATTAATGAACCCAACTAGACCTGAATCAATTGCCCTCCCCCCAATGTTTTGATTTCCTGGTTTGCACAGAGGAAGGGGAAGCAAGACAATATTTCAGAAAAATTCTTCAAGGAGAATATAAATGCTGTCTTCTGTCAAACACATGTTAAAACATGGACAAATAAAGCATTTTTCTTTTATGAAAAAATCAGTTAGATGGATCCTGAATGGTTTTGTTTGTTTTACCCACTGGAATTTGTCTCCTGTCATAACCAGAGCAGCTATTTTCTAATGTGCTTTTTGTATTTGCTAAATTTATATCCTGCACATTCAGTATGAGAGTCTTCCCAGGACAGCTCACAAGGAGACTAAAAGTACAACGTGATACATTCTAATTAGAAAACAATGCTACAATGCAACAGCAGCAAACCCAGCAATAAAAACTCAAAAGAGCACAGTAAAGACAAAACAATGATCCCTAATTTCCTAGAAGATTGAAATGCCCACGTAAATATAAAATGTCTCCGCCTGGTGCCAAAGTGACACAGTGAGGAGCAAGGCTCTTTTCCCTGGGTACTCTTTTCCCATACGATACTCTCAACCAAGATGGCTGTCTCCCCAGTCACCACCCACCACAGAAGGTGATGCAAAAAGCTCCAGAGGACTACCTACTAGGGATAGGACTGCTATGGGAGAAGAACCCAAAAATACTTGTGTCCCAATGCTAGATAGGGCTTCAAAGTCAATCACCAATACTTTAAACTGAAAGTGCTTCCAGATGGTAGCTTAAAACTGCAAATGGGTCATTTAGATACTGCAGACAGGTCCATAGCTTCCTAGTGCCCAAATTTAAGCAGGACAGCCACACTTTCTTTGAAGGTGCAGGGTGCCCCAATTTCATGCCACCTGCAGATGGGAGCAATGGAAGTACCGTAGCTCCGGCAGTGCTTCCCGGCCTTCGGGAAGGAAACATGAGGCTCTGACAGGATCTCAGAGCCCTCCTGCCTCCTTCCCAAAGCCAGCAAGCACTTATGGGGCTTTGGGAAGGAGACAGTTTCCTTGGCTTTGGGAAGGAGGCATGAGGCCCGTGTCCCAATTTTTATCAGCAGAGTGTTGCAGCATATGCAGGCCACTGGCAATCGGTCAGTCCTGAAGGTAAGAAAAGCGCCATATTTGATGCTGATGTTTGGATGCTGCTGATGGTGTGCACGCTGCAGAAAAAACTTGTAAGTCATACAGCCCCGATCCCACAGTAAGCATCTGCCTGAAAGCACCCTGAGTCTGGTAATAAACTGGGTGCTAGTGGTCCATTAAGATCAAATCAAGTCAAATCACTATTTCACATTTTTAAGGCTTAAACAACAAATAAAAGTATTTGTTTCTAGCCTGTTTAAAAATGCTGATGTGCAATTTTTGTGGTTGCTGTTATGGTGCATTGAATCCTTAGCTGGGGACAAACTCATACTCTGCGTTTTGTACTGGAGATTAGCCATAGTTTGACTTCACAGCTTAGCTCCTGCAAGCGCTATCTCAATTGCCAACAGATGATATTTTAAAGGAAATGTCTGACTTCCTTGTAACATTTGCAACACTCGAGATGAAGGTAGATGCGTAACAAAAGCAAAGCTCTGAGGGAGTGATGAAATCCGGAAGTAATAGGGACCCAGATCACTACAAAAGGCTTCTCAACCAGATATACAGCTCCATTGACTTAAATAAGATTAAATCACTTAAAACCAAATACTAAAAATTTCATTGGTTTGCAGACTAAGCTAATGCTTGACAGAACCGCTGAAGCAATCCACAAAAGACTCCGTCCCTTGTTTCTACAGTGTCTCTTCAGATGGAAGATTATTGCCTTCCCCCCATCTGAATAGGGTCCATGCCTGGGCTATGCGGATGAAGGATACAAGTCGAAAGCAAAGGATGAATGCCTTGGTGCCTCTGTCTCCTGAAAGATGGCATTTATTTTACATTTCTGAAGTGTCAAAAGAAAATCAGTAAGTTAAGCTTATTAATATGCAGAGCACAGAAGAGACTGCACACACCGTTTGCTGAAAAGCCTGTTGCTAGTACGTCTCCCTGGATGCCTTTCCTCAACGCTCTCTGGGAAAATACATTTTGTCTTTCTTTATGTAGCCCTGCAGACACAGCAGTGAGGTGCATTTCCCCTCAGAAATCTTGGGCCCCAATTGCTTTCTGGTGTGCTAAACAATGGTTTTTGAACCATTTATACTACTTGGGATTGAATGTATTGTGTATATGGGAGGGTAGAGGGGAAGAGAAGCTGGAGCTGTTTCCCCTCTCTCCCCCTCTTGCTTTAATCTTCCGTACCTTCCTTCCCTATTTAAAATGCACTCGGGGAATTCATGACTCAAACAATCCTCACATCACAATTAATAAATCATGAAGAGGGGCATATTCTTTAAAAAAATGCACAATGCATAAGTAATTGCTCAGCTACCAAGTGCTATTCATAAATAGCCTACATTTTAAAACAATGATATGGCTGAAACGATTCAACTGGGGGAGGGGGGGGGAAGGCTAATAAAAGTGAAGAAACGTAAGACAGAAAAAGAGAAGGGGGACTGCAGGGCTTGATGGCTATAATGGAAAAGAATATTTTGATTTAGGACTTTAAAATGTGCTAAATTTAGTATACAGAAGTTATTAAAATGATTAATAATGACATGCAACTGATATTATAATTGCCTTACTAATCATAGGGGCATTATGCAAAGTTCTTTAAAACGAACAGCATCATTTGCATCTGTGATGTTGCTAATTAGTTTGGTGCTTTGTACTACCAGAAATGATCACAGAGCAGCAGCGTATATTTAGAGGATTTGAAACAAGAGGCATTTATTAAAATGTAACCTTCTAGGCCTGGTGGTGATGGCGACTTCTGTCAGCCACTCTGAACTTTCTGCCCCCTTCATTGACTGTGACAAAGGAGGGCGATGCATTTTCTGTGGTGATTCATATACCACACTGGCAGAAATCATTATAGTAGCTTACCCAAAATAACCCACAGCTCTTCGCGAAAAAGGCATTTAAAAATAATGTTGGAACACATGGTAAATGATGACAGCTACAAGGTCGTCTGAGCTGTGCAGCCGAAATTAATAACTTCCTTGTTACCATCTAGTAACCAAGGCAACAAGAGATACCAGTACAAAAGCATGAATATGGATTTAACATTATGCATAGAACCCTAGTGGGCAACTAATTTTTAACAGAGGCCAATTTTGGATTAAGGAAGAGTTGGAAGGGCTAACAGCTTGCCCACTGACTCACTCTTACCTTAGTTGACGGATAGGCAAAGGAATCTTTAGTCTCTCATCATCCTGAATGTGGATCAGCCTAGGCTGCAGAACTTTATTACATATCTAACCTATACTATGAAATGGGGGAGGAAGGCTTCTTAAATGCTTTCTCTGCACCTGAATAGGAAAAGGAGGTCTGTCGCAGTTGTCCCTCCTGCTCCTTAGCTGCTCACTCCAGTTGTTAGTGCCTTGACTCGTGCAAAGGAGTGAGGTGCATAATCAGGGAGGGTTTACCAAAGCCCATGATTATGCTGACAGGGTTAAAGAGCCCTTTCTCTCTCTCTCCCAGTGTTCTTGTATGATAGAAAGTGTCTGAGGTGCACAATACGAACAGGGCCTGAATTGAGTCCTCACCCCCTGCCTGGCAGTTGCTTATTTCTAGCATAGAATAAGCTGAACACAGCTCCATAATGTAAATACAAGTAAAGGTAAAGGGAGTTATGGTTCTGGATTTATCCTGAATGATTCATCTGAACCACCAGCCTCTACCTGAGACCTTTCCTTGGGTACCGTGGGGCATAGAAATCGGCATACCAATCTATTTTGATGTGATGGGAGAGTGCATAGGACTGCATTACTAGTAGAACATACTTAGTAGGTTACAAAGCAAAATGCCTATTGGTGCTGGACAACGTCCAAGTAACCCAACTTAAATTTTTATAAGTATTTTATTATTTTTCAGCTTCCAAGCATGAACAAGTGAAAGATTAAATATAAGATCTCAAACAGCCAAGTGTGCAATCATCTTTTTGTAATTGACTAAAGTTGTGAACAGGCATTTTTGCTCTTCTGCTTTTGCTACTGGCGTTGTAATGTTTTCTTCTGACACCAGGTGCTGCTGTAGGGATGTTTCCTTTAATATATAAAGAAATAAAGAGCGAATAGTACTATAACAACATTTGGTGACAGAGCACAGCATTACAGCTTAACATTAACTGCAAAACGAAAAACGCAGGGAATAAACCAAGCCACCACTTTTTCAATAATTGTCCATAATAAAACAGGGTAAGCCTCTTTGGTTCCGTGGGACTAAATCAGCATGTGGGGAAGAAATCGAGATCTGGCAAGTGCTAACTCAATTTCCATAACCAAGAGCCCAAGGTGTTCATAAAATGTCATGGCTATCTTTCTTAATGTTTTATAACATGTGATACAAAGGAGCCAGGTATTGTGCTGACATTAAGCATTTTTAAAACTACTTCAACTTTGGCAGAGAGCAGATTAATACCTTATTAAATATGCACAGTTATTAATACTTTGCACAAGGAGTTTATTGTTGCTGCATTGAATATTTTAATAACCTTCATCCACAAATAGTGCTGAGGACATTATCACAAGCTCATTCATTTTAATTAGTTATCTTATAAATTATGCGAGTGGCATCGTCCCAGCTGCCTGGCAGCTAGTAAAGTGCTGTTTCTGTATTCACATGTAAATAACGGTGCGTGACAATTTTAAAAATGTTGATAAAGGATCGTGTAATTACTGCTATTAACACTACACCTTAAAACAATTGAGGAATGTGTTATACCTGCATAAAGGGAAAGCTGCTTTGAAGCTAAGGAACAAAAGCATCATCTCACACACTTGTTTTATTTCCTTACCTGGAAGCTGCAAATTTAAATGTACCATCAAAAACAATGTTAGCAACTAGCAGGCCATAGCAGAATATTGTGGTTTTAGAAATTATGCAGAATGAAGGCCAGAATACTAGAAAATGCATTTGTGCTTCATCCTAGGTTAAGTTCAAACACTTACTCCCATGTAGCCAGTGTGGTATTGTGGTGGGATTTGAACCTGGAAAGATCCAAGTTCAAGTCCACACTGAAAAAGTGAAGCTTACTGGATTGCCTTGGACAAGTCAGTATCTCTCACCCTAACAGTTAGATTATACTCCAACCTATACCACTAGGTTGCTGTAAGGACATAATGTGGATGGGAAAGAGCACTGAATTCTGCCTTGAGTTTCTTAGAAGAAAAGCATGATCAACATTTATAAAGGTAACGTTTGGCTCAAATTTATGGGCAGATGAGGCCTTGATAAATGTGGGTTGGAGGCAATTTTTGTGTGTGGGGTAGTGGTTGCCAATCATGGCTGGAGCTTCTCTCAGCAGCCACCAATGAGGAGATTTCACCCCTCCCATATCCAAGAATCTCCTGACGAGTCTGCTGATTCTCCAGAGAGGAGGAGCAGTGTTCTGCTTTCTACTTATTCAGCTCCAGCAGCAAGTCAGTCAGTCAGTTAGTGTGTCAGAGAGAGAGAGAGACTGAGTGTTAGAGATCATGTGTAGAGATAAGGTTGCTGCTAAGAGCAGCTGCAGACACTCAGTGCAGCATTCATTTATGCTTAGACCTATTTAGCTCTGTATATAGTTTTGTATTATAGTTGTAGTTATAGAATAATAGAAGATATTCTACAGAGCTGCTCTCCGAGTCGTTTATACACTGCCAGACTCTGCTATACTCTGCTGTGCGACGACTATATTGTGGAAGTGAATCCAGTGCTCACATCTCTAAGCTGTGAGTCCACAGCACTTTGACCTGTTCCTGTGTAAAAGGTGGTCTCTGGAAGTGCTACCCAGCTCGCCTAGCCCAGTCGGGGTTGAAGTGCATGAGTCCAGTTGGTGACACTGACTCAAGGGCGATGCTGACAACCAACCACTTTTTTTTTTCCTTCCAAAATTCCCTGGGAGTGATGTGATTTGATGACAGGAGCTTTTTGGATTAAAAAAAACCAACAACAACCAGTGTCTGTTGGGAGGAGCTTTATTGTCCAATATGAGTTTTACCACCTCAGATTTTGTCCTGTGAAAAACCAAGCAAAATTGCCTCCTCCTGTTTCATTTTGGCATGGATTTGGCCCTTGTGTTACAAGGTTGTACCGGGCCCAAGAAATGATCCTTGCAGCTTGAGCTGGAGTGGTTTTTAGCAGATAGCTATAGGTGACAACAGGATGCAGGTAGCGCTGTGGGTTAAACCACAGAGCCTAGGGCTTGCCAATCAGAAGGTCGGCGGTTTGAATTCCCATGACGGGGTGAGCTCCCGTTGCTCGGTCCTTGCTCCTGCCAACCTTGCAGTTCGAAAGCACATCAAAGTGCAAGTAGATAAATAGGTACCGCTCCAGCGGGAAGGTAAACAGCGTTTCCGTGTGCTGCTCTGGTTCGTCAGAAGCGACTTAGTCATGCTGGGCACATGACCCGGAAGCTGTATGCCAGCTCCCTCGGCCAATAAAGCGAGATGAGTGCTGCAACCCCAGAGTCGGCCACGACTGGACCTAATGGTCAGGGGTCCCTTTACCTTTTACCTATAGCGGGACAGGATACCATAATTTAATCAGCAACACTAAAAGGAATCTGTTATCACCAATTACTGTTACTTTGAAGGTCATTTTGCATGTATTTTGACCTCTGATTGACTGTACTTTTACATTCCATTGTCATTTCACTCCAACCTTTACATTTCCCCCCTTTGCACCAGGGGTTGGCAACCTGTGATCCTTCAGATGTTCTTGAATGATAACCCGAGGTACCACTGTACTGTATAAGTACTTAATTCGTTCCAGAGGTCTGTTCCTAACCTGAAACTGTTCTTAACCTGAAGCACCACTTTAGCTAATGGGGCCTCCTGCTGCTGCCGCACCGCCAGAGCACGATTTCTGTTCTCATCCTGAAGCAAAGTTCTTAACCCGAGGTAATATTTCTGGGTTAGCGGAATCTGTAACCTGAAGCGTATGTAACCTGGAGTGCATGTAACCCGAGGTACCACTGTATTCTGTAACCCTTGACACTGGTGGTGGTTAGAGCTGACTGGGGCTGCAGTCTAACAATATCTGTATACAAGCAAACACCTGACAAATGAAGATCCAACACTCCATGCATCTGATGAAGGGGGCTCTGATTCACGCAATCCTAGGTAATAATAAAATTTGTTAGTTCTTAAAGTGTTGGCACCAGAGCTGAGAACTTGAAAGAGGCAGGAATGTGAACCAGTCACTGAATAAGAAATTCAAAGTACCTGAGGATTAGTAGTAATAGGATCCTTCCTGCTGAACAGGAAACTTCAAATGCTCTGCCTTTAGTATTTATTTTAAGAGCTGTTATCCTTAGTAGGATTTCTGCAAGCCAGCCAGGTTAAACATTATATGAGTTTTACCAGAGTCTACACCATGACATCAGGGTGGGGTTTTTTTGCCACCCCTGTCTCCCGAACAGCATTTTTCAACAGCTCTTCAGCTGTAAACACAGGTGCAAAACGTGTTATGGCCACAGTTTACCCTCTCATTCTGATAGAGCTACATCTTTTTTTATATACATATCAATAGAGCAAATCCTGGTATTTTTGAGTAAAAAGGAAGGGTACGGAGTAAGGAAAAATCAGTTACTGCCACCAAAAGGATACATAGCACACAAGAACTCCATTCCAGCTAAAATTAACTGCAACTAAGGTTATAGTCAGGAACAATGCATGCACTAATTTGTCATATTTTCAGCATCTAGTATTTGCACAGCTGTTGATATGCCTTATTCTAAACTTTTGGTATGTACAGGAAATATTGTGAGATTAGCCTACTATACTGCAATTAATGATATATGGAATTCTGTATATTAGGATTTATTGGTGGGGACACCATAAAGCCATAGAATGCCTACAGTAAAAAGCAGTGCTTTTTTCTAAAAAAAAAATGTTTAGGGGTACCCTCATTTTCCTACTCATATTGAAACACTGCCCCTCAATGACACCAAATTTAGATACACAAAATGTTTAGGGGTATGCGTACCCCTGCGTCCCCCCCAGAAAAAGAAACACTGGGGAAAAGTAACTCTGAGTACAACTGCACAGTCAAGCCAATAATAGGTCATCAAGCCCAAACCTGTGTTTGCTGAATGTTCTGAACAAGTGTGGTTTCACATTTTAAACTCACTTAACTTGTCGTTGTTTTTGCTCACTTCTTGCCTTGGGCCAGTCATCAACTTTCAGCCTAACCTTCTTTACCTGGCTCTGAGGTAGGTTAGGCTGAGACATATAGAAAGAAGTTTAAAATGACTGCAAAGGGGACTTAGTGCCAGTATTATAGGCATTAAATTTTGCTTCATTTGATGATGCAGCTTTGTAATATAAGGCTAGAAGGTTAACGAGTTCCTGCATGTTTTGCTTTGCAATTTGGAGTCAAACAGAATTACCATTCTTTTTTGAAAAATTAAAAGTAAAAGTACAGTCTCCTTACTGGCTCTGGGCCTGGTACATATGTACATGCTATATTCCCCCACTTTGGTGGCACTACTCCCAAGCACGCACGACTGCAGGAACACTCTCTGTCCCTTATCCAACTCCAAGCTGGAGAGGCTCAGACCCTTACCAGAGTTCAATATTATATTTGTTGTGGATGGCTGATTTGAAGCTCATAATTTTCTAGGCAAATTTGAAGGATAGTAGTACAGAAAGATAACAGAACTAGGGTTCGCACAACTGTGTTTCCCATATTGGAAAATAATTAAACAATGGATAAACTAATTAAGAATGACCCTTGCACATTAGGACTTACAAATTACTTCCTGCTCCTTAGCACAAAAACACATAGATAATCATTCTGATCCAAGGCAGCTTTTCATTTGACTTCTAAACACTAAAAGCCAAGGAATCTTAAACTATAAAGAATGCTAGTAATTTTCTCATCAGCATTCACTTCTCTACTGCTCTTTCTGGCACAGACATACTCCTTAGCAGTAATTTATGCAATTGTTTTTGCAGCTACAGGATACTGTTCGATATCAAGCTATACCTCAAATGGAACAGAAACAAGTCCAAACTGCAGGTCTAGATTCCATGTTACAGACAAATGCAATGTAGTTCTTAGAAGTAGTATTCATACACTTTCTTATTCACTTATCATGCAAAAATACACTTGTGATTCTGCAGTACAATGAGATGGTTACAGAGCCCTAGAAGATCAGTACACAAAGCCTATTAAGAGTCAGTGGATGCTATTTTCTTTTAGTTGTTATAGATCTATGACAGCCCGATCTAGGCAGAGCAAGGGAATAAAGGCTACTCGCAACAACAAACACTCCTCATTATTTTGGGAATTGGACTTTAAGACTGAAAGTAACAGCACAGAGATCTCTCCCTCCCCCCCCCCCTCAAAAAAAGAGAAAGAAAAAAGGATGCTGTTTCCTGTGACAATTTCCTAACAAAGTATGCTAGGATAAGAAGGTACAGAGTACTACTACTACTACTACTACTACTACTACTACTAATTTATTATTTATATCCCACCCATCTGGCTGGGCCTCCCCAGACACTCTGGGCGGCTTCCAAAAGAATATTAAAATACTGTGATACATCAAACATTAAAAGCATCCCTAAACAGGGCTGCCTTCAGATGTCTTCTAAAAGTCTGGTAGTTGTTGTTCTCTTTGACATCTGGTGGGAGGGCGTTCCACAGGGAGGGCGCCACTACCGAGAAGGCCCTCTGCCTGGTTCCCTGTAACTTGGCTTCTCGCAGTGAGGGAACTGCCAGAAGGCCCTCGGTGCTGGACCTCAGTGTCCGGGTAGAACGATGGGGGTGGAGACACTCCTTCAGGTATACTGGACCGAGGCCGTTTAGGGCTTTAAAGGTCAGCACCAACACTTTGAATTGTGCTCGGAAATGTACTGGGAGCCAATGTAGGTCTTTCAAGACCGGTGTTATATGGTCTCGGCGGCCGCTCCCAGTCACCAGTCTGGCTGCTGCGTTCTGGATTAGTTGTAGTTTCCGGGTCACCTTCAAAGGTAGCCCCACGTAGAGCGCATTGCAGTAGTCCAAGCGGGAGATAACCAGAGCATGCACCACTCTGGCGAGGCAGTCCGCAGGCAGATAGGGTCTCAGCCTGCGTACCAGATGGAGCTGGTACACAGCTGCCCTGGACACGGATTTAACCTGTGCCTCCATGGACAGCTGTGAGTCCAAAATGACTCCCAGGCTGCCCATCCTGGTCCTTCAGGGGCACAGTTACCCCATTTAGGACCAGGGAATCCTCCACACCTGCCTGCCTCCTGTCCCCCAGAAACAGTACAGTGGTGCCCCGCAAGACGAACGCCTCGCAAGATGGAAAACCCGCTAGACGAAAGGGTTTTCCGTTTTGGAGGCTGTCAGAGCTGCCTCTAGGTCCCAGCTCACAGAGGACCAACGCTAGGCTGTCGTAATGTACAAAATTCTCTATTGAAGTTCAATTTCCATTTCAAAGCCGCAGTGCGCAGCCCTACATCTTAAACCCTAGATCGGCGAAGTCCCGTCTGAGTCTCCTCCCCTCTGACACCAGTTTAAGATCCTAGCCCTGCTCCACCTTTTCCGCTGCTCTCTCCTCTTCTGGGTCCTCCTGCCCGCTGGGGCATTGCCCTTTCTGGACTCTTCCGACGCTGAGTCGCTTAGCTCCTCCCCCTGCCTCCTGCGGGCTTTAGGACCCGGTTCCCAATCCTCATTCTCTGCTGTCCCGCGCTCCTGTACATTTGAACTTGCCTCTCGCGCCAACCCAGTGACCTTTCTCCTAACCGTTACACTACTTCGGTCACTGCTTCCCTCTTCCGGGATACTGGCCGGATCTGACCTCCCCTCCGTTGTCCGACTTTCTGATGGAGGCGTTGTCAGCCCTGCCTCATCTTCTCTCCCTGGTCCCCACTGGCCCCGATCCTTGGGACTCTTCCCCCCCCACTCTGCTCCGGTGGGGAAGCTGGTCCTGATTTCCAACTACTGCTCTGGGAGTCCCTGCTGCCCCCTTGCTCCTGGGGCGTTCCCCTTGGGAACCCCCTACCCCTGGCCACTGGCGCCCCCTTCTGTGAATCTTCCGATTCGCTGGAGAGGCTCATGGAATCCCTCGGTCCACTGTCCTCTTCTCCTACGCTCCCCTCGGATTCTTCCCCTTCGCTCTCCATCTCCTCTCTTCCCTGTGCCTCTGCTCCTGAGCCCCTGACAGAGGCGCTTCGTTAAACGAATTTCTCTATGGGGTTGCTTCGCAAGACGAAAAAATCTTGCGAGTTCCCGCGGGTTTTTTCCGTTCCCCCCCCCTTTCCTAAGCCGCTAAGCCGCTTATCAGCTGTTCCACTGATAAGCCGCCTCTCAGCTGATCGCTAAAAGTCGCTAGACTGCTAATAGCGCTAATCCGCTAAGCCGTCAATGGGCTTGCTTCGCAAGACGAAAAAACCGCTAGACGAAGAGAATCGCGGAACGGATTAATTTCGTCTTGCGAGGCACCACTGTACTTCTGTCTTGTCAGGATTCAATCTCAATCTGTTAGCCGTCATCCATCCTCCAACCGTCTCCAGACACTCACACAGGACCGTCACCGCCTTCACTGGTTCTGATTTGAAAGAGAGGTAGAGCTGGGTATCATCCGCATACTGATGAACACCCAGCCCAAACCCCCTGATGATCTCTCCCAGCGGCTGCATGTAGATGTTGAAAAGCATGGGGGAGAGGACAGAACCCTGAGGCACCACACAAGTGAGAGCCCAGGGGTCTGAACACTCATCCCCCACCACCACTTTTTGAACACAGCCCAGGAGGAAGGAGCGGAACCACTGTATGACATTGCCCTCAGCTCCCAACCCCTCAAGACGGTCCAGAAGGATGTTATGGTCGATGGTATCAAACGCCGCTGAGAGATCCAGCAGAACTAGGAAACAGCTCTCACCTTGATCATCAACCAGTGCGACCAAGGCAGTTTCAGTCCCGTGATGAGGCCTGAATTCCGACTGGAAGGGATCCAAATGGTCCGCTTCTTCCAGGCGTGCCTGGAGTTGTTCAGCAACCACTCGCTCAATCACCTTGCCCAAGAATGGAAGATTTGAGACTGGGCGATAGTTGGCCATCGTGGCCGCATCTAAAGATGGTTTTTTAAGAAGCGGTTTAATAACCGCCTCTTTCAGCGGGTCTGGGAAGGCTCCCTCACAGAGGGAAGCATTCACCACCCCACGAAGCCCATCGCCCAGCCCTTCCCGGCTAGCTTTTATAAGCCAGGATGGGCAAGGATCAAGGAGACAGGTGGTTGGTTTCACTCGTCCAAGCAGCCTGTCCACATCCTCGGAGGTAACAGATTGGAATTGATCCCACGCAATTTGACTAGACAGGACTCTAGCACTCTCCCGCCCTGGCCCTGCTCCCACGGTGGCGTCTACCTCTTCCCGAATCTGAGTGACTTTATCTGCAAAAAACTTTGCAAAATCATTGCAGGAGATCATGTGGCCCGTACTGGGCCCCGATGTAGCAGGTGGTTCCGCTAAGCCAGTGACAGTTCCACACTGAGGACAGCCTTTAGAGTAATTACCTGATCCCAAGTAAACAGTCCTGGTCAGGAATGTCTAAAGAGGCCCATCAAAAAATCTGAGAACCATTGTTCATCTTCTAGATGCTAAGTCTTGTCTCAAAATGCTACATAGGTATTTGGGCAACAAATAAATGTATGGTGTTTGTTCCAGGCAAGTGTACCCTCATGTTTTCTCTGTGACTCAGTCAAAGTAAAACTAAACCAGAACCTCAAACAAATTTGGATCAAATCTTTATTACGCTCTCCGCTCCTGCATACACACCAAGTTCAAACTGAAAATATTCTTACAATTTCATTGTAACATTAAAGCAACAGTTCCAGACCCTTCAAGTAGTCTAAGTACAGTTTAGAAGAGGAAATTGTGGAATGCATAAATGTCAGGGTACTACAGTGTCATACCCTCCAACATTTCTCCGATGAAAATAGGGACGTCCCTTTGCATAATGATAATTTTACTATTTATACCCCACACATCTTACTGGGTTGCCCTAGTCACTTTGGGCAGTTTCCAACATATATAAAAACATAATAAAACATTCAACGTTTAAAAAACTTCCCTATACAGGATTGTCTCCAGGCAGCTCGGGGGTCAGATAATTCCATACCCTCCAACATTTCTTCAATGAAATGGGGACATCCTACCATACCCACCAACATTTCTTCAATGAAAATGGAAAGGAAAAGTGGGACATTCCAGGATCAAATCAGAAACTGGGACGGCTTCTCTAAATCAGGGATGTCCCTGGAAAATAGGGGAACTTGGAGGGTCTGCAGTGTACACTCCCTCCGTCTCCCTAGTGTACAACTAATTCTCACTGAGATGGCAAACTTAGGTCTAAAATGTGTTGTAATCTTCAAGCCTAGTCAGAGGAATGTGCCATTCTCCAGGCACCCGGCTCAGATTACTTGTTGACCTCCCTGTCCGCGACTCCCGGCAGGAGACAGGCGGGGTCTCTATCGGCGATCCTCCTCAAATGTGAGAAGAACACACCACTCTTCCCTCCTCCCTATCTTCCCCAGGAGGGGGAAAGAGACAGACAGAAAAGTATTTACATGCCTTTATTTCTGTCTATGCAGCAGTACAGAGAAACATGTCTGCACTCTCCAAACACCAACAGCAGAGAGAGAAAACTCCACCCCTGTACTTCCAGTACAGATCAGGTGACACACTGAGCTAACATCCGGTGCTCAGTACAGTGAATAGACTGTCCTTTGGATCCCACGGTACAGTCACAAACATCAACATCCTGTTTGGCTTTCCAGCCAGCTGCAGCTCGCTGCATTGCTCCTTTTTCGTTTTAGATATAATCTTTCTGCATATGCCAAGCTCATGTCCTACAGCTCTTCCCTCAGCAATCTAGTTTTCTATATGTTGAGAGTATTTTTGGATGGAGAAGCGTTCAGTCACCCACTGAGGCATGTCCCCTCTTAACTGCTGACTATTTTTGCTTTTTTAATGAAGAGAACTCTGGCACTTGGAAACTTAGGGGAGCTTCTTTTCAGTTATTTCAGTTCCTTAAACTTAATTGTATAGGTGTTACAGCTTAGGTCTTAATACTTCGGTTCCAAACCACGGTGGTACTTTCTGTCAGTTTCCCAACATTCTATAAATCACACCCCTGAGGCTCCTCTAGCAGTACAACAGACCCAGGGGATCATCACACCCCTCCAACTGATTTGGCATTCTTTCTCTAGAATATCTCTATACCCACATAGAGTGTTCCCTAACAACTCTACTGCTCATATCCCCAATTCAGCTTCCAAGTTTTTCTTTCATCTGTATACTCCTAAAAAGACACTAGTCTTCCAAACTAAGCTCAGAGACGTCCTTCCCTGGCTACAGATATTTTTCTCAGAATGGATCTTACACACACAGTTCAGGAGCTATATGCTTATGTAGCTGAACCCCAAGAATCCCAATTCCCAGCTACCTTTCTTTTTCCCTCCCAAAGTCCTGTGTCTGCAACGCCCTCCCCCCAGCAAGCTGTACCCACAGCTAATCAGAGAAAAGCTTCCGCCCAGGATTCTGTAAGCTGCACTACTCTGGAGGGATTGCACTGCACCACAAAACACTGATCTAGATGAGTTTTCCATCACACCCATCTATAATCTGGGGCAGCAAAGCCCAGACACATATTTACCTCTTGACCCTTGTCCATCATGGCTTAATAAAAGCTAGTCTAATTGGCCTGGATGTACGTGAAGCCCACAGGGCACAATGCATGTAATGTTAATGTTGAATTCTATCTTGGAAGGAAGATGGAATATATGTATGCAAAAGAGGTAAGGGCTTGTGAATATTTAATTTTCTTCTCATGAACTACAGCTGAATCAGCTGATTCAATTGTGCTGAACTCAATCACAGCTAAACCTGAATTGGAATTGAACTGGCTTAGTGGATTCAATACATATCTGACTGGCAGCCCAACCAATGCATCAGCCTTATGCACTGTAATCATTATATTACAGTTTGTGCTAATGCACCTAAAGAATCACCTTATTACTGGCCAGCTAACAAGATCAAGGACTATTAAACAGCCTTCCTGTACTGGAGTACAGGGGTATATGTGCCATTGTCTGCACTAGTAGAACTGTGCAAGTACCTCGTGCAGCACTTTATGCTTCAACTGTAATACTCATCGTACCTCACTTACTATATATCACATTGCCCAGGTACAGTCCATGGAGCTAGACCAAGACACTTAAAGTTGTTAGTTTGACTTCCTTGAATGGCTGAAAGTCTATTGAATCCTTTGCCGTTCTTTGAGTAGAAGGCCTGCTAGTTCACTTAATAAGTTTTCAGTCTGGACTTGATGCAGTCAAATACCCCTTCTGATCATAATCAGGATGCAAGCAGCACTCCAAGGCCAGATATGCTTCAGTTAAAAAGAAACGTTTTGCCCATTTTGTCTCAGAAGAGTTTCTGCACCCAGGATCCTAGACTAAATCTTTCAAAGAAACACATTTCATCATGCAGGCATTTTGATTACTTTTTCCTCCACAAAGTACCTAGCTTATTTGTCCTAAAAGGAATGCAACTGACAGTAAAAAGACTGTTTCATTTACTTTAAAGAAGAGGATTAGCATTCAAAATATCATGGGATCTTGGGTTCTCTCTCGCTTTCTCTTTTAAAGTGAGACAGCAAAGGACTTGAATTTAAATATATGCAAAACTGTGCTGTAATTATTTTGATCAGTGAAAAATAACTAATTCAGATCTACAGAAAATGTAGGGCATGGATGGCCAGTTAATTTGGTTTTTGTGTAATTAACGGTACCTCCTAGGGTTCTATGTTTTTCTCCCTCTTGCAGAACAAAATATTCTGGCATTTAGTATTAGCTATACACTTCATCATTCAAGCAGAAGAAATAGGTCCTCCTAAGAGCAATGCATGTGCAGTACAAATGTCAGCAAGTGAGATGGCACCCAGCTATTTAGTAGCAGATTGGACTCTGCTCCCAGCAGGCATGCAGTGTCAAAATGGTCAAGGCCCGCAATTATTACTTCATTTAAGTAATGCCTCGCTATAATTTGAATCTAGAATATCAAAGGCTCCTACAGTCAGCCTTTATGCATCTAAATGAGCAATGTTTACTTCCTTTAAGAGAAACACCAAACCAAGAAGAAGGAAGGGGTGTGAAAATGATATTCATAAAAAAACAACAAGGGGTAAATGAAAAGCAATTAAAAAAAAATCTGCATAAAATAACTTACTGTGAACTACAGTATCCAATCTCCTCCTATAAAGGAGAATATCTGCTTGCTCCAGAAATCATTTATACATCGTAACTACCTGTGGGAAAGTTGAGGGTTCACTACAAGAGGCAGTTATGTGTTGTGAGGGGATACGGAAATAATGAAAGAGACACAATAAGTGGGTTGTGCTAGGGCCACCTTTATTAACAAAGGGGGAATGAACAGTGTGAGAAGGTAAACATAGTTTACCTGCATTGAGTCAGCCTACCCTGTCCATGGCAAGGGGCATGACAAGACATTGCATGGGCCTTGCTTTCTCGTTAGCTGGGTTCCTGCCCCATCCCCTCTCTGTCTGAATTTCACAATTCTAGGCAGGTGAGACAGGCTAACTTCAAGAGAATTTCATATCTAAGCTAGCCTCTGGAGAGACTTATCACCTTAAGAGTTGCCTAAGAGTGTTCACCGGTTTACCTCTCTTCTCATTAACTTTCCGCACACCTTCCTGCCACAGTAGCATGCTTTTTGAAGCTTAGGCTCCAAGACTTTGGCCACCTCATGAGAAGAAAAGACTCCCTGGAAAAGACCCTGATGTTGGGAAAGATTGAGGGCACAAGGAGAAGGGGACGATAGAGGACGAGATGGTTGGACAGTGTTCTCGAAGCTGCCAGCATGAGTTTTACCAAACTGCGGGAGGCAGTGGCACAGGAGTGTCTGGCATGCTCTGGTCCATGGGGTCATGAAGAGTTGGACACGACTAAACGACTAAACAACAGTGCAGTGGTGCTATCGAGGCAGGACCTCTGGGCAGAAGTCCAGGATGCCCACTCAGCAGAATGGGGTCGCCAAACACAGCAGGCTTGAATTACTTCATTCTAAAGTAAGCATAGTAACACACATTACAAACTAAAGGGGAAGGGAGCAGGCCTATGATAATTAAGTCAAGAGTCTTAAATCACTCAATTGCCCCACTGGTATCATTACAAGTCATGTTTCGATAGGGAGAAGCATTTCACTAAAAATTTGAGCAGGGTACTGTTAAGAGAACACTAAAATAGTTCATTTTTTTTAATCCTTGAAAAAGATTTTAAAACAACCAGATCACCTTGCAGCTGAATAATTTCAAGGTTGCCAGGAACAGTATATTTCTGCCACAAAATGCTTATTGTTGCTCTTCTTCTTCTTTGAACATATATAGGATGGGTACCTGTTTTAAGTCTCGCACTTCCATTTTCTAATTAAAGCAGCATTTCTGTTTTATTAAGAGCTTCAAGATTTTTGAGTTGTTCTCAAAGTACCTCAAAGGTTTGACCTGATGCTGAAGACTGCAGTTTGCTGCCCTGTGTTCTTTTAGAAAGAAGAGTAGGATAGAAATTTAAGCAACAGTGAGGTGGACCTCAAGGATGCAAACACCCACATGTGCACATACTGCTTTAGGGTATTTCAAAACTAGGCCTAGAAACTTCAACACATCCAAACTCAGTGAGAGTTCTTTATCAACATGCTTTGGATTCTCCTGTAGGAAAAATAATACTTATTATTCAGCTGTGCTCACTAGATTAATGACAGTTGTATGGTTAACTAAAAACAGTTGGATAGCTTTAGACATGGGAGTTTTCTCCTAAGTAAATGTACCATGATGGTACATACCAAATGCCACGTGTTAAAGAAACTCTCAAAAAGCAAATGCGGGAAAGAAAAGTAAGGATACAATTATAGACTTAAATAGGCTGCAGATTGATGTATTGATCCATACTGCTAGCCAATTTAAAATGCCATCCAGTGTAGGTACTTTAATGACAGGCAGATCCAGCTGCCAATTCACGAAGCTGCCTGGGCTGTGAATCATGGTACAGCTGAAAGGGAAAGCCTGAGCAGCACATTTGCAAGCAGTACCTTAAGTGTCAGCTTTGTCAGTGCCTTAGCATGAATATGTGAATGTGCAGGCTCAGGGAGAAGAGATTGCAGCTGCTTTTCTCCTCACTGGTCTGTCTGCTGTTGTGCGGCTTGGGCTAAGCTATGGTTTGTTTTAGTGTGTCTTCCAAATCCTGACTTGTGGTTTAGCTGTTTGCAGACTATGAGCTAGAATCAAGGTGTATTCTATGGCTATTGCTCAGGGTTTGCCCCAGATCTGGATGCCTAATCAAATGCTGAGCCCAGATTTGGATGGCATGCTAAGCCAAGCTCTGCCAGGCTAATGTATAATTGCCTTGAAGGAACCACTCTCAGCAGTTAGCTGAGCCAGGAGATCCATCCTGCAAACAGATGCAAGCAACTGCTAATATAATTCCATCTCCTTGGTTTTCAAGAGTGCTGCCAATGTTGCATTCTATTTTTCTGTGTCAAACCACGCTTTATTCTGCATTGTAACAGTATCAGACACATGTAAGGCATAAATTAAAGGAAGACCACACCTTTGACCTAGATTCACACTCATGTTCTCTTGTGATGTGGAAGTTCTTCAGTGAACCATGTAACATTAATATTGACACACACTCCACACCTAAATCTTGTAGGGGAGGGATAAATCCTGACAAATCCCAAAGTCTCTCTCTCTCTCTTGCTTTCTCAGTATATCCCCCAACTTCATATATATATAAATGTACCATGTAGGAAACTGACCTAAAGCAAAGTGCAGTGGCGTAGCGTGGGTTGTCAGCACCCGGGGCAAGGCAAGTAATTTGCGCCCCTTAACCCATGGATTTGCGCCCCCTAACCCGTGGATTTGCGCCCCCTAACCCTAACCCCCAGATGTTGCGCCCGGTGTGGCCGGCCCCCCCTGCACCCCCCACGCTACGCCACTGGCAAAGTGTAAGACACTATGTTCCAGGAGGTTCCCATATGACGTTGCACATGAAACATGATCTCTCTATGGCCTTCATCAAGGACCTCTGTATCAGCATCGCCCTGAAATATATTCATAATAGCATATCTGCTACAAAGTATGTGAAACATTGCAATGCTCTAAAGCACTATAAACATGCTAAGCATTAGAATATATTAAATTTTTTATTAAGAAAGAAATCCACCCTTATCTTACTCTTCTTCCCTCTATTTACCACCAAATGCCAATTAATCACATTGGCTTTCAGCATACAGACATGTTTTGTATGTTTTAAAGGGGCAGGTGGGCAACTCTACTTGCCACAGAGGGTCTGAGGGAGAAAGGTTCATTATTATTATTTATTTTTACATACATGCATATCTTTCTCATTGTGAAATAATTTCAACATCCCAAAGTTTATCTCTAGCATTTTCCTTCTTCCACAATCAAAACCCAACATTCACTTGTCTATGGATTCATATTCCACACTAATGAGAAAGGAAACGGTAGCAAACTATCAGAGAAAAACCAGAGTATCACGTGAGGGCATATGAGGCTACTACACAAGTTTGGGTCTGTTCATGGGTTCATGTATGCTACTGAGGGTTACATGATGGAAAATGTTGGGACATAAATGCAAGAAATATAGATAAATATATTTAAATCTAGTCAGTATATTCAATGATGCTTATTGGTACCCAGATCAAGCCTTTTCATTCAAATATTCATTCAAATATAGCGTGATTTAGCACTTCTGTGCATGCGCAAGTGGCGAAACCCGGAAGTAACCCTTTCCGGTACTTCTGGTCGCAACCTGAAAAAACCTATCATGAAGCAAACGTAACATGAGGTATGACTGTACTGTGAAAAGACTATCTATTTCCAGGAACAGTCACAGCTGGTGAACCAGTCAAAGCCATTCCTTGGTAAAAGGCCCTTCACATCACTGCGGTCACCTGGCCTCCCAGTGACACGGATCTATGAGTAAGCCATTTCTCTTCCCCGGGGAAATGGAGTTGCAGGCTGGATACGAGCCAGCTCCATGCGTGGGGGTGTAGCTAGCCCCCAGTCATACAGAGTCCCCTCTGCGCCCCAACCAATCTGGCCAGCCAGGGGGCGTGGCGTGCTCTATTTAAGCAGCCCACGGGCGGGAAGTTGCCCCATTTTCTGGTTCCTGCTCCCGCAGTTCTCTCTCCCTCCCATTAGGCTCTTAATCATTTGACCTTGCTATGGACCTCGGTTGGTTGCCTGTTGAAGGGGCCTGGTAGGAATTTTTTTCCACTTGGCAAATTGGCATCAGCCATTTGGTTTTTTGCCTACCTTGTAGCAAATCATCACAACTTTGTAAGGTTTGGCGGTTAGGCATTGGAGTATTCGGTTAAAGGTAAGGAGAGGTAGTGGCCACCACATACCTCCCTATTTCAAGGGTATTCTGTTAAAGGAATCCGGGGGGGGGGGGAATGTCCCCATCTGAAGCCCAGGCAGGGGCTAGGGCCATGGAATGGCCCTATCGGTGACCCTGGGGGAGTTCCTAGTTGATGTGCATCACCAGGGCTCCCCCTACTGGTGGTTAACCGTTCTGAAACTTCCTGCAGGCGGGCAGGAGTCAGATATAGTCGGTTCGGTTCCAGTGCCTAAGCCAATACCACTCACATTCTGTAACCAATAAAGTTGTGGCCTTTTTTAGCCCATTGACCTAAAATACTGGTGTCAAGTGTCATTCTTCCAACAAAGGGGAGGGTTCAGGGCCTTGCCACGCAACTCCAAACTGCCGGTGCAGCCCATGTAGAACTGGCTGTAAACCTAACTTCCACACATGAGAAGCATTTAAATAGCAGCAAAAATAGGAGTCATCATTACTGATAAACTAAGTCAATAAATTCCTTTTGTACAACTTTTCGTACTTTTCATGTTTATTCTTCAATTTGCTACAAAAATCCACATTAACTTGTTTCGAAGTAGGAACCCAGTTTCACAAAGGGTTTATCAGTATGAGTCCCTAAAGAGCTATTAAAGGTGCAGTATCATGTATGTTATGCTTGTATGTTATGACAGCATTCAAATCTTATTTCCTAGCTCTCTGTTGCTCATGTTAGGTACAAGAGATTCTATTCACTTTATGATACCGTTCATTCAGGGAATCTTGTTATGAAATTTAGCGCAAAGCAGCCCTGTAGGAGGTGACCTTTCGTACTAAATTAGCAGCAATATATTTTTTCCAAGGTGTATGACAACAGCATTTTTTTCATTTACTTCTGTACATTGTGGCACAACTGTACACAACTATATCAGTCAGTCAAGCTGTCTGGAAAAAGGCTTAGATTGATTTGCCCTCAGTAATTTGGTTATGCAGGTGTGCTGAAGTGAAGCAGATGTTGACTGATGGGAATGGGAGGGTAAGAAGGAGAAGGAGCTCGTATTTGCTGCTATGCATTCTAACAACAGCATGCCCCAAAGATGCAGATGTCAAAAGCATTCTTAGACAGCCTGAGATGGAAACCTCTCACCTGCTTGCTTGCCACATCTGCTTAGATTTTAGGAAATCCATCACTTTATTCATGGCATGTAATTAAAACCAAACTGCACTTTTGAAAGAGACACAACAGTTGAATATTCAGTGGAAAATATGTATTTGCTTATCATTGGTTAAAAACCTCAGGTTCTACTCTGTGGAATTATTAGGTAATAATCATATAATTTGCAATCTGATTGTGCCTGGAGTCATTAATTGCAATAAAATATGTTTAGAGAGAAAGCTCGTTCTGTGCCTTTAGACAAAACTGAAGCAGAACATTCAGTAATTTAATAAAGAGAATCTGGCTGCTTTATCCCCCTCAAGAGTTTTCATTAATTTGAGAATGTTGTAGAAGCAGGCAAAACAATGACTGTATTAGGAGGCTCTTCAGTTCAACACCACTGTCTATCTATTATAATTATAATAATAGAGCAAATGGGAATCAAACATGTACACAGGAAAATAACTTTGCAGCATAAATGGAGTATCAGTATTCAAAAATGCCCCTACAGAAGTACTTCACTAGCCACCACATGCCAGCAAAAAAACTGACATAATGATAAGTGAAAACCCATATTCAGATATATAACAGCCTTGTGCTACCATGTGATTTACAACATGGAAAATGTCGAACACTATTTTTAGAAAAGTCTTCTGAAGGTCATAATTTTTTTCCCAAGGCAGCCCTTTGCTTTGGATTTTGATACCTAATGCACACTATTGACAGAGTAGACATAGCCAATATTATAAAGAATAATGAAGCAATGGCTGCCAAAATCATTGTGCCTTTGTATCCATTCAGAGGTGATGTTCTAGCAGAGAAAGATTATGTGGCTACCATGTTTAGTCACTGGAAGATATCTCCCTAGTCTTGAGATACCATACACCAACAAAGGTCACCAATTCATTTTTAAGATAATGTTAGAAGAAAAACCAACATTTAGAACAAGAACAACAAAAGTATTTTGTAGAGTATGCTGCACCATCAGCAAGTTTTTGTAGGGGTGCCCTATGTACTCAACCCTTTTCAGTTGGCTCCTTGTGGTTAGGAAAAGTTTGTGTGATCTGCATTTTTCAGCTGACAGCCTAAATTCATTCCTTCTGGCCTAATAAAAGGAGCATAACTATCTACTAGGTTTTGTATTTAATTGAATTTTGTAATATAGTTCTTGGCTGAAGAAAATGAATTAAAAATGCACCTTTAGGATATAATGCATTCAGAAATGCATACAATATGTATTTGTGATAAAACTCATAGCTAAATATTATTATTTTTATTATTTTTGAAGGGGAAGTATTTTTACTGACCCAATGATACAGTGCACAACCTGAGACATACACCCCTAAATTCCTTAAAATATTACGAAGGATTCTGGGGCATACCTCTTGGATAGCTACTTCCTGCAGCAAAAATATCTTGAGCTGACCACATCTACAAACCAATCTGTTGTTGTTGTTACTACAGGAATTCTGAATACTGCTCATGTTTCCCTTGATAAAGTTAGACAAAACAGAAAAGCAAGCAGGAATTGTGTAATGAATTCACCGGTAACACTTTTACTGAACTGGAACATAAGTTCAAACAGGCAGCAGTCCTGTCCATACTTACATAAAAATAAGCCCCAATGGAAAAAGTTGTATGCATAGAATTGGGCTGGGAGACTTTTTATTTTGGAAGAAAAAGTTTCATTAAAAGCAATTGCACTATATGAGTCTAGAACTGGGTTGTAATGCTTGGAAAAGCGCCAGAAAACCATGGCTCCCCTTCTACACACACACACACACACACACACACACACACCTACAAAATGTATAGCTGAAGATGAAAACTTCCACATGTACAGATGGACCAAAAATGCTTAAGATCCAGCTAGAAATGTTTCTAGGATGTTTTCTTCTAGTTCCGGAGATTAACATTAATTCTATCAGCATTAATGGTGGAGAACTAAAAAGAAAATGTTCTGAGAGAATCTGATGGGATCATTCCAACAGCCATCTTTTTCATTAAACATGATAGCTCACATATTTTCTTCCACTAAATCTGTTTTTGTGTAGATTATCAATGGTGGTTCTAGTTAAGTTTATTTTTTTAGAAGAATGCTACCTTACGAACAAAGACAATAACTCATCTATCCCCTCTGGTCAAAGATGCAGAAGACATGACAGCTTGGTTAACAAGAGATGACTTGAGTCAGAGGATAGATAATGATTTCTGTTAAGAGAAGATCAACACACTAGGTATGGCAGCTCATCAGGCTCCCTGCGAAGATTCCAAGGACTCATTTGCATGGCATTTCAGATGAGGAAGGGGGAGGAGAGGCTTTTAGAAGCCATCCCCTCCCCATTGTCTGTAGCATGAGACCTGGTCCTAGCTTTTCAATTTATTACACACCACACTTTTAATTCCATTAAACCTATTTAGGTGTTTTGTTTACTCTAAACAACTAAAACATCCTGCATCAAGTGCCCAGGATGCAAGTCACCCATAAGCCTATTAAGCAGAATAAGCAGAATCTTCATTTTACTTCCCTTCTTTGTGCATTACACTGCACTTTAAAAACCTGTAAGGGAATGAATATTTTGATGGTTTTAACAGATCCCACAACGACTAACTGATACACTCATCGCTAATAATTAGTATGCTGGAATTCTGCCAAAGCAGCACAGTAATTAGCTGACAAAACAAACAAGTCTTCTAACTGGATTCATTGGCTATGATGATCGTATTGGCACTATATATTATGGGGAATTGCAAAGGAATTTATGAAGATGCACAGAAGTCTTCAGTTACTAGTATTAACAAGCACCAAGTTTGACAGGGTTAAATTATGCATGCAAATATACAACTTCTGAAGAGGGTTCCTATTGATCCCCAGTTTCAGAATGTGCATCTTCAATGTTTTATTTAGTTCCAGTTCATATTTAATTTCACTACTGCCAAGTTTAATTTCAGACAACCAAGTGAAGGTCCTGTGTACCATTTCCAGCTGATATAAGGTATATTGTGGAAAGATGGTAAAGATATGTGATTTAAATCTTGAAAGGCAGGTTTATTGATTACTCCTCTATTACACCTGTTGGCAAATGATAATAAAAAGAGCCCTACTGGATTGGACTAATGGTCCATCTGGTCCAGCCTTCTGTTTCCCACAGTACAATAAATAGATGCCCCCGGGAAATCCAAAAGCAGGGCTTAAGATACACACCCAATGCCTACGCCAAAACATGCTAAACATCTGTAATTCATAAAGTTGTGGCCTGTTTAAATACAGTGGAACCTTGGGTTACAAACACCTCGGGTTACAAACTCCGCTAACCCGGAAGTAGTACCTCGGGTTAAGAACTTTGCCCCAGGATAAGAACAGAAATTGTGCGCTGGCGGTGCGGCGGCAGGAGCAACAACAGGAGGCCCCATTAGCTGAAGTGGTACCTCAGGTTAAGAACGGTTTCAGGTTAAGAAAAGACCTCCGGAATGAATTAAGTTTGTAACCCATGGTACCACTGTAACAGTTGGTTGTGCTTTGGTTACTGCAACTTTAGCATGCCTTGGCTGCAACGCCCATTGCTTGACTGTGCCTGGATCCAAAACATGTCCTGTGATGTCTGATGTTGTGTCACACCATGCCCACTTGTATGGATGAATTTTAGCCCAACATGGCAGTCTATCAATAAAAAAAGTCACAGTTCCATACAGCAACAGGAAATGCAGTGTAAAAGGAATATTAATAGACTTGGACATAAAGACTAGCATTATAAGCAGGAAAACTAACACAATAATCCCCACATCTCAATATTGTAAGAAATTAATTAATTTGCTTTTAGTTTATTTACTCAAGTCTCCTAAGATATTATGGCCTTGCTCCAATTGGAACACACCCCTAGTGAGATCATTGGCAGTGCCTGGATTTTTATTTAGGGAAATAGGGAATGCCCTCACCTAAGTCCCTGCTCCTTATACTACATCAACACTGATAGTGAGAAGGAGAAAGGAGGATGGAATGACATGAAATCAAATGCACTGTTATATTTAACATATCTATGATCATAACTTGTGTTTGTGTGAATGTTTAACCCCTTCCCTGCCATAGTTTCAATGAAAAGCATACCTCATGCTGCTATTTGCCCTGGGAAGGAAACACTGGGGGATATTTTCAAAGGAGGTACCTAGTTTGGCCTAGAAAAAGGAGAAAAGTTGATCCCACATTGCAGATGGTATAATGGATATGGAAAGGTGGAAAAACACTGGCCTAAGTCAATAACCTCGCCCCAGAGGGAGCTTGGTCCCCTGATGTCTTGATTTCCCAGGAGCTGTTCTAAAGCATCTCATCAGTCAACTGTTTAAAAAGCAATGGGTGAAGCTGAGAATTAGAACAGATAGGATCAGGAAAGCTGATCCGAGGAATTTGACCCTATTGAAGCCGGTGACAAACACAGTATATGAATTTATGAATGTAAATAGCATGATCTAAGAAGTACCTTGGGAATTCTTTTTACAGTATATGGGAACAACATGAATGAATACAACTAAAAAAAGAAAATGTGAACCATAGCAGTGGCTTAAAGAACAGAAATGTAAAATAGAGCAAGAATGCAAAAAACACTGAAGCAATTGATAGGATGAGGTATTGATTTGCAAATCAATTGCTACAGTTCATTACTATGGTTTTTAATAAAGCTCGTTGATTTTGTGACTTGGATTTCTGGATTAAATCAATCAGTTAGCAACTGACTTGGTCTAATATTACAGGCTAATTGCCTAACAAATCAAGTACAGACTTTGAACCAATCAGAATTCCATATTGGTACTATTTCTTCTGCCCACATATACAAGAGAGCTGTTTCTGGGACTTCTTTAAGGGTTACACAAGTAACAACACTTCAGATGCTGGTATTTGTAAAGGAGACAAGTATATTCTCACAGTCCCAACCAGATGCCCAGAAGAAGCCTTAATGCAGAACCTAAGGGCATGGATTAAAACCCTTTTACAAGGCTCCAGTTTTGCCTTTCCTTTTCATCTTCTTTATTCCACGTAGTTTCCAAATAGCATACTCTCTTTTAAGGAGCTTCACATGTTAGAAATTAATAGGATTTTGATTATTTGATTTTGTTATGAAGGGAGAAATGCCAGCTGCAGAGCAAAGCTATTAATGTGTTGATGGCCCATCTAAGAGAAATCCTTGGGCCTGGGCAGGTTGCCAAGGTGATGTGTGTTGTGGTGAAGGAAAAAAGTGTTTTTAGCTGGGAACAAGAAGGGAGAACAGAAAAGACAGGCTGGCTAAAGGGAAGCTGGGAAAGATGCCTTGGACTCCAATGCTGTACTCCTGTGAGGAACAAGTCCCTCTTGAGGTGACCATGCTGGTGTAAATATGTGAATAAATCACATTTCTTAAAGCTGTGACAGCCTCCACCATTGTCTTGATTCTCAAAGGAGCAGAGATCCTGGGTGAGCACCTGAAACCCCTTGGAATCTTGCTCAGCAGACATTTTGCAACAACATGATTGCAAATTTGTTTGCCATTGAACTGGCAGCAACCATTACTCAGTCTACATCCTTAATGTGAGTGCCGCTGTGAAACACTGGGATGAAAAGACATATGTTCACAATTTAGCATTTTCCAAGTACATATTAAATGTTCTGTGTATATTCGTTTTTTTCTAAAAGAGCTAGGAATGACACAATCTTTATAAATCTCTTTATAAAGATCAGGATGCTGAACTAGGGAGGACTCTGTCTAGGCCAGTAGAAAGGCTCTTCTTATGTGGGCCATGTACAGTGAGGAGGCACACCTGAATGCCTCTCGCATATTCTCAATAAGTGTAATGATCTTGGAAGACAGCAAGAAAGCTAATTTCCTGTGGCATTTAATGTTATCACTGCCTGATAATACAAAGTGATGCATGAAATTATGAGTATTAACGAATAATATATTTATAGCAAAAATGTCTGCATTATATGTAGGAATCATGTACAAAATTTAACACTTTCGCAGCCTGTTTATATTACCTAGAAGAAGGTTAGCTGTTTATTTCAAGTTATACAGTAAGGGTAGCAAAAATGCAGGGTCTTAGCCTAATAATTCCTCTTGGAGAGTGGGCAATCATGCTATGAGTTGCCCACTGAGGATGATCAAAGCAGAATATGCACAGAGAGGTTCTGCTAATGACTCACATGGCAAAAAAAAACAAAAACAAAAAACAAAAAAAACCATGAAGTGCATATGAAGTTAGAGTACATTGATTATTTTGTTATTTGATTACTGTGGAAATCAGTTCTGAGCAGTAGGCTAAGCATGTTTAACAGGCCAGCTGTGCATCAGCAGGCCTGGATTTTCACTGGGAATTAGTGGAATTTTAGAGGAGATTATTGATTTTTTGTTTGAAGCATTTGAAATTTCTTGACATCCCATCAAGCTGGTATAGCATGTGGACAGCACATAGGGATGGTCTGTGTGATCATCAGTAGCTGAGAAGTGTGTTCGAAGGATGAAAGGCAAAGACAAAATCCAGGACAAGACAAGGTCAGTATTTGGGGTGCATCTGATGCCTGGAACCAAGTGGTATCAGGAACAAACTGTGTTCTTTAAGTGAAGAATGTGCCCTAAAAAGAAAGTAAAGAGGAACAGGTGTGGGGGACATTGGTGGGGAATGGACTATAGATGGTGAAGAAAGGTAAGGAGGAGATAGAATGAGACATATGTTTCAGTCAATGAATCAGCAGTAGGCCAGCTTCAGAGTAGAAGTATTTGCATTTATTATCAGTAAGACAATAACAATATGACAAAACACCTGAAGTCGGCCTAGCACTATACACATTTTTTTAAATCACAAAATGAAATCTAGTAAAGTAAGAATATGAACTAGTTGCAGGACCTTAGCCAGACCTAGCAGAATATATGCAGAGTTCACGAAAGCGATTGTCAACTGGTTGCAGAGAGGATGGACGAAGCAGGAACCAGGAACTTGTAGTTAAAGGTGTTATTATATACAGTGGACTATTTACAGGAACAGAACAGAACACAGATCTTTGACTAGCTCTCTCTTACACGACTCACAACTCTCAACCTCCAACTCCTATACTCACTGAACCCTGAACTAACACATTCCAGTTAGTAGGCCATAAATCATTATTCCCATGAGAGAGCTTGACCAATCATGGAGATGTCTCCATGCCTCTGTATCACCAGGCAGATTACACTCCTTCACATTGCTTTGGCTGTTGGCCAAACCTAATTGACTCTTGTATGTGAAGCTGCACGTATTCAGATTCCCAACACACCTCACGGGAGCATTTCAGAATGTATGATATAAGAAAACAGCATCATAGATGTCAGGGGGGAAAATACACATTTTTGTAAATCAGCATAACAATATCAGCAGCTGAAAAGCCACAAGATTTTGGCACACCTTTCTAATCAATGAGGATGAAACTTGTGCACTTCAGATTCAAGATTGTTCTCAACGAAGGCATCGTTTTATTAGAGACAATTACCTAATTAGCCCTCTTTCAAGGTGGCAATGAATGAAGTGTTCATTTCAACCTCTAGACACGGGGAAGCAAGGCTGACAGCCAACAATATATTTCACTTCTTAAAATATGTTGAAAACCAAGGAGACCAACTCCAGCAAATGAGCAGAACTCCATGTGATCAACATTCTTGCTGCATATGAAGGCTTGGTGGGAAGGTCAATAATTACAAATTGAAATATTTTTTTAATTTCTTATTTAGTTGGCGTCTAAATAGTGTTTATTATGCTATACCCCCAAAAAGCATAGTGAATTATTAAGGATAGAGTACAAATTTCTTATATATTTGCAGGTTCTTACTATTTTAGAGAAAGATTAAAAACAATTGCTTATTTTCAGATAACAAAGACACTATCTGACTGATACCCAGATTTCAAAGGGTTTACTCAGAGTATTTCTAACACTGGATATCCCCAGCTTATGTCACAAACATAGCACAAGAATTGTATTTTTATTAAACAAATTGTAAAACAAGCTTAAGGCTGGCAAAATTTCCAGTTCCTCATCCACTCAATACAAGAAGGTTGGAGTGCAGGGAGAGTGCCCAGGGCACGTTCCTCTCTATTGTCCTCCCCTCACACATTCTTTTTGAAGGTCTAAAGAAGGCTAGAGTTTATCAATTATCTCAAATTTGATACTAGACTTAAAAAAGCATTCACTATGGTTCTACCATGAGAGGACATGAAGCTTGTTTGCATTTATGATTTGACATGGTATCTGAACTGGAGTCTAGACAAGCATATACTTTCACCCCTTTCTTTTCTGTTTTCATTCACCACACACCACGTGACTTTATAATGAGTCATGACTACTAGATGCACAAAAAGAAGCTGTCTTTCAAATAACTCTTCTTTCACCACTGAAGCTTGTCACAAAATAATCAAAACCTCTGACATGATCACAGCACTGAACTGTAGCATAAACACTCTGATTGGAAATACTGTGGAAAATAGAGGAGAAATCCTACAAGGGTCATGCCTGCCACAGATTTACAACTTCAGTACTATTAAGATAGTGTTGGATATTTTTTTTAATATATAAATGGCAATAAAAGAAAGAAAGAAAGAAAGAAAGAAAGAAAGAAAGAAAGACTGTTATGTGTACATAGAGTACACTTAATAATGGAACCAACCAGCCTAGGATGAAAAGCTTCAATGGCTATCTTTTAATTAGAGGATGGACCATGTGGGAAAAAAGGATAAAAAATCATATGACTTGGCATCAAGAGGAAAAATCTTAGTGAATGTGAAGTCCAGAAAGCTTTTATTATTCATTCATTAAAACTATTCCTTAAAAGAAAATAGGAACATGACAGATTTGTATAGCTGCTTTTTGCTATAATAACTAGCTCTCTTGACTCAGAAGGCAGAACATGCATACTAAAGCACAAGTGAAACAGAGATAAATGAGCTACAGCTACAAAGGTTATTCATTTCCTGAAGTTTAATTTATCAAGGCAACTTTGAGATTATTTTCTCTCTCTGCAAGGAAAATTGTTTGATCACTGGCATTAAACCATAATCTCAAAATAAATAAATAAATAAATAAATAAATAAAAACAAAAAGGTAATTTGTTGCTCATGCAATCATCAGGTAAACAATATTTAATTATGGGTATGATTCTGGTTCCATAAGACACAACTTCTAATTGCTTTATCCAAAGCCTATAAAAGTAAGTAGGAGCTTTTCCAGTTTGGTATCATGATACTAAAGAGAAGCGTTATGCTTACATAGAATGGTTTGCATACTACACAGTTAAAAACTGCAGGGATCCAGCTTCTTTCATTGAAACATCTGGTTCCGGCCTTTATATTGTAGTCAGAATTCATTATTTGCTGAGCCAGAAACCTGATACTGTAACTACTATGGCTTAGTTATAGGCTGTTGGTCCTTCATTCCAGCTAATTGTCTGAACCAATTTGGAAGATTCATTTCAACTTAATGCATGCGCTGAAATATTTTCCAGTTGTGAAAATGCAAGTGTGGTACATAACAGTTAGCAACTAGCTGTGTTTTAACATATTATGACAAAATACAGTAAAGTAGTACATGGTGCTGAAAAATTCTCTAAGGCTGCATATTACACAGATAGGATCCTCTCTCAATGATTATACAATATTTTTATTCAAAGCTCCAGCAATGCTCCTCAGTTTTCAGAATTCGAAGGATGAGTGGATTGTTCTCATTCAGCCTCTGTCTTAGCCAGCACACAGAATGATGAACAAACTTTACATGTCCCCCCCACCCCCAGTTTGAAAAATCTAAACAATTTGTCAACATGGAAACTTTCCTGACTGGGAAAGATGATCAGGTCCATTATGTGCTAAACTGCCAATTCATTTACACCACATTGGGAGTGATCATTCCAAATCAGTGAATCATGTGTTATTCAGTTTCCAGAGTTATACTTTTCTCGACCTTGCAAAAAAGGTGGACAGTGAACCCTCCAGATATGAATTAAATTCATTCCAGAGATCCGTCCACAACCAAAAAGTCCGTAGGCGGGTTTGCTGTGTTTGTAACCCGAAAGGTACGCATCCAGAGCGGTATGTAACTAGAGGGTCCACTGTGTTACAATTTGGTGTGAACTATTGCCATTCTTTGACAATTCTACTGGAACAACAACTGCTCTGCATGTAGGTCCAAATCATGGAAAAGCACAGAAACAGCTAGAGAGGATTGTATGTGTGAAACAGGTCAAGCCTAGTGAACTTACAATGACCGCTCCCCACTTAAAACGGGGGGCGCCCTTTGCCTGCAGCCCTGGATCTGGAGTGGCCCCATCAGCATAGGCTTTGCCTTCCCTCAGGTGGGATACCTGGAGGTCCCCGCCTACCCCAGTGAGTTGTCCAATCCCACCTGGGGGAAGCGTTGCCAGGGAAACCAGGCCAGGTAGGGGGAGGGATTACCTGCCCACACAATAGAGGGTGGCCACAGCATAATGCATTGGGCGGCCATCCATGCCACTACTGGTCCAGGCGGAGAACATCTGGGTCTGCAGCCAAAGATCTCCATTTCCTGGTTCGGCCAACGTGGAATGCGATGGGATGCCCTGCTCCCTCGGTTGCGTCACGAACTTGCGTTCCGCCATCCGCCAAACGCGGTTGTGCTCCACCTTGGTGAAAATGACTTGGTCGTGCAAAAAAGCATAATTCTGATCAAAACAGCGATCGCGGACCTGGAAAGCGTACATGCCGCTCACCCCAACATCACAATTTTCTGGTCCGAACTTCTGCCACACTTGCATTGGCGTGGCAACATCAAACCCACTAGACTTAATTACACCGTTGAAAAAATCAATAGGGCAGTGCGCTCTGCAATCACTCGCATGGGAGGTCGGGTCGCAAAACACCCCGACATTAAAGTCTACATGAAGGAGCTATTTCGGCCCGATGGCGTGCACCTATCGGACCGTGGTAACGAGCGTTGGCTGAGCGACATCAGGCATGGCCTGATTGACTGGTTGGAGGATGGCAAAGGGGATTTTCAGATGTAGGTAGTCTTGGCGGCGAGACCGCAATCTTTGCGGTCTCGGGTGGCGGTATCAGGCCTTGGGCGGAATCCTTTAGTCCATCTTCCTCTTTGCGGCGGCGATACCAGGGTTCCCCGTTAAAGGGGTTTTTGAAGGGAGGCTTTGGCCGTACGCCGAAAGGTCGTCATTGCTCTCCCCTGCGGCGGTGTAACGGGGGCGGCTATCTCTGCTTGAACATATGTTCTCCAGAGCCGGCAAATCCCCCCCCCACTGGATAACCCTGATGCTCCCTAGGTCCCCGGCTGGGGACTGGGGAGGGAGAACGCCCAATGCCTGAGCCAAGGTCTACCCACATTTGAAATTTAATAAAGTTGTGGCCAATTTAATCCCATAGCACGTTGTCTAGAGTCGTTATTCCACATGACGGGGGGGGGGAACCACTCGGGATCTGGGGACTCCGCCTGTCCACGCAAAAGGTAAACTTGACTGAAGTGTTTTTCCTCAAATGCAGTCAGTCAAGATCTGCAGAGCTTCCTGCAATGCCTTTTCTGTTATGACCAGAGATACTGCTATAAAGAGGCGAAATGGCAGGCTAGATAACATGAACACTGCGCTTAGGAGTCAACTGGGTACAGGTTTACACGCAAAATTATAAAGGAAGCAATCACATTAGCACATAAATATAACCCTGAGTTAATTAGCCCACCAAAATGTTTAATCAGTTATATTTTACCAATAAAACATGTTTCTAAAGAGGCATGACTTTTGAACTAACATCCATTTGCCAGCACAAAGAATCATATGGCAATGCATATGTATAAAATAGTCGCTCTCTAAAAGCTCCTTGGCCAAGAGATACAACTTTTGTTGTCAGTGTTGACCCTGAAGAAAAATGCTGATCATATAATTATTATGCTAACAGTAGTACTGTGCCACAGAGTATTGGTCCAGACCTTCTCGTAACTTTTGGAAAGAGGGCTGAAAAGCCCCCCTCCCCTTAAAGACTGGGTTAGTCTTTGGAATGGGTGAAAGGTGAGAACTTTCATGTGATGTGTGGACTTACCTTAAAGACAGTCATAGTCCATGAAAGTTTATGCCATAGTAATAATAATAATAATAATAATAATAATAATAATAATATTTTTAAATTTGTATTCCGCCCTCTCCGGCCAAAGCAGGCTCAGAGCAGCTAACAACAAGTAAAAATAGCACAGTACATAAAATCACACAATCAATTAATTAAAATACATTCTAAAATCAATTCAGAATCAAATTAATGGCACCCATTGGGTTAGAGTTCTATGAGGATTACAGGAGGAGAGAGGGGGTCAAACTGTGCCTTGGTCAAAGGCCTGGCAGAACAGCTCCGTCTTGCAGGCCCTGCGGAAAGATGTCAAGTCCTGCAGGGCCCAAGTCTCTTGTGACAGAGTGTTTCAGCAGATCGGGGCCACAGCTGAAAAAGCCCTGGCTCTGGTCGAGGCCAACCTAACCTCCCTGTGTCCTGGGATCTTCAAGATGTTTTTATTTGAAGACCGTAAGGTCCTCCGTGGGACATACCAGGAGAGGCGGTCCTATTGGTATGAGGGTCCTAGGCCGTATAGAGATTTAAAGGTTAAAACCAGCACCTTAAACCTGATCCTGTACTCCACTGGGAGCCAGTGCAGCTGCCGTAGCACCGGGTGAATGTGATCCCACGCCGAGGACTCTGTAAGGAATGTTGCCGTGGCATTCTGCACCTGCTGGAATTTCAGGGTCAGTCCAAGGGCAGCCCCACGTAGAGTGAGTTGCAATAATCAAGCCTGGAGGTGACCGTCATGTGGATCACAGTGGCTAGGTCAGGGCAAGAGAGGTAAGGAGCCAACTGCTTAGCTTGGTGGAGATTAAAAAATGCTGCCTTTGTTATAGTTGCAACCTGCACCTCCATAGAAAGGGAGATGTCAAAGATTATACCCAAACTCTTAACGGATGGGCTGGCACTCATTGCGCCCCCGCAAGAGATGGGAGTTGGGTTCCCATCAACAGATAGAGTTGGGTGTCATCAGCATACCGATGGCAACCCAAACCAAAACTCTGGACAAGCTGGGCAAGGGGGCACAGAAAGATGTTGAAAAGCATCGGGGAGATTATTGCACCCTTTGGCACTCCACACACCAAGGAGTAGCACGACGACAGTTCCCCCCCACAAGCGCTACCCTCTATCCCTGACCATAGAGCACAGCATTGAAGGGTTGTGCCCTGGATCCCCACGTTGGTGAGGCGGTAAGAAGCTAGTCTTGTAGGGCGTGTGGAATAATCTATGTGGATGATCACTTTACGGGAATGAGACAAGATATGGGAGGATTTCCTAGACCTGAGGGTAGAGAAGGCCTTCAAACTACTCTGATAAAAATATATAAAGTATGTGGTTGTGGTTTTAAAGTATAATGAGATGCATTACTGCTTTTACCCACTGACGCCAGGTTGCTTTATTAAGTCTCAGTGTTAAAGCTCAGCCTCCTGCCCAATCTTAGAAGACATTCTGAGAACCCTACTGTATGTATGCCTACTCAAATCCCATGTTGGAAGGAAGTTGAGACATAACTGGAATGTGTATTTAGTACTACTGTTCTTCAAAGAGTTATTACCAAAATGTGTGCTTTTTTGCTTCTGGGAGATTTTAGAGATACTAGTGCGTCAAATACAGTGGTACCTCTGGTTACGCACTTAATTCATTCTGGAGGTCCGTTCTTAACTTGAAACTGTTCTTAACCTGAAGCACCACTTTAGCTAATGGGGCCTTCCACTGCTGCTGCGCCACCGCCGCCGCACAATTTCTGTTCTCATCCTGAAGCAAAGTTCTTAACCCGAGGTACTATTTCTGGGTTAGCAGAGTCTGTAACCTGAAGCATATGTAACCCAATGTACCACTGTACAACATACCGTATTTTTCGCCCTATAAGGCGCACTGGCCCATAGGACTCACCTCGTTTTTTGGGGGGGAAATGAATAAAAAAGAATTATTCCCCCCCCCCAGCCACGGGGCTGGGGCGGGGGAAGCCCGAGCTTCCCCCGACCCCAGCCCACAGAACAGGCTGCCACCTCAAGCCTCGCGCGCCCGGTGGGACCTCCTGCCGGGCGCGCAATGCTTGCGGACAGCAGTCCGAAGCACGGGGGGTGCTCTGCAGCCCACCCCGTGCTTTGGGCTGTTGGCTGCCGACCCAAGCCTCGAGCGCCCGGTGGGACCTCCCGCCCAGCGAGCAAGGCTTGCGGACAGCAGCCCGAAGCACGGGGGGTGCTCTGCAGCCCACCCCGTGCTTCGGACTGCTGGCTGCTGCCCCAAGCCTCGAGCGCCCAATGGGACCTCCCGCCGGGCGCGCAATGCTTGCGGACAGCAGCCCGAAGCACGGGGGGTGCTCTGCAGCCCGCCCCGTGCTTCGGACTGCTGGCTGCCGCTGCAAGCCTCGCGCGCCCGGCGGGACCTCCCGCTGGGCGCGCAAGGCTTGCGGACAGCTTCCTGAAGCGTGGAGAGCGAGAGGGGTCGGTGCGCACCGACGCCTCTCGCTCTCCAGGCTTCAGCGAAAGCCTGCATTTGCCCCATAGGACGCACACACATTTCCCCTTCATTTTTGGAGGGGAAAAAGTGCATCCTATAGGGCGAAAAATACAGTAAATGTTTAGCAACATTTACCTACTTGTATAGAATTTGCTTAAGCTGTTGTTTTTTAAAATTCTAATTACAGAATGCTAGGCTCTGAATAAAAATATCTCAAATGAATCCCTGTGTTCATATTTTTTGGGGAGTGTTATTGTTTGTCTCTCACCTAAAACTGTACTAGAAATTTTATAGACATGAATGGAAAAACAAAAACAAAAGCCTTCAACCCTTGCAATGTTGGATCCTCCTAACAGAGGGTGCATGTTGTGCTCGGCCCTGAAACTCTTCCCTAACCGGCTTGTGGGCGGGGCTTGCCCTCCTCCTAGCTGGTGGTGCCACAGTTATGCCAATGGCCTTTAGCCAATCAGCAGTGTGGCAAGGTTGGGTGTTGGGAGTATCTATTTGGCAGCACGACATAGGGACCTCCTTTTGCTTCGCGCTGCTGAATACCCGCCCACCCACCCTTTAATTAGCTTGTGTTTGGCCTTGCTTTGGACTTTGGTTGGTCGCCTGTTTTGGAATGGGGGCCAGGTAGGAATTTTTTCCAATGTGGCAGATTGGCTGTGGCCACTTGGTTTTTACCTACCTATTAGCAATCGTCACAACGTTGTAAGGTTTGGCGGTTAGGCATTGGTTTAGGGGAATGTGGGGAGGGGAGGTGCGGCCATCACCTGCCCCTCCAATGAATAGGGTATTACGTTAAAGGAAACTGGGGGTCTGGATCTTGTCCTAAGTCCGGAGAGGGGCTAGGGCAATGCCAGGACCCCCGGGAACCCAAGGGGGGAGCACCAGTCAATATACACTGATGGAGCTCCCCCTGCTGGTCGTTTACCCTTCCAGGCTTCCTGCAATGCCTAAGCCAATACCAGTCATATTTGTGTTTTTTAACAAAGTTGTGGCCAAAATTTGCCCATTAACATTTAAACTAAATTCTGTCTCCACAGTGTCTTTATTTCTATTCGGGATGGGTTTTGGGGCTCAAAGCACAACCAGGATTGAAAGATGAAATTGTGTATTATGTGTTTCCTGTAAACAAATGCAGGTACTTCTGGAATTGTAAGGAATGTCTTTCTTTCCGTCTTTCTCTTTCTTTCTTTCTTTCTTTCTTTCTTTCTTTGAACGGATTGCTATCCTTTTATATGAAGTGTTAATGGGAACTAGCTATGCAAAAACACACACCCTAGAATTGCAAATGGAGTTCTTTGAAATACTTGTGCAAAAGGGGGAAAGGGCATAGGATGCAGTTTACGTGTTTTCATGTTGCGTCCCATGGCAACCTGTAAGTACCGGAATGGGTTACTTCCGGGTTTTGCTGCTCGCGCATGCGCAGAAGCGCTAAATCATGCCGTGCATGTGCACAGACGCAGCGCTTCAGCTTGGGTCAGTTCCGTATTACGGACAGGCCTCAGGAACGGATCCCGTCCGTAACACGAGGTTCCACTGTACAGAGTTTGCAACAACTTACAATGCAATGCAACAAGGCAGTTGGGCCTAAGCAGCAACCTGATCATGGAAGGTGCTGTTGTTGCAAATCACTGCTACTGCTGCTCCACGTAGAATCAGGCTGCACAGTGCCAATCTACATTTTTCCTTGGCTTATTCACCATGTCCACATTGCTGTCTTGCCAGGACAGGTGAGATGTACAGCAAATCTGTGCGGATCTGTGCACAAAAGTACTCAGTGGGTTTCTGTGGTACTGAATTTGAATGCTCATGGCTTCAGCATCAAGCACTTAGCGTTGTGTAACTTTATTAATACAGTGAGCTAACCTAGTTTTACGTGAGTGTATTCAGTTTCACCAGAACTCTTTGCAAAGAAGAAACTGATTGGTGATCAAGATTTCCAATCCAGTTTTCTTTTTCATAACAAGGAGAGGCTCATTAATATTGCATTCAGCCTCATGGATTCTAAATTAATTTTTCATTTATTTTCATGTACTGAGCACAGCAGAAGGACCTAGAAAAATGAAGATGCTTCAGGACAATAACATTACATAATTGAGGAATGCCGTATACAGCTACATTGAGTTTGCTTTGATTTATAGTTGTACTGATATTGTTTATTTCTACTAAAATGGCATTTAAAATGTCTTCTATCCACTAGGAAATCTGTCATCTTGCCATAATGCGATAATGGCTAGCTTTTTTATTATCTAAACAAATGAACATTTAACAGATGTTAATAGCAACAGATAAAAATATTCAAACACTAACAGATATTGACAAGTTCCTAGTAAGTCCTAGGTAACTGAATAAATGGACAGACCAGTGTGGAACTTCTGTTTTAGTCTGTAAAAAGCATTTATTTATTTGGTTTTGCTTTACGTTGATACCAAGTATGGCCCTGCAATGATCTGACTCGGGACCACAGTGCACAGGGAAGCAAGGTGCAAGCCACCCTTCCCAAAAGACATGGAGCGATGTGGGGGTGATTGTTTACAGGCTTGGGAATATACCCTCCTCTCCTTATGTGCTGTCTTGTTTGTTAGGTTTGTAAGGTATATTATTATATAATGTTATTTTATTATTATTTCATAGGATGTTGTTCAACATAGATCTCTGCTGAGTCCCACCGAGAGAAATGGTGGGGTATAAATAAATATATTATAATAATAATGTAACAAGGGAAATAATGCAGAAATATAAAAACAATGAGCTGTCGGTACATTCACATTTACATGTAGTGGAGCCACGTACAAATTGGATAAGGCAAAAAGGACCCCGGGATGGTTAAATCCAGTGAAATTTGACTATTGGGAGGGCGGTTCTCATGTCGCTTCAGGCTGAGGGAGCCGGTGTTTGTCCGCTTTAGAGTAGCACTAAAAAACAGGCTTAGGAGCTAACAACTACAGTGGTGCCCTGCAAGACGAATGCCTCACAAGACGAAAAACCCACTAGACGAAAGGGTTTTCCGTTTTTCGAGGCGCTTCGCAAGACGAATTTCCCTATGAGTCTTTTCCCTCCCCCCCCTTTTTCTAAGCCGCTAAGCCGCTAATAGCCGCTTAGCCGCTAAGCCGCTAATAGCGCTAATCCGCTAAGCCACTAATAGGAATGCTTCGCAAGACGAAAAAACCGCTAGACGAAGAGACTCGCGGAACTGATTATTTTCGTCTTGCGAGGCACCACTGTACATAAATAGAAGTATCGTATGCAATACTGGTGGTTTGCTATGGAGTTGCAGCTGCAGGCTGGAGCATTTTCGCACTGCCCCATTTGTATGAAAACATGAAAACTTAATATACCTTCACTCACACACAGAGAAAGCTATTTGCTGAAACAGGAGAACTTGCACTGGCTGTATTTGAAATTGGCTTGGTTTTTATGAACTCTTTCAGTGAGCATCTGGTGGGGGTGGAATTATTAGTTTTCCATGAATTTAGCCCTGGCTTGTAGTGCCTCTCCATGCATGCAGATGTTGTCCCACATATGCACCTTATCGTATTGCTTACCTGGGATTTAAACTACCCAGCCGCAGCCATGACTGAGATTTGTCTGGAGAGACAACTGATCCCCCTTTACCAAAATAAACAAACTCAGGACCAACAGAGGTTTGCAGATCTGGATGAGGGGTACCACAACCACACAAAATTGCCCCCCTAAATATTCAAGTGAATGGCCCAAATTAAATATATCAATATAATAACAATTAGCAGGACTGCTCAAATAGAATAAATTCAACACGGAGAAGACTGATTGGTTGGGTGATACAGTCACTTACTTCAGAGCAATAAAAAAGAATTTCATTGAAGGTAAGGGATCCACATTAAATAACTTCTGTGCATGAAACAATAAAGCAGCCTAGCTAGCTTGAAAGAGAAAGACTTTGGGGCAAATTAGGATATATATAATACAGTGAAGCATTGCAAACTTCACCTATTCATACTCTTAACCAGGTAATTACGAACTTTGGTGTTAACTGTTGTTATTTGCTACCCTAAAATACTGTTTTAATAAAATATTACAAGTTCCCAACATATAAATTAAAGGATGATTTTACTTTTAAGCTTTCACCTTTAAAAACCTCCTTTGACAGAAACTATGATAAAAAATTACTATGTCACTTATTCTCTCCCTTGCATTCGACTAGAAATCATGGCTGACGATGAACGGCGAACAAAGAAGCCTTGGATTTCCCCCCTCTAGCTGCAAAAAATGCAGAGATTTCTAAAAGGAGTTTCCCAGGAGAGACACCTTACAGGAACTTTCTTGAGCTAAAAAGGCATGATTCTGCAGTGCTAATCAAAAGCAATATATTCAGCCAGCTCCCTGGGACTTAGCCTGTTTGGTTGTGAATTGTAAGGCGTCACTTGAGCAATTTGAAGAGCTGCAACTGGGGCATTGCAGAAGGGAGTTAGATGCACAGCCAGAAAAGAAGACTGGCCTCTGCTATGCCCTAGCTTCTGCACTTATTTTTCCCCCTCTGTTAAGAGGTTTGTAATCTATGCATGTGAATAGGATGACATGAAAAGCTATGGGGCCAAAGATGGCAGTAATTATAAGCAGCCAATGATCACTGTAATACAAGTTTTGGTTCTCACCTCCACCTCCCTCAGCTTTGACACGCAGCCTTTCTTCCTTTATCCTGACAAACTAATTACCTTCCTTCCTCTGGAAACGTCACTGAAATTAAGGTTAATGGTTTATTTATACACCACTTCTAACATTATTTATTAGTATAAATAAAGAGAGATGTGTTGCATTCTTGAGTGAGTGGGTGGTTCACTGTTTGTGTTTAGAGATTTTTAGGTAATGTAAAACTGCCTCACTTCACTCTCTGTTTTAATTTCATGACCTTAAAAAAAAAAAAAGACTTTAGCCCTCCCACTAGAATTTAATTAGTGTATGTATGGGTCATGTTTTCCAACACCTGCTCCCAAATAATTGCCATGGTAAACAGAGAAACATTTGACATACATTTGACAAAAGTAACACCTTAGATTACTGCAATGCATCATATGTGGGGATGACTCTGAAGATAGTTCAGAAACTTCAGCTGGTGCAGAATTCAGCAGCCAGGTTGCTCACCAGGGCTCACCGATCCTGGCCCAACTTCACAGGCTGCCAATTAGTATTTGGGCGCAATTCAAAGTGCTGATTTTGACCTTAAACAGCTCAGGACCACAGTACCTCAAGGACCGCCTCTTCCCATATTAATTGGTCTGTGATCATAATCTGAGGCCCATTTTCAAGAGTCGCCTCCACGACAGGTCTAGAGGGTGGCAACATGAAAACAGGCCTTTTCTGCAGTGGCTCCCCGTCTGTGGAATGCTCTTCTCGGGAAGAATCACCAGGCAAAAACATTCCTCTTCTCTCAGGGCTTTGGCTAGTTAAACAAGTACAGTGGTACCTCGGGTTACATATGCTTCAGGTTACATACGCTTCTGGTTACATACACCTCAGGTTACAGACTCCGCTAACCCAGAAATAGTACCTTGGGTGAAGAACTTTGCTTCAGGATGAGAACAGAAATTGTGCTCTGGCAGCAGCGGGAGGCCCCATTAGCTAAAGTGGTGCTTCAGGTTAAGAACAGTTTCAGGTTAGGAATGGACCTCCGGAACGAATTAAGTACGTAACCAGAGGTACCACTGTAATAGCCTTTTAAACTGGGGGTATTGGTTTTGTTTGTTCCTATGCAAAATTATAAATTATCTAGGTCTTGATTCTAAACTACTATTATTATTGTTGTTGATGTTAGTTGCTTTATCTTCCAAGGACAACCCAAAGCAGCTTAACAAACAAACAAACCAAACCCCTACATAGATACATTAAAAGCGGGGGTAGGGTGGTTGATAGTGCCATGCAAAAACTTTCCACTACAGTATAGGCCTTTGACCTTTAACATGCCTGTTCCATTTCATGCACAATCCCAGGCTATAGATTGTGAAGCTGAACAAATTACAGCACAAAATGATAATGATAATTCTCTATATAACATGCCAAAATAGCTGTATGGGGCAATATTTTGAAACAGCAGAGATTTGTTGCACCTTAAAGGCCATCAAATTTATTATGGCATAGGCATTTGTGGACTAGAGTAGTTGCTATGAATATTTTTATTGAACCCTATTTCCTAGATGTCATCGAGAACATTCTCTGTTAACTTGATCCATGCTGCCCTGAAATAGCTGATTTTGTCCATTGTGTATCTGCACCCCACATTTCTGATGTTAAGTCATTTATCTCTGTAAGACCCTTTTCTTGGCAACACAGTGATTAATGGAAAAGAAGTGGATAGTTAAATATTTAGCTTTCATGTCACTACAACCTTGACAGAGACATGTAACAACCACACAGACTACAAAACCCTTTGAAATAGTGCCTTTATACAATGACTTTCTGCGCACTTCTCTAGTAATTAAAATATGTAAGAGCCCAGTTGGTCTGCATACTGCTGATGTGCTAGAAAGTGTGGGAAGCATTTTATCATCAATAATTCAAAACTATCCTGGAAGATATGGTAAGGTTTTAAATTCTATACAAGAAATTCTATGTCTCTGACTGTTTGTGAGTTTACAATATTATTCAAAGATGGGAAACTAATCTTGATGTTTTCTTTTTCTTTTCCCCAAAGCTATTCTTCTCCATGTAGTGAAAGTCTGGAATCTCTAATTTACAATCTTCTAGGAGAATTGCTCTTTCTCACACTTACACAGCTAACATACATGTGAACACTGGATCACAGAATCACGGAAGGAATCATGAGGGTTCCAACCCCCTGCAATACAGGATTCTTTTGCCCAATGTGGGGATTGAACCCACACACAACTGACCATTTCCAGTCTAGCCTGAAAGCACACCAGTGACCAAAAGCCTTATATCACACTAACAGTTTCCTCAACCGTCTGCTCTGCTCAATCAACCTATTCATAATAAAAAGAGCACCTGAGACTGTCAGGGTTTTATGCTCATAAAGCTACGGAGCAGTGAGGATTAGCATGAAGATTTCACTTTGCGATTTAACAGTATTGCTTTAGGTAGTCGGGAAACCAAATATCAGATGAGAAAATTATCTTGCACCCAAAGTTAATTTAAAAGTATTGCTCTTCATAATACAAAGTCTTAACCAACATTGAGTCAATTGCAGTTATACTTTATTGGGAAGCTAACATGTCCACACAGAAAGTCAGGGCGAGTAAAGCTTAGTCATTGTAATGTAGAGCAGCAAGGGATGTATAAAAGCCCCCTGAGAAATTTATTTCATCTCAGTGAAACTTCCTCGACTTCCCTTGGATGTTTTTACTTGAGCATGAACCGCTAAATTCAGCTCAGGCTTTACTTTAGTCAAAATCCTAGAGTGGGAGCTCTAAAAGTCTCTTTGGTCAGATACACATCTGCACCCATAGTTATAATAAAGGTTGACATTCTGCAGACGTAGCCTTAGGCCAGTGACTGAAGATGAAGTTGATTTGAATTGGGGTTATTACATTTGCTATGAACTGATGCAAGTCTGCAAAAGATTTGTTTTTTTATTGTGAATTGAGAAAATTACCAAAATGACAGTGTGCACTGATAAGGTAACACAACAGTATGACCTGAGAGGGAAGCTAAGTGCTATTGCTTATCCATTTTAAAAGCCCAAAAGTAAAGGTTTTCTTGTTTATTTAGGGTATTTGTTGCCTGATTTTTGAATTATATAAAACTTCTAAAGCACATACAATATCCTGGAGGAGATGTCTATCATGCTTGTGGGTTTCATGGAAGCAGCTTCATTTGGAAGTGGAATGCTAGAAGGACACTTGATCTGATCCATGTACAGAATCATACAATCTCAGAATTGTAGAGGGACCCCAAGTGTCATCTAGTCCACCCCTGCCATTATTAGCTTTGTTCCCTTTGATGGTTCTTCTCCCAGGTAGCTTCCTGGATAGGGAAAGCTGAGTCAGACTATTTAAACCAATTTTCAGTTTAACTCTCCAAGGATTGATTAATTCTAAGTTTTATTAGACACAGGGATTGAGCGGTAGCTGGCTCCTCACAAACTCATAACAGTATATAGGAAGAAATGGCTTAAAACATCAATGCAAATCTTCTGAATAAACTCATTGGTTTTACTCTGTACCACTTGAAGCCCCTGGCTGTATACTCTCTCTGTGTGTGGGAAAACCAATATACGGTAACTTGAAAGCTGGGAAGCATAGACGTCTGGTGGACAGACATTTAAACAGACGCTAGCCTGACTGCCTGTGGCAAGTAAAAATCTACCCCCCTTGGGTAGTCAGGTGGGAAAGGCTTTGTTTTTCCCCTTACTAACAATAGGTGTGAGCAGTTGGCTACTAATTTATATGGATCTATCTGGAAGGCTACCATATTTTTTTTGTGATCACTGCCATACATCAGGACTTAGTACATTGCTGAGTTACATGAAGAAAATATTCATCATGCTTGATAGTATGCTTTAGTCTTGAGATGCCATACTAACAAATCTTACATGACAGTAATATGCTTAAATCTGACAATGGATAGGTAAGATGAAAGGATATAGAAATGCCAAAGCTGGAATAAGGTCAAATGAAAGCCCTCCTATCAAAATACAAAACGGCTGTTGGCTATTGTTTTTCTCTGGAGTTAGGACTTGAGTTTATATTTACTAATTCACTTAGATTAGCTTTGCTGCACAAGAATCCATTAACAATCTTCTTTAGAATAACATTAATAAAACAGGATTGTCTTTATATTTTTTCAAAAACTGATATGTGATGTTCCTCAGTAGAATGCACATAGTGCAATTATTTAATTCTAAACACGCACCAAACAACAGAATTATTAGAAACTTGGCAGAAAGCCCTTGGTACTAGTAATATCAAAAAAACAAGCAAAGCTGCTGCTTTGGGAGTCGCTGCTGGCCCCTAGCTTCTGGTGTGTCCCTCCCGGGACCCCCTTTGCCCTGGCCATCGGAGCCCCCTTCTGTGAATCTTCCGATTCGCTGGAGAGGCTCATGGAATCTCTCGGGCCACTGTCATCTTCCCCTACGCTGCCCTCAGATTCTTCCCCTTCGCTCTCCATCTCCCCTCTTCCCTGTGCTTCTGCTCCTGAGCCCCTGACAGTATGTATCATATATGCTGAATACAGTGTGTAAAGCAACCTCTGCCACCCCTCCAGATGTTTTGAACTACAACCCATCATTCCCAGGCAGCATGAGAGAATACCAGCATGGCAAAGTTGTGCATGGCTCCAGTATGACTGATCTTTGTACTCCATGTGCTCTGCAAAGCTCCATCCATTCCCTATCCATCTATGATTGTTGGACAAGTGCAATCTAGCTATCCAGTTTTCTACTGTTGGCATGAAGGTGTACCCACTTTTTCTCCCTTCAGGTGGCACAGAGTACATGCTTCGCTTTTGGAAACCAAATATCTGGCATCTCCAGCTAAAGTATCTCAATAAGACACACCTGCACTCAATATTTTGCAGTGGCTATCCATCAGAAATATGGACTATTGATCTGACACTGTATAAAACAGAGCCTTGTACATATGGACATTTCCCTAAGTTACTGAAAGTGCTCTGCGCCACCTAACTAGAAATTCTGGCAGCTTTCAGAATTCAGAGATCTCAGCAGCTAACAGCACAAAAATATATACTTCTACGCAGAAGTAATCCTCACTGAGTTCAATGGGACTCAGTCCCAGGAAAGTAGATAAAGGATTGCACTTTAAAACTATTTAGCTAACGATCTGGCCGGCACTGCCTGGGCTGCTAACCAGACCCAGTCCCCCACCTGGATGTCTTCCCCAACTCTCCTGTGTTTGTCCGCCTGCACTTTGTAGGCGTGTTTTGCTAGCTCCAACTGCCGTCGGAGTTGCTCGTGGACCTCCTGTAGCTCCGCTGCCAAGGCCTCTGCTCCCTGTGGCTCCCCTTCCCCCACTCTCTCTAATCCCGGGAAGGTTCTGGGATGCCGCCCATTATTGGCGAAGAACGGTGTCACCCCCGTGGACACGTGCTTCATGTTGTTGTAGGCAAACTCGGCCAGCGGTAGGTAGTCCACCCAGGTCGAGGGCTGTTGATTTGCGTAGCATCTCAGGTACTGCTGCATGATGGCGTTGACCCTCTCCGCTTGTCCGTTGGTCTGCGGGTGTTGTGCCGACGCTAAGTTGATCTTGACGTTCAGGATGCCCAGCAGCTTCTGCCAGAAGTTCGAGATGAACTGGCGACCCCAGTTGGACAGGATGGACCACGGTAAGCCGTGCACTTTGAACACGTGGTCTATGAACAGTTTGGCGGTCTGTTCCGCTGTGGCCACCTTCGCGCAAGGGATGAAGTGCGCCATCTTGGTGAACATGTCTACGACCACGAGTACCGCCGTTTTGCCCGCGAGCTGGGCAGATCTGTGACAAAGTCCAGGGCCACTCTCTCCCACGGTTCGAGAGGCGTCTGTAGCGGTTCCAGCAGTCCCGCCGGCGGCCTGTGTACTGGCTTGGCCCTTTGGCATGTGTCACACCTAGTAACGTACTCTGCGACTTCTCCCCTCATCTTGGGCCACCAAAAATCTCTGGCTACTAATTCCGCCGTCTTGCCCTTGCCGAAGTGCCCGGCGCTGGGCGTGTCGTGTAACTGCTGCAGCACTTTCGCGTGGAGGTCGTCTCCCGGCACGTAGAGGGCCCCTTTGCAGATGAGCAGTCCGTCGCGTATCTGAAACTCGTCGTCCTTTGCTGTGCCTCTTCGCACCTCCTCCATCTTGGATTGTGCGAAGGAATCCGCCTCGAGATGGGGGGAAGAGGGGGTTGAATATCTCCTCGCCAGGGAAGGTGCCCCGGCCAGCGCCAACAGGTGGGTACCGTACTATGCCGTGGAGGAGCACTACCTCAAAGACGAGTTTCATGCACTCTTCCCACACAGACCCATGCCGGCAGATTATTTCGATGAATATCTTTTCACACCCACACTCTCAGCCAGCACGTTCCAGGGGTTTTCACCAGCTGAGGAAACGGCGCCAGAGACTACCTCCCCAGAGGGATCAATCTCAGGGTTTGGCACAGACCGCTCTTATTGGTGGGAAGATCAACCGGAAGTGGGGTGGAGCAGGGAACTGCCGGGAGGGCCCTTGCACGCAACGTCACCCGAGGCAACAGGGGGAGAGGGGGACATGGACGTGTTGGGGGAGGATCCTGGGTTCGAGCACACCTGCAGGGCAAGGGGGGTCCCGGGAGGGACGCACCAGAAGCTAGGGGCCAGCAGCGACTCCCAAAGCAGCAGCTGGAGATCGGGACCAGTTTCCCCACCAGAGCGTATCGGGGGGGAAGAGTCCCATGTGTCAGGGCAGGCTTCCCCTCCAGTGGGGAGAGAAGATGAGTCAGGGCTGACCACGCCCCTATCACTGAGTGAGGGAACGGAGGGGAAGTCAGATCCAGCTAGCCCCCCCGAAGGGGGAAGCAGTGACAGGAGCAGTGTAACGGTCAGGAGGAAGGTGGCCGGGTGGGCGCGTGTGCCAAGTTCAAATGTACAGGCGCGCGGGACAGCAGGGAGCTCAGATTGGGAGCCAGGTCCTAAAGCACGCTGGAGGCAGGGGGAAGAATCCGGGGACTCTTCAGCATCAGAAGAGTCCAGAAAGGGCAACACCCCGGTGGGCAGACGGACCCAGAGGAGGAAAGAACAACGGAAGAGGTGGAGTAAGGCTAGAGTCTTAAACTGGTGTCTAGGGGGAGGAGACTCAGACGGAGCTTCGGCGGTCTAGGGTTTAAGACGTAGAGCTGCGCGCTACGGCTTTGGAATGGAAACTGAACTTCAATAAAGACTTTTGTATATAACGACGACCTGGCGTTGGTCCTCTGTGAGCTGGGACCTTGGGCAGCTCGGACACATACTGTTTTATTATCATCCTTGTGCAATTTCTAACCTGAATGCAGCTGTAAAATTGTGAGGCAAATGTCCACTAAAAACTCCCAAGTGATTCCTAATTGCCAGCAGAGTCGAGGATAGTATTATGGTATTTCACTGTTGCCTAACCAGATGGTATTATGCCATGGACTATTTTACTGTTTGGCTTACAGAACATAGCCAAAGCCACAAAGCCAAATTTACTGAGAAAGTGTTGACTTTCAACACAATGATTTACCACTCAAGAGCTGTATATAATGATTTTTTTTTTTTTAAGAAGGAGAATAGTTTTCTATTAAGAATGGGCAAGGCAAGAGGCACTACAATATGCAAAGCACATTGTGGTTACATTTATTGTGTTAATGGTTTCCTTACCAGAGCTACCCTATAATTCACTAGATATGGGGATTTCCTTACGGCTGCCAAGTTTTGTTTTTGAGGTTAGGTCTTTGTAATTAATTGAGGATGAATAGAGCTGTTTCTTGGCAAAGAAATTCACTCAACTAATGATCAAATACTACTAATTGCATCATAGTTTCACCAAGGGTCACGTCTCACTAGAATTCCTGCTAATAGCTGTCCAAGATAGACAACAGCTACAAGAGTTTGCAATTCTTATTATATCTCATGACTTTTACACATTTGTGTGAACATGCATTTGTCAGCAGTCATCCCAAACCATTTCCCCTTCCTTTAGCCCACTACCTCCATTCCATAATGGTCAGTTTAGTTGATTCCTAAGGGGCATGCATAGCTTTTATTTCTTGTTGTGACTGCTGGATTGTTACAGGACTACACAGAGCGGAATATATCTGAATCACAGTTTCATACAACAGCAGCAAATCTTTCATCTGAGAGATAATACTCCAGAGTCAACTTTTTTTTGCGCCTTAGACAGACCAATTAACACTTTAAAAAAATAGTAACAATAAGGAAAGAAAAACGCTGGATGGCTCTGGCTTCTCTAAGACCTCTGACAAAGATCTTTGTACACTTAATGAGAAGTGGTTTGCAGACAAAATTTCAAACATTTTACAAGTGCAAATATCATTCTAAGTGTTACAGCTTTAGAAGGGTCGTTGTTTCTCATACTTAATTAGAGCTAAAGATTTCATTGCCAAGTTTTTCTTATTTAAAAAAGGTACCAAAGGGACCAATATCAATACAATAAAACTTAATCAGCTCCCTTTGTAGGTCATATGACCAACATTGTGCCAGAGGAACTGCTGACACTGTGTAGGAAGTCTCCTGATCATGAAGTGATCAGATTTAGTTATTCCACTTGTTCTGTAATTTTATCAGAACTTCCAATCAGGGATAACTTCATGAAAACTTCAGGGATTCAGAACAACTAGCTGCTATGCAGCACCCCAAAGGAACACAAGCTAGTTCAAAATACTTGCCATATGACTCTGGAATACATTTCATTATATTAATCGGCCACTTTGTAGTTGCAGCCACAGCTTTTGTAACTGCAATAATACCAGAAAGGGCAGCTGCTGCATCCCAACAGATCTTGGTTCAGATAATACATTCTCAGTGCAACGTGTTCCTGGGGACACTCAGAGGACATCACTAGGAGACAAAGCTGACCATGTGAACTAGGCCTGTGATTTATATTCATGACAAGGGCCAGCTACTAACATTATTTCCCAATATTAAAGGATACAAACCATAAATCATGAGCTTCTTGCATAAGGAAATCAGTGCTCTCCTAGGAAGCTGTGATTTATACGATGCACTTTAATCAATGTTTGACAAATATTTCATCTCTAGCTACATTTGGACTTGGGGAAAGCAGATATTTGTGGCTATGTGTGAAGAGAAAACTTCCTGCAAAAATGGATACATTTGGTAGCATGCAGACACTGGTGCACTTGGCAAGAGTTTATTACAGGCAAAGTAGTGTTTCAGTTGAAAAGTAAAGAAAGGAAATGAAGGGTTGTAAACTGACCAGGCTAGCAAAATCAGAAAGAAAGAAAGAAAGAAAGAAAGAAAGAAAGAAAGAAAGAAATCCTGTTTCGAAAGTATTTCTTTTTTATTACATAAACTTAGATCAAAACTGAATATAGGAACATAAGCATCAGGAATACGTTTTTGTCAGTAAGAGCTGTTCAACAATGGAACAGACTTCCAAAAGAGGTGGTGGACTCTCCTTCCTTGGAGGTTTTTAAGCGGAGGTTGGATGACCATCTGCCATGTATGATCTAGCTGAGACTGCTGCATTGCAGGGGTTGGGCTAGATGACCCCTGGGGTCCCTTCCAACTCTACAATTTTTCGACTCTGTGATTCTATGATCCTGAAATCTCAAGGTTAGATGGTACCCTTTCAATCTGCTGTCCAAGTAAACTGGGACTGTGAGACTTCCCATAGGTGACTGAATCAAGGTCAGTATAGATTTCATACACAGCAGTTACTGAACAGAGAGAATCCATCCTTTTTTCTAAGACTCGTTTTCCTTCACACCACTCGAGAATGAAAGATTTGTATCTAATTTAAAGTAGTGTGTTTAGTGCTGAGTCTGCTTTTATTTACAATCTACCCTTCAGCTCCTCTGCTAAAAGTGAAATGACAATTGCTTTTAAAACGACCCATTTTCATGGCGCTTCTATGTTAAAATTGTACTGCAAATATCAAAAATAGAAAAAAAAGGTTTATTGAGTCCAACTTGGTGAACTGAATGTCCCTACATTGTTAAGAGTATTTCTTTCTATTTATCTTCTTAGAATTTATTAATCTTCCTCAAAGGTTTCAGTTGCTAATTTACTAATCAACTGTAAATTTCCAATTAATGAAGTAATGATAATTTGTTGAAGAAACAAACTTAGTAACAACATGATTTTAAGCTCATACAAAAAGCTGAGATGCCATATGAACTTATAAATGTAAGCAATAGATTTATAATGAATTGTAATTATTTGTAGAACCTTAATTATCTGTAGAAAGATTGCTGAGTTAAACCGTTTCTATAGTTAAAAAAAATAAATTCAGAGTTCTGACTCATAGTAATGTTAAGTTGCGGTTCTTACTTTGAAGTGAGTATGATTCACATCACTGATACTGGGACTGCAAATACATAATGCTTTAAAACCACATTCAAAGCACACATTTTCCCCTCCAAAGAATTCTGAGCACCGTAGTTTGTTAAGTGTGGCTGTGAATTACATTGCCCAGAATTCTTTGAGGGATGGTGGTGGAATGTGCACTTTGAATGTGCATAGCTTGGGTAAAGAAAGATTCTGCCCAAAGGACTTCCTAAACATATGCACCTATAGCTGAGCTGAGACTATGGTATTAAGTCTGCCAATAACTCCTCCTGCTCCTTCTCCCACTGTAAGAAATTATAGTGGATGCCTCCTTCCCAGTAGCCCAGGTGCTCTGTGTCGGAACTCCGCTCGGCCAAGCCGATAAGGCCTCATCTTCCTCCGAGCTGAGCCTTTGAAATTGCTTCCGACGATTGATAAGGCCTCAAGCATATTCTATCCAGCAGGGTTCCCAGCACAGGGAAGAGACAAGAGGTTTGGCTACATTGTAAAGAGTTTTATTTCTAAACTACGCAGAACAGAAAGGACATCCTCTCTCTATGAAAGCAGAGAGCAACTGAACAAAAAAAACAGGAAACCACTAACGTCACATCCCGTCTCCCTTTCCCGTGAGGTCTCTGGAATGTAAACAGAGTCCTGTGACTCCACGCAGCTGCACAGCGATCACAGAAACTAACACTCTGCAGGTGTCCACCAACTTCCTCCTTGTTCGAATTCCTTCTGTAAAGAAGGAACCATGCATTGGTTCTGTGCTGGGCTTTTTCTTATTGGGCACCTCTTCTCTCAGTCAGGTTCCTTTGCTCCTCCTCATCCTGGCAGTGTCTACCTGCTTAGTTTGGACACTCTTCTCTGTTTAACTCTTCCTTTGTCTACACTCTGGTGCAGCTGAGCTACCTTTCAGCTGTTTCACTAGGCTTACCAGAATGGCATCCTGGTAGATTGATGAAGGTTGCTGCCATTGTAGTTGGAATACCCTGGGGACCCTTCTATTACTGAACGAGGCAGTAGAGGGTTTCAAGTCCCCCTCCCCTTTTATCTGAAGATAAGTTTACTGATGTTTCATGATGTAGTGTCATCCCTGTTGTACCATCGTGTATGGAGCAGAACTCAGCTCATTGCAGCTTTGTTGCTTAAAGCAGATGTTTTCATTTAAGAGAAAGGGGAAAATCACAAACCCACAGGTACCTTGTGTACTGATGGTAAACCCCACTGAATGCCCATGCCCCAAATAATTAGATGTTGCATTTCCACCATGAAGATTGTTGAAAATCCTTGCTTTTGTCCAGCAAAATCTGGAGGGTCCACAGGTTTTCCAGCCTTTATCTAACACAATCCTTGGACTAGTGGGATGTTTTGAAAATATTGTTACCTATGCTCCAGCTTTAAGCAGGAGGTTCTAAGCAGCTAAAAAAGAAAAGAAAAGTGACAAAGAGCACAACTCCAACTCTTTTTTTCATTTAGGCTGAGATGTGAAAGAATGCAGGCTGTGCTTTAGGTTGTCTGTTAAAATTTGTGGGAAAGTGAATTTAATTTTCTCTGTCTTCTTTGGTTTCAGAAAAGGTTTTTAGGCACCTCCTTTGGAAGCAAAACTGAGACTATTTCCTAAAAGATGATGACATCTTTGTGCTGTCTTGTCTAGTGAAGTGGAGCAAAACTCCTGCCAGGGGAAACTTATTTTGTTGTTTCTATAAACTGCATGGCCATTGGGGAGTTTTGTTTGGCCTGCCACAACTAACTGCTTTATAATTCTGCCTCAGTGAGGGAAGCGGTTGAAGAAAGATACAAGACAGATTTCTATGAAACCCCACTCCACAATTTTCTCTTACAAATTTCTCATATATTTTCACAGACAGCTTGGTGTCTTAAGCATTCACCTATTCCTTGTAGCAGTAAAAACAAACAAACCAAATATTGAGAGGTTGGTCCTCTTGAGTAGAAAATAACCATGCGTATTATTAAAAGCCCCTCTGCAACTCAAATCCTAAATGCATTATTTAAACACAGATACTGATTAATTCAAATGAACCACTTAGTAAAAGCGGAGAAGAGCTTATATTATCTTATTCTTGACCTCCATTAGCTTTCCTGTCAGAACTTGATTGAAACCTGTTCAAGAGAGTTGGTACATATGGTTTATACATTCTGTTTACACATTTTGAGAGATTTATTTTCAAACTGGCCTTAATTAATGTATTATTTACCATGTTGCTTTTCTACATGACGTATGTGCTTCATTGGAAACAGAATTTCCAGAATTTTCCTTTTATCTGAAATTTTAATATTTGCAGTATACATTTGATCAGACCCACAGTGAGCTACTACTTCAACAAATGCTTTCTGATCAAAAGGTTAGACATATTTCTACCTCTCATAGGACTAGCCATTGCAAACCCAATGCTTTCTTATGTTCTGTGGTAAGTTTATAAAAATGTGCCTTCCCATTGTAAATAGAATACTGCTTCTCAGGTCAGGTTCAGAACTTCCGGCGCTGCCCACACATATGAGAATATGACCGTAATAATTTATCTTTAACACACCTAGAACTGCAGAACTCAGAAGCCAAACAGGAACTTGCAGTATGCCAATTAACTGTTTGGAGTCAGAAATTAGTATCAGCTTAATTATAATTTGCCAATCTAGTAATGCTTCAAAGATGCCTAAGAAGATGTCTAATATTTCACATTCCTTGATCATAATTAAGTAAGACAGATGGTATGCAGTTAAACACAAGAGTCATCATAGTAATACAACAAAACATCAATGGTAATATTTAGAAGCCAAACTTGTACTCTGCAAAGTCAGGCAGACACATAAATTCCATTGATATGATCACATACAAGGCTAGAATAAATCATTGCTTGTTCTTTTAAAAAGACATAATATTATAGAAAGTGCAACTGACTACCAACAAATATTATTTTCTTCAAACAATCTAATGTATATTGAAGCCCTGTTCTGGCAATATTGAGATGCTAATATCATAAGGGTAGTGTTTTTTCTGAGGAAGTTAATTTTTCAGGTTTTTAAGCAGAGGGTGCTTTCACAAATGGCTCTATATGTAAAAATAGATGCTTTAAAATGGTGCTAAAGTCCACCATGTAAGGCCTTTACTATGAAAAAAGTTGAGAATTAGTCTTAAGACAAGTAATAACTTGTAGTTTCCAAGTGAACATATGACAAAGACCCAAAAACCACATTCATTAAATGCCACTAACATAGCCTAGACCTGCCATGGCAGTGGAAAATAGCATTAAAAATTAGATAGTGGTGGTGACAACACTCTATTCTGTAGTTACCAAAGAGTCACAAACATAACGCAGGGAATTTCACAGTGAATTATAAACCATTGAAATTCAGTTATAATCTGACAATCTGACAAAATGAACAAAGTAAATGCTCTTTTGGAGATATGAAAGTATGACTTAATATAGCTTAAAAGTCCATGTATGGGTAAAACAAAAATTCAGTACATTTGGTTCAAAGTCAACAAACCATGTAGCACTCAGAATCATCAGGAAAACTGGCTTCTCTACTTGCAATACTCACAGCCTTCCCAAATATTTTGGACTATAAACCTTATCAACACTGACCATTGGCAGTTATAGCCCCAAAACATCAATTGAGCTCTTCAATTTGACTTCTCCTCTACTTTTAGTTAACTTCCCTTAACTATTACTTGTAAACAGAATAACTGCAAACTACGGAAAGAAAATGACACCATGCTTTTTAACAAAGATCAGTTATAATATTAAATACAATAGAATCAATGCAAATGTGTCATTATTATAACCTAACCTCAAACATATCTGCGCAAAAGCACAGTGCAATGTCATCTCTAGTTTTAATTTTAATTGTTAATGCCTTCATCAAACATTAAGACACAGCAGACATCAGCACTTCCTGAATGCAACTTACCCAGCTGTGTCTCCTGAATTGTCAGTTTACTCTCTGAAGGATATAAAAGCTTTGGTGGTTTTTCTGTTAGTGGTGCTGCAGGGAGAAAAAAAGAAGCATGGTCATTCTGAATATTCCTGAATAAGAATATTTTGACACCTGAAATCAGGGTATACTTTAAATAAACAGAACAGGAGTCCCCTAGCTCTCCGCCCCCCCCCCGCAGTGTTTTCTGAAACAGTATTAACAATTGCTTTGATTTGAACAATATTTTCATTAGCGCATGTCTTGTGCACTTATACCGTTATTGTCCCACTTTGAACAAACAAGTTTGGTAGGGTTTTGCAGTGTTTCATACAGTATGAATCTTACATGCAGAGAAGGAATGACAGAAAAAGCCAGGGGGGGGGGGAAACAGAAAGAAGGTTGGGACAAAAGCAAATGGATTTATACAGAGTGGAATTAAGAAGGAAGAAAATTGTGGTGAAGACTCAGAATTGATATAGAAGGTGGAAGGAAATTACTATATGGAATTAAAGTATGGGGGTATGCATTTGTGAGAAAGGGAAAAAATGAGTGATTTTAGTAAAGGCATTTGAAATAGATTAAGATGAATAATAAACAGGAGTGAGGAAGAGCCGCAGTAGTTTGAGAAAGAAATGTATACAATGTTTTTTGCAGAAATGTGTCATTCTACAACCTTTTTTTTATCTCCTTGTTCAATTAATTTAATACTCAAAACCAAAATATCTGTGTACAAGGCAATTTGACACAAAGGAAGATAAACTACCCTTCAATGTGAGATGAGCAGCTTCTCTAAAAACATATTTTTTAACGATAGCTTTACAGTTACCCATATAAATGTATTGAATTTATACCCCACCCTTCCTCCCTGAAGAGCCTAGACCAGCATGTAGATGGGCCCAGTAGTGGACTTTGGGTCCTCAAATTCCCATGGTGCCCTGTGTGACGCTAAAATTCAGCACCCCCTGCCTCTCCCGCTCCATTCTGCAGCATTGTTGTGGCGTCCCCTCCAGCATGGCTCCCAGTGCCACTGCTGTGGTTGCACCACCCTAAAACTGCCTCTGCTGCACCAGACATTGCAGAGAAGCTCTAAAAGAAATCCAAGCATGAAAGACTCACCATTTCCTTATCTTTTTCCAGCACTTAATTTCTAAGTTGGGAGCTGCTGAAGCTTAAGTCTTTCTGAAAGTCACACCTTCTATGCAAACTGACATTTATCAGGGATAAACTACATGAATCTTCACTGTGCGTGCAATAATAAAGTGGGACCTGCCATAAAATGTTGCAGTACAGAGTAGTATTAGGCCAAAGTATTCAGCCAGAGGGTTCCCCCGCCCCCAGGTTTTTGTTGGTGGGAAGAGTGGCTCCTAAAGATTGCTACAATCTTTAGCAATGGTGGCAAATTCTTATAATGCAGTCTTCCTCAAATTTGGCCTTCCAGATGTTTTTGGCCTACAACCCCCTGATCCCTAGCTAGCAGGACCAGTGGTCAGGGATGGTGGGAATTGTAGTCTCAAAACATCTGGGGGGCCAAGTTTGAGGAAGCCCGTTATAATGTGTGGTAGGGATGTGTCTCCATTCCCAAGGAGCTGCCTTATGTTTCTCTCCTTCCCCCTTAAGACACACACAAAAGCATTGCCGTCACTTTCAGCAGTGGTTGCCTATAAATGAAGGATGCTATATCATGATACGGTTTTGTTGCCAGGGGCTTAATTGGTGATGGTCCTGTTGAGAGATGGCTGCCACCAGTGGGTAGCTGGAATGGACAAAATAGAATGAAGGAAAAATATTCAGAGGACAGTAGACGAGCGTCTACAGATATGCAAAAATGTTTTATTTTATCTATGTGTAACAATACATATGAGAAATCATTTAATCATTTAATAGCGCTAGATAATGGGCTGTCTTTAATTTGAAATAGACATGCCTTGCTTTAATTACCTTTGCTCCGACTACTTTTCACAAAGCACCCACTTAAAATTAAAATCAAGGATGGTTGAGTATTTTAGTCTACTCCATAATTTGGCATGAAGTTTATTTTATTCAGCCGAACCAGCAGTTGAAACAGAACATAGATCTATGGTTTAGTCCTTTCCAAACACTGGATCAATCATTCTACTTTTGAGGTGCACCCAGGGCTGCTTCCCATTTCTTAAAAATCCTCTAAAAGCTGCTTGAAGCAGCTTGAAGCAGCGTCAGAGCAAAGCACCTCCACTGTGCTGCGTAAAAATGCTTTCAGAAAGAGCACAGGAAGTGGCTGCATATCCCTGTTGGGGCATGTGCAGAGTGCCCATTCAACACGCCAACAGAGTGTGCCAATGGAACAGAAAAACAGCAGACAGTTCTAGTTAGACTCAGTCCCTTTACTGACAGTATAATGCAGTTCCATAACTTACAGGTTACACACAGTGGTAATATACAGCATACAGTCTTTCCATCAGCATATAGCCTCCTTGCAGTGTTCCAACACAGACTAGGCTCTGGCCAAGGGGAGGCACCAAGAACAAACTTGCTTCAAACACAAGAATCACTCTCACAGGCTTGCTGACTCACTCTCACATGATTAACTAGTCACAGGTGCAGGATAAACACACCCAATTAACCAGCATACCTAATTTAACCTGTTCTTGTCCCTTTTCTCTGCATGCAGAAGCCCTTATCCATTAACAATCCCATCCTGTGTAAGATATAGGACACAATATTATGTTTGCTGACTGGGAGAAGCTATGGACCACCGGGATTAAATTTATGGCATGTAATGCCTTAAGAGAGAATATTATGAAAATGATGTACAGGTGGTACATGACCCCGGTCAAGCTTGCAAAAATTTATCATTTGCCCGATAACAAATGCTGGAAATGTAAAGAAATTGAAGGTACATTCTTTCACCTTTGGTGGACGTGCCCAAGGATTAAGGCTTTCTGGGAGATGATATATAATGAACTAAAAAAGGTACTCAAGTACACCTTCCCTAAGAAACCAGAGGCTTTTCTCCTGGGCATAGTCGGCCAACTGGTGTTAAAGAAGGATAGAACTTTCTTTATGTACGCAACAGTAGCAGCAAGAATCCTCATCGCAAAACATTGGAAGACACAAGATCTACCCATGCTGGAAGACTGGCAGATGCAACTGATGGAGTATATGGAGATGGCGGAAATGACTGGCAGAATCCGAGAACAGGGAGAAGAGTCGGTGGAAGAAGACTGGAAGAAATTTAAGATGTATTTACAGAAACATTGCAAAATTTTTGAATGCGAATGATGTTGGAATGAAATGAAGGGGTTCTAGCAATATGATCAGAAGTTAAAATTCGTAGGATAACTAATTAAGGGTAAAATTAAGAAGAAATGAATTTGCTATTCAAATTTCTAAAAGGGATACAAAAGAGGGAGATGTGAGGAAGTCATGAAAATAAGTTAATGAAAAGTAGGATATTTGGAAAAGGGAGTTTCTATTTTTTCTTAAATTTTCTTTTTAAGTTTTGGTTTTGCTTTTTCTTTGTGTGTGTATGTGTATTTTTATTTCTGTTTTGTTTTTGTGAACCTTTTTTCTGTAAAACTCAATAAATATTATTATAAAAAACACACAAAACAATCCCATCCTGTGTAATTGTACACAGTGGTAAATTCAGATGCTCCCCTGTAGTCATGTGAGGACCCTATACATTTAAAAAAACTCATAGAGAGGGGTTTGTCTTATTTACAAAGACATGTATCCTTCCATGTACACATTTACTCATCTCCTTCTCCTTCACTATTTCCAACTACGTTATTTGTTTGGAAGGGTTGGTTGATTGGAGAAAATATTAAATCACCTGGATATGATTCTTTTTCTTAAACACACACACACACACACACACACACTAATTTGACTGCTACCTTATCAGTAGTTTGTCATATCTTCTATTTAAAGACTCTAAGTTATCAACACAGAGACATCTTTCAGAGAATGTCCACTATGCCATTTAAATGTAGATTTGCCTTTTTTTTGTCAAGCTCAGCTCAATTATTCCTTATCAGATAGCATTTCTACAGCCACTGTTCTAAATCTCTTAAGTCGCTTCAAAGCAGACCTTCTGTCAAAGGTAAAGCAACTGCTGGAATAATCCTAGTACAAAGGACATGTAGGATAGGGAACAACAAATTCCATTTATTTAACAAACTGATACATTACTTACCTGAGGCCTTGGACCTCAGGTGGCAGCTTTCTGTGTGAAAAATAATAGACTTTTTAAACTGCACAGGGATTAGGGATGTTAGCCTCACAATACTCTTTTGGTGTGTGAGGTACAACATATCTGTAGCATCAGCCTGCCTTACAGCAGCCCTGTCATTGTAAGGGAAACCAGGCTATGAAGTAGTTGCTTGAGGTTCTGTTTCTGTGGTCCCAGACCTTGATGCTCAAGATCTTACTGAGTTCTAGCATATATACAGCAGAATACTTGCCTTCTGGCTTGCTGTAGCTACTCCATTCCATAAAAGGCCTTGTGAAACTGACATACCGTAAGTATACAGATATTGATTGGCTTGATAAAAATGCCGCTATATTTTCTATTGGCCTTTTATTTACCTCATCGCTTCAAACAGACCAGTCCAGTCTATTACCTGCTTTCAGAGGAATCCATGTACAGTGGTGCCTTGGGTTACAGAAGCTTCAGGTTACAGACGCTTCAGGTTACAGACTCCCCTAACCCAGAAATAGTACCTTGGGTTAAGTTCCTAACCCAAGGTACCACTGTATCTAAATAACTAATTATACATCTTCACTCAGCATTCATTTGTTAATATGATGCCTTTACATTATTTCACCTATTCGATATTTTTTAGAATCACAGACGCATCTCAGAAAGCCCTCAACTTAACTGAGCTCAGTGATACCTTTTCACAGACATTGCAACCAGTAGCACAAAATATTTATCCCATAGATCAGGGCAGGCCAACTTGTGTCCTTCCAGAGGTTAGACTGCAACTCTCATCATCCCAACCATTGGCAATGCTGCCTGGGGCTCATGGGAACTGGAGTAAAACACTATTTGAGAGGCCACAGGTTGGCCAGCCCTGCCATAGATTAAAGATAGTTAGCCTCACTAAATGTTATATTCAGCCTCCCATCTACCTTTCTCCAAGTCTGGAAGGAAAAGGAATGGGTGGTGAGAACAGTTAGGATTTGTATAAATTATGGGTACTATTAATGTAAGAAGTCCTGTCAGGAAAACCCCTTGTGCAAGTGGGCTTCTCCCCTCTCCCTCCATGTACCCTCCCAAAGTTGGATATGGGGGCTCAGGAGAACCCTATAACAGTGTGCAGTGGAGTGGGGGATTGCTCTATCTGGCAAGTCTAAATGCTTGCTGTGACAGAAATATCACCTATATATACAGTATATACATATTCATTTAAAATAAATGAATTCATTTGAATAGAGGGAGTCGTGCACAGTTGAAAGCACATAACTCTTAACAGTAGCAATCATGTGCATAATTAATGTGTCAAGAGAGCGCTGTAAAGTAGAGCACAATGCAATTTGCTCTTCTTTCAGTTTAGCACCCCTAAAAAAATTAACAGCAGTTCTAGAGCATGCATTTGAATAATAATAGTGAACAGTGGGGAGTCAATTGCTAAACAAAGCATTTCTGAAACAGACCAACTCCCTTCAAGGTGATTTACCACTTATGTCCTACAGACTAAGAATGGCTAACAACACAATCCTAACAGTGTCTACTCATAAGTCCTGTTGAATTAAACAGGACTTACTCCCAGGTTAGTGGGTTTAAGACTGTAGCAGGTGTCTTACACCTGCCACAAAAATACCTTTAACAAATAATCTATTACAAAGTTCCCATCTACTACCAGCTTGTTCAGATATCAGATAATCATTTTCTTTTTTGTTACAGTGAGAATTTGAATAAATACTAGATTTCTAACCCATATAGTCATAACATTCTCTTTCCCTCATTTAGACAATAAGTACTGGGATGCTGAAAACTGAAGAGCTCATGTAGTGAATCCACCATGGAAACAGATGAACCATTAAGAAACAAGGGTCCTGTTGTTATGCAAATGTATTTGGCAGTAAAACTGGGGACAGAAATGCATAACAAAATGTAGGAACTGTGTAGGCAAAACTGTTTCCAAATGACTGTTCACAAAGTTTCAAAGTAATGTGGCCCCTAATGACCAGGGACAGGTTGGGAGTATTTGGGGTGGAGAACACATGTGCAAACAGATGTTGAGATTCCTCATTATCTGCTCATCTCTAATTGAAGCTGACATGACATTTGAGCTAGTCTAGTAACTAAGGGAGGCTGCACATATTGCTTCTTTTCTATATTAGTCTTCTTGAACATTCACAGCAATTCCCAGTGCTCGGCCAGGGAAAAGATAAATGCTCTAAAAATCTACAATAACCAAAATGGTGCCCTCAGAGATGGATATGCTGTCTTTAAAAAAAAACGCTACCCAGCAAAAACAACAAAGACTGATGGGAAGAAATATATTAGCTTCAAATGTTGCAGTGCAAGATTAACACTTTATTATGGATTTTGCACAATGCATCTATATAAGCTTCTGATCTGAATTATATCCATTCTCACTTTGGTGACTGTACATTCCTACAATGATTTATAAGGCAGGGCATTGTATTATCCCATTTTTCAGAAGAGAATGTTGTCAACTAAGTGGCTGTCATAAGGGTCTCCAGTTAGACTCTAGCTGACTTATAATTTAAACCCCTGTCTTCAACATGCAACCCACTTCTCTGAAATAAAATATGAAACTTTTGAACTGTACAGCAAAATTTAAGGTATTGCAAGTCTTTCCTAAGATTCAAAAGGTCTTCTGATTTCTTAAAATGCTTAAAACAGTTACAAATAAAGTAGTGCAACACCCTGAAAAGGGTTGTGATATAAATCTACTAAAATGAAGAAAGGGAATGACATGATTCAGTTGTCTTATTTAATACAATGTACTGCTTGTCAGGACAATGCCAACTGAATATCTGTCTATTCAAGCCCTTTTTTCATTCTTAAAATGGTTGTTCCAACTGTAATACTGCTAATGTTGCACTACCTAATTGTTTTCTAAGTCCTTCCAATTCTCTTAAATATAATAGAGCAGATACTATTATACTGAACTAGCTTTAACTGACACTCAGCATTACATCATTAAGCTGGTAACTTTCTGTAAATTATATCTGCTCAGCATTCCTTTCCCCCCTCTTTTTTTCTTGAGAGCAGGAAGTAAACTCTCCACAAACTTGCTTGTATTTAGCAGTCTGCAACATAGAACAGTCACTTTTCAAAGGTGGAATTGTAATCCTGGGCAAACGGGGTTGGGTGGCTTAGGTTGATATAACTGCTTGCCCTTCCTATAGCTCCACATGCTCATGGAATGTGGATCAGACAGGCAACGAAGCCAAAGGCAGGATGAATAGGTGCAATTCCAACTCATCCTGTAGGCAGACCACCATGCAGCTTAAAGAATTCTGAGAGTAAAGAAGAATCTGTCTGCTGAGCAAAAATTTCAGCCCATAAACTGGCAACCTCTCACCTAGACCACTGCAGTCCTTTTCTCTTTGGTCTTCTGTGGTGCCATCTTGGTCTGCTTACATGTATCTAGCATTCTGCAGTCAAACGATTCCATCCCTTCCTTGCTTTGATCAAGTAGTTTTGCACCTTAAATCCCTACACTGGCATTCTGTCTGCTCCTGATCTGTCCAGTTCTGTGGGACATTGAGACATTAGTGGAACAGGTGAATGCACATCAAAGCACAGAGCAGAAAAGAACAGAACCTTGGACAGTTCAAAGGGCAGCCTGCAGTCTGACCTGTTTTCCTCCTAAGAGGCAGATAAAGATGTTGCCTCTGCAGAAAGCTAGAGCCAAATGAAGTCTTATGTGGACTGTCAAGACCTGGAGTTTGATAGGTTCCCTTGTAGAGCCAGCTGACCACAGATGTCTGTGCAAGTTATCAATGTCATAAATTGACAAAAAGGGTGAGGGGACCATATCCTTTTCAGTGTATAGACGTTTCACTGCCTTGTTAACAGGAGGTGATGGCCATGTCTACTAGAATATCAGAACAAAATAAAAAAAATCCTTCCAGTAGCACCTTAAAGACCAACTAAGTTAGTTCTTGGTATGAGCTTTCGTGTGCATGCACACTTCTTCAGATACAGTGTGCATGCACACGAAAGCTCATACCAAGAACTAACTTAGTTGGTCTTTAAGGTGCTACTGGAAGGAATTTTTTTATTTTGTTTTGACTATGGCAGACCAACACGGCTACCTATCTGTAACTAGAATATCAGAAATATTTAAAAGCCAGAGATACGAGAAACGCCCCTCTTATGTTCCTTCACTTATCCCCTCCCCCCTCCTGAATTCTACTTCTCCTGATCTTTGCTTTCGCTGGAATTTCTAAACGTATTTGCTATACCAGGCTTTATTTCTCTATTGGAAATGTGTGCTAAGATTTTACCTCTCCACTGCCTTGAATTTGAAGTAAAAAAGAAAAAAAGAAAAGTCTAAAGTGGTCACAAAATGCTCACATCAATCATTGCTGAAAGCAAAGGCCTTTCCACACACCCCATTCTTAGCTGGAGCTTTGAGTTGCCTTTTTGCTTATCTTCCTGTTGTAACTTCTTATCCGTGAAATGTTTGGGAGTGAAACACTGGGCTATTTCTGTTTTCTCTGGATTTATTGTGTATCTTGTTTTCTATCACTGAGTAGGAACAACAGGATTAAATGGAAGTAGCAGAGCTGCATGTCAAATTGCTTCACTAAAGCATGACTCGTGCGCAGAGGGAAACAAATGGACACTTCTCTTGTGCTGTGTAATTCTGACAGCCCACTTAAAGGAGGGTTATAGGACTGTGTGGAACCCATAAGTACCTAACTACGTATTTTTATACATACGTACTATTATCACAACTAAGGTGTTTGTTTGTTTGTTTGTTTCTTTGTTTCTGTAAGGCCCTTAAATATCCCTGTTCAAACAAGTTTATGTCCAATGAACACGTGGAAGCAGATAAGCAGCCTATGACCCCTCCCTGACTTCACACATAATTTCCCAACTTCCATCTAGTATTTTTTTTATCATTTCTGCCCCATCTTTCACTATCAAATTGTCTCAAGGTGCTATCATCATTCTGATGAATCTGTAAACAGACGTTGTTCTGTTCATATCAAAAGCAGAAGGCTGAAGAATATAAGTAAGTAAAAATATTCCAGCCTTTTATAAGTGTTGGTCCATATTCATTTATTTATCACCACTACTAATTGATTTGCCTATTTATACCCCACCTTCTAAATGAAGTTTTAGGCAACTTAACAATTTATTTTAAATACAATGAGTTACCAGGAAGGATTGTATGTACATACAAATTTACCTCCCCTAAAGTTTTCAGACATCCCAGTTCCAACTGCTGCTGCTTATGAAAGCCTGGGAGATGAGCTTGCCCTGAAATGCATGCTGGTGCAGCCAGAATTTAGTCTCTCACCGAGTAAGGTTTATGTACCAGTGCGACTGCTGCTGCCTCAAATACCGTAATTTTGGGTTCCTGATACAAGAGGCACTGGAGGAGTAAAGGTTTTCACAATGCTCACCCCATCCTTCAGGTGCTCCACTGCTTATCTCGTGAAGCAAATCCCCCTTCCTGGTGGCCTTCACAGTTTTTGGACTACAACTCCCATCATCACCATCCATTAGCTATGCTGGCTGAATATGAGGGGACCAGATGTTCTAAGAGCTTTGACAGTGAGTGGAGGTTATGGGAATTAATACAGTAGCTGCTACCTATGAATCAGGACTGTTTTCTGCCCCAGCTTCTTACTGCTCACTAAACTCTGTTGCCTTTTGAGCTTCTGACACTTCTTCCTCCTAGTCTGCCCCCTCTTTTCTCTATGACCACTCAATGTCATCCCACCACCAATTCCCTGGATTCTTCAGCTGGTGTCTCAACCACACTTCTGCATCCAGCCAGTCCATGACATGGGAGCCAACAAGAAGTGCCTGATTGTGACAGCACTCTTACCACTTGTGACTACCCACAAATGGTTTTCAGAGGCACACTGACTCCAACTGGGGATGAAGAACATAGACCTCATGCTTAGAGTTCACGGATAGCCTCATCCTCCAACGTTTGAAAGAGTATGAAATCTGTTGAAAACTAGTTCTGATCCACACACTTGTTCAAGAGATGAGGATCAGGGCATTTGATATACCAATTTGCAAAGATCAAAGCCCTCACATATACTTATTTAACTGTCAATGACTGTAAATCCATTTATGACACATAACTCTGCAAACCAACTGAGGAGTTGTGAAGCTTTGTAATATACAATCATTAGCATAGCTAGGGTGGTAGGCAGGGGAAAAACAACACCTGACTGTTGATGCTTTCCTCTTATAGAATAGACAATGAGGGGGAAATTCACATTTTTGGCTTTTGGGGTTTTTTTTTTCATTTGTTTTTGTTTTGCTTTAAGCAACCAAGCAAAAACAAGGCAGCTGTTTTTATGTGCTCAGTCCTGGAAGGTTAGCACAAATCCCAGGAGAAACAGATCAGCTTCTCAAGTGCAGATGAGGCAGGCAAAGGTAAATGATAAATAGCATCACATGCCCCCACAATTTATCATAAGGTTCTCCTTCCTTGTGTGCTATGCTATACACACAAAAGTATATACACATGGCTTATCAAGGCAGTCATCCAGTCAAAGATGGCTTTAACCCTGCATAATCCTTATCTAAACACTTTTTGAAGTCTCAGCCCCTCAGGAATACTTGCTTTTTGGGTCTCTCGGCAGTTCTCTATTGTTACAGGGCAGTGGGAAGAAACATCTGTTATAGTGTCTGTGTGGTGTTTTTTTAAAAGAACTGTTACTACAAAATGGTAATTCTCCAAAGAGTGGGGAATGTGGCATATAGCAATATAGTTGGGCTCCTTTTAAAAACTACCTACTATAGAAATCAAATCAATATGGAGAGTGCTCTTATACTATTTTCAATGTGCGTGCATCTCTTTCTGCAGTTACTTGGCAACAGACTGAGATTAGAAATCGTAAGCACTTGCTCTACAAAAATGCTACAGGAACTGGTGGTTACACAATCACCAATTTATTCCCAGTTGCACCGAAAGGACCTTGTGGTTCTGAAGAAAACAAGATTTATATGATAAAAGGAATTCACAGAAGGTCAAGCCCTACACAATGAAATTGATTTTTTTTTTGCTGTGGAAGAAACCAAACCAAAATTTCACAGTAGACAAAATGGTTTAGTGAAAAAGACACTAATACGCTAGTAAAAAAAAAACCCCAAACAAAACATAGTATATTAAATGAAGTTTTTGTTTCTGCATTCCAAAAACAACAGCACAGTTTTTCAAGCCTTGACAGCTTTCTTCTAGCGCTCCACACTTTCCTACAAGTAAACCCCACTGAACAAAGCAGGATTGAAGTAAACATGTATAGGATTCAGAGCTATTTCTGAGTGCACATGATTAGGATTATGCTGAACAACTGATGTCACACACACATTGAATTTGGAGTACACTATTGCTCACAGTGGGAATAAGTAAACATGCATAGGACAGACTGTAAAGTCACATTCAGAATGGGCAGAAGGGTTTGTGTGTATTTATACGGGTATTTAATTCCATATAGAATTCTCTCTGAAATCACCATGCATGATAGGACTGTGATTGTGTTAGCACCGTGGAATGGGATGGGGGTCTGTGACCATGAACTATGCAAAAGATATTGGGGGGGCCCAAAACAGCTCGTCCTCCATGAGCTGGACAGGTCTGAGGGTATAGGATGACCAAACGGCCCGGCCCACAAGAATGCATTCATTTGTGTGAGAAAAGAGGTGAAATATTATCACTTGCCACAGCACAGTGCCCCCTCTCAGTAAGTGAGAATTCAAGGGTTTACCCACACTATTACCCTTGCGAGCTTTGCCAGTGTGTACAATGGCATTCCTAGTAATACCTTTCTGATTTCATTCTAAAAGTAGTATTTTAAGGAATATAGCAACATCTATAATATGCATTAATGACACTGATACCTCACATTTTCTCTAAAAAGCTCAATATAGTATTACATAGTTCTCTCACTCCTCATTTTACCCTCACAACAATCCTGTGAGGTAGGCTAGGCTAGGCTAAGAGGCAGTGACTAATCCAAGGTCACGCAATGAGCTTCATGGCTTGAGGGGATTCAAACTCTGATATTCCAGATCCTAGTCCAACACTCTAACAGCTATACCACACTGCCGTATTATGGCACCTTGAGTGTCAGTGGTGCTTTGGAGTTTGTGAAAGGTAAATACTTGAATACGAAATGTATAGAAGGCTAGAACTGTCTATGTGCTACTGCTGAACACATATCAGCGATCAGAAATTACTAAAAAAAATCCTTCCAGTAGCACCTTAGAGACCAACTAACTTTGTTATTGGTATGAGCTTTCGTGTGTATGCACACTTCTTCAGAAATTACTATTCTTGGTAATTTTGGTGCTGCTTACCATTATCATACAGTGAAATGCATCTTAATCTAATTAATCTATCAAAACCTGTAAACTAAGCTTCTTCTCCAAAACTCTCCACTTAAATGCTCCCCCAACAGCAAAAGTTCTATCACTGCAACTCTGCTGCATAATATATTACCACTATTTATCATTTCAATGACATTTTTCAGTGTACAAATTGCTTTGGAATTGCTTTAGCATTCATATCTTGTTTATCCTCACAATAAGCTTGAGAAGTAAGTGACTATGCTGAGAGACTGTGACTTGCCTAAGGGCAGCGATATGAGCTTTTTGGCTCTGCAGGGATTTGAACCTGGTTTCCCCATGTCCAAAAACATTTTGTAAACATCGCATGACAACTGGAAGCAGTCAGATACACTCATACCCCAAGATCTGGTTTTTTTTTAAGAGACAGCCAACTTTCTTTGAATTCTTTCCACAAATCCCCACGACTATAGCACATTAACTGCAGAGTCTTGAATAATCCCATTATCAAAGCTGATTTGCACCACATCTTTCCAGTTATCCTTCTGCTCAATCAAAGATGATACTATTCACTCTCCTGAAAGCCATTCTTGTACTTAGATGTATGCTTACAACCATTTGTGTGTGTGCATGTTTCGCACACCAAAACCGTTTCACAAAATTTAACAGGGAAATAAAACCAGCAATTGTGTGCTGCCACACAAGCAAGTTTGGAAGAGTCAGAGTGGATCAGTCTGCTATGAAAAGCAGACCAAACAAACTCCTTCTCCATTAGTGATGTTGGGGATGCTGCTAGCGCTGTGGTCTAAACCACTGAGTCTCATGGGCTTGCCAATCAGAAGGTTGGCGGTTTGAATCCCCGCAATGTGGTGAGCTCCCATTGCTCTGTCGTAGCTCCTGCCAACCTAGCAATTCGAAAGCACACCAGTGCAAGTAGATAAATAGGCACCACTGTGGTGGGAAGGTAAACCTAGTTTCTGTGTGCTCTGGTTTCCGTCATGGTGTTCCGTTGCACCAAAAGCGGTTTAGTCACATGACCCAGAAAGCTTTCTGTGTCCTTTACCTTTACCTATTAGTGATGTTCCAAGAGTTTGTAATTACCATACTTTTTCCGTGTATTAGACGAGGTTTTTTTTTACTCCAGAATAGTGTTTAAAAACGGGGTTCGTCTAATACACGGGCAGTACATTGGGGGACCGGGTGATTGGTTGCAGCCTCAAGCTGCAGCTTGTCAGCGGTGATTTGGTGAGTGATTGTTGCCTTGGATTGGCTGCTCCTGCATTAACTGGGCAGGTGATTGGTTGCTGCATCAAAGGCTGCCTTGGATTGGCTGCTCCTGCATTAATTGGGCAGGAGATTGGTTGCTGCATCAAGGGCTGCCTTGGATTGGCTGCCGCTGCGGCAATTGGGTGTTTGGTTTCCGGCTTGTGTTTGCCAATGGGCAGGTGCTTGTTGGCTTTTGCGACGCAAGCAATGCTGAGCTCTTGTCTTTAGGGTTAGTGATTTTCTGCACCCTCCAAAAGCTCAAGAACCTTGGGCAATCCCCCCAAAAGCCCAACATTCTGTGCAATCTTTCCCCAAAGCAATCCCCCCCAAATCTCAGCAACTGTAGGCAATCCCTCCCAAAGCTCAGCAACTCTGGTAATATAGCCATCTCCCTCCCCCATTTTCTTAAATTATAGCCCCCCCAAAATAGGGGGCATCTTATACATGGGGGCATCTTATAGACGGAAAAGTACGGCATTACCTTGTTCAAAATGCACATTTGCTTGTAATGCATCAACATTATTATGTATTATGAAGCTGTGCCACTCATTTTCCCAAGAAGTTCTTCCCAAACTTTGAATGCAACACATGACTCTGCACATGCTTGTACCAGTGAGTTTTCAACTGTGTTTCAAAATAGCTTGCTTTCATCCAGGTTCTGGACAGTCTGGTCCATAAGACTGTAGCTAGAAAGCCTGGATCAGGGCACAGGTGAAACTGTCTTTTTAAATTATTCTTTTGTGGGATTTATATTGCAACAAAGTTTTCTATAAAATCAATCCAACACATCCAGATACGTCAGAATCAAATGCAAAGCAACCCAACCTTTTCCCATCTGCCACAATAACTACCTAAATCTGAACTTAAGAAGGCCTAGCAAAAAAAAAGTTTCAAAACCTCATTGGCTGCATAATATTTGGCAGAAGATGGTTCCAAAATCAGGGTGGTACCACCAAGAAGGCCCTGTTCCAAATTCTGATCATACAGAACTCACTAGGTAGTAGTATGTCCAAAAATGTCTCCCCAGCAGATCTTAACTCAAAGGCAAACCAGTACAGGGAGAGGCACTCCTTCAGAAAACTGGGTTCCAAACTATTTAGTGCTGTGTAAGTCAATACCAGCACCTTTGGGTGCAGTATTGAATGGGGGGGGGGTCAGTGAAGATCTCTCAAGAGATGGTGCCAGGTAGCATAGATGCATTCTGTACTAGATGCAATCTCTAAGTTGTGTTAAAGGGCAACCCCATGTAGAGTACATTAATTAGTTGCTTGGTTGGGCATGAATAGCTGTGATCAAGCTACCTCTATCCAGGAATGGCTGTAGTTGGTGAACTAGCCGTAGGTGGCAATAGGTACTGTGTGCCACTGTGTCCACAAGCATCCAGTGACAAAGTGAAATTAAGGAGTACTGTCAGACTACACACCTGGTCCCTCAAGGCAAGGGAAGTGTAATCCCATCCAGAAGAGGCTGATCACCCAATTCCCATACTGCTGATCCATAGTACCTTCATCTTGCTGGGATTCATCTTGAGATTCTTAGTCCCCATCTGGTCCATCTGATTCTGATGGGAAAGAGTGATACACCTGGGTGTCATCAGCATACTGATGGCACTTCACCCAAAATCCCCTGACAATTGTTCCAAATTGTGTCGTATTGGAAAGGAAACAAGAAAAATCCCTCCAGGACCCTAATATATTCAGGCTGCTGAGCTGCTTTGAAGGTGTTCAGACACGTTTTGTTGGGGACCACATGTGGCAAGAGTGTTTTTGCATAGGCAAAACTGATTGGCCACTGTGGAAACAGAATTGTAGACTAGATGGACCATTGGCCTGATCCAGTAGGATTCTTCTTATTTTCATACATTCACAGAATTTTGAGTCCCTACATTCAGGAGCTCTCCATAGTTGTGACCTGAAGTAACAGGTGTTCTGCAGTTCTCTGATGACTTAACAGAATCATTTAATGAAAAATTTCCCACAGTGATTAATGGCCAGGACTTGCACACACACAAAAGATGCAATTACTGAGGGGCAGTTAAAAATTACTGAAAAATTATGGTGTTGTTTAACAACAACAACAATTAAAGCAAAAGCATTGCGCCAACAAAGTGAACTAGGAGATACCGTAACTCTTTGAAAATAGAGAGCATCCACTAATAATGTTGCTAAATTATGAGCTGATTTTAAATTGAGGTAAGGGGCCCATTACTAGTAAAAATTGGGTTGTGTGCACAGAAATTATTTATTTAGAAAAACAGGAGCAATATATCCTTTAGCATAACTGCAGGTTTAATCCTAGTCCAGCATCAATATCTTGATAATTGTATGAATGAGGAGAGGAGCCTTGCTGCAACTGCAAATCCTGCACTCTGTTTTTCTAATTCCTAATTGCAGCAGCTTCCCCTGGTCCCATATAAATCAGCAAAGTAATGAAATTAACTACACTGGATACCCAGAGTGTTGGGTGAATCAATTTCATTCCAAAGGCAATGGCGGAGGTGGGGTGGGGCAGGACCTATTGGAACATCTTTTTTAAAAGAGGGGGGAAGATAAAATCTGAAGTTATGCTGAAGGAGGGTAAGGTACTGTTCAAAGAAAAATATATTTATAGAACTAAAATGTTGGTGTGTTGTTGTTTTTTTAAATTAAGGTTACCAGTACTGCTGTGGATAAGTACCTATGATCTCATGTTGCTTCACCATTTTTCAAACTTCAGGGCTTGAACTTCCATTTCTTGGAACTCCTGGAACGCTCAGCGGCAGGGAGGTCTCTCTTCAGAGTCCAACAGTGGTCAGCCATCATGACTGTGTCCCAGCAACCCTGATACCTGGTCTCCATCTCTTTCATGTCCTGATGGAATCTCTCCCCCTGCTCATCACTCATTGAACCCAGGTTCTCAGGAAACTGGTCCAGATGTGAAAATAGGTAGTGCATCTTGACGCTCATGTTGCAGCCCAGGTTTCTGAAAGCAGTCAGCATGTTGTTGACAAGTTCTGCGTAGTTTCTGGCCTTATTGTTGCCAAGAAAGTTCTTCACTACCAGAACAAATGCCTTCCACGCTTCCAGTTCCACTTCGTTCATTGAGTTTCCGAACTCTGGATCTCTGATGAGCTGACAAATCTGAGGACCATCAAAGATGCCAGCTTTCAACTTCTCCATAGTCAATCCTGGAAAAGCCTGGCACAAGTAAGTGAAGCAGTCACCATCCTTGTCCAGAGCCTTGGTGAACTGCTTGATTAAGCCGAGCTTGATGTGCAGCAGTGGGAAGAGTATTCTGTCTCTGTCCACCAGAGGGTCATTGATGACGTTCCTTTCTTTGCAAGGCACCAATTCCTCCCGCACAGGCCAGTCCTTCTTTGTGTAATGCTGAGCACGGTCCCTACTACCCCACATGGGTACTTGGTGAAGCCAGACTGTTGTCCCAACAAAAAGTTCACCATCTTCAGGTCAACACAAATAAACCACTTATGCTGATCATAACCAATTTTCCCCAGCACATACTTCACCGCTTCATAGTTCTCCTTCAGTGTAGTCGAGTGAGCCAGGGGTATAGAGGCAAACTGGTTGCCGCTGTGTAGCAGAACACATTTCAGTGATCGCTTGCTGCTGTCAATGAACATTCTCCAATCTTTGGGTTCGTACTGTGGCACTCCAAGCTTGAGCAGAAGCTGCGCAATATCTGCACAGTACACCAAGTCCTTCTCTTCCAAGAAAAAATGGAGGTACTCTTGATGCCTGTTGTGGAAGAAGCTGATGTGAGCACTGTCAGAGAGGAGGTTTTTTCCTTCAATCTGGGTGCCAACAGTTTGGCAGAGTCCTTTGACAAGCTGAGGTAACGAACTAGATCATTCAACTCCTTTTGGGAAAATGGATGTGGAGCATCATCTTCAAGAACCACTTCTTCTTCTTCTTCATGTCCTTCAACACTGGAGGCATCTTCATCACTAATGTCAGGAAGTTCTCCAAAGATAGGCACTGGAATTTCATCACAATGAGCTACAGGACGACGTGCTGGTTGAAGATCAGGATACTTGAGGCTGCTCCGGTTCTTTCTGTTGATCCCAGCCGCACCAATTTATGGAAGATTTCGAGGTTTTATGACTTCAAACTGATCCCTTTTTGACATAATCACCCAGAACTATTGGACCTGAATACTTCTTGTCATTAAAATAATCATTTCCAATCAAAACAATTATTCGACATGTCATTTTACCCCCACCAACTTCTTCTAAAATGCTCCACACAAGCGTACATATCAACAAAAACGTAAAAAAAAGACGTGGCCGTAGCTCAAAAACTTGACCTGATTGAGCAAAACCAATGTGATTTTTGGATTCAGCGCATCAGATTCGTCCTAAATCAACTGAAAAAACGCAGACAACAAATTTGTTGTTGACCAGTGTAATAGGTCAGGTTATAAGTGCCACAAAATGTTGGAGGGTGGAACACTTCAGTTAATAGTTCCAGCTACTCCATTTTCTTTTCTTTCCAACCCAGATTTTCCTTCCTCAGCAAGCCAGTTTGCATTCAGTGTCCACTGAAGATGCATGTTGCTTATTTGCATGTTTTGGGAGCTTTTCTGAAGGGTGTGTGTGTTTTGTGGCATGGCTAAACTGGTGCCAATTCCAACTACAATGAAAAACTTTGATTTCTCTATGGGCAGTTTTCAGTGTTATAACTGTGGCCTCTCCAGACTATGCGAAGGTATTTTCTATACTTTTCTGTTCTTTTTATCTATGTTCCTGTGTCACCCTGTTCCAACTACTACAATTCACTGCCCTCCGACCTATCTTTCCCACACCCCATTCCAGCACATGCCACTGAGTTCTTATGGGGCTGCTTTTGGATGGGCATGTTTCCCCCTTAAGGATTTCCCAAAAGATTTTTTGAGCATTTGCAATCTTTGATAAGAAGAGCCAGCTGGATCAGGCCAATGGCCACCTAATCTGGCACCCTGTTCCCACTGTGGCCAAACAGTTGCCTGTGAGAAACCAGCTAATGAGATTCAAGCAAAAGAATATTGTCCTCTCCTGTGGTTTTCAGGAACTGGTATTCAGAAGCGCAACCTCTCTCTTCTAGATGGTGTAGTTTTGGGGTATTGTTCATCCCATGTATTTTATTTTTAGTTTGAGTTATAACTCTTACATAAAACTGTGAAATGATATCCTTTGTCTTTGGTTTATTATTTGTTGCTCAGTAATATTTATAGGGACGGGGGTGGCGCTGTGGGTTAAACCACAGAGCCTAGGACTTGCCGATCAGAAGGTCGGCGGTTCGAATCCCCACGATGGGGTGAGCTCCCGTTGCTCGGTCCCTGCTCCTGCCAACCTAGCAGTTTGAAAGCACGTCAAAGTGCAAGTAGATAAACAGGTACTGCTCTGGCGGGAAGGTAAACGGCATTTCCATGTGCTGCTCTGGTTTGCCAGAAGCGGCTTAGTCATGCTAGCCACATGACCCAGAAGCTGTACATCGGCTCCCGCGGTCAATAAAGCGAGATGAGCGCCGCAACCCCAGAGTTGGTCACGACTGGACCTAATGGTCAGGGGTCCCTTTACCTTTTTAATAATATTTATATACCACTTAATATACAGAGGGAAGAATTCAACACAGTGCTAAGTTGAAGTGTCATAGCAGTGTAATAGGTGTACTAGCAGAATGGCCTGTGCAAGACAACACACAGAAAGTTAGTATGGTTCTCATAGCTGGTTGCACAACAGTCTTCTTTAGCCTCAATATCTCCTGTTGCACAACAAGCTTCTACTGACCCAACTGTTGTGCTGGATTTCATATTGGACAACTATTATTCTCATGCTTATACAAGGACAACAGCTCTAATTATTGGACCGATAAATTATGTAATGGTGGATGTTTGAAAGTTTACATAATGTTCACATTTTTGCTATAAAACTGTATATAATTGCAATGTATGTTGTTTACAGGACTTTATTAATAAGTGTTGCCATTGAGAATGTTGATAAACTGCTTATATACTTTACTATAGTCAAGTGAAATATATATATAAATAAACATAAATAAAAAAATATTATTTTAAGACAGTTCCAAATATTCACATTCATGATGTTATTTATCAAGTGCACTATCTAATACCATAAATATAAACATGCATCTGCTAAACATCACCAGTCATAGTTCTGGGAGATTGTGCTGGCTTTTCCATGACACTGCTTGAAGTTATTTAAAAAGAAATACAGCAAATCAGTTTTGCCAGAGACCACAATGATTATTCATAAAATTCCAGCATGTGTTATACATGCAATGGGAGCTCTAAATGTCTTGAGAAAAATTATTTTCTTAAGGAACTTAAGGAACAAAGACCCTTAAAAAGAAAACAAAATTAAACAGATACAATTGAACTGATTTAGATTTCTTTAAATTATGTCTCATTTTATCCATTCTTTTTTCCGACTGCCAGTGCTGCTATCAAGGACTTGCTTATAGTGTGTGTTTTGTCCCTAAATGAACTCTTCTGTATGTGGGTGTAATGAAGTTAATTACTTGGAAACTTTGACAATCCTGTTGATAAGCCTGAAAATGTTCAGAGATCTCGATTAATTGGGATATTCATCCAAACTTCTAATAGAAAACCCACCATTCTGGAAGCCAGACACTTGCATATTTTGGGGAATTCTCAATAAAGTGGTTATTACTAAATTCTCTTCTCCACTGCTACTACAAGTTGAATCCAAATGTCTAATTTCCCGCCAGTGTCAAATGTAGGCATGGTCAGTCATAGCATGCTAGCAGTCTTAGTTTTAAAAGATTAGTAATAATTGCAGTTGTATTATTTAGATAAGTTGTGGAGGCTGCAGGAATGTAAGAATATATTCAGCCTGACAGCTACTGTTCCGATATCCTAGGATGAATCTGTAATTGTGAAGCACCTATATTTTGCAAACTATGAACACTATGTATTTTTAAGTGGAACCCCTGTGAATTGTGAATGACCGAAGTGTTTATTATATTGGATCTGTTTAGCTATTTAATGGAAGATATTGGCAGTGTTATGTAATGTCAAGGTAATTCATGCTTGGTTACAAATATAGTACAAATACAAATCAGTAACTACATATTGTGGCCCATAGGATAAAAGGCAACAGGGAAGTTCAAGTCTTTTTTTAGCTTTGGGGCCTGATTCTGAGCAGTGTCTAAAGTGCTCTCAGTCAGTAATTGCCAGCCATTTTACTCAAGACCCACAGGTTGCCCTTATTTGCAATGGAATGTTTTTTTTTAAAAAAAATCCCTTTATCAGTTGGGCGTGTGTGAAATTTGCAAGCTGGCAATGTGGGACATGAACATAATAAAGGCTAAAATAGCCACATTCAATTACTGATTGCATTGTCTTTTATTACAAGTGGGACTTTCTAGGAAGAGCATTCCAGCTCAGGGTCCCTTCTAAACAGTCAATATTCCAGCTGTGGTCTCAATCCCTCCTTTTCCTCCCCACCCCGCTCAACAGACACTCAACACTGAACAGCTATGGTACTTGCTGTGCTTAGTTCACACTGGGCTGGATTTTTAAAATTGCACCCTTACAATTTTTGTTTTAAATTGTACTCTGCAAAGCGTGCTGCTTGTTCCACAGTGGTTCCATTTCAAGACTATCCACACCCTATATTTAGACCACATTTAAAGCCCACAGCTTCCCCCAAAGTCTCCCAGAACCTGTAGTCTACCTCCCACAGAGCACCGATGCTTGACAAACTACAGTTCCCAGGAATATTGGAGGGGGGAATTTAAATGGGCTTTAAAAGTACAGTGATAACCTGTACAGTCTTAACCTGAAGCACCACTTTAGCTAATGGGGCCTCCTGCTGCTGCTGTGCCGCCGCCACACAATTTCTGTTCTCATCCTGAAGCAAAGTTCTTAACCTGAAGCACTATTTCTGGGTTAGCGGAGTCTGTAACCTGAAGCGTATGTAACCTGAGGTACCACTGTATGGTGTGGTCACTGGCACTCATTGTCTGAGTTTGCTATTAGCGTGAATCATGCCTGTAATAAAAAAAGATATGGTCTACAATTTTACCAGTATAGTACTGTATAGGGTTAGATTTGTCTAATAAAACAATATTATTGTTAATGCTTTAAAAAGGCTTTAGCCATGAAGAAATAGATGCTCTGCACTTGTTGCTGCATAACTACTGAAATCACCTTGTTGCTGTGAGAATTTGAAAGGTTCTGTTATCACAGAAACCTGTCATATCATGGCTGCTATTAAAGCTGTTCCCTGGAGATATTTGTTTGGTAGCTTCTAGGACCAGCATTGATAGAAACAGTAAATTGTGAGTCAGAAGGCAGCTTTCAGAACCATTAAGTCTGAAATCCCTTTTTGTAGGAGAATATAAATAAATATTCTGAATATGTGGGCATGTGCAGGTAGAAGATTTCTTATTCTGGGTATCTGTCTAAAAGATCTTGGCACTTGAGACCCTTTTTTATTCAATTGCCTGAATTAAAATAAATCTCAATTTTATCTAACGTTTTGCTAGATATGTATTTTTCTGGGAATAATAGAGCTCAGTGGGTTTGAGCTCCCCCCCCCCCCATATGACAAAAGCAGCTTGGGTAGACTAGTATTAAATTAAGGGACAATTTTGTGTTTGAATTTTAGGGGTGGAGTTTTCTTTTAGGGGTGAGTGAAACATCTAAGCATTTCTGCTGGCTTACTCTTTTCATGGCTACTGCCAGTTTCACAGTGGCATTTCTGATGGACACTCGCTCCCTCCCAAAGGCCCACAGGAATTATACCAAATCATTGTGTATCATCTTTCCAAAGACAGCACCTAAAAACAATATATAACAACACTGCAGGAGATCTGCCCGAAAGCCCACCTCCACTGTCACTGGTAAGCTTCCTCCTTTGCTCCCTTTCCTATGAACTGTCCACGTGAAGGAAATTGGGCTCTTAAAATACAGTAATAAAATACTGCATGGATGTGGCTTATTTGGTGATTATGAGGTTAACTTGTTAAAGCTTGCCAGTCCAGGGATCAAACTGGAAGGCAGTAAAATAACTGAGGAATGTGTGGATTGCAAATGGGCAAATGTATGCAGCTGGGATTAAGACCCTCCTGCTTCCTTGAGTTTTGTGAATTGGGAAGTAAAAGTAGGCACTTTGCCTCAAGGCATATTAGGGAATGAGATGGAGTGGGGTGTGTGGAAATGGTGGATCAGTTTGGATCTCAACAAAACATAATATTCCAGCCTGGAGAATTGGCTAACACATATTCTGTTGTTGTTGTTTAGTCGTTTAGTCGTGTCCGACTCTTCGTGACCCCATGGACCAGAGCATGCCAGGCACTCCTGTCTTCCACTGCCTCCCGCAGTTTGGTCAGACTCATGTTTGTAGCTTCGAGAACACAGTCCAACCATCTCGTCCTCTGTCATCCCCTTCTTCTTGTGCCCTCAACCTTTCCCAACATCAGGGTCTTTTCCAGGGAGTCTTCTCTTCTCATGAGGTGGCCAAAGTATTGGAACCTTTTATTCACGATCTGTGCTTCCAGTGAGCACTCAGGGCTGATTTCCTTAGAATGGATACGTTTGATCTTCTTGCAGCCCATGGGACTCTCAAGAGTCTCCTCCAGCACCATAATTCAAAAGCATCAATTCTTCAGCAATCAGTCTTCTTTATGGTCCAGCTCTCACTTCCATACATCACTGCTGGGAAAACCATGGCTTTAACTATACGGACCTTTGTTGGCAAGGTGATGTCTCTGCTTTTTAAGATGCTGTCCAGGTTTGCCATCGCCTTTCTCCCAATGAGCAGGTGTCTTTTAATTTCGTGACTGCTGTCACCATCTGCAGTGATCATGGAGCCCAAGAAAGCAAAATCTCTCACTGCCTCCATTTCTTCCCCTTCTATTTGCCAGGAGTTAATGGGACCAGTGGCCATGATCTTCGTTTTTTTGATGTTGAGCTTCAGACCATATTTTGCGCTCTCCTCTTTCACCCTCATTAAAAGGTTCTTTAATTCCTCCTCACTTTCTGCCATCAAGGTTGTGTCATCTGCATATCTGAGGCTGTTGATATTTCTTCTGTAATGCTATCCACTTATAGTTTTCATTTTTTTTCTGCTATGTTCACCTGGACTAGATAATGGATTTCTTGTACGTGTCTCACAAGGAATCATATAGTGCTATGAATCAAACATATTTGCTTGGATGTTGTTGCCCTACAACTCCCATCATCCCTAGCTAGCAGGACCAGTGGTCAGGGATGATGGGAATTGAGTCTCAAAACATCTGGAGGGCTGAGTTTGAGGAAGCCTGGTATAAAGCAATAGAAATAAGAAGTAAAACAAAACAAGAGACAGAATAATGCCTAACAGAGAAATAAACTAGTAGGATATAAAATGCAGGGAGGAGTCACCGAAAAAGGCATTTCATAGGGATTCACCACAATGAACTTACAGGCAGTTGTAGAGTCCCTGAGTATTTTAGAAAGATGGGAAAAGAAATCCTTTCTTCATTTTACTGATTTTTCTGTTAGAAGAGACATGGTTGAAGGGGACACAAATCTATGGGGAATGGAAGGATACCTAGCAGCAATGATTTGAACAGCAAAAGGTAGAGGAAATATTAAAGGAAACCCAGCCAGATGGGCGGGGTATAAATAATAAATTGATGATGATGATGATGATGTATTGTGTTGCCATTGGAGAGGAGGTAGTGTTGTGAGCCAAAAAAATGGCTTATCTTCTGAGTTTATGGCAATAAAACTCAGAGACGAGGAGTTAGGAGTCCAGTGTTGTTTATAGCTGGGCAATAGGTTACAGTCGAATTGTTTCACAAAACTGCAACCCTGCCCAAGGGTCTGGGCAGTGGTATTTATAACATTTCAAACAAAGGATTTCAATTTTCACCAATCATGTACATCACTACCTCATTTCATGTTTAATACACCTGCGCAATAAGCATTAGTAATTTCTGCTGATTCAGCTCTGATTCCCAGCACTTTCTGTTAAAATACTAATTTCTGTTACATTGTGTTAGTGTGCATGTTGGGAACCTGTGTTACGCGTAGCCATTTGAACCATGCATCAACTTATGTTCTAGCGTATGAGCTGTATCTTTGTGATTCACATATTAGCTGTACTTCTGCCCCAACGGGGGGTGGGGGTGGCAACTTGCAAAAATCATCAGTTTCATAAAGCAACAGGTTACCATAACTTCTCTATTAGAAGCACACTCAAGGATTTATAGGGGTTCACATTATCATATTTATTGTGGCCCTTTGGGCCACCACCACAGTAGGAACTACACCTGTATGCATCTCCCGCCTTCCTTCACCTCTGCTTTGACCTACACAGCAGGACAGACCACATGAGCATTAATTCAGCCATGCTTCCAGCACATTTCTGTGTGTTTTACTTAGAAACCTAATGCTAATATAAGTGTGCTGAATTACTGTCAAGTGACACAGAATAATCTGCAGCGTAACAAACAATAGCGCCTCATCTAGCACAGCAAGGAAGCTTAATACAGCATAGTACATTAAAGTAACTTTAAATAATAACTGAGCAGACCAGCCATTGTCTGACATACTTCCAGTAGTGGAAGCAGTAGTAGGAAGCAAACAAAATAAAGGAAGGAGAAGAAAAGAGCACTTCAGAAAATCAAGTTAGAGAATATTCCGGATGCTAATAATAGCACTATTTTCAAAGGCCTCATATGTCTGAGAAGCGAATAAAAGCCATGTTTTAGTTTACTTTGGAAAAGTAGAATAAGAAAGAACATTTCAATAACTTGTTTTCACTGACTTATTATCCAAATTCATTGGATAAGGTGCATGTTTCAAATGCTAATAGCATATTTGAACTTTTCCCCATCATCATTCCTTTTGATATTTATGGTAGCAATACACAGGGAATTTATTAAATTCATGTGGGAGCCAGCAGTCCATGAGTATTTCTATATATATTCATCAACATGGTGCCATTTAACTATCCAGACTCTTCTGTTGCTAACTTTGAAAAGGATGTGGTTCATTTATGATAGCATCCAAGAAACAAAACAACAACAACAACAACTGTGTTAGAAGGCAGTATAATTGTTCAGCTCACACTCTGGAGTCTTGTAGCAAAATTAATAAATATGTAATTAAAAATTGTGAATGGACAAAATTTTTAAGGTCAATGAATTAGAAAAGGAAATATATCTCAGAAAACAAGTTATTCCGCATTATTTAATTTTGATTTCTACTTTTTGCATGGATTACTCTTTAGACATTCCAAAACATTATCAGAATTGAAGTACAGTAGCAGGATGCACTAATTATTTAAGCATTTTGTTAAATACATATATGTTTACTTAACGAAACAAAATGTCCAGGTTTTAACTTGCGAAACTTAATTATATGGCCCTGTAGACTTCTGACAATGTCTTACTATATTTTACTATCTATCAAGTCTGAAGGTCAAAGATATAGCAGGAGATATACAGTTGGCTATAAGATACAGATTAATTGAAATTGAGGTCATATCTGTATGGATCAAGATAAAAGTGTGTTATCAACAACTGCTTTATTGTATTAAGAACCTGAAAAACTCTAAACACTGTATAATCAATACAGATAAAACTCAGAGTGAGAGACAATATGAAAATTGGTAACGAGGGGGGAAATAAACAATCCAGAAGTAGAAGAAAATACTCCAAACTTTCAATAAACTCTAGTACTTACTAAATCCAGGCACCCACAAACTCTCACACCCCCAAACCCATAAAGTTTAAAAGACTTGTTGTAGTTGGGGGTAGATACATGAGTGGCATGTCAAATGTGAACTATGCCTGCATGTTGCTATCTTAGTAACATCTGTATTTCTTAAAACACAGTGTGTATGTTTCAGGAAGCAAAAATAATTATCATATAGTCATGATTCATATTTGATTTGCTCCTTGCATTGTCAGGGATGATGGGAGTTAACATCCAACAATATCTGGAGCACCACTTGTCTCCTTTGGCTGGTTAAAACCCACATCATAGCAATTATTAAAGTTGTAGAGTTTTTTAAAAGTTTTTTTTCCAGTAATGGCAATGTGTTGGCATGGAAAACACCAAACTGCGGAAGCTTGCATTTTAATGATAGGTTTTCAGCACTTTTAAAACAGCTGGTCAAAAACCAATGTCTGCAGAACTATACCTAATGTGTGCAAGATCCATCTTTCAGAATATACTTATCTCCATAATAACCATTTTAATAATTTGAATCAGCTTGAGAACCCTAACATTAAATTGAGATCAACTGCAGGCTATCATGGAAAAATGTGAGCATTTTAAAATGTATGTATGTATGTATGTATGTATGTATGTATGCATGCAAGATTTATTGGCACATTTGCAATCAGTTTTGGAGTTATTTTTATAAAGCTACATTTTTCTAGTTTGAAGATGATGGTTTTTTAATATTAAAAAGTAGAGAACACTCTGAATAATAGATAGTAGAGAATCAGTCATAAAAATTGAAAAACTGTATATTTTTTAGACGTATATATTTTTGTTTTTCCGAACTGACAAACATATGTATGAACATCAGTTTTCAAAAATCTTTCACTCTCATGAAAATGGTGAAAAAAAAATACAGATAACAGAACTTGAGAAAAATAAGGGTGGAAAGAAGATTTGTGCTAGATGGGAAAAAGATGAGAATATGGTCTTCTCATTCTCTCTGGGTATTCCAAACTTTGTATTAAAAGAAAACTAAACCCAATACTTCTCTGCCTATCTCCACACTTTGACTTCTATACAAGTAGACATTCAGAATAACTTTTGAAAAGTATGTACATATAAACTACAAGAATGAAGGTTCTGTATATCAAGTCAGGGACATTACCTTTGTCAGGATTCCTGATCACATAGGCACCTAGTTTGGACCATCATATATTGGCTTAATAAGATATGAATGAGCTTTTTGTACCCACACACAATCATTCCACTACTTCTTTGTCGTGGCTTCATATCCCTGTGTTGTTCAGAAGCCATTAAACCATTGTTTTCTAGTTCAGACATAATGGGGAACTATAGTTAACTAAAGACTTCCTGGCTTGTTTGTATGTTTGTTTGCTCTTGCAGAGAAGAGCAAAGCAGTTGCGTTCAGGCTATTTCATACCTTGGGAACCAAGATAAGAAAGTCCAAATGTTGCAAAAGTCTATTTGCAAACAAAGAGAGGCAGGACTCGAGCCTGTTCTTCTCTCTACAAGTGTTAATCTTAATGTGTGCAGATACCTAAAATATGACCTATAAAATATGGTATAAGAATAAGAGTTCTGTATTCATGAGGCTATAAAATAATTTAACAGTCCTATGCAATGTTAGCAATGCCTAAGTCCACCAACATTAATAAGCCTAGGTCTGCAAAGAATTATGCTGCAACCTTGTACAGTATGTTAAGGAGATAAATACAACCAAATGATAAAGCTAAGTAATAACATTGGTAAAATTTGTTATTAGTACAGTACTGTGTTTAAGGTGGAAAAAGTCTCTGGTGGTGGCTGGGGCAGAATGTTCAGTTCCTCAGGAAACTAAACAGTTTGTAGTTCATCTTCTATGAGGGAAGGAAGTTTGTCAGTGTGATTAGGCTTAATATGCAGTACTGGGGCAGGCTAAGGACTCAGAAAAGGTCTCAGCAAGTACAAAATCTAGTGAAAATGGGGTTTGGAGGCAAGAAGGTTGAACACAGACCATAAAAATGAGGAAACACTGCAAAATTTGAGCCTGAAAGGAAGCTAGGTCAGTTCAGAAAAGGGTCTCAGAAGACAGGGAATTATTAGGGGCTAATGAGATAGGGGACACTGTGAAGAAACATCACAATCTTTAGGGAGTTAGAAGTGTTGTATGCTATGAAGATTAAGGGAGTAAGACAAGAGGGCTAGGGAGGTTCAAGAAAGTGGTTAAAACAGTCTTCCCCAACTGGGTGCCCAAAACATCTGGAGGGAACTTGGCTGGAGAAGGATGGGCTAAAGCAGGCACCCCCTGCTTTAGCCATCCAGCTGTTTTGGGACTACAACTCCCATCATCCCTAGCTAACAGGACCAGTGGTCAGGGATGATGGGAATTGTAGTCCCAAAACAGCTGAAGGGCCGAGTTTGGAGATGCCTGGGCTAGGTCTAGAGACTACTCCTTTATATTGAACTTCCACCAGTTTTGGTTTCTAGTACTGTAACTATGACCTGATTCGTAAATTTCACATATTGGCTTGAATTAATGAATCAATTATTTGGCTGCAGAGTTATAGTCCTTTAAGATGTGCTGAGTGGAGTTTTAAAAACATTGGGTTGAATCCAGCTAAGTCATTATGTGAGCAGAATGACTTCCATGAATTCAGCTAAACTTCCCTTTATCTCCTCTGCCTATGTGTACCCCACACTGCCATCAAATTTGCTCCAAAAGGTTGAGGGAACCCCCAGACCAGATCTGGGGTCTGTTCAATGGAAGGAGAAAAGGGAAAGTTCTGCTGCACTTGCCGAGTCACCGCACATGTGCAGTGATTTAGCAGGATACAACTGTCTACTTCAGTCTCTTCATGACCATGAATGTAAATGTATGTCTTACATTGCAATATGAACTTATGAACACACTTCCACACAAATGCACTCCTGGGGAACATAATATACTCCATAGCGTGTGTACATGATATACTCCATATATAGATGTGCTCTGAGGACATGTGAATGATTTGTGTGTTTTGTTTTGTTTTGCAAAGAGTAATTAGGTAAAAAATTAGAATTTAGGTATACAATTTGCAAAAAGTTTAAATTAGAGCTATATTGAGAACTTATGGCTATCTAAATAGACTACAACTATACATTTCATGGGTTTTGTGGCTTGTATTTAAATGCCTAACATTATTTGAATGCACTTTTCCATGTGATTTAATTAGCTATAATCATACTGATCTATTTAAAGTGGATATCCATGATGCATGACATGTCCTTTCAAGGAGGTGTACAATTATTGTGGAAATGAATGTAATAGTAGAATCCACTAGCCCAAGGCAATTACAATTACAAGAAATGCTTGTTTAGTTAAAGGTCACAATCTGATGCCTTGCTTTTCCCTGTAATACTCTTGTCACTGTACAAGTTCAAACAATTAAGGCACAGTTTTTAACAACCATGATTTAACAATATAACTTAAGAGCCAAGCTTAAAACAGATGGATAAATCCCATGTGCTTCCCCCTTTTCTTTGTACTTTTCAGGAGGCTCCAATAAGATAAATGAAAATGGTTATTTTAACACCCATTTTCAATCTAAGTATATTGTTATGATACCTTTTCCTTTGGGCATTTTTGTTACACTATGTAAATTTTATGTAACAGTAATAATAAACTAAAAACAAAGGTTTAAGATATAAGCATAGTATTACACATCCATATCATTAACATTGTTCCCATGGCTATTTTTCTAATTGCAGAATATTTAAATATGCCTTACATAGGAACATATGTCAATTATTTATTGCATAAAAGTGTTTATATCCTACCTATTATAAGCCATCTCAAGACAGAGTAAAAGCTAAAATAATAAACCAGAGTAATGTTTTTTTAAAAAAATTATTCAGTAATTCAAAGGATACCATTAATTTATTCCTGATCTTAAACCGATTGAATGCACCCAGATATTTTTAACAAGCAGTGGAACTTCAAGTGGAGGTGAAGCCATAGGAAGAGGACTGACAAAGAGAAAACCCATACCCTACAACATTTCTCCAATGAAAATAGAGACGTTCCATTCCACAATGATAATTTTACTATTTATACCCCACACATCTAATTGGGTTGCCCCATCACTCTGGGCAACTTCTAACATATATAAAAACATTATAAAACATTAAACATTAAAAAAACCTTCCATATACAGGATTGCCTTCAGATGGCTCGAGGGTTGGATAACTCCATATCCCTTAACATTTCTCCAATGAAAATAGGGACATCGGGATGGTTTAGAGAAACCGGGATGGTTTCTCTAAATCAGTGATGTCCCTGGAAAATAGGGACACTTGGAGGGTCTGAAAGCCCTCCTCCTGGTTGCTGCTAACTGAGATTTTCAGCACAGTTAAGAGGCAATATTTCGACAGGGACGTTGGGAGACAGGCACTCCTGCAAGTATCCTGCTCTCAGGTTGTTCAAGGCTTTATCGGTTAAAAGCAAAACTTTGAACCTGGCTCAGTAGCTTATTGGTAAATTATCCAGCTCCTATGTAACTGTGAAGCCCTATATATAACTGTGAAGCCCTTCCCCAGAAACTGTTTATATATATATATATATATATATATATATATATATATATATATCTTTGAAGCCCTTCCCCAGAAACTTTGGGGAATTTTGCTGAATCATCAAAATGTCAGGGAAAACCTGGATGTATGGCCCAAAAAAGCTCAACAATTTGGGTGGTTTCCTAAAAAAAGCTCAATTTTGCCAGTCAGGAATTTCACTTTTTGAAATATGGCAACCCTAACTGTATATTCATAACATGTGTAAAGGAATATCACTCTATGTTGGATGGAGGCACCTTCTGTCGATGGAGCTCCCACTCATGGAAAGTGCTTCCATTCCATTTTTTGCAATCATGCCTTTCCTTTCTGTGGTCTTGCCACAGCCTGCCATACTCAGCAGAGTCCGCAGCCCTCAAAGCTTTTTTTAAAGTCTGTCAGGGGAAAAGGAGGCAGTAGTAGTCACCTTCTGCCCACTCCTTTCTGCTAGTGTGTCTATGATTCAGTGTATGATTTTCTTATTGTCTATAGCTATGTATGTATGGCCACAGAATTCATACGTAAGAACTGTTATTTGCTTTAGTGCTTGAATATAAGGCTTAACAACAAAAAGAATGTGGGTAATGGTGCATGTATGAGAGTATATTGTATATATTTTTTTACTCTTTCCTTCAGCTTCTTTATTAACCAAGACAAATTTGCTGTAGACTACAACCCTGGAATCTTCCCACCAGATGAAAGGCTTAGGAAATATATTTCAATAAAGCTCAAGTTAAATCAATCAAATACTGTTGTCCTTCCTTCTCCATCTACCCACTGACTTCTAATGACCTGGCTCGGGAAGCCAAGACTCATTGCCAGAAACTAGTCCTCCAGTTTTCACTGTAACACATTTCAGCTGCACCAGATGTAACATTATTAGTCAGTTTTCCATTGACTGCCAGCAAGCTGAAGTTGTCAAAAAGCATTTGGTACTGACAAACGACGGCACAGAATTCTAACAGCACTACAATGCAGGGCAATGCTTATACAGATAATTATTTTAGTTAGCATAGATTCATCTTGATATGGCCTGAAACTGAAAGCAATGCTTTCTGTGCCAGGACAGATATCCCTTAAATTAACATACTTCATCGACCACACACAGAAGCACAGTTAACTTCTTTTCTGAGCTATTCTCTGGTATGTGCATATATGCGTGTACACATACATAAAGAGACCTCACTTGCAATTTTTGTGGATCCCTGTTCATTAATGTAAAATGCAGCACATATTTGCTTACCAAGGACAGCTGGTAACTTTTTTCAATAAAATCTGTAGCATTGATATTTGGAACTGAAAGTATTTGCACTGAAAGTATTTCCTCTGTTGTATATGCAGGTAAACTAGAAACGAACTTAGAGCAGTTGGAGTTGCTACTTGGAGCAGAGTATGCTGACTTTTGTTGCTGGCTGTTTTGCAATTAGTAGAATACGAGCTTCCTTTCAATTTTCCATGTGAATTTCAAGCTTGCATGTTAACCAACCATGAGTGTCACTAATGTATTCCTATGTATGTGCATAGGGGAAGGCATTGTACACCTTTGAATATATAAATTCATCTGAAAATGCTATTCATACCTGAATGTTGCCTGAAGAAGCGCAAAGAGCCATCTGAATAAAGAGGCCTAAGGCATCATGTTGAATGTTTTATACTGTCAGATCATGTCTTGGGTTAGAAGATTGATTTCTTATCACCAGTCACAGTATATTAAGCTTTTAAAAGGTTAAGCAGATGAGCTGAGTAGTTTTAACTAGATGAGACATACTTCAGATCATTATGCCCTCATCAGAAAGCAAGGGAGCATTATACTGCCATTCATTCATCAACAGGTTGGAAAGGAATACAACAGCACTTATTTTAAATACAATTTGCTTGATTGGATTCAGATTTTCTTTAACAGACTATGTACAGATCACATTTATTTTGCAGCATAATTAAATGTCAGGAACCCTGTATGGTCTTTGTGACAGCCAATAAATTATCAGAATACAATGTTGAAGCCAGCCCGCTTTACAAAATAAAGCACTCAGTTGAAATATGAGCTCAAAATCTTTATCACATTTTCCCCTAGAAGATCTGTCTCTTCAGGTATGATACTAACATATTATATAACAGTCGGTGGGTATTTGTTTCCATGGTAACTAAAGTTATTGCATTCATATTGGCATGCCCATCAAGTGTCTAAAAAACCCACAATAAAGATAAAATATTCCAAAATGCCAAGAAACATTGTAGGCCAAAATAGATTATTTAGAAGTAAACCTCAGCTTTTCTGTGGAATATATTTGCAGGTAAAGCAAGCAGTTTTGAAGGCATTGTTATAAAATATGTGCTTTAGCCAGCCTAGTTGGCAAACATTACATTTACAGGAGAGCATTCCTTACTTTTACCTTGTAGGTTAATCAACTGCAATTAAGATAAGATCTTCCAGGGTTGGGGAGGCATAGTGCTGGGAAAATCTGAAGAGGACCGGGGGCCACTAGGGGCGCATTGGAAGATGGCCGACAATACCATCTCTCCGACCCACACGGGGTAATTAAGAGGCTGTTATGGGAGTAGGCAGCCTCCCTTGTTGCCCCAAGGAAATGGGGAACACTGCCCTTGCCTGCTGTGCCCATAAATCACCCCCTAATTTGAAAGAAGGGGGTGAGGGCCCTAGGCAGAATGCCCCCGTGTGGACCTCGGCTCTCCCGGACGCTGTCTCTGCTCGTGCACTAGTTGCAGCAATTTGGAATAATTAATTACAAAAGAAGCAAATGCACATATTTCAAGTGAAGAAGGGGAGTGAAGTCTGCTAATTTAAGTGACCTCTGCGAAAGAAGACAACGGGCTGGAGAAACAGGAATATTTTACGATGAAGATACACCAAAGGTATGTTGACAACAGGGCTGAATGGGGGGGGGACCTTTTTTACTTTCCTTCTATGTGATTTACAAGAACCCCTCCTCATTAGAACTGTCGGTTGAACTGACCCAAGCAGGATGATTAAGGTCTGTGTGGAGATAAACTTTAACCAAAAGTATGCTTTATGGAGACCGAGAAGCAATAAGAGCTTTTGGGAATGGCGCAGCAATTAATTCGGAGTCGCCATCTTGCCAAAGGATTTATAGCCGGGAGGAAGAATGGATTTGTTTTCAGACTGCATTCCTAGTGAATCGCCTCAGAGGTTTTGAGAAAGGAGGCAGATTGGTGAAGATTAATGACGCTAAGACTGTTTTGATGTATGGAAGTGATGTTATATGGAAAATGTCTGGATATGGCTACTGGATAAAAAAAATAATATCCACGCAGGATTACCAACTGTTCTAACCAGCTTGCGGAGACTATCAGAGGTCAAAAAGAGAAAGGAAAAATATATGAAAATAACAACAAGAGATGTGGAAAAATAATAAGAAAGGACTGGATAGTACTGTGAACATCATAAGGTTAGATTTGTGGACATTAAAACAGCAGTAAGAAGCAAGTAGTTGATTGGATCCCTTCGGAACTTGAAATATGGGTACCCCCAACAAAAATTTAAAATTCGGCTGTGTAATTTGGAATTTATGTAATTTGGTTTGATTTGATGTGATTGGTCGGTTAATAAAAAATTATTCTTAAAAAAAAAAATCTGAAGAGGACCATAGTCTGGTGATAAACAAAGAGGATGGAGTCTACGTCTGTCTGTATAATACAGCTCATACACCTTAGCCATTTAACATCTTTTCCAGAGAAAAAAAGAGAATTAAAGCATGTTCGCAGTTTCTTAAACAGAACTGTTCAAGAGAATCAGGCAGTAATTAACCTGGCTCTTTGGGACTTAAGCAATTATTAAGGAAAAGTTGTTATGTTCCAGTGGGTTGATTTTACCTCCTGAGAAGATGGTTGCACTCGGCTGATGAATTGTGTTGAGTAATGTAGCAATATATTATAAATACAAACCTAAACAATGAGGTTCTAAGAACTGATTTGTTTAGAAGCGATGAAGTAAGTTAAGAACTTATAAAGTATTTTAACAAGAGTCTGGATTTAACTACATACTCAAAAACAACTTGAACTACTGAATACCAGCCTTACTAGAAAGTGGAGGGTGGGGTGGCGGCACTGAGTCTCCTTAAATATGTATGCAAACAAGTTAATATCCAACCTTCCTACTTTTAGGAAGCATTTTTTTTTTGGTAGTTTGAAAAGAGCACAGCTTCAATACTTGACAGAAGTGATAATAAAGGTAATGTGTATTTTTTTTTAATAAAATCACTCAGCAAAATCTGCATCTAACACTTAAGTTAATGTTGTATAATATTCACGAAGTCTCATTTCATGTTGCAGAAACCTGGCTGCTATCTCCATCTTAGCCCCATCCTGAGTAAACCTAAGATAAGTAAATCCTACATTTATCTAAATGTCACTCCCTGCTAACCACTAACTGATTAATGAACTTAGATCAAATTGCCTGATGCAAGGGGCTGTGCTAAAGAACATGCATGACTGATTCTCTGTGTCTCTGTACACAGGGGCATAGTCTTGCAGTGAGTGGTATTTTCTGGTATCTCCTCTGTAGCATTGTTGAAGGTGGCACATTCAGTCTCACTAGCGTGTACGCCCTGTGTTGATTCAGATTGGTCAAATAGGAAAGAGCATTGGCTATTCACATTGCACAATCTCAGACTTGCACAGACACTGTTTCTGATTTGTTTGTTGACTATCAGTCTGCGTTTAAATATATCAAACACAGAATTTTCTGAAAACTGAATTTTCCGCAAACAGGAAGTTTAGTGAGATTTCTGTTTCACTTTAATTTTATTCTTAATCCCTCTTATTAGTATTCAGCTGTTGACCATAAGAAGACTTGCATGTATGGTTAAACAAAATATACATACAAGCTCCGGAACTCACAGGAAGAGTTGAGAGTATAGCCCACAGAAACAGTCCTGTACCTCCAACATGTTCTCATCTTCATAATGCCTGAAAATGATATCACTTCCTACCAACCACTTTGTAGTATAGCTTGAAAGAGTTCCAACCCAGCACAAAGACATGTGTGCCCACCATCCTTTGCAAGCTGTAGTTCAAGCCCACAACACCAGTCTTGTTATATTTTATTGATATGATATGCATATTACTTCAGCCATGTGATAAGCATTAAAAGGTACCCCTGACCAAACAGGTCCAGTCGTGACCAACTCTGGGGTTGCGCGCTCATCTTGCTCAAGAGGCCAGGAGCTGGCGCTTGTCCGAAGACAGCTTCTGGGTCACGTGGCCAGCGTGAATAAGCCGCAGCTGGCGAACCAGCACCAGCACAGCACACGGAAACGCCGTTTACCTTCCTGCTGGAGAGCGGTCCCTATTTATCTGCTTGCACTTTGAGGTGCTTTTGAACTGCTATGTGGGCAGGAGCTGGGACCGAGCAACGGGAGCTCACCCCGTTGCGGGGATTCGAACCGCGACCTTTCGATCAGCAAGTCCTAGGCTCTGTGGTTTAACCCACAGCGCCACCCGCGTCTCTAAGCATTATTTGATGAGAAATAGCGTCACAATTGCTGCGTATTATTCTTACTCAGAGGTTGTGTGCTGGCAACAATTGGATTAAATTTGTCTAAATGTTTATGATTAGTCATTGGTTGCTTAGAGAGCATCTTTCAAACAAGGCCTTTTTGATGTGTCTTTTTTGTGAGCAAGCTGATGCCAAAAATCAAGTCTGCAATGTGAAATATGCCAATTTAGCTCATTGTTTTTCTTTCTGGTAGTAGATTCTTTGGGCTGCAAACCTCCCACAACAACCAATTACCATTTGTAGTTGCAGTTGCTTACAGAAACACCAGTTTGTGTTTTAATCATATTCCTCATTTGCAGAACAACTTCAATATGATTTGCCTTGAATCTTAAGACAGATACAGAATACTTCTAAGTGGGTTCCTCGCTCCCCCAGTATCAAATATGGGAAGGGGCAATGTCACAATTTCTCAATTATATTTCTTTGCAAAAATCTACATACATACATACATACGCCTTTCCACAGTACAAACCATGCTCAAGGTGGCTTACAGCATAACAAAAATAATCATAAACAATAAATAAAACATTAAAAAATAACAACCAAACTGAAAAATTTCCAGATAAATCACAAGAAGATCTAAAATAAATATACAACAGCAACAACAACAACAACAACAACAACAACAACAACATTCCTCCCAAACCCCCCAGCTGAAGAGTCTGTTCAGCAGCCCCAGATTTTGCAGGTGGAAAAGGCCCGCAAAGCAGGGAATTGGTTGTCCAGGAGTCAAAGTCAAGATTATCAATACAGTTTTTGCTTTAATGAACTTAGATTGACGATAACTATGTATAAAATAAAGCTTTGAGACATATTACTGGGGCTTGGAGAATTCAGTATCCATGTAGACATTTTCATGAGTCCTTCTGACAACACTTTAGCAGTGACAAGCCTTAATCAAATGGTCATTTGCAAGTACGCAAGTCTCTCCTCTTCATTCTGCATATTCTTTGTTGCAAGAAAATATGTCTTACTCTGCTAATACCAACACAACAATGCATTATTTTTAGTCACTGAAAACATTTGTTATTTGGATCTATTTGCAACAGTGGTGTGTGTGTGTGTGTGTGTGTGTGTGTGTGTGTGAGAGAGAGAGAGAGAGAGAGAGAGAGAGAGAGAATTGTGTGTGTTCAATTTCAATCAAACTGATTTTGAATCCAGACTAGACAGAAGTGATGATGCTAAGCAGTTGTTATGATTTTGAGAAAGTGGGCTTTACCTGCTAGGAATAGGGAAGAAATTCAATTCAGTTCACATTAAAATACGAACTTGCCTAACTGGCACAAAAACACTGTCAACCAAAATGCAACCATCCTTTGAAATTTGCACCTCTCTGAATTTTGCAGTGCAATTCTACACCCAAATACTACATACAAAAATGCATATGCTAAAAGAGAGTGTCCATACAAATACATTGGTGAAAATAGCATATAGAAACACAGGATACTAGGGAAATTTGCTTTGAAAAGTTGTATACATTAGGGAAACTTGCATACAAAAATTAGGGGAAAGGGGCAATCCTGGTCAATAATGTGACTTGTAACAATAAATAAATTGCAAAGTGATGCGAAATCATGAAGATCTGAACATAAACATGAGAAAATGAGAGAAACTGAAACTGACATTACTCAGCCTATTTTTCAATTGGCAGTGGTGCTTATGAGTATTATTTTATTAGCTGTATCAGACTGGATGCAAACCCTCTTTGATTATAAGGGTGCAGTGATGATGATCCACATCCCAGTGAACATGAAATTGGATTGTTGCAATACATTAAAAATGGGCCTGAATTAAATAAAATTGTACTGGTTATTTGTTAGTATTGAGGCTGAAATTAGAAAGCTTCTTATTACTTTTAGAACTTTTAATTGGTGAGTTTATGGGTAACCCATGCCTTATCTTCCAGATGTTGTTGGATTATGACTTATATACTTCCTGACTCCTTTCCATGTTGGCTAAGTTCCACACCATCTATAGGGCACTATTTTGGCTACCCATGGCCTATCCCTAGAATGCCTTAGGAAAGGCCTTCTTTCAAGGAAACTTTCCAGTTGCTTCAAAGATTCTGATTTCTATTTGTGAAATGAACTTGTGCAAATTGAGGCCATATCTATTGCAGCCTTCCCCAATATGGTGCCCTTCAAATAATGTTCAACAAAACCCCCATAATCCCTCATCACCGATCCTTCTTACAAGGGTTGATGGCAGTTGTACAGTGGTACCTCGGGTTACATACGCTTCAGGTTACACACTCTGCTAACCCAGAAATAGTACTTCAGGTTAAGAACTTTGCTTCAGGATGAGAACAGAAATCATGCTCCGGTGGCGCAGCAGCAGCAGGAGGCCCCATTAGCTAAAGTGGTGCTTCAGGTTAAGAACAGTTTCAGGTTAAGAACGGACCTCTGGAATGAATTAAGTACTTAACCCGAGGTACCACTGTAATTCTAAACATCTGGAAGGCACCAGATTGGGGAAGGGTGTTCTGTTGAACTGGTATGCATTTTACCTTAAATTGGTAAGTTTTTTATTTTCATTTTCAATGGCTTTTAAGAAATTTATGTTGTCTTCCTTTTGCTGCTTTTCTGTTGGTACATATTTTAGTTAATTTAAACTTATTTTGATTTTTTAAAGTGATTATTCTTAACAGAATAACAAGCGGTTATTCTTAACAGAAACCAATTAAACATACAACAAAAAGTATCCAAGCAACCATATCTTCGCTATTGCAATGTCTACTTTTGTATCTTTCTTTCCATCAAGCAATCAAAGGTATCCTGACATTACATGATGTAACCCCACCCACCTAACAATACAATGTGAATCACCTCGAACGCATATCAGTGACATCATGAGAAGAATATATCATTCCATCTCAGTTTCTTCCTTTGTAAGATAAGTCACAGATCAAGTGAATCTCCCTTTGAAGACTTATAAGGTTGAATCACTGTGTTTGTATTTAAGTTCCAGGCCTCTCGCTCCAGCCCACTGCATAGGAAGGACTTTCTCCTTTGGCCACTAGGATTCATTCTTTCTCTTCACCACCTCCAAATGTGGTAAAGCAAAACATTTAGGGATGAGAAAAGTTCCAGAAAGGCATTAGGGGCACAGCTCTCAAATTAAGCATACACTAAATTCCAGCAACACCTCCGCCACCCCATGTTAGAAAACTGAAATCAAATTGTTTTTAATGTAATTGCTTTAGAATCATCGAATCATAGAATCATAGAGTTGGAAGAGACCACAAGGGCCATCGAGTCCAACCCCCTGCCAAGCAGGAAACACCATCAGAGCACTCCTGACATATGGTTGTCAATGTGTTACTGATGTGTTATATTTTATCTCACTCTATTTGTAAAGGTAAGAATATCAAACAAAGAAATAAAGAAAAGCAAGCAAGCAAGGTTTCAAGCATGCATGGTCCTGAACAAGCTGCGTGTTTCCGTGCTGGAATCGCAGTACGCTAGGACAAATAGGAGAGGGGAAGGACTCTTCCCTTTTCTGGTGCTCGGTATGCAATATGAGAGGCCACAAGTAGCCCCTGAAAACTATGGTTTCCCAAGGAGCAGTGTCACATGATTAGTCCCCAGGAGATACTTACAGCACTGAGCCAATGTGGTGGTGTCCTCCAATGTTAAAGGTAAAGGTACCCCTGCCCGTACGGGCCAGTCTTGACAGACTCTAGGATTGTGCACTCATCTCACTCTAGAGGCCGGGAGCCAGCAGTGTCTGCAGACACTTCCGGGTAATGTGGCCAGCGTGACGAAGCTGCTCCGGCGAGCCGGCACCAGAGCAGCACACAGAAACGCCGTTTACCTTCCCGCTATAAAGCGGTACCTATTTATCTACTTGCACTTAAGGGTGCTTTCGAACTGCTAGGTGGGCAGGAGCTGGGACCGAACAACGGGAGCTCACCCCGTCGTGGGGATTCGAACTGCCGACCATACGATCGGCAAGTCCTAGGCGCTGAGGTTTTACCCACAGCACCACCCGCGTCCCCAATGTTATTAGACTACAAATCCCATCATCCTTCAGCGTTGAACATGCTGGCTAAGACTGATGAGTGTAAGTGTCAACAACACCTTGAAGACACCATGCCAACTACCCCTGTTTAAACAGCATGTCAGATACTAGAGAGGAGAGGAGAGGAGAAAGGGAAACCTCAAACCTCCCTTCCTTCTGTTTGTGTGCCATGGCTTGCTGCTGCTGCCACTTCACCAGCCTTGTAACTGGATATGGGGTGAGTAGGAAAGTTATTTTTATCCAGATAAATTAAAATGTGAGCCAGATAAGAGTTTGCAGGTTGTAATACAATGTCTCATATTTAAAGTGCATGTTGAAATTTTCTGAAACTCATATTGCTGAGCTCAGAAATGCCAGTCCTAGCAATATCCCTTCGCTGTATGAATCTTTGGCCAGAACCAGCACGGCAACTATGTTCCTAATTTATGTTCTGTGCATGGGATTAAGAGTTATTAAATATATATATCTTATTTCTGAGTGATTTGAGACAATGATAGGTAATATAAATGAAAAGAATAGGAGGAAAAGACAGTCCTGAGAGAGAAATTGACCTGAAAAGACTTTTATGATTTTCGGAAGAAAATGATGACACAGATGAGTGTTCAACCAAAAGAAGCACTGTAGGGAATCGACATCTTTCTTGGAATTCTCAGAACCTAGAGTCCTACAACCACACTTAATATATGTCCTTTTATAATGTTGAACTGCTTTCATGTATTCTTTGCAGTGTACTTATTAAAGACAAACAGAGCATTTCCATAATATGTCTGTAACAAACCTCCCTTTTTTACAGTTATGGCAATTTCAAAACAGAAGATGACACAGTAAAACATGTTAGTTTTATGATACATAGAATGTATGTTCCAAATTTGTAAGTGTTCAGTTTGTTTTGAATAATCATTTGGAAAGATTTCTCATGAGTTCAAGGCCAAACCCCAAAGTGACTTATAACTAGGGCAGAAACATAATAACAGGTCAAGCTTCCAATACAAACATTAAGATAATGGCACAAATGCCTTACCAGTTAATAGGGGTGTGTGTGTGATTATGGGGGTAGGAATACAGAAATTTTATTATTAGCACAGCTTTGTGCTATCCCCTTCTAGTGCTGCTGTGAAGGATAGCTTTGCTATAGGGGAAACAGCTGTTCTGCAGCTGCATTTTATTTTTACTTGATTCAATTATCAACAACCATTTTGGTTTGGTTTAACATGTTGTGTTACAGGATCTCAGTTTTCACACAAGCTGCAAAATACTGGGGAATTACAGCCCTTAAGAGAGATCCCCATAACAGCAGCGTTATTTAGGCAATGTTGATACTGTATGGTATCCTATCCTTTTGCTACTTACAGCTTCACCAGTTCTTTGGAGATGGGTGGCTGTTGGTGGCAAAGTGCTGGACCAGGGTCCCAGATTTGCCTGTTCACTGGAATAGAAACATGGAGTCTACGCAACTGAAGCTAACTTTCCATGTTAACTTGAAGAGTTAATAATTACGGTGCTAATATTACCTAATAATATTTGGTGTATACACCAAATACAATTGAATATTGTTGTTGTGTGGAAGCTGAAAATCATGTTTCAAAGATAATAATGTGGGGAAAGTCTGGGTTTAAGTTCTTGAAACTGCTGGTCTGGAAAATGAAGAGATTTTACTTCAGTCTCCAGTTACAATATTGATTCCCCTCCCTCCATTTCCTAAAAGTCATGCAATCTTGTTGTTAGACCCTTTTGATACTTCAGTGCTTTGAAAACAACCTTACAGCCTTTGCTATTTAAAAACCTGCAAGAATAGTTTCATTGTTGATGCGATACAATTCTATCAGTCAAGCTATTATTAAATAAGATACATCTTGCTCATTTAGCTGAGATGCTCCCATCATGCCATTTTATAAGCAATTAGCTGGCAAAGGCAGGGAGCCATCACCAGTGACAGACTAGCAGGCAAGATGTGTCACTATGGTAGCAGGTGTGCAAAAATTAATCAGAATTTGTGAGGCAAGAGGGACAGTGGAGCCAACAGCAAAATAACAAAAACCACAGTGAAGGCAGCTACTCTTTTATAGCAAAGGGATACTTCAAATGTCATGGCCATCACATGTAGATCCACCATGAAATGCTTCGAAATGGCAGCAGGTTTATATGCACACCTTTTAAGGTTGTTCACAACATGCACCTTACCCATCAGATTGGGGATTTTCACCCCAGGGCCATGTAGGTGTGGTGCTGCCTTAGATACAAGCCTTTTCTTTGATAGAACAGCACACACAGTGGTAGTGCCTGCAGCCAGTAAGATTCTTTCTCTCAGATTGTGGAGCCAAAAGACTCAGGTCTCTGCATCTCAGTCAAAAAGTGCAGTTTGCCCCCTTTGTTTCCCTTTTCAGACACATGTAGACCAGGATTATACTACACTTAGCTTGAGTGATGGGAAGCATGCTCCCTAGCCACCTCTGTGATAATCTCTTCCTGTTCAGAACATCCCAAAGAAGTCCTGTACCGAGAAGCAATAATCCAACTATAAGCTTCCATGGAGGCACATCACCTGAATATCCAAGGCTGTTAATACTCCTTTGTCAGCTTCAAGATTCTGGTCAGGCATTGCCTTATCAGAGCAACCCACAACGATAGGCTTCCTATCGGATTTCTATAAATAGTACTATCACAATATTTATTCTTCAATTCCTTATTTACACTTGGCAAATGCAGCACATTACTGAAGTCTTTTCATCCATATATTCTGCGAACAAACAAGTTTAAACGCGACCAAAAAAATGAACATTGATTGACTTTGATTATTTGCCACAGATGGGTAAATGCATCATAGCAACTTCAATGCAGCCTATGGTACCCAAAGTGGGCATTCCAGGGAATAAGAGCTTGATAGGAAAACACTATATTGTCCAGTCAGCCTGATTTGCCTTGCACAACCTTTATCTCCTATCTCCAATTGAAAAGAAGAAACAAGGATGGTCCTTGGGGTACATGGTTTTTATTTTATTTTTAAACCCATATTTCAAAACCCTCCTCATTTTGCCCACAGACTAAATCAGTCTGGGATTAGAACCAGTCTCTGTGTTAGTCAGCTTTGAGCCTGCTAATAATGGTATAATACTTTGTACAAGTGGAGCTTTAGCAAATAGCTGCCTGTCGCTTATAGAAGCAAATGAAATGTGTCATGGGGTAAATACGACATCAACGCTGGGTCACAAGCAGCATAACAGATCAACAGGGCACTTGAATCCAAAGTAAAAATGGCTTCCCTTTGGAGAAAGCTGTCAAAAGTAGCCAGCCATAATCACATATAGAATGGTGAATTATAGAATGAAAAATTCCCTAAACTGCCCTGAAAAATCAGAGCATTTATATACAGGTCACAAGATATCCCGTTCTTCCTATTTCAGCCTCTGAATCTTTTAACCTTGTTTTCCACTGGGGTTTTGTCATGACTCTGCATATTATTTTCACCTCCAATCACAGATAATCACTTTATGCATTCTTCTTGCTCCCTTGTAGCTTGAAGTTCTTCATTGATCCCCCACCTCCTTTCCACTGTGCTTGTATCCATGCCAACAACAAAAATGAATGAGCCTGTCTAGGACTGTTGCTATAGTGGCAGCCAACAACTCCATCATTGCACACCGAAGCCATGGCAGGCAGCATTTCATGTCAACGGTGCTTGTGTATCTGTGTAATTTTGATTCTGCCCTGTAATTAAGAGCCATTTTGTTAACATAACAGAAATGAGGGGAAGTTCTGTTTTATGTTTGCTAGTGCACTGATTGCATAATAACTCAACAAAGGCACATAGTATAGCAGAAGCTTACTACAGAACCAATCTCCAGGGACCTGCTTGTTTCATTCCTATCAAGGTTTACATGTCACTGCAGATGAACTTTCCATATGTTACCTGACTGCGGGGTGGCAACTGCTCAGTTTACCTTTCCAAAAACCTCCATATTAAATTAAAACTAATATCATATATAATATGGTAGTTTAAACAAATGGTCAGGTTGGTTTCAATAAAAGGTAAAGGTAAAGGTACCCCTGCCCGTACGGGCCAGTCTTGACAGACTCTGGGGTTGTGCGCCCATCTCACTTAAGAGGCCAGGGGCCAGCGCTGTCCGGAGACACTTCCGGGTCACGTGGCCAGCATGACATCGCTGCTCTGGCAAGCCAGAGCCGCACACGGAAACGCCGTTTACCTTCCCGCTGGTAAGCGGTCCCTATTTATCTACTTGCACCCGGAGGTGCTTTCGAACTGCTAGGTTGGCAGGCGCTGGGACCGAGCAGCGGGAGCGCACCCCGCCGCAGGGATTCGAATTGGTTTCAATACTCTGGCTTAAAAAAACAACAACCCCAATTTTTATTATTATAAATAAAATTATTATTTTGAAAGAAAGAAACTACTTGATTCTTTCTCCTGAGCCACACAGAATATGCTGAGGTGAAAAAGTAAACATGTGAAGGTTCAGATTTTCCACAGAAAGAAACACCCTCGCCTTTTAACGGCAGCATATATTATATTTAAACAACCTCCTCTCCCATGACAAAGCAAATGAAATCCTGTGATTGCAGTGTCACTTTCAGAGTTCCTCATAGTAATCAAGTAGACTATTTCCTTGAGGCATGTATGAATAAATCTGCTAACAGACACAATGATTGCCCTGGGATGTAAAATAAGACTGCTTCTGAGATCTCACACTTCAATATATCTATATAAACTGCACCTTAGGAATTGGCACTTTTAACAAACTTACGTATTTTGCATTCTGTAACTTTTAATTCAGGGTCAGTAGGCTCTAAATAAAATACAGTCATTTGAAACTAACGCTAGTTTCAAAAGACGGATATCCATTTACACTAACTGAGAATAAGAATCCTACAAATCTTTTCTCATATATAAGCCCCACTGTGTGCAATAGAGCTTACTCACAGGTATAGAATTGCAGTGTAATAATACGATTCAGGGTCTGGATTGTTTTTCATTCCTCAGTAATCATTTAGGTGAATAAAGCAATGAATGAACTTTTATGAGTATGGGTCATTAGCAATATAATATTTTATCTATCTGCAGGGGCGGCCCATCCCATTAGGCCACCTGAAGCGACACATGAAGTTGCCACCTTCCCTGCCCCTACTGAAGTCAGGGTCCCACTGCTGCTGCTGCCTGCTCCTCTCATGGCAGGGGGATGGGACATGCCCATGGAACTCCATTGCCGGTGTAGCTGCCTCCCACCCCCACCCCCAAAGTGAGGATGAGCTGCAAGAGCTTGCTGGAGTTTCTGCTCACTCTTCCAGGGGCAGTGTCAGGGCATGGACTTGATGGCAGACAGGCACAGTGGCAAGATCTGCCATCTCTGAATCCCAGCAGGATCCCACCACTTGAGGCAATTACCTCGGTGTGCCTAATGGTAATACTGGCTCCATCCATGCCCACATTGAGCTGTGATTTACCGAACTACAGTGGTACCTCAGGTTACATGCACTTCAGGTTACATACACTTCAGGTTACAGACTCCGCTAACCCAGAAATAATACCTCATGTTAAGAACTTTGCTTCAGGATGAGAACAGAAATCGCGCGGCAGTGGCGCGCCAGCAGCGGGAGGCCCTATTAGCTAAAGTGGTGCTTCAGGTTAAGAACAGTTTCAGGTTAAGAACAGATCTCTGGAACAAATTAAGTACGTAACCAGAGGTACCACTGTATGTATTTTGTACAGCTAGAATATCCAAACAGAAAAATTCATACCACTGCCGTATTGCTGCCACATCAGGCTCACAAATTCTTAGCCTTATTTTCCTCCAGATCCCACATCTCACATCTTCTCTACTAAACCTCTAACCCCCAGTTCTCTCCACTTTGAACTCAGCTACATTATTTTATCCTCTCTGCAATTCTGTCTGCCCCTTCCCAACATGAAGCCTTGTCTTTAAATTCGTATCTTTCTGTATCTTCTTTTGGTCTTCAGAACCTAAACACTAATTTATGTATAAATCCCCACCCTCTTAATACTGCTTATTTCTTCACTTCCTCGTTTCTTTCTTTCTCCATTGTAGGGCCAGAAGATTACAGAAGGCAGCAAATGTAATTTGATACCTCCTGCCTGCAAAACGCAGCAGCTCTGCACATTATGTAGACGCGCTGAAAAGGGATGTGCAAGTAATGATTGTTATTGTCCAGGATAATGTCTGGTCACTTTGGGAATGATATGTCTGGCAGCACATGCATAAGAGGAAGAAAGGCTGTTCAAAGTAATGTGCAAAACCATTTGAGATACATTTCTTGCATTGTTTAAACTCTTTTGAATTCTCTCTGAAATAATCAGACGGTTGGCTTGATGAGAATTTCCCAAATTCTCTAAGAATTCTGCTTTAGATTAAGATTCAGTATGTACGTGAGGATAAACCTTCTTCCACATTCCCCAAGTTGTTTCGCTATTGTGACTGTTTGGGCTTCTGTCACAATCATTCAGTACAACATTTCACCTACAGAAAGACCCACTCTCAAATTACCTTTAGAAATGTTTGGGTGGCAACTCTTACTATACACCGGGTCTTGAAATATTTCTATAGAACGAAGTTTGGGTAGCATTTTGCTGTTTTAAGGGCCACATTTCTTCAGGGATAATCTCTCAGGTGGCAGGTGAGTCCAGAGCAGCCACCATCTTCTGCAACTCAGGGAAACTTAGTTTTGTTTCCCAGCTGCACAGCTTTCATCTCTCCGCCCCCTTTCAAGACAGCTTTACTAACAGGCAGACATGGCTGTCATTCTCTAGAGTGCTGCTTGTATCTGTGCTTTTGCCTGCAAAAAAAGAACAAAACCATGGTATTTCCACATGTTTACAGGTGTGACACTAGTGGCAGCTCCTGCCACTCTAGGATTCAGCTTTTAGAAGAAAGAGAATTATAATGAATCCAAGTCACTAGAAAGGATGCTGGAAGTCTCTTGTATTTTGGAGACTGATGCACAATATGGAGCAGGGGTTTGTCTACGAAAATATGGAACGCTTGTGATTCTCAGTGGGGAGAAGCTATCAAGCATCAGGATAATATCTTGTATTAATATCACTGGTGTGAACTCATTAAACTGCTTTGAAAATTCCATTGGGTTCTGAATTTCCCAATTCAACACTTCCGTATTTCTATCAGCTTCCAACTCACTACAGTGCAGGCATATTGAAGTCAACATGCTCAGACATGCCTCTCAAGATTAATTGAAGTGTAAAATATGGAAATAAAAGACCTCTAAAAAGCAGCTTAAGAAGGTGAAACAATATAAGGAATCTAAATGAAATTCAAACTTAACGGAGTGGTGGCTGCAGAAGAAACAAAAATGGAAACTTTTCTTTCATATCTCTGGTGGTTTATACATGGTGCACACTTGATAAGTCAAGTGAGGATATAGAATTTCATGTGTTCATTATGAACTGTTATTATGGCTTTTTAGTAAATTTCTATACAACACCTGAAGATCATAGAGTGGTTTACAACATAAAAACACAAAAATGCAAAGCACAAATACACCCAGCTGCCTGTATCCTCCTCATGTACATAATATCTAATTCATACATCACAGTCACTGCCATATATACAAAGAAGCAACAGAGAAAGGCAAAGAATCTTTGAAAAACTGTAACAAGAAATTATGGGTGCTCCATATGTGGTCATAAAGAATAAGACCAGTGGCACACTTGAATAAAAATTACGTTCAATTTTCTTAGTATATTTATCACCAGCAGTCAACTAATTTTTCAAAGCAAAGTTGTCCTCTGATAAATCTTATGTCAGCAAGGGAAATTGATATTATCATGAATAATGATAATGTGCACATCCCACAATTTATCATATGTTAAGTCAGTGGCATTACATCATTAACATGTAGTGCTCAGGTGTGATTGCACTTGATCCATTGTATGGTCATAGGTTTGGATGAAATTTAATCAACTTAAATAAAAGTGTTTTGGCTTGCCTGCTTTATGGACCACTCAGAAGACTATGTGCTTCTGAGAAAGGTATTAATGCAAATTATTTTTGGATCAGTTGTAGATACTTGATAGTAAACCTAAACATTTGTGTTTTTTGAATCAAAATATGAGAAGATATGTTGCACATATCTGTTATGCGAGGGATGAACACCTCACTAAGATATGAAAGTCATTTATATTATTCCACAAAATTTATACACTGCTTGATTGCCTCAGAATGATTTGCGAAAAGAATAATACAATAAAATTATCAGCAAAAACAGTGAAACACAACTATTTTAAAACTATTAATGCCACTGACCTGGTCTACAAGTTATCGTCACACTCATAGTCAAGAACAAGCTATATGGCTTGCAATAAACAAGGAGTTGCCTTGATCTTTGCTTATTTCTCATGGTTTGTTTGGGAGAAACAAACTACAATTGCTGGTTCACACATAGCGCTAAGGCTTAGCACATATCACTGGGGCTTGTTTCCTCCTGGCTGGGCAATGGGAAGAGCTGGGGAGGTGCTATTAGAGCAGTATGCACTTACACACTGCATGTTCATGATGATCCATAATTTGTTTCAGACAATGGTTTATCCATTTTATGTGAATGAGGTCACCCATGGAATGCTCATAGATTATGGGAATATTTAACTACACATATATGCAAAGGCAAAATATAGTCACTTTTGCTGTTTGTCCATGAAGAGATTCCTGTATCAGCTAAGCTGGAGGCAGTTAGAAGTAACCTAATTTTAAAGGCAAATTCTTTCCAAATCTATTAAACTAAGTTGACATTGTTTCTTCTAATCTGAAGTCTATTACTTAGATGTTCTCATTCGAAACAAAGGAATTAAAAACAACAATCCGAATCAATTGAAAAACTGTATCTAAAACAATTTATGAACAAAGAAGTGTGATTTGTGCATTTAAACAAACAATATTTTACTCTCTAGCACAAATCTTTCTGCCAAAAAATGTGGCTGAAAAATCAAGTATTCACACCGCATTTATTTTCACTTCTATCCATGAGGGCAGTGATTTGAAGCAATTACACACAACAGTTTATCTAAATGAAAAACCACAGTATGAGAGGGCAAGATTGTCTGCTGCCTTTAAATAAACATTAAACATTAAAGACATGATCTAGTCAAAAGCAAACACTTTTAAGACACACAATCACAATATTGGAAATTTAAGCACGTGTTTAACTTTCACATAAAAATCAGTAAGACTTAAAACATGCTGAACTTTGGCTTGATTGCGCCCTGAAGGTGCTTGGTACAATCAATACTGAACATTTTTAGTATAGTCTCTATGCTCCTGTACATGAAATCCAGCTCACAAAGTATTTCTCTTCATTTCTGATGCTCAAATGTGGACAAGCCCTTTGCTGTATAAGGGTCAGAAAACCAACGGCCTTCCAAAACTGTAATTCTAATAAATTTGAATTAGTATAGGGGAAAATATGTTAAAATGAGGAGTAGATGATCAAGAACAGTGTCATTTAAATAAGCATTTAAATAATTGATACTGCTACACAGTATCAATGGAATTTACCTATGTAAAAATTAAGGTAAATGTTGCTATCAAGTGCTGGAGGTATAAAAGCAAATCAAAGGAAGCAGGGATCATATATGTTTGATGCTAGTGTAAAAAGATTCAATGCTTTTTGTTGACTGTTGAACAAATGTTTTGAAACCTAAACATCTATTGAATGATGTTTGGGGGTTGCATGAAAAAAGAGGTAAGCTGTGTATTAATATGCTTTCAGCAACTAAAATGTTAATAACTAAATGAATAGTGCAAGGCAAGAAAACTTCCTTTTATAGGAGAACAGTACCATAAAGTTTGGTTTTGTTGTGGTGATGCATAGAATTATAGCTATGTTTTATTTGGGTATGGATAATTTATGTGCACTTTATTCATATATCAAAGAGTAGGATCTGTTTTCAAGATATTAGGAATCAAGATCCTCTCATTCCCCTATGCTGAAGTTTGTAAACAAGCCTTAATCTTATTATAAATTATTTTTTCCTCTCTGCTTTTGGTGTGTTTGTGATTAAAGTGATTAAAGACATTAATAAGCAGAATCAGAAAATTGCTAGTGGATAGAAGGCTAAGATAAAAGGTTTAGATCTGATTGGTACAAGTTGTTTTTCATGGGGATTGTGCATGGGCGTATCTATTGTATATGTGCAATTTTATCTTACTATTCTTTTCTTTATTATATATGTTGTTCTAAATAAAATAATTTCGTTTGCATGACCAGGTGGCGACCATCCCAGCCCCCAGGGACCACCAGTAAGTAATAATGACACATGACCACGTGTTATGGATTAAAATTTGGCCACAACTTTATTAAACTTTCAAATGTAGAAGACCTTGGCTTAAGCATTGGGCGTATATCCATCCCAGTCCCCCCAGCCAGGGGAACTGGGGCACCTCAGGGTAAATGGGATATAGGGGTTCTCTGCAAGACGTATGTGTACGCAGGCAGCCCATCCCATACCCCGCATGCAGGGTAGTTCACTGACGACCTTTCAGTGTATGTTCAGTGATACCCATATTACAACCCCTTTAAGAGGGGATCCTGGAATCCCTGCCACGGGGGGGGGGTGAGTCCCCCCCCCCATTTTAGGAAAGAAAAGACTACAGGATTCTGCCCAAGGCCTTAAACCACCAAAGCTGTGATGAATTGCTACAGGGAAGACAAAACCTGCCAATGCAGGAAAATTTCTTCCCGGCTCTTCAACAGCAACCAGTCAAAGACCATAGCAGTGCCCGCTAAACAGGAAGAAAAAGCTTAACCTGTAAACATGAAACATTCAACAAAGGGAGGGTTGGGTGGGTGGGTGAAGCTCCTGAGCCAACTGCCTGGCTATTGCCGGCTCCACCCCCTATTTATAAATGGGGCTGGCCCCACCTCCCAGCAGTGTAACTTGGCTACTGAGGCAAGGCATTAGCCTCCAAAGAATAACACTAAGAGGCAGGCCAGCCCTTACAAACGGGTAAGTTCCCCGGGGTCCGATGCATCACACGTGATCCCGCAAAGTGCACCCACAGTGTAAAGTGTGAGCGCTCATTCTTTTAAAAAAGTCACTTGAACCTGGAGTTCTACACCTTCCCTCCCTCTACCTTCACAATCCAATAGTATTTGGATCTGATTTATGTAAAAAGAAGTCTCTGCTCACCCCCCCACCAAAAACAACAACCCTCTAACTAAGTTGAATTAGGAGAAGTTATCTGAGATAATTGGTTCCAGCTCTAGTCTACAGCAAGCATATGCTACAGATATTAATTCTTTCTTCCCATTTTAGCCATATGTTTTGTTGTTCTGACTAAAGCCATTGAATTAAAATATACCCTGGAGGCTAATTTTTCCCCTTTGTAGGCAACTGTAGAAATCACCACAATTATGCATGTTCTTCAGTACAATACATTTCTCAGCCTATCTTCTCTAGAGAGATGTAAGGCTGAAGAGGCATGCAAATACAATTGCTTCTCTGCAATGAGTGCAACATATGTGTGCCTTTTGTCGGAGACACTGATCACAAGAGGAAAGCTCAAAGATGCAGGCCCTTAACCAAACTTAAGTAAACTATAAAACAGGAGATTATTTTTGCCTATGGAATAACTAACCTTCTGCAACAAAAATAATGCAGCACAGGAATCTTGATGGCAGTGAAGCAGCTGTAGTTCCATTGTTATTTTCCATTTCCATTCATGAAAATGAATGGTAAATGTTCAGAATCGTGGAAGGATAACGTTGCTCATAGAGAAGATGTGCCCCAAGCACAGTAGCTTACACAGCAATCCCATGCTTGTGGTAAGTTTATGGGTGTGATAGGATCAGTGCTAAATTTGCCAGCAATGGAAAGGCCTAAGTTTCTGCAGAAAGGTCTGACTGTAAGGGAGCACACTGCCTGAAAGTTGGCTGTGTGCAAAGCTTGGCAAAAAGTCTTTGTCAGCAAGTCAGGGCTTAAATTGGGATGGACACCTGCTGAAGTAGATGGCAGGATGAGACAAATACATTTGCTGATGACATAACCATAGACATGAGCATGATGGGAGTGCCTGAAGAACACAACCCAGAAAAGAGAATGTGAAATAAGACATTACCCATAGGCTAAAGGTGGCTTAAGATGTTGCTTGAGACTTAAATACCCTCGTAGACACAAGACATGTTGCTGAACATTTGCTCAGAATGATTTGGGCTTATGAGGAATTATGCGGAATTTACTGTGGAGTATGACTTTGCTACATGACCTTACTCTTGAAGGATACTGCAGGGAGTGGATTGAATCTATGAATCCTGGCTTTGTTGAAAATACTATAAGGGAGAAACAGCTAGTAGAAGGGGATGGGAACGGGGGGCTCTAAGCACAAACTATTCAGCACAATAAAACTGCTAATGTGTTGATGAAGAAAATCTGACATTAAGGTGACACTAAGGCACCCAGCAGAGACCCCTTGTTCAAGGGTGCAATCGTTTAGTCTATCTGTTCTATCAATTGAGCCTTCCAATTTCCTAACCAGAAAAGGTCTAGATTCTATGTGCATCTGAGAAGGGGGCAGGCATTCTACTGCCCAGAAGAAGTGAACCCATGAGGTGTTGTTTGATGCCTCTTCTCTTAACCCTTGGCTCAGTTGAGCTCCTGGCTTGTCTGTGTTGTGCAAGGTGCCTTTCATCTGCATTATCTAATATGCATGGGGAACCTTTAGCTCAGAGCTTTCCAGTCGGTGTGACATGGCACGTTAGTGTGTCTGCTGCAGTGTCCAGGTGTGTCACACAGATGTTCCTTGTGTTCCTCCTGGGACTGAAAAGAGGTTAGTTTAACCTCCAGTTTGCTAGTAAAACTGAATTACTGTGCCGCGAAATGATGCATGTCCAAAAAAGAGTGTCATCAACAATGAAAAGTTTGGAAAGCTCTGTCTCCATTTTTAATTAACTGCATTTTTAATTGTTGTAACCCACCCTGGGACTTAGGGTGAAGCACAAGTAATAAATTAAAATAATACTACTTTTATGCTCCTAACAAACAAACAAGAACAAGGTGCAACAGAAAGGAAATATATGCATTCTCATATAATTCACAACAATCCATAAATCAAGGTTCATATAAGTAATCAAGGACATCATAGTTCCATTCCTTCACACTATTCCTTTGAATGCTAGTGCTTATCAAAAAAAATGACTCATTTTTCCTCGCAAGAATTAGCCATAGCACCAATCATTCAGCAAAACAGAGAGTGCAGACAGAATTCCATTGCAACTCCCTACAAAGAATTGTGTGAGCATTGTGTCAATTACTACGTTATCTTCCTCAACAGGTGAACCCCCAAATATAGATACTAGAGTTACTGTAATTCCCTGATTTCAGAAGTTACAGTGAGTCTTGGAGTATGCAAAAGCACCTAGGTAATATAACACTTTTATTCATCCCAAAGTCCAGAATCCGTCCCTATTAGACTTATTTGTTGCAGGTCCAGCACCCATTATTCACTTTCATCCTGATGTTTTTCTTGTCTGTCCACAGGTAAGCAGGATGCCATTCAACATACCCAGTAGGAAAGATGTTCTTCACTCCACTGTCCACAAGCAAGTTAGCTGTGACCAAATGGAATCTTACTTCTGTGCTCCTGTGATGTTTCTGTCTTTGGCCTGCTACGGTTTTTGATCCTTTGCAAAGTATATAACAGATAGTAATGTAACAGATACCATGCAGTGATGAAAAAAAAAAACCTTGTTGCTCTGCGCATGTATATTTGGTTTGGTGATGTTATAGAATCATTCACCAATTGTCATGTAGTGATTGGAACCTTCCATGCACACATAAGTTGGGGGTATTTGCAATGCACAGTATTGTGACACAGATGATGTGGAAATATCTCTTGGTGCTGCTGCCTCTGGGACAATGTTGTGCTATTCATTCTGCAACTAGCTGAGCAGAGGGTTGCAAATATTTTACACCAGCATTCATCCTGCCATAGCAGAAACCATGCATGCATGGACTATAAGATTCTATGTTAAATTTGAGGCTTTCCCCATTTTATTATCTTCTACTGTTGATTTTTCCCTACAGTGAATAGTGTTACCCCTCTCATAAAACTGAATTATCTGAAAGCTTCTTGGCATAAGACAAATATTTGGATGTATGAAAAAGATACTAACAATGAAATAGTTCAGATGTCACCCCTCCTCCCAGATTATTCAGGGGAACAGAAATGTCACCAAAGGATTTTCTTTTTATGTGTATGAAGAATTTCTTTCTAAGGCATAAATCTCATATATTGACATCAGCTGCAATTTTTCAAGTTTCTGTCTAATTTATCTTGTGCTAATTATACATCCCTCTGGTACATTAAATTGTTCTACAATATAATGACATTGCTATGTCCTCAGTGCAAATCCGTAATACCTTCAAGCATGTAGATTTGATGTATCTTGCTGAGAAGTTAGTCCAATGCCCATACATATCTATGGTAACAATGGTAACGTTTATCAAGCAAGCAGATTCAAAATTAGAATTTTGTGTCGAGACCCCAAAACCACACCCTCGTTGATGAATAAGACACAAGGAGACAGATACTAGGTTAATGTTATTGGGCAGAAGTGATTATCTTCTACTGAGGCAGAGTAACATAACATAAAATGAGGGAAGGGGGGAGGAAATAGTGTGTTTCTTTCCTCAAGACCACTTGCATTTCCAGACAGCTCCTTATAACACATGATCATTGAAAGCATTTCAGTTGCCAAGTGGTCTAAGCATGGATGCCAAAGACACACATCTCTTGCTGTTCAACACAAATGTGTGACATGGAGGTGGAGGCATTCTCTTCATTCTGGACCTAAATCATTTCAGTTTTTACACAGGACTTCATTTGTGCAATACTGCAAGTAAGTAAATGAAAACTTGCATTCTCTCTGCCCAGGTTAGTATCTTACAAAGGCACAATTTTACATGGGACAGCAAGTGCCCACCATGTAAAAATGAAGTTTTCTGTTACATCATAACTATAGTCCAGCAACATCTGGAGGACCAGAGGTTGCCCACACCTAGTACAGACCTTGAACCAGAATTTTGTTCCTGATCCCCCCCCCAAGCTGCTGTGTGCTCCTGCTGTTAGACAGATTTGTACAACAACCTGAATCCCTTATGTAGCATTAAACTAAAGACAACAGGGCTGCTTGATGCTGAATATTCCATGTATGCTGCTTACTCTTGGAACACAACACTGAGATTGAAGACAGCACAGCAGGACTGACAGAAGATTAAAGGAAGTACAAAGATGTTAAACCAGCTGCATATTCAGTCTGTTTAAACTATGCTTTTGTATCAATTTTGCAGAGGCCATATAGGCATTTCAGTTTCTCCTCCCTTCTCTCAAATGAATCAAGAAACCATTCATATACCCTTTTATTCATAGGCCTCAGTGAGTGAAATGTAGCACAAAGCACAGCCTTAAGTTTTTGCACTCTGTGTTTGCTATTGATCATTAAGAGAGAGAGAGAGAGAGATCATACATACCCACCGCAGTGTGATTAGTTTGTACTTCTCTGACTTTATTGATCATGTGTCAGTAGAAATTTTTAGTAACAAAGTATGTTCTGACAACACACTTTAAATGAAATAGTTGACGGAAAATCTCTTTTAAAACTCAAATGTCAAAATACAATTCAAGCATCCAGAAGACACATGCGCTAAAGCAAAAAATGGGAAAAGATAAGCATCTAAATAAGAGGGAAAGGCTGCTAGGAACTAAGAGGAAAGTTTCAAAAGGCAAATTTAATTCCCACCCCCAAAGTAAAGTGCTGTTCTTTACATTCTTTTCCTCTCTCTCTCCCCACCCCAGAAGCTAGCTACAGTGAAAACTGTTCACCTTTCCTGTGCTACAAGGTCAGATCTGCTCATTATGCCTGAGCAGTGAGTGTATGGAACTATTGTAAAGAGAAGGTGAGCTGAGGATATGAAAAGGAAAGAGGAATCGGAACAAAATGATAGGGCAGGTGTCTTAATGTTAAATCCAATGTAAATTAAACAGCTACAGGGCAGAGCCAAAATTTCCTCAGAAAATAATTTTCTATCCTTGTTTTTCAAGATCCTCCTGAACTGCTGGACAGCAGAAGGTCTATCCTAGAGATTTTTTGGTGAAATGGCCTCCCAAATCCATGAATTTTGGGTGCATCTGTGATTTTAATTCATTTTTATAATGTTTTATAATGTCATACTGTTTTAGTGTTGTTAGCCGCCCTGAGCCTGGCTTCGGCTGGGGAGGGTGGGATATAAATAAATTTTATTATTATTATTATTATTATTATTATTATTATTATTATTATTATTATATTGTTTGATAGTATTCTAATATTGTTGAAGGAATCAATGAGCTCCTTTGTTTCTGCTTGTCGCTCTCCTCTCTTAGCCACCAGTATTAACTAACAATAGGGATTAATTAAATATGGTGTGGCCCAATATTGATTGGAAGAGAGCATTCTCTCCCAACCCAGCCAGAAAATTCCACACACACCCAGATATTGATAAATTGTCCCACTTAATTTTTGCTCCCCAAATAGCATGGACAGGTTTGGACAGCCACGTTCACTCAGCCCTGTGGGGCAAATGCTTGGGGAAAATAATATCTATTTTGATATGAACATGGTATCAAGGTATGCACAGAAAGGTGAGGGAACTATTTGTGCAGGTGATCTAAAACGGTTGGGGGAAGTGGCAACAGAGGGACAGTAAAATATAAAACCAAGTTTCTTAGGTCACATGCAGCCTGAAATATATTACAGTGGTACCTCGGTACCAGTACTTAATTCGTTCTGGAGGTCCGTTCTTAACCTGAAACTGTTCTTAACCTGAAGCACCACTTTAGCTAATGGGGCCTCCTGCTGCTGCCGTGCCGCCGGAGCACAATTTCTGTTCTCATCCTGAAGTAAAGTTCTTAACCCGAGGTACTATTTCTGGGTTAGCCAAGTCTGTAACCTGAAGCGTATGTAACCTGAAGCGTATGTAACCCGAAGTACCACTGTATAGCTGTTGTGGTGCCAGAAGCATCTACAATCTAGTTCAGTGCCAAAGGGCACAATCAAAACCCCTGACCCATCACACTGAGGGGTTTGGGTGGAGGTCTCCCTCTACCCAGTCCAGAACAGCTCTGCTGCTCTCTGCTTTTGGACAGCCTATCCTCTGGTGGTAGGTAAAGGTAAAGGTACCCCTGCCCATACGGGCCAGTCGTGTCCAACTCTAGGGTTGTGCGCCCATCTCACTTAAGAGGCCGGGGGCCAGCGCTGTCTGCAGACACTTCCGGGTCACGTGGCCAGCGTGACAAGCTGCATCTGGTGAGCCAGCACAGCACACGGAAACGCCATTTACCTTCCCGCTAGTAAGCGGTCCCTATTTATCTACTTGCACCCGGGGGTGCTTTCGAACTGCTAGGTTGGCAGGCGCTGGGACCGAGCAACGGGAGCTCACCCCGCCACGGGGATTCGAACCACCGACCTGACGATCGGCAAGTCCTAGGCGCTGAGGTTTTACCCACAGCGCCACCCGAATCCTATCCTCTGGTGGTAGCTCATGCAAAATCCTGAAACAAGTTGTTTGGGGGCAGGGAGGGGCTGAGCCATTGTGGGATCTGCTGGATTCCAGGCCAGACCCACTGATGTCACTTAAGGGCATTGGGTCCAGTTTGGTTCGTATCACTAAGCAAGTCCTGGTTTTTGCCTGCCCCAGCCCCAATATGGGTGAATACTGCTCCTTGCTATGGTACAAGTGCAAGAATCACACCATCCATTGATTCTAGTTTACACATGGGAGTAATATATGACTAGATATTTTGGAAGCATCTTCCATGCTTCAGTCTTTGAACCACACCTTTTTCTTTGCCAATTAAGTGTGTGATTGGGTATGATATTTGTATCCGGGTAAGGTGATAATAACATATATTCTGAAATGCTTCCCTTTCATAGATTACTTGCTAATGGCTTCTTCTTATAAACTGTCTGGGTCTGGTTACCATCCTTTGTATGTACATAACTGGCCTAAGGCTGTGATCTTTCATATATGCACCTTCTTGGAAGCAAGCCCCAAGGGAATAACTTTTGCTTGCACACTTATAAGATGGTGCAATAAGATTACAGCCCCATGCACAAACATCCCTTTGACTACAATGGCACTTGTATCTCAGAAAACTCTAATAGGGTAAGGCTGTAAAACACTTTCGCTTCTAAAGTACTGTTCTTTTTTTTCCTTGTTCTTCTTTTAACCGGAAAAGGGATAATTCAGACATGTTTCTGTAGCCCTGAGTGCAAACACCATTTCAAATGCTTGATTCCCACACTACCGTGGGTTATGATTTTTATTTTATTCGAAACAGCCTAAAAAAAACCCATGATTTGAAAATGTGGAAATGTAAAGCAGAGGCTTTGAAAAGGCCCAACCAGATATAACAAGAGAGAGAGAAAAATAAATACAATGGAATGTAATACTTTACACAGCCATCTCTTTCTAAGCAGCTCAGCCAAGTTTAACATACATACATATCTTAATTTATATTTATTGTTCAGAAAGCATGATAATTTGATTGCACATAGGAAGTTTAAAAGTGCAAACCACCATATTCAATTGATCTAGTAAGACAAACTTATTAGAAACCATAAGTTCTGAACAAAAAGAGAACAATTCATTCTCTTTCTTTTGTTAACCCATCCATGATAAAAGAATGGAATACTTCTATTTCCACATAGGGATTTTGAATACAGCAATCCTTTGATAAACAACTTAGCCCTCTGCATTTACCAACTCAGACTCCTTCCAAGATATCTTCCAAGACGCTCACACACTATTCATCCGAAAGCTGTTTTCTTCTATGAAGTGAATTAATAGAGATAAAAACTCTGAAATGACTTTAAAAAAGAGAAAACGCTTCAGGAGCTGCAGTGAGCCAATTATGTATTCATAACATATAAAACATAATTCTCACTATTTCCAGTAGTCATATCTACATATTAATAATATTTTTGATCTTAAGAAAAACAACATAAATTTAAGAAGGAACTATAATGGGGGGGGGGAGAGATGGTCTTTTCACATCACAATGAACACATTGTTTGGGATGTCTTTCCATAAGACATTCTACAATTTAGTTTCATTTGTATCCCCCACTGACCTCAGGAATTTAAATTACAATTGCCTACGCTTATCTGACAATCCTAGGCCATATCTATGTAGCAGAATCAAATTACTACCCACCTGGGAGATAACATTAAAAGAAAAGAGAAAACTTGCCCCATGAAAAACCTTCCTGCCACTGGAAAACTAGCAGGTGATTCAGTTTGGTTCTAGCCTAGCTCTTTTCCTGCTATTTTAGTTTTCTGATTTCAGGGCAGAAGGGCGCAGTGAAAAACAACAACAAACCCTCCCAACTTAATAACTTTACTACTTCAATCTCCAACCACTATCATTCACATCCTTTGCTGGGTGCTTCTGTTTGTGCGCAAGAGATTTTTGCATGAAGGTGCTGCCCATATTCTCTTCTATGAGTTGGGTAGGACCTCACTTAAACCTGAAGAAAATGATGCACATAGAATCAACTGGATTTTTTCAGAGTCTCCTCCTGTCCGTTTAGAGCACTGCTTCATTCCTTTGCCTCACAGTTTTTATGAAATAAGTTGGAAGACATTATTTGGTTAGTTCACACACTGGTGGATCTGGGTACTTCTTAGATGTGCTTCAGAGCGCACATGACAAATTTGACATGATGTATGGTGCAGCTGCACATATAAATGATAAACCTGACTTCCAATGTCCTTCCTTCTCAAAAGTGGAGGGAGGAGAAAAATTAGGTGAATTGTGCATATATGCACATTCATATACCCATATCACATGGCTGTATTGTATATGAAGGATACATGATTAGGTGAATTCCTGTTTTAATGCTAAGCTATTTCTTAGACCAATAGGAATGCTATATTTATTTTACCACCTCCCTTCTTTCCTTGTTATATTATGCGTAAAAGCCCACAGAGTGCAATTAAAATGTTTTATTTAAATATGAAGTTTTTGAAAAGGTGCTGCCCTGAAGCCTAATATATAATAATCTGATGTCTCTATTATGGCACAAAATGCAAAAATGGGGGGGGGGAGGCAGGGTTGTAATGGAAATAGAATTTTTATTTTTAGTCATTAGTCTCTGCAGACTTCCACCTCTTCTATACATGAATTCAGGCAATATTGGCTTCATATTTTGTATTAAACTGCAGCATAAGATATTTGGAATCAGTAGTGTATAGTATGAGGCTCACAAACCTTTAGTGTTCCTAACCATGTTGAGGACTGGTCCTACCATTAGGCAGACTGAGACAGCTGCTTCAGGCAGCAAGGGGGGACAGCGGAAACGGCTGAGTGTATAACATTGCCTACCCTGCTCTGCCTAAGCTAGCCTGCTGCCCTCAGGAAGATGCACTGCTTGTCGTGTCCAAGTAAGATTTAACAACCAGTCTGGTTTGCTTTTCTACACGGAATGTGGCCAGGCAGACACAATTTTGTCCTTCACCTCAGGCAGCAAAATGTCTTGGAATGCCCTTGAACATGATTGCTTGAGGAATTCAGACTGAAATCCTCTCTACACTTCATTAGAGTTAAGTCTGCATTGATGCAGTTCCTACACCATGGAAGGTAAACATGATTGTTTGAAGCATTCAGGGAGAGTCCAGTGCATGCAGACATGCCCATTCACTTGACAAAAAATGCACACAGAGCTGCAATACATCCAATTTAGTAGGACCAACTGAAAGGGAGAGAGATTTTAATTTCTTAAAACTCTTCCTCAGCTTGGATATTGAATTTTAAAAATGTGGGAGAGAAGCAGAAAGAAAATTACTGCTGATAAAAGGGCATGGAATGTAACTTTAGTCCAACATTATAAACCTGACACAATGGATCTTGGTGGAAGCTCTTTTCACCATGCCTGTGCTTTCACCAGAAACCTTCCCCTTTCTTCTCTCCCCTCCTCCATTTTTTTGTTCAACATCTAACCTGAGAAGAAGTTATACGAAACTCAAAAGCTACTTCGTTAGATTGTGAATGCCCTAATAAATTGGATATTTTGCTACAGGCAGTCAAAAATTTGTGAAGCCCATCTCTTCTTTTTAGCATTTGAGGAAACCAATAATTTGGATAAATTGCTAGTATTTTCATAAGCATTCCAGAGCTATACCGGAATGATGGGGTTGCTTTAAAACACATTTAGTAAGTGAGCCATGATTGAGGAATGATTTACTGTTTAGCCACTATTCCCCTTCTGTGTGTTGCATGTGGAGTAAAAAAAGTAAGGTAAAAGGTAAATGACCCCTGCACATTTAAGTCTAGTCAAAGGCGACTATGGGGTTGCAGTGCTCATCTCACTTTCAGGCCGAGGGAGTGGCGTTTGTCCACAGACAGCTTTCTGGGTCATGTGACCAGCATGACTAAACTGCTTCTGGTGCAACAGAACATTGTAACAGAAACCAGAGTGCACGGAAATGCCATGTACCTTCCCACTGCAGTGGTACCTATTTATCTATTCACACTGGTATGTTTTTGAATTGCTAGGTTGGCAGGAGCTGGGACAGAGCAGTGGGAGCTCACCCCATCACATGGATTCAAACCACCAACCTTCTGATTGGCAAGCCCAGGAGGCTCAGTGGTTTAGACCACAGCACCACCTGCACATGTGGAGTACTCCAGCTTCACAATGCTGTACAGAGGCTGCAGTGATGCAGAGAGGTAAAGAAAAGCTTGTGGACTCAACTGCCCCTGTGCACCCCTACCTGATAAGTCTGCACTCACATCTGTGTGCCCAGGTCCCAGTGTAACAATCATGTATTGTGATTGCTGCAGTGAAAAGCCTTTCATTTCACAGCCCTAAAGTGTCACTGGGACTCTTGAAAGCTAGAAACCAAGAGAGAAAACATACTCTGACTCTTGGATGCTTTGCTGGGTAAGAGAGCTTTGTGCCCTGGGCGGCAGTTGCTACGCTCTCTGACCCAGTAAAGTATCTCAGAGCTGCTGTTACTGCTGCATTTGTAGTGCCACCTTCTTTTGGCAACAGCAGTGGCTGGATGTGAAATAGGATGACGGTGCTGTGCTGCTTTGGCACCATTAACTACTGGTAATTGGAAGGCTATTGCTTAGCAGCACTGCTAGCGTAAACTCAGAGCAGCAGTTTGGGTTCACCTGGAGTTAAAAAGACCATCACAACTGCATGATCCCCCTTATCCCACGGTGTTGGCTAAAAGGGGACAACAAAAGAGGCGCAAGCCTTCCTCGTCATGTACAACAGGTGTGCAAAGCCAATAAAAGGTGGCATTGCTCTCAGTGCTGGCTGCACTAGTGGCTCCCTACCTAGGCCATGGTAGCTCCCCTTCTGTTCTAACCTCTGCTGGCAGCCCTGGTTCTCTATCCTCCAGTGCATCTTTGCATTCCTCCACTACAAATTTCAGAAGGAAGGCCTGGTGAAGTTTGGGCTGAATGTAGCTACTCCACCCTGCAAAGCTCACTGAGCTGGTCTGCCCTTGGAGACTAATGGAATTGGATGGATTCCTGAATGCTTTGGGGGATTTTCTGGTTGACATGGCTAGTGCTCCTGTTGAGATCCTTGTCTCACTGTGGAGTGATTGCTCCTGAGTGAGTGCACTTGCCATTGCAGTGGAGCATTTACGTCACTTTGGTATTCCAATGATCGTCATGTGATAAAGCAGGAGGGTCAATAGCTAGAGTTCAGGTGGTGTAAAACTCAGTCCAGCCTCACCAAACATGAGTGAGGCTGCACCACCATGCCTACCACAGAGTGGTACTGGCAGTGAAGAAAGCTTACATTCCCTCAAGTAGTCATCTGGCAGAGGTCTGCTGAGTGTAGAGGCTATCTTGACACACTGCATCTTGACTGTGGCCTAGAAAAATAGCTGATCTTCTCAGGAAAGGAAAGTGTAGCTGGTGGCAGTGGGCAGAAAAGCAGACAGAGATATAGAAGATGCTGCAGGCTGGAAGCAATTCTTGTGAGGGCTGTTGAAACAGCAGAAGACTCCAAGAGCTGGAATGAATGATCACTATTAGCACATTGAACACAAAGGTACTTCTGGGATTGTTAGATGAACTATATTAGGAAATCCCTGCAACAGAAAGGTCCAATATACTGCCAAACCTGTGTGAGTCTACTGCTAAATTGGCAGCCACAGAAGCCTAGTTAAAGATATGAATTATTACACTTTGAAACTACATATTATATTCTTTCCCCAAGGTTCCTTTAAATATCCCTGTTTATCTATGTGATTAAATGGCCCGTTGTTTGTTGCCTACACGTCAGTATGATTGGCTGGAACTCACCAGGGCTTAGACAGAAGTTCCTAATACAGACATGCTTTCGGCACTTTCCTTTTAATTTTGGTTGCACAAGTGGACTGTTGATTTACATTGCAATTACAACTGCAAAGACAACATGATTTAAAGGAAGGGACAGGTCTTGGAGTATGCTTTATTTCTAAACTGAGTCGTATCTTTTGACCTGCAACCCCTCTAGCTATATTTGCAAATGTGTGCATGTGGGTGGTGCTTACTCAGCGGTAAGAAGATCCCATACTCATGCTTTTGTTTTCAGATTTTTCAGCAGTTCCCCTTCTCTAACTGATTCATGAGGGAGGGTGTGAAAAAGGAGCCACTGCCCATGTGAAAACAAAAGAAAAACAATAGCCTGCTTTTGCAAGAAGCAAACAATTTTGCAAAATGGAGGAGTGGGATTCAGCACAGCAGTACCTGACATGTTCCAGGACTGAGAATGAATACCCCATGGGGGGCCACTAGGGGCGCATTGGAAGATGGCCAACAATACCATCTCTCCGACCCACACGGGGTAATTAAGAGGCTGTTATGGGAGTAGGCAGCCTCCCTTGTTGCCTCAAGGGAATGGGGAACACGGCCCTTGCCTGCTGTGCCCATAAATCACCCCCAAATTCGAAAGAAGGGGGTGAGGGCACTAGGCAGAATGCCCTCATGTGGACCTCGGCTCTCCTGGACGCTGTCTCTGATCGCGCACTAGCTGCAGCAATTTGGAATAATTAATTACAAAAGAAGCAAATGCACATATTTCAAGTGAAAAAGGGGAGTGAAGACTGCTAATTTAAGTGACCTCTGCGAAAGAAGACGACGGGTTGGAGCAACAGGAATATTTTACGATGAAGATACACCAAAGGCTGGGTATGTTGGCAACGGGACTGAATGGGGGGAAAAAAACCTTTTTTACTTTCCTTCTATGTGATTTACAAGAACCCCTCCTCATTAGAACCGTTGGTTTAAATGACCAAAGCAGGATGATTAAGGTCTGTGTGGAGATAAACTTTAACCAAAAGTATGCTTTATGGAGATCGAGAAGCAATAAGAGCTTTTGGAATGGCGCAGCAATTAATTCGGTGTCGCCATCTTGCCAAAGGATTTATAGCTGGGAGGAAGAATGGACTTGTTTTCAGACTGCATTCCTGGTGATTCTCCTCAGAGGTTTTGAGAAAGGAGGCAGATTGGTGAAGATTAATGACGCTAAGACTGTTTTGATGTATGGAAGTGATGTTATATGGAAAACGTCTGGATATGGCTACTGGATAAAAAAAAAAAAAAATCCACGCAGGATTACAAACTGTTTTAACCAGCTTGTGGAGACTATCAGAGGTCACAAAGAGAAAGGAAAAATATATGAAAATAACAACAAGAGATGTGGAAAAACAATAAGAAAGGACTGGATAGTACTGTGAACATCATATGGTTAGATTTGTGGACATTAAAACAGCAGCAAAAAGCAAGAAGTTGATTGGATCCCCTTCGGAACTTGAAATATGGGCACCCCCAACAAAAAAATTAAAATTCGGCTGTGAAATTTGGAATTTATGTAATTTGGTTCGATTTGATGTGATTGGTCGGTTAATAAAAAATTATTCTTAAAAAAAAGAGAATGAATACCCCAGAAAAAAAGCATTGCTGCTGCAAAAATATTAATTCCTTGAACATTTTTATGAAGCCTGCCTCCCCAAAGTACCATTTCAGATTAGGTGAAGATTCCTTCCTTTTCCAGCTGTGAATTCTTGAGAGTTTTCATTTCATTCCCATCGAAAATAGCTTTCATGGATATAGTTCTTCAGCTTTGCAAGTTTCAGATTTTATATTAGGCTGCACGGTGCTGGCGATTCCTTGCACAGAGACAGCCAAAGAGTGGAAATCAAGCTCAAGTTACGTAAAACAAAGCTGGTTCTCCAAACTATGACAGGCAGTATTATCATGGTGACTCGTTATAGATCAAAGTCCGCTAATTAGGGAAGAAGTAAGTAAGTGCAATTCATGGAAATTTCATTCTATGTAAACAGCAGGGTGGGTGTGGTCAGACTGCTAGCAGGCAAAGCATCATTCTAGAGGGATTTGTATTCTTGAAGGTGGCACTACAAAATCTTAGAAAGGTATCCTGAATAGTTGAATTTAGCACACCATTTGCAGTTATCCTGATGGTAATAATTAGTCACTGTACTTTAAAAAAAGGTAAAGGACCCCTGACAGTTACATCCGGTTGCAGACGACTCTGGGGTTGCGGCGCTCATCTTGCTTTACAGGCCGAGGGAGCCGGCATTTGTCCGCAGACAGTTTTTTTGGGGTCATGTGCATAGCATGACTAAGCCGCTTCTGGCGCAATGGAACACCAAAACCAGAGCAGCGCACGGAAACACCGTTTACCTTCCTGCCAGAGATACCTATTTATCTACTTGCACTTTTTTGCATGCTTTTGAACTGCTAGGTTGGCAGGAGCTGGGACCGAGCAACGGGAGCTCACCCCGTTGCGGGCATTCAAACCGCAAACCTTCTGATCGGCAAGCCCAAGAGGCTCAGTGGTTTAGACCACTTACTGTTAAATGTGTTTACTATTATGACACAGAGAGATATACGTAAACATTTGTGCATGTGTCCAGCCTTAAATTGTACTGCTACTATAGTGGTTTGCTAGGACAATACTTGTTTTCTACAGCACAAAAGGTATCCCCTTTGCATCCCAGATGGAGAAGGACTGCCCTTCAGCTACATGGAAGTAGTCCCATACACCTAGCTCCAGCATAAACATGGGTAATGAAAGGAGAAGCAGAAGGGATTTGAATGGGAGGTGGAGAATTGCTATAAAGCTTCCATAAGATGGTGTTGTTGCACAAACAGAAGCTTGTGCTGCAACAGCTACAGTTGAGGGAGGTTCATACTGTAAGCGAATTTGGCGAAATAGCTGCACTGACTGATAGAAAAGACTTTCTACTCCGCCAGGGTACAAAGAGCAGAGAAATAATGAGGCAAAATTAAAACCGTAGCACATGGGTTTGAGGCTTTATCTTAGTTTAGCATTCTACCCTGATCTCAGTTTGCCTTGGCTTCACAGTGTTATTGTTTGTGGGTAAAACAATACCAACTCAGGGAAGAAGATTATTGCTGTACAACAAGGCTTTTAATCATCAGGATTGCAGTGAATTGGAACTAAGTTGATTAAAGAGATATATGACATGAGAAATGTAGTAGGAATAAAGAGAGAGAGCGTGAGAGCGCAATGCACATCTCCTTCCACTGTCCTCGTTTCTATGATTTCTTCTAACCGCTGCAAGGCAATTACAAGGAGTTGTATTTCCCCCCTATAATAACAATTCCTATTACTGTTCTGTTAAGCATTTAGAAAAGTCAAAATACCTTCAAACAGCAGAGCACTAAGATTACAAAAAATAATAAAAAAATACAATTTGACCTTCAGCAATCTCAGGAATAGAACTCTATAGAACATAACCTATATGAAGGTTCTTAGAAGAAATCCCTGTTAAATCCGAGCAGCAAGACACACACATCATTTCAAAAAGCAATCTCATTAGGAAAGCATAGGGAGGACAGAAGTTTGCTCAAAGGATGAAGGAAAAACCTTGTATCTTCAGAGATTTGGGTGAGCAAGGCATTTTACCTGCTATGTGTTCTTGGAGAAGCATTGCTTTCTGCAATGAGATGAATCCCTTAAGGGGAGCCAAAGATGCTTATATTTTTCTGGTCACAAAGATGTCAAGTGCTGGGAGTTGAAAGAAACAGGAATTGACACGAAGAAAAGCTTTATTGGTTGTATAAACAATAATGAGTGCTCTCCAAAACATGGTGTGTGCAGCTCTACTTTATCCATTAGAAAAGAAGAAGAGGAATAGTACTAGCTGCAGAGAAGCCTACATTGGTGGGAAAGACAGGATACTCTGTGTCTTGGGTCAACCCCTTAGGGTCATCTAGGGCTTCAATGCTGTGCCCCACCTTGCTCTACCCAATTCTGCACTCTGGTGGTTTTTTTTCCTCAGAAGCTAGATAAACTACTTGATACCTAGTTCCTCATCTCTTGTCCAGCTTTTCTTGTTGAATATTCACAGTGATAATTCCAATACAGGTTCTGCTCACTCCCTCTAATACTGAACTCAGTAACACTGCTCAACAGGACAGAAGCCCAAAAGGGATTTGCTGAGAATTAACATACTTGGATGACACCCCAAGTAAGCAGAGATTCAGAAAACCTGGAAAACCCAAGAGGGGTGGGTGGGGTGGAATTCCCACATAAGGCTTAGAACACAATTGCATGTCCCTGTGATGCATGCAAACTTCCCCCGTTCTCTGTAGCAATCTATTTGGACCAGGACTCACACAACTGACTTTCCAAAGGCCGCTGACTGTGTATAGGGGCATATGGAAGAATGGGGAAACAGAGTACTAGGGCTCAGAACGAAAGATGAGGAATGGTAAGAGGTGAAAGAGAAATAGTGGAGAAGGCATGGATAGAGGCAAGGAGGTGGGAGTGGCAGGAATAACAGAAAAAGAAGAGTCATGTAAAACAAGGGGCACAGGAGGAAGTGAGAAAGAGGGTGTCAAACAGAGTGATAATGGATGGTAGGCAAGCAGGTGAGGAGTTGGTCACTAAACTCTTTAAATCAAGGATAACTTTGGGTCCCAAGGGTCACCGTCTCCCTTGGCCAATCTCCATGGGCTGCATGTGTGTGACCAAAAATCCCAGACCCTATTCCCCAGTTGATCCAAGCAGGTCAGCTGAGAAGAGGGAGTTATTCGCTCCTCTGTCCTCCCCAAATGATCAATGTGCAACTGGGAAGGGAGCGATCTGCATCTCCATCAGGGCCCTGGGCTTCATCCATCCACAGCTGTGTCTGTTTTCATTTTATGTCACTGGTTGGGTTAGGGGTGGGGTAGAACAAAATTGCTTAGGGGACAGGATCAAATGCTCAAATTGGGCTTTAGCCATCCCTGCTTTAGTTAATCCAACCTGTAACATTTTGTTTGTTCTCTGCTTGTTCTGATCTGTGTCTCAAAGGCCAAGCAATACTTTTTTGGCTCCCGGTATATCGCTAACAGCACAATATTTGTCAGTTAGTTAGTAGTATACTGCTAGGAAATACTGAATTAGTCAGGATCCTGATCAATACACTTCTGATTGGCACCACTAAAGTAGCCGTAAGCTGTACTTTTTGGAATTTGCAAGAATTATCTTGCAGACTTAAAAAGGATGTCCCTTGTTTTTATAATCCCTCCATTTTTTCCCCATGCATAGGAACCGTATTTTCAGAGGCCAACTACCAAAATTTGCTTACAAGTCTGCAAATAGTGTGATTTGATTTATAATATTTGGTTAACAATAATTGTGTGGTTTTCAGAATAAAATGGAATAAACTTTACAGAAATGCTAAGATCAAAAATAGCAACATTTTGTATAGCCAGTCTCTTGCCTCTCAGACAGAACTGCCATGAGATGTTGGATAACTGCTTTTATCTACATGCCAATATTCTAGGTTCTAAATAAAATATCCTAGTTAAACTCTTGCTAATCAGTCTAGCAAGTCCACCACCTTCCATTATCTGTGTGCTTTAAGGTGCATATGTACATATGAGGTTTCCTACACCTCAGCAGACAGTATCTCTGTCATGCAGATCCTAACCGACCTACATAAATCTGGGCCAAAAATACAGTTTAATTACTTACTGACATTTCACCATTGACAAGCCATATGTGATGGAGATTAGCTAGCGTAATGTTTTGAAAAGGTTCTAAAGAGTCCACTGGAACGTGTAATTCATCTGCTTTAATATGTACATTTTGCTGAACCAGCACAGTTAGTTATCTTCAGAGAAGGATACAATTTAAACAGCGGAATCTACTTTTGATCACCACTTTGAAAGCTTCATTAGCACATTGCTATTCAGCACTACAGCTGCTTCTCTTTAATGGCTTAAAGTAATCAAACTGTAAGACCATCCTTCAGGAGTCCTCAAAGCAGCAGAGTATTTATATAGATATATTACTGTGGCTATAAAGGCATATTCAGAATACAGCACTTCTTTTCCAGTGCACACTGTTGCTAAACGCAGGAAAGGAAAACCAGCTCTCTCTAAGGGGTTTTTATTTTTATTCTTAATCCCCAAAGATCTATTACAAAAATGAAACAGAAACACTCACATCCCAAGTCTTCCATGAAACTTTTAGCCAACTTCGTAGTAAGATGGCAGCAATTTATAATAGCATCCCCATAATTTAAATTATCTGCAGTGATCAAAAGTACTATATGCACATTTCAAATCACAAATTAGTTTTTAAAATATGAAATATAAGTAATATTACACGCATTGTAAGAGCTTATAATTGCCTGAGTGTTTCTAAATATGCTTCTATCACTATTGGGAATTATTTCAGTCTTTGGACAAATGGGTATTAAGAACAGAAAAAAGCTATACATGTCTCAAGTACTACAAAGTGCCTACCATAATGCTGCTCAGAAGCATGGTAGTTTTGACATCAATGAAACTAACATGCTTTGCCCAACTTGCCTCTAAAGATATGAGGAAACATGTGCTATGAGTCCAGGCTAGTGCAAGATTGTCCTGGTGTTAGTTTATGTCTGCTTCTTAACTCATAAAATCCGTTTGTGCTCATGTTCACCAAATGGAATTCTATTCAGATTCTCATTTGTAGCAAGTCCATTTGGGCCTCGCTTCATCTAAGGCATGTTAAAACTACTCATAAGTGCAGCATACTGTCACAAGTCTCCATTTTCGTCACCCAGGCACTGGTGGATGAAGGTGGGAGTGGGTGTGGGGTGGCTCGCCCCGGGTGCCATCCAGGGGGCGGGGGTGACATTGCAGCCGCCCCCGCCCCCAGGATGCTCGTCGTTTGCCGCACACCCCTGATGCACGCCATGCCCCCCAGGATGCATAACACACCCCCTGGGATGTGCGTCATGCCTCCTGGGGTGTGCGCCAGCTACGCCCCCAGATGTTTGCCGCTCCCGGTGCCGGAGCAGATAGCTCCGCCACTGCACCCAGGTGCATCTTCATCTTCTTAAACATGTGCACATTTAGCACAAGTCCAGCTAAGGTCAGTGAATGTACAGTGGTACCCTGGTTTACAAACTTAATCCGTTCCGGAAGTCCGTTCTTAAACCAAAGCGTTCTTAAACTAAGGTGTACTTTCCCATAGCAGCGGGGGACTCAATTTACAAATGGAACACACTCAAAAGGAAGTGGAATATGTTCTGCTTCAAGGCAAAGTTCACAAACCAAAACACCTACTTCCGGGTTTGCAGCGTTCTTAATCCAAGTTGTTCATAAACTAAGCTGTTCTTAAACCAAGGTACCGCTGTACTAATTTAAATGAACAGCAAGACAATATAGCACACTTTGACCTCTTTACTGCTGTTCCTTTGAGAAAATGATAAGTAATGGATGGGAGCTATTTAATTAAAAAAACAACTCCTCGTGGTTATGCATGATTAAATTCACAGACCAATAAAGATTAACATATAACACTTGCTTGTTTTTACAATGCTCCATGGGCATATAGAGCTCTGAAAGGACAACAGTTATCCCTGTGTCGAAGAGTTAATATTGTTAGAGCAGTAGATTTGCTTTGAGTGCGGCATTTTTCTGGCAGATTAACACACAATCTGTGTGGGGGGGTGTCAATTCATGAATGCAAGGAGTTCAGTATTATATTATATTATATTCATAAAGCGATTTGACCTATTTTTGATGTTTTCCTTTGATGAAGTAACTAAAACTGTTGAATTTCAAAAATGCCTTTTTTATATAATTGATGCACAGGAACACAGCACCAGATTGAAAGGAACTATTCTGAGCCATAGTGAGTAGGCCTGCTGTGGATTGATTAACTGAGTTTTCCAATAGAAGAGCATGCATATTCTAACCATTGGATTCAACTCCTGAGGAATTGCTTGAAATTCAGAACTGAAAGCCTACTCGAATTTTTCTGACTTATAAGGCCTTTGCTAATTTAGCCACACATGACACATCATAAGTATTGTGATCAATGAGAGAGATCAGCACTCTGTCCACACCTTTTTTTGAAATTAAAGGCGCTGGAACTGTGATCAGCTTGAGTATTACATCTTCTGAACTAAAAGTTCTGCCTTTTAACAGGCATGTATGAGGAATGGTGAAAGAGAGTGTGCCTTTCAGGGCCCGGGTGGTTACACCATGGGGCACTATATTATCTTCAATGATGTCAGTGAAGTTAACTCTTTATTCAAAGAAACTTAAACCACACAGGCCTAGTGATCACGGCAACTCATCCCAGTCTTGCCCCAGTGAAGCAGTTACAATGACTGAAGGTCCCTACCTTCCCACTACTCTCTAAGGCTCCTCCCCCAATTCCTAAGGCTCTGTTGCCTTGTATCTTGTTGCTCTGCCCTCTCCATTTCTCTGCATGTTCTAGGAGACATGGGGGTAGGGGAGCTGGTTGCAGCAGGAGAGGGAGACTCCCTTGATTCTTCAGTGGCCAGCCTCATTGCTGCCTCTCTGCTTCCCCTCCTCTGCAGCCTCCTCTTCTTCCTCTGAGCCTGGACTGCTCTCTGTGTCAGACTCTTCCCAATCACTAAACCCTGTTGCCTCTTAGCTTGCAACACTTCCTCCTCCCAGTCTGCTCCCTCTTCTCCCTATGACAAGACATCATCATCCCACTACCAACCTCCTGGCTCTAAGTCTTCTTCACCTGGGGGGTTCCTTTTGGGGTTCCCCAGCTGGTGCCTGCCACCACTCTTCTGCATCTATCCAGTCCATGACATTAACATGGGTCTTTCTTTGCGCTTGATCCAGAAATTGCAGTTAGTTCAGAATACTGTGGCATGGTAGCTCACAGGAGTGAGAGCTTGTCGGCATATAACCTTTGCTCAGAGACCTGCAGTAGCTGCTGATTTGATACCAGACCAAGTGCAAGGTGTTACTATTAGTATATCATAGAATTGTAAAGTTGGAAGATGGACATCCAAGCTCTGATTAAAAACCTTCAAGGAAGCAGAGTCAACCACCTTCTGAAGGAGTCCGTTCCACTGTTGAACAGTGCTTACTGCTAGAAAGTTTTTCCTGCTGTTTAAACCTTTCTTGCAACTTCAATCCATTGGTATGTGTCCAATCCTCCAGAGCAGGAGAAAGTAAGCTTGCTCCATCTTCCATGTGGCAGACCTCATATATCCTCTCAGTCTCCTCTTTTCCAGGCTAAACAAACTCGGGAGTTGTTTCCAGACCCTTGATCACCTTGGCTGCCCTCCACTGTACACTTTCCAACTTGTTAATATCCTTCTTAAATTGTGGTGTCCAGAACTGCACACAGTGCCCCAGGTGTGGTCCAACGAAGGCAGAATAGAGTGGAATTTTTACTTCCCTTAATTTGGACACTATGCCTCTGTTGATATAGTATAGAATAACCCTTAAGAGTTTGGGAACAGTTTACTTAATGAGATCACCTTATACCATATATGCCAACACTAATCCAGACTTTTTGAATGTTGACATGCATTTTAATCTGTTTTACAATTTATTGTTTATTTTAATTATTTTTGTCTGTTTTAACCCTTTTGGGGGGTTACTGATAATTTTTTTTGTTTTGTTCTTTTTGTAAACTGCTTTGTTGTTTCATTACAATCAAGAGATATAACATTTTGTTTTTGTAAAAAATAAGCCTAATGGCAAAGGAATATTGCTACTATATTCCTCCCTGCAACAAACCCAGGAAGTCTTATTATTCTAGAACCATTCAGACTTTCAATCAACAGCTAGAAGAGTAGTACTTCCCTTTGTCTGAGGTGCTATGTCAAGAAATGCCAACACTCATAAGCCATCCTGCTACTAGACAGACTTAGAAAGTTCGTGAAATAGAAGTGAATTTTTGGAAGCCAGCAAAAACCAGAGACTTCAGTTGTCAGTCAGAATTTAAACAAGAAAAAAAAATCAAGGTTACACATTTCCTTCACTCAACTGACACAGAATGTGGTCTCTAACTATCTTTGAATGATCCTACCCCCTAAGGTTAGAAGGAAATTCAGTTTTTTTTAATCCAAAGCATGTGGCACTGGAAACCAAATCCTCATTGTAACATTGGCTTAATAATTAACTGGATTTCCTGTGATACAACAGATGTTAACTTGGAAAAGTGTTCCATGCACAGCGGCATTGGTTTTTGGTATTTAATTTTGTATATTTTCCCTTCTTTGAATTTTAAATTCTTTGCTACTCCAAGAAAGGTGACTATTGCTTTCATTTTTAAAATCACTTTTTACAGCTATAGGCAATATTGGCCAATGAAGTAAGACTGACAAAGTCTCTTACAATGGAAGAGAACTGGGCATCCCATTCATTCCTCTTGCCAAGTGGCAAGAATGATTTTATCATTATTTCTGATAGATGATGGCATGGTTTTAATGATACTGATTCTACAACTTTAGCCCCCCTTCAGCAAATCATTGTTGAACTTTACACACTGGGTATAAATTTTAAAATATTTATGTCCACTTTGCACAGCTTTAAATCCATTATTTGTAATTATTTGTATTTGTAATTTGTATTGGAATGTTGAATAATGTTCAATTGCCTTTTCATTATACTGTGAATTTGTTGACATATGTAAAAACAGTCTTCCCAATATATATCTATACGATCCAATACTATGTACCCTAGTTTTTCAGCAAGACTGACTTTTACAAAATATCAAGTTCTGCTCCAAGGAAAATTGAATAGTTTAAAAAAACACATTTGGCCTTGGCTTATTAAAGTTCACCATTACAATACTGTACTAGAATATAAGAGATATATAGAATTAAAATGGCTGTTACATATTGGTGCAATAACATGTAAACAATACATGTTAACACTGCTTTAATTTTATACGCTTTTATGTGTTAGGGCCCTTCCAGACATCCTCACATTGTTGACGGTGAAACTGAGTTAACAGGAAGGTGAGCCTGAGATATGTTAAGCCAGTTTCAGCCTCAACAGTGTCCAAGACAAACACAAAAAGAGAGGGAATTGTGTGTCATAGAGTTTCCCCCCATTCGCAATCATATCTATCCGCAGAATTATTTCCATAAGAAATATTTCAAGGGGCAGGGATGCAGCTGTGTTTTACAACCTGCACCCCACTACCAATGGGGCCATTTCACCAACCATTTTTCTGAGCAACAATGGTATTTTTGTTTGTGTAACAGCACCCATTTCTACTGCCTACTGCCTTGGAATTATGTTCAGGGCATTGAGGAGTGTACAAAATGGCAGTTGGTCTGCCAACACAGGAGCTCTTTTCTTTTAAGGTGAGTAAAACAGAATAGACCACTTATAAAATATATTTACTGACAGAAGGATAACAATAAGCTGGCCAAACTTCTTGAAACATTGAAGCTCTGTGTCTGTTGTCATCTTTCTCTCCCCACCCCCGATGGCCTCAAACTGCTGTTATCTGAGACACTGAAATATGGAGTGTCTGCAATCTGTCCAAAAAATCGCATCTGACATTTGTACTCCTTCACTGTACTGCAGGGAATGTATAAACCATTCCTTCTCCTGGCATTTATTTAGGATGAGAGTGGATAGGAGAATGTGTGAAGGGATACCTACAATTATTCTCACAGGGGGAAACAGTGGCACAATGTTACTAAGGCACCACAAATACTAGCTTTGCCTACATCGTGTTAAGTAGGGTTAAGTAAACTTTACTGCAGAAAGGCAATCTGAGCTGGGGCAGCTAACATTGCAAATACTGACTGAAAACAGATTGAAAGGCGGGAAGTTTGGGGTGGGACAGGTTGGTACCTCCCCCAGGGCATCAGAACCCAAAGCAGCAGCCTGAACTCTTACCTTGATGTGGATGAGTTGACCAGATCTGTTGAACCAGTAGCTCTGGAGGGTGAGGTTCTGGAAATCAATCCAGGCTCCATCATCATGTCAGCTGAACTCTGGGTTCTTAAGAATATAAGAACCTAGGAAGAACCTTGCTGAATCAGGCCAAAGGCCCATCTAATCCAATACTTTGTGAACCAGGTGCCTGTAGGAAGCCCACGCAGAAGCTGAATGCTACAGCTTTCTCTCCACTTGCAATTCCCAGAGAGTGGCATTCAGAGGCATGCTGCCTCCAACAGTGGAAACAGGACATAGCCATTGTGGCAAGAAGAAGAAGAAGAAGAAGAAGAAGAAGAAGAAGAAGAAGAAGAAGAAGAAGAAGAGTAGTAGTAGTAGTAGTAGTAGTAGTAGTAGTAGTTTGGATTTGATATCCTGCTTTATCACTACCCTAAGGAGTCTCAAAGTGGCTAACATTCTCCTTTCCCTTCCACCCCCACAACAAACACTCTGTGAGGTGAGTGAGACTGAGAGACTTCAGAGAAGTGTGACTAGCCCAAGGTCACCCAGCAGCTGCATGTGGAGGAGCGGGGATGCGAACCCGGTTCACCAGATCACAAGACTACCGCTCTTAACCACTACACCACACTGACAGCCTTACCTTCCATGAATTTGTCTAGTTTCCCTTTAAAGTCATCCAACTTGGTGGCCATCGATACCTCAGGGGACAGAAAATTTCACTTCCAGGACTTCACAATTACATTTCTGCATGTCTTTGGCACCAACGTGAACCACAATTACTGACTCCTCCCCAGCACCATCTGCCAGACTGTCTAGATAATTTTTGTTTTGGAAATTTGGCTGTGAAGGATGCATTTAAACACACGAAGCCTTTTTGATTAATTGTAAGGCAACAATGTTATGCATTAGTTTGCCAAACTTAGAAGATTAAGCTTTACTTAATGCCCACCATTTTATCCCTCCAATTTCCCCAGCTTTCCAGCAAAAAAATGGCCAACTGGGCATTTTATTACCCACATTAACATGTAATGTTTAGTTTTATTTCAGATTCTTCTAGTATCCACACATGGGAAAGCTGAAATGATTTGAATTAGGAGCAGATGGATTTGAGGCTTTTCAGGTGAATCTGAGATAAGACAACTTATTTGAAAATGGCTCCTAATATGTTTAAAAATACACTCAAGTTGAGACAAGTTTGGGAAGTTAATGCATGTGTTAGTACAAGTATTGGCAAATCACAATTCTTGTATACATGCTTAGCATTAACTTACAGATCTCTCTCTCTCTCTCTCTCTCTCTCTCTCTCTCTCTCACACACACACACACACACACACACACATTGCCCTTGTAAAGAGATTCATGTTTTCTCAATGTAGGGGGAATCACCTAAATCTCAATTTGAAGGCAAAGTGCTCAAGATTCACACTTCTCATATTAGCGCATCACATTCACATGAAAATGCACTGAGAGTTTCAGTATTGTAATCACCATCATGAATGAATTACAGTTCAATGGAGAAGTCAAATGGCAAGGTCAAAGTCAAAGAAAAAAACACACCATACAAACCAATCTAGATTTCATCCATGTATGGAAATGGATATGGAATAATGCACTGGAAAAAAGTAAATCTGTTAATCCAACTTTGATTAATTCTAGCAGAGGCCTTAGAGATGTATTAATGAACAAAAATATTATGAAGATATTAATAAGTGCATTTCATTAAAGATTTCTACCACATACAGGAATTAGTATATGACTGCTTTTTATTATTATCATCTTCAAGAATAAATAGGGAAGAGTCTGTCCAAGAATGATTACAGCTTTTATCCGTTCCTCAAAGAGCTGAAGCCTAGACACAGACCTCACAATATATTTAGTCAGTGGGTATTTACTTTAAAGTAAAATAGACTCAATAGACTCCACTTCAGCTTACAGCCATTGAAAGCTTCCAAACTGCGGCCCTGCATGTAGCAGCCTACAGATATTGTCCATGTGAGATATGCATGGGTTATTTGTTGCATTCCCTGTATCTTTCTTTCACCAAGGAGGAGTTGCACTGCCTAATAATAATAATAATAATAATAATTTATTTATACCCCGCCCCTTTTACAAATGGCAGTAAAAAAGTTTACTGCAATACAAGAACAGAAGTAAATACATATGTTAGAGCAGCATTCATTGATTGTCAATCTAGAATTCAGTGTTGGGAGTTAGGTCATAAAAAAAGAGCAGAGAGTGAACTACATTTAAATGCATGTAACTGCACATGGGACTAAAGTCTTGATTAATTCCGCTATATGAAAGTGTTCAAATACGTTTTGAATGCATCAACTGCAGAATTCATTTCCAAACAGAAATGAAAGGTCTAGTAGATATCAAACAGAAGCTCTCTTCCAGGAGCTGCTCTACATCCATTCAGGAGATGGACATCAATGAGTTGCTTTTTTCCAAAGATAAATCACACCTCTTTCTATTACAAGCTGCGTTTTCCTCAGACTAATTTCTCTGCAAGCTATCAGTTTAGGCCTCTGGCAAGAGTGACTGACCCTCATCCCCGTGCAGCTGGAGTGGGGAGGAAGATGAACTGCAAGGTGGGGTAGAAGAAAGAAAGAAAGAAAGAAAGAAAGAAAGAAAGAAAGAAAGGGTAAAGGAGGAGAGAAAGAGATGGTCCCATCTGCTTTTGGCTCTTACCCCACATACCACTAGCATGTTCCCAAGAAATTACCCCAGAGGGAATACAGCACTTGAGAGTCAGACGGCTGCCCTTCTCTGCATTAAACTATACAAACAGGGGACTATAGAATGTTACAAGAGCATTTATCTGAAAGTACATGCCATTAATGCTCAGTTTTATTACCATTTAAATCAAAGATCTTATCAATAAATGAACAATTAAATGCCAGATGTTTTTCTTGCCTATGAAATGTACAATTATTTACCCATGACAGTGGAGGGCATTGGCTAGGTAGTACATGCAATTAACTGACCCGAAGAGAATCTGCATTTCTTACGAACTACCGTAATTTATTTAGTTTTCAGGTACTAAGTACATTGCAGTAATTTAAAGGATACTAATAAGACACTGGCTTCTGTGTATTTTACTCCCATAAAGAAGAAAATTCTTTGCAAACACTGCTGTAGAACATTGTTAGCTTCTTCATCTGAGATAACATTAATTCCCATAACAGGGTTCAATGAACTAAATATTAGCCCATCCAATGTACAAGGTCCATTAATGTAAACCACCAGGACTAACACTCAAGCTGGATGTTGCTGGTGCAATGCAATTATCACCAGCAATCAATTTCCATTTTCACTTGTTTTAAGATAAGCAATGGAATTGTTAATGATACCACAGGCAGAATGGATTTTACAGCAGAAAAATAGTCAAGAAAATATAGCACAAGAAATAGCATATATCACACCTAAAGCAAAGTAACATAGAAATAAAACCAAGCACTATTAATTTATTCTCTATTCATCATTTATTTTGTCTTTTTTTACTTGTTTCATGAGATAATCCAGCTAACACCAAGCATTTTAAAATCCCTTTTCTTGTAATTGTGGAGTTATGCACTTGCTTAGGGCTGCAACCCTAAACATGCTTGCTATAGAGTAAGCTCCACTGGGATGCTGTGGGGCTTGCTTCTAAGTCAGCACGCATGGGATTGCAATGTAAGTCATTCCTATTGAAATGAATATAATTTAAAAGGGCTTCGTTGTAGGGAGAACATGAGCACTGCTTTTATAGACAGTCACCATGAATTGTTATAAAATACCATACCATACCATACCATTCCATATAATAACATGTAAATAAAATGAGCAATTAGCCATAAAATCAGCCTACTATTTCCCCCCTATTTGTTTGTCTTCGTCCTGCACTTCAATGCCTTCAGGAACTGGGCAGCAGCCTTACTAGGATATAATGGTAAGGAGAGATTGCCAACCACCTGGCAATCACCTGGCATCATTATTACATCACGTTACAACTTCAAAAGAGGTTGTTGTCAGCATCAATCAGCTGACTGGCACTGAGAACAGGTGTGATTTTGCTTCAACCCACACCTACAAATGGACATATTTCCTCTGCAGAGTGGCAAAGCTGCCTGTAAATGGGGGGAAATGTCTGTTTCCAGGTGCAGTTTAAAACCAAACCATGCTAGCAAACAGGCTACTTTGAAGTAGCTTGGTGTCAGCACCAATCAGCTGTTGGCCCTGTCAGCAAGCCCCACTTGCCAATGAACAATTGAGAGTATACTTTAAGCTCCCAATTGCTCCTTTGCCACTGTACCTTTAAGCACAACCGGTGGTTTTGGTGAGGCAACAGCCATGCCAAATTAGGACTCCTGTGGGAACTACATAACTCTGTGGGGTGGAAGTTTTGCGCCATGGTGCTATCCAACTAAATAATTGCAGAAGTGGAATGACTTCTGCTTGTGCAATGGGATTTCCTCCCTCTCCTTCCCCTGCACATGCCTTAAACCACCCCCAGACCTGCTCCAGAGATTTGGGGAATCCCCCTAGAGCAGATGTAGACAGTGCACGGGGGGAGAACATTTGCCACTATGTTGAATATTACTCCATTGTTTTAGCAGCAGCTGAAGATCTATAGGACCTCACCCTGGAACCTTATGATGAAGTGGGGATAACGTATCCTATGAATAAATATTTAGATAATAGGAACCATCATTCCAGAGGTCAACCTGGGCTTTTACAGGACTATCAAACAAGGTAACTGGGAACTCATACACAGGCATGGGTAAGTAAGTATCACTTGAGAAACAGCAATGCTTGCCAATGTAGCAACCAAAACATGACATTCCAGAACAAGTAATCTGAAGGCCTCCAATTCCATCACCAAACCACTCCTGTCATCTCAGGCACACGGACTGTTGGGCAATGAGACAGGCAGCACTCCAATAGAATCCCTGTGCTTTCTCTCTCAGCACAAGATGCGTATAGTCAGAGTCAGCAGACCTGAGCAGAGGGAGAAAGAACCCTTTAGACCACAGCATCTAGTCTTAATTCAGAAAACAAAACAATTAGCAGGAAGGAGTTACAGAGGTATATTACTAAAATAAATCAGCAGTCTGTTGAATGGGACTATTCTAGTACTTTGTGATTAATTCCAACAGTTAATATACCAATATTTATCTATGTAGTTAAACCTCCAGAAATATCTAGCTTTTGTTAAAGGAAAAAAAGGAATTGCAGTATGCATTAATCATTTTATGTAGGGAATAATAAACCTTATTCAAACTGATAAAACATAGTATAAAAAGCTGTTTGAATACCAAGTTTCTCTAAAATATTTATAATTAGCAGCTGCAAAAACGACAGCTGTATGCTAGCTGTAGTTCTGAAGAAGCATATGGATAAGTAGGCTCTCCAAATGTGGAGAAAAAATATGATGCTAAAAATTATTTGCAAATGCAATATTTAATTGCAATGAACACAATTAAGCAAAGTTAAGCATGCTAAATCCTATTGATTTGAACAGAAGTGCTTATGAACATCTAGAAATCATTCTCATTAGAATCTTTGAGACTTTAAATCCCCAGAAGTCCACCGTAATACAAATGCATTCATTTATATCAATCCCTTGTTATCTTTCATTCTCTGCCCACTGTCAGGCTTTCAGATGTTAAGTTCCTTGGCACAGGTGATGTGGCACCTACATTTCTGTTTATGCAGTAAAGTAGCAACCCATCTGATCAGCAGATGTATGTTCTGGCTGCCAAGTGAGGTTGCTTAAACTGCATTGAGCAGAGCCAGGCGCTCTGGATGCCCAGCCTTCGCAAGTGGAAAGCACTTTTGGTCTGAGAGGGCAATGAAGTTGACAGGTGTTCCTTTTAGGCATCTGACTGCTCTTGTATTTTCCCCTGAACACTGCAGGTTTAAAATAGGTCACTTATTAGGTTTTGTGTGTCCACTACTCTCAGCTGTTCCCCAGTCAGCAGAGCAGGCCAATGGGAACTGCAGGGAGAGGAAGGTTGCCAACCTTCCCTAACCCTCAAGTGATTCTGATGAATATTACCTCTCCCCATGCTGCTATTAAGCTTGTTCCTAAATGGGAATTGCAGGGGAGGGGGATATTTAGCCAGCTGAGAAGGGTTACCTAGTAGGGAAAAGACAGCTGGGAGAGACAGTGCGTGAAATACCTCTGATCCTAACCCACTGCCATTTCCGGCACACCCATTGCTGAAAGTTTATTCAAGAAAATCCTGCTCTTCATGGAAGAATAAATAAACATTTCTCTTATTGCTGCAGTTTTTTCGAGGCTTTAGGGCTGGGTACTGTCAGTTCAGAAACACAGCATACATGCACAGTCAAACACCAGCTAGGGAACATAATGTCTTAACAGAGCATTTGCTGCCCTGCTACACTCACACCAACCTCTGCAGAAGGGGGGGGGGGGGGCGAGCAACACTTTCTCAACTGATTGAGAAGCTTCCAACAGCTCATCCGATTTTTCCTGATGAAAGAGAGCTAAGGAAAAATAGTGAACTATTAAGTGACTTTGAAAGATGACTTGATCCCACAGCTTGTATATTGTAAGATCAAAGGTATATATTATAATTGACATTGCATTTTTATTGCTTGGTATATCAAGTGTGTTTTGCAATATATCCATAATGCTGACATAGGCCTTATGAATTCCTGGTATGAAAGCATTATTTATTAACTGCAACTGAGTTTTGTTCACAGTCAACACAACAGTGTTTGTCAATCAATGTTGGTTTTTAAAGGGATAGCACAGTCGGTGTGACTTCCCCTGCCGAAAACCTACTGCTAACCTATGACTTGAGGCTCAAATGCATGGCCCTGAGATTAAGAGTCTCATGCATTACCAACTGAGTGGTATACCTGCAGTTACCAACCTCCCTTTTCTGAACTTACCCCACAGTAGCAGCACTGTAGTGGACTGAGAGCTGAGTGCCTGTGGGGCTTCCAGTCCAGTGGGTAAACCCATGGCCAAGTGGGAAGGAAGAGTGGGACAGCCATCAGTCTTCCTTACCCAGTTATAATGGACCAGAATTGCTGGTCTGCTCCTGTTCCATCACAGCCCTGCTACCACTAGAACCACCACCTGATAAGCCCACAAGCAAGTGAGTAAGCAAGCATGTGAGCCTTCATTGCAAAATAGAACCAAATGAATAGCAATTCTCCATTGCCCAGCATCCCCCAGCCCAATTTCTGAGTTTAGAATACAGAATATTTGGTATACAGTGGCACCTCGGTTTAAGAACAGCCCTGTTTACGAACTATTCAGTTTACAAACTCTGCAAAACTGGAGTGTGTCTCGGTTTGCAAACTTTACCTCAGTCTAAGAATGGGATCCAAATGGTGGAAGGGCACCAGCAGCAGGAGGCCTCATTAGGGAAAGCGCGCCTCGGTTTAAGAATGGTTTTGGTTTAAGAACGTACTTCTGGAATGGATTAAGTTCGTAAACCGAGGTACCACTGTATAGTATATATATATATATATTTTATAAAATTTTTATTGGATTTTCACATTTTATAAACACAGACACACACAAACAAAAACAACACATATAAGGTTTCATGTCCTTACTTTCCTAACCCCAGTTCTTGACCTCCCCCCACCCCCCTTCATACATCCTAATTTAATTGAATTAACTCAGCAAGCTCATATCTCTCATCCTTTACATATTGTTGTTATATAAGTATATATATTTTTTTAAAAAAATACTTGATTCATATTACTTGGCCAAATTTTACTTATCCAATTTTCTTATAAATATTAAATCCTTTTCTAAGGTCGACCCAAATTCCTTCCACGAATTTCCCTTTTATCTTAAAAATAGGTCATAATAATCAAACACAAAAATCATGAAAATTTTAAAATTCTGTTCTTCCCTCCCCCCCGCCCCGGTTTCTGTCCCTTCCCAAATGAATGTCCACAAAAACAGTTTTTAGCCTGGATTCCTCACATCTGAGGCCTTCAAGTCTCTGTCAGTCTCTCTCTGCCGATTTTGCTGGTAGCCCTCTTTGTTGGTCATCGGGTCTCGAAGGAGTTCTAGCTCAGTCTCATCAGATTTTCTTCCATCCAAAATACTTGGTAACAGCTGCTGCGAAAGGTCAACTGATCTTCCATATTCAAAGAGGAAGCCCCAATCATATTTCTTGTTTCTTTTAAATTCAAGTATTCCAAGTGTTCCGGGGGCTTCCTCCCTCCTCTCTCGCATCTTTCGCAGATTTGTAATCCAAAAGTCTTCTTCTTTATGTTCTAACAATGTAGGCTTCTGGTTGGTACTCTCCATCTGTACATGCTCCACTCCTTGTTCCCTCTCCTCCTGTTCCAAAGTTATCTCTTCTAATTCAGCTGCAGATTTTTCTCCGGTCAAGTCCATTGTGCATTCAGCAGAGTCACTTATTTTAGAATTCAAGGTTATAAGTTGTTTACTCATAGCCGTAGTCTGCTCCTGCAAAATTCCCACGAGAAAGAACATTCTTTCTATCTCTGCCTGTAATTTTCCATCTGCAGCCATTGTAGTGTTTCAATGTTTCCCCTAGGGGGATTCTAGTTACTTAATAGTCCTTTCCCAACAGTCCGTTACTTTGTTATTTCACTACTTTGTTCCCAACCTCTTTAATTCAAATGTAACAAATTTAGTCCAGAGAAGTGTTAAATAATAAGATTTTTAACTTTCACTGCCCGTTTGACAGCTCCTTTGACAGCTGTCAAACTCCTGTTCCTTTTTCTCCAGCTCACATACAGGACACTCCCGGGTCTGGGGGGGGGGGTTTAAACAAAAGCTTCTAAAATTCCACTCTTACTCTCCAGCACGAATCTTCTTCTGTCAAACTCATGAAAATATTATCTTTTAAAAAACACCGAAAAGAAAAAACTCTCCACCTTAGTTCTCCGATCCTTGCTTTAAATCTTCTGTAAGCAGGGGGGTGCGGACTTCCCTTTAGCACATCCCCCGATCGTGCCGAATTCAAAAGTAAAAATTTTAAAGTCCAAATTCCATTCTACTCACGGGTTAATTAAAGTCCGAATTTCAGGGAAGAAAGTCAGCGGTCTCCGGCCATGGCTCGCGGCTACGCTCCACTGCAGTAGCGGTCCACTCACAGCACCACGCCGCTCCCTGTACCCTCTCCGCAGCCTTTAAAAAGGCTCTTCGTGGGTCGGGGGGCGCTTAAGGTGCCCGCCGAGTCACCAAGTCTGCAGGCTTTAGCGCCTGCGGTTTCTGAGGGTCCCCGCGTCGCCGTCGTGGTAGAACCCTTCTCCAGCGGAGCTGATTCCCTCCGGAGCTCGGAGGGAATCCGCCATTAACCAGATCGCGCTAACCCGGAAGTCCCCACTGTATAGTATATTAAGCACATGGTGTTGTCTGTCTTCAGATTTGTTGGTGCTGACCTTTAAAGTCCTAAACGGCCTCGGCCCTGTATACTTGAAGGAGTGTCTCCACCCCCATCATTCAGCCCGGACACTGAGGTCCAGCGCCGAGGGCCTTCTGGCGGTTCCCTCACTGTGAGGTTGCAGGGAACCAGGTAGAGGGCCTTCTTGGTAGTGGCACCCACACTGTGGAACACCCTCCCATCATATATCAAGGAAATAAACAACTATCTGACGTTTAGAAGACATCTGAAGGCAGCCCTGTTTAGGGAAGTTTTTAATGTTTCATGTTTTATCGTGTTTTTAATATTCTGTTGGGAGCTGCCTAGAGTGGCTGGGGTATAAATAATAAATTATTATTATTAAATTATTATAAGGTTCAAAGAGAATGGCAAAATATTGCAGCTGACTCTTAACAAAAATGAGAATCCAAAGGACATACATGCAATCTCATACACTATATAATACTGTTCAGACAGAATCTGGAATAACACCCACAGATACAATATTTGTCCTATTTTGATATATATATGTTTCTAAACTCTGCTTTGAGATAAGGAATAGATATGAGTTAACTACACCCATCAAATGTACCATAGATTCTGGCATATTAGGCGACTGGGCGTATAAGATGACCCCTCAAATTGGCAGCTGCCAATTTGAGGGCTCGTCTTATATGCTTCGGCAGCTTCGCTGGGCAGCGGCAGTGGGCGGCAGGCTCCGCGCCAGGAGGAGCTGCCTGGCAAAGCTGCCCAACGATGTTAAACCGGCTTCACTGGGTGGCTTCCTCCCAGCGCGGAGCAGAGCCTGCCGCCCAATGCAGACATACCCGGCGTATAAGACGACCCCCGACTTTTTAACCTCTTTTCCGGGGTTAAAAAGTCGTCTTATATGCCGGAATCTACGGTATGTAACATATAAGCTGGAGTTCTTTCTGAATGCCTATCCCAAATTATGCAGCATCAGCTACAGCAAGCTTCCACCCAGTAACCTGGACCGCAGGTGTGAAAGTGTTTTAAGGCTAAGATATTCTGCTGTTTAGCTATTTCCATCACTATACTTTGTTAATGTTGTTTGGCTACAATAAAAGAAACACTGAATCACCATTTTTAGTATAAAACCCACTTTAGCACCCCTGAATTTTTACTAGAAAGGAGGAATAGAATACAATCACTCGTGTTTATGAATGCATTCTAGAAAGCATATTACAGTGCTAACACCTACCAGGGAAAATGTAGGGAAAAAGCAGAAAACAGATAACAGGATGCATTTTTGTTAGGTAAAAAGGAATGTGGTTTTGCTTTCTACCTGTTCTCAAAGCTGGAGGAAGCCAAACTGACAAAAGGGAAATCATGTTTTTTATTGAAAAGAGAAATGCCATTACTATTTGGATAATAATTCCAGCCTGACTGCTCACACTGCTTTCTGGTCTTAGCAAGACTGAGTTCCATTCTAAGTCAATAACCATTGCTTATTTCTCCCTTAAACAAGCAAATTCTCTCCTGTTCCTGTACTGCTTTTCTTTTATGTCTGTCCATAAACATCTCCAACATGGTGTGTGGCTAAAAATAAGCATTAAAAATATCACAGAAGGCGAGCAAATGTTCCTGTTTCTTCTAGAACAGTTAATTTATTTTATTTTGCAGTATTTGTTGAATTATTAATAACAAATATTGTATTAAAACTAACATGCTAATTCATATATACTAGGACAAATTAAGAAATAATAGAACATTTTAATTTGTACTAGAAAGGGATTTTGGGAAATGAAGGAAGGTTGAATATTGGAAGAAAATATTAGGTAGCTCAATCTTCCTGACTTTTGAAATCTGTTCCAAATGAATGAACTGTGACTGTATAGTCCACAATATTCTTTAAGAGATTTTTAAAGATGTCACCTTTAAACTATGGCATTCATCTTAATGTGGAGAACAGAACATGACCCATTCATCATTTACACAACCAATCCTTTTGTAAAGGAGTTCAAACAAAAAACTATTTGCTCAGTAGCTAGGATGTCAGCAGAGCAACTAGGATGTCAAGAAGAGGATTCCTTACAGATCCCAGTTGCAACCTTATGAACATCTCTTTGTTTTTGGACTTTGGTGCAAGATGCAGTTTTCAGTGGTGTATGACTGGCAAAGCCATTGCAATTATCAGGCAAGGGAATTTCTGTTTTGTGTATTAGGAAGGGGGCAGACCTGTGGGAAACATTTAAATCTGATTACACACTCTTTTGTGTACCTTTATGTTGGGGCTGTAACACCAAATCAAATTACGTTTGCCCACATGCCCAAATTGCCTTTTTCAACATTTTTGGGATATAGTGGTAAGCTGGTCCCTCCCATTGGGGGCACAACCATGCACATCCAAACAGCTGCTGGGATACTCCCCACAAACTGGATGACCCCCCCCCCACTTTTTAATATACCACTTAAGCATCAAAGCTTTTAAGTGGTTAACACAAAATACACATTAAAAATACCAAACAGGCATTATAAAATAAAATTACATATTAAAGTGTACATCAAAGGAACATGTCTCTCTTTTTTTAAAAAAATATTTTTATTAACCGACCAATCAAATCAAATCAAATCACATCACATAAATTCCGAATTACAAAGCCGAATTTTAAATTTTTTGTTGGGGGACCCATATTTCAAGTTCCGAAGGGGATTCCAATCATCTTCGTGCTGCTGCGTTAATATCCACAAATCTGTCCAAATAATGTTCATAATTCTATCCAGTCCTATCTTGCTGTTCCCACATCTCATCTTATTCATATATTTTTCTTTTTTCTTTGTGATCTCTTCTGATAATCTCCTTAAGCAGGTAAACACCAGTTATAATCCTGTGTGAATTTTTCCGTTCATCCAATCACCATATCAAGATGGTTTCCATATATCATCACTTCCATAAATAAAAGCATTCTTTCCATCATTAATCTTCGCAAATCTGTCGCCTTCTTTAGTCCCTCTGAGGAGGCTCGCCCACAGTATGAAAACAGATCCATTCCTCCTCCCAGACATAAGTCTTTCGACAGAACTTGCCAAAATGGCGACGCTGTTTTTTACTGCGTCATCCCAAAGCTCTTATACTTTCCACGATCTCCTTAAAACATGCTTTTGGTTACAAAATTATCTCCACACAGTCTTAAACCATCAGCTTAGGTCATTTAAGCGGCATTTCTGACTTGTGGGGGGGGGATTCTTGGTTAATCACATAGAGAAAAGAAAGGAAAGCCCCCCCCCCATCCAGTCCCGTTGCCGACATACCGAGCCTTGGTGTGTCTTCTCATGATATATTCCTGTTTATCTGACCCGTCTTCTTTCTCAGAGATCTCTTCAATTAGCAGTCTTTACTCCCCATTCTTCCTTGAAATATATGCATTAGCTTCCTCCTAATTGTTTCTTTTGAAGTTGCTGCAGCTAGAGGCGCGAATCAGAGACAGCGTCCAGGAGATCCGAAGTCCACACAAGGGCTTTCTGCCTAGTGCCCCCACCCCCTCGAGTTTGGGGGTGGTATAGGGCACAGCAGGCAAGGGCAGTCCCCCCACTCGCTTGGGGAGGGGCGGGAGGCTGCTTACTCCCATCACAGCCTCTTAATTACCTTGTGTGGGTCGGAGAGATGTGATTGTTGGTCATCTTCCAATGCGCCCCTAGTGCCCCCCAAAGGAACATGTCTCAGTAGGATTTCCTAAACAAAAAGGGTTTTTAGCAAGTGCCAAAAGCAATACAGTGAAGGGAGCTTCCTAAATCAATGGGCATGGAGTTCCAGTGTATAGATGCTGCCACAGTGAAGGGTCGAATCCTTGCAAGTCCAGAATGAACATTATGTGGTACAGATTGCAAAAGGGCAGAAAGGAGTAAGGTAAACTGGTCCCACGCTTACATGTCTTTCTGGTGAGGACCATGTTGGGTAGTTGGGTAGTTGTCTTCCAATTAGAGAGCCAGTTGTCCCCAAGTGTTTCTTCCTAATTTGCAGGGCCGATGGATGAGTAGGGGTGTATCTGCAGCCTTCTCCTGCTTAGCTCGTCAGCGAGCACTGAGTCTCAATATGTTTCACTGCTTAAATATAGGTACCAGAGGGTAAAAAGGTACCAGAAGGTAAAAAGCAAATATAGATACCAGAAGGTAAAAAGGTACCAGAAGGTAAAAAGCAATGAAAACGCTGAAGCGCTAGTGCAGCAAAAGTGCCGAACCAAGAACTGCCCCGCTGAACAAAGAAGAAAAAGAGGGGGGGGGAAATGGCTCCTCTGCCGTAGAGTATAGGCTGCAACAAGGTGCTTGGGTCTCAGGATCCGCCCCAGTGTCCAGCAGCCACCCCCACACAGATCACCTGTGCGTGTTGCTCCGGAGCCTCGAGGGAGAGGGACTGTCAGCCCCAAGAGGGTATGCTATCCGTGAGCTATTGAGGCAGCTTTGGTGGGGCTGGAAAAGGGAGGAAGGGAGGAAGGTTTGAGAGTTCTTCTGTCGGCTCCCAGTGTCCTTTTGCTGATAGAAGCTGATAGAAGCTGGGGATTTTTCCAAGCTGCGCCTCTTATCAGCCTGGTTTGCTGGAGACGCTCTTACTCACACCGGCGGGACTCGAAGGGGACTTGCTTCAACCCCATTTTTTTTGGAGTTTCCGATCACCCACCTTGAGTTTTTCCTTTCCCAGTAACGGGGGTCCCTTCACGGCAGGGGAGTCAGGCCAGGTCTCTTCCCTTCCCCTTTCACACGTTTCAGGAGATTACTCAGCTCCACAGCACCAAATGCGTGGCGGGGGGTGCGGCAAGGCAGCAAGGCTGAAGCTCGAGTCCGGTGATAAAACAATAAAACAATAAAACACTAAGGAAAGCGAAGGCAGTGTTGAGGAGATAATGCAGCCACTAAATCATTAGAATTAAGAGATAAAGCCCCAAGGGGTTTGAAAAACTACTTAAAAGACTTCCGGAGGCGGCGCGAACGGCAATGGCTGCCCTCTTCTAACTGGGAGAGGGAAGCTCCGCTGAGAAAGGGTCGTCCGCTGCGGCGAAGCGGAGACCCACTTTGAAAAACCACAGGTGGCTGAAGCCTGTGGTCCTGGGACCCGGCGGGCGCCAGGAGCGGCCCCCAAAACGGTGAAGGAACCCCGTAAGGGGCTTCGGATCGCGGAGGGGGTTGCGGCGCTGTGGGTCGTTCCGCGATCAGCGGAGCGAAGCCGCGTTGCTGCTGCCGGTGAGCTCTGACCTTTCTTCCCAAGCCTCTGATTCGGAAAGCAACAATCCTTGAGTAATAAGGATCTTACAAACTTCGAGATTTAAAGATATTAATTTGGCTGAAAGCGGAGTGACGAAAAAAGGGAAGTCTGTCTTCCGCTGACACTGAACTTTAAAGCAAAGAGCGGGAGGAGTGGAGGCAAAGAGTGAACTTTTAACTTAATTGATCTGTGCATCCGTGGAAATTACTTTTAAGCAGAAATAAGGATTCTAAGCAACTGATTATTTGACTTCTATTTGGACTGTGATACCTTTCTTCCATTTGGATTACAATTTAAGCAAGAAACCCAGGTGCTGGAACTGCCTGAGTAACTGAGCTGTCAGTCTGCAGGGCTGGATACTTTGAATTTAAACTTTGAAACAATCTGAGGGAGTTTGGGCTGGCTATTTTGAAACACCTTTTGGAACACCAGTAAGCACTGTTTGAAACACTGTGACTTTTTAAATATTAACTCTGCTAAAACCTACCATTGAAGGTTCCTGGACATTAAATTTGACTTTATTAATTCTATTGGAATTGATTTCTTCCTTATAGACATTTTAAGCTCCCCCTAGAGGATTTGGGATTTACAGCAGTGACATTGTTTTACTTTCCTTTTCCCGGCCTCCTGTTTGACTGTTACCATCTGGGCCGTAGTTTTCTCATGGGAAAAACTCAGCTTGACCTTGACTCTTAGATAACTCTGGAATGAGTGGCGCAAGAAAAAAGGGACTGAGAACCAGACAAACAACTTTAACAACTTTAACCGCAGCCTCCCAGGCACGTAGATCATCTGTGCCTACTCTGCCTACTTTGCCTATTTTGACTTCTGCGGAAGAAGCTGCTTCTCTGCCACGGGCAGAAACTGAGGAATTACAATTGGAAGAGATGGCCTCAGGAGCTACTGGCTCTATGTTAGAGAAAATTCTTGAAAAATTGGAATCTTTGGATAAAAAAGTTGATCAGCACATAGCTAAAATTGACCAAAATACAGAATGTTTAAATAGATTAACTGGACAAGTTGCACAGAATGTACAAGCAATTGGAGAATTAAAGGAGACTGCAGGTGAAAATCAGAAATTGGCTGAGGATACCAGCCAAAGACTGGGAAATTTAGAAAAAGAGGTAAGGCCACTCAGCAAGCAAGTAGGTGAACACCAGACCTATCTTTCTATGATAGAACTGCGGAACAGGGAGACCAATTTAAGGATAAGGTCGGTACCAGAGGTGGAAGAAGATAACCTAGCTGAGTTTCTGACTAAAGAATTTTCCAAGTTTTGGAACTTAGAGGAAAAAGACTTTAAAATCATATCTGCCTTCAGGCTTGGAAGACTTATAAAGAAAGAGAAGCCCAGAGACTGTCTAATAACACTGAGATCAAAGGAGGACAGGGACAAGATTTTAGGTCTGCATTATGGAAAGTCACTGGATATTCTGGATAAAAGAATTGAAATTTACAAGGATATTCCTAAACAGCTGTTGGACCTTAGATCTGGCTATTTGGAACTGGCAAGATTGTTGAGGAGTAATTCAATCATCTTCAGGTGGGATTTTCCTCAAGGATTATCTTTCACTTTTAGAGGGAAGAAGATCAAGATCAGAACACAGGAAGATAGAGACAAGTTTCTGACTGCCTACGGAGAGGACCTTCAAAAAGGACTTGAACTACCTTCGGGGCCTGGAGCACCAGGGGTGCCTGCACCCTCGGATTCTGAAGACCCAGCGAATAAGGTACCACCCCTAGAAAAATAACCAGATTTATTCAGGATGTCTCTGCAACTTTTGAGCTGGAACATAAATGACTGTAACATCCCGGAAAAAAGGAGGAAAATTTTTCATATATTAAAAAAGGAACAATTGGACATTATTTGCTTACAAGAAACACATGTGACTAGGCTCCACAGAAAAGTATTAATAAACAAAAGACTTGGTCAGGAATTTATATCTTCAGACAAAGTAAAGAAGAGAGGCGTGGTGATATATGCAAAAGAGAGCCTGTCACCTAAATTTCTATTTAAAGATGAACATGGAAGAATTTTGGCAATCGAAATACAACATCAAGGAGAAAAGATTCTAATATTAGGAATCTATGCACCAAATGAAGGGAAATCAGAATTTTTCAAGAAGTTGCACGAGACTATGCTGGATTATCTGGATTATGACAACATCATCATGATGGGAGACATGAACGGGGTCGTATCAACTAAATGGATAAGTCACAAAGTCAAAATGTTACAAAAGATGGCAGACTACCAAAGACCTTTTTTGAGTTGACAGACAATATGGATTGGATTGACATTTGGAGAACAAAGAACCCCTTGGGAAAAGAAGGAACATTTTTCTCTGAAGCCCAGCTGACTTGGACAAGAATCGACCAAATATGGATAACTAGAGGTCTGGCACCCAAGGTCAGAAAGGTGGAAATCTGCCCAAAAACCTGCTCCGACCATAATGCACTGAAAATGGACATGATACTATTACCAACCGGCTCCTTTAGATGGAAGATGAATGACAATTTGTTCAGAGATCAGGAGATTATTAAGAAGGCCCAGAAAGCATTGAAGGATTATTTTGAGATAAATATGAACACTACGGTGGAAAAAAGAACTATTTGGGACGCAAGTAAAGCTGTGATGAGGGGGTTCTTGATACAACAGAATGCTGCAAGGAAGAGGACACAAAATGACAGAAAAGATAAGATTTTGGAGAAAATAAAGGAATTAGAAAAGAAGTTAAGATTAAACCCGAAGTCACAGCCGATCCTGAGAGAAATTAAACTTCATCAAGCACAATATTCGAAACTGATAAACCAGGAAATAGAGTGGAAGATTAAATTAATGAAACAAAAAACTTTTGAATCGGCAAACAAATGTGGGAAACTGCTAGCTTGGCAGTTGAAGAAGAGACAAAGATTAAATACAGTTACAAATTTGGAAATTGAAGGAAGAAACATTCAGAACCCCAAGGAGATTAGAAAGTGTTTTCAGAAATACTTCAAAAAATTATATACTCAAGGGCCGCAGGACGAGGTTGAGATTAAACAATTTTTGGAGAAAAATGGACTTAAAAAATTGTCACAAAAAAATAGATTACTCCTGAACAGTAAAATAACATGTCAAGAGATTGAAAATGCCATTCAGAATATGAAATTGGGCAAATCTCCAGGACCAGATGGGCTAACCTCCAAGTATTATAAGACACTAAAAGACTACTTGATACAACCACTGATGGAGGTCAGCAATGAAATTATGGAGGGGAGGAGGGCGCCGGATTCGTGGAAAGAAGCATTCATCACATTAATACCTAAATCGGATTCTGAAAAGACACAACTTAAGAACTACCGTCCCATCTCCCTGTTAAATGTGGATTACAAAATATTCGCAGATGTCCTGGCAAATAGATTTAAAAAAGTTTTAAATGAAGTAATTCACAAAGACCAGGCAGGCTTTCTCCCAGGTAGACATATGTTTGCTAATACAAGGAACATTATTGACATTTTGGAACTTCTGCAAACAGACATAAACACAAAAGCAGTGCTGATTTTTATAGATGCGGAGAAAGCCTTTGATAATATTTCTTGGAAATTTATGAAGGGAAATTTATGAAGGGAAATTTAAAAGAAATGGGAGTGGGTCGGGGTTTTGAGAATGGGATTGATGCAATATATTCAGAACAAAAGGCTAAATTGATAGTAAATAATGTGGTTACAGAAGAGTTTAAAATTGAAAAAGGAACACGACAAGGCTGCCCGATTTCCCCTTTGTTATTTATATCTGTTCTGGAGGTGCTCTTGAATATGATTAGAGGGGACCGGTTGGTGGAAGGGATTCAGGTCGGAGCGAAACAATATAAACTTAAAGCTTTTGCAGATGACCTGGTTCTGACCCTGCAGGAGCCAGAATTTAGTACAATAAGAGTATTACAATTGATTCAAGATTTTGGTCGGGTGGCGGGATTTAAACTAAACAAACAGAAAACTAAGGTGCTGGGAAAAAATTTGACAGATACAGAGTCGGAACGGTTTCAGAGAGAAACAGAACTAACTGTGGTTAAAAAAGTAAAATACCTAGGGGTAAACATAACAGCAAAGAATCTGAGTCTATTTAAGGATAACTATGAAAAATGCTGGTCTGAAATTAAGAGAGACTTGGATAGTTGGACAAAATTGAAGCTTTCCTTGTTAGGCCGTATTGCTGCTGTTAAGATGAATGTATTGCCAAGAATGTTGTTTCTGTTTCAAACATTGCAGATTGTGGACAAGACAGAGTGTTTCCGGAAGTGGCAGAGAGATATTTCTAAATTTGTCTGGCAGGGCAAAAAGCCCAGAATTAAGTTTAAGATACTAACTGACGCAAAAGAAAGAGGGGGCTTTGCCCTGCCAGACTTAAAGCTGTACTATGAAGCCGCAGCTTTCTGCTGGCTAAAAGACTGGCTACTTCTCGAAGACACTGATGTACTGGACCTGGAAGGTTTTAACAACGCTTTTGGTTGGCATGCATACTTATGGTATGACAAGGTTAAGATCAATAAGGTCTTTAAGAACCATATTGTCAGGAAAGCAGTATTTAATGTCTGGACAAAATACAAAGACTTATTGGAAAACAAAACTCCGAGGTGGCTTTCACCTCTGGAAGCCAAGGCCCGAAAAAGACCCAATATGGAGGCCAAATGGCCAAAATATTGGGAAATATTAGAAAAAGATGGAGATAATTGGAAATTGCAGAGTTTGGAGAAAATGAAGGATAAAGTGCGAGACTGGTTACATTACGCTCAGATTAAAGAAGTCTTTAAGAATGATAAAAAGGTAGGGTTCCAGGTGGAGAAATCAAAGTTGGAAACAGAATTGTTAGAACCAAAGACTAAGGTATTATCAAGAATGTATAACTTGCTGTTAAAATGGAATACACAAGACGAAATGGTTAAATCGGTAATGATAAAGTGGGCTCAGGATATTGGGTATAACATTATGTTTGAGGACTGGGAAAGGTTGTGGACCACTGGGCTGAACTTCACTGCATGTAATGCTCTGAAGGAAAATGTAATGAAAATGATATATAGATGGTACATGACCCCAGTTAAACTTGCCAAAATATATACCATTTGTCTGATAATAAATGTTGGAAATGTAAAGAACATGAAGGAACATTCTTTCATCTCTGGTGGACTTGCCCTAAAGTGAAGGCCTTTTGGGAAATGATATATAATGAGCTGAAGAAGGTATTTAAGTATACCTTTACTAAGAAACCAGAGGCCTTCCTTCTGGGTATTGTCGACCAGAAGGTGTTAAAGAAGGACCGAACATTTTTTATGTATGCAACAACGGCAGCAAGGATACTCATCGCTAAGAATTGGAAAACTCAAGATCTACCCACACTGGAAGAGTGGCAGATGCAGCTGATGGACTATATGCAACTGGCCGAGATGACTGGTAGAATCTGTGACCTGGGAGAAGAGAGGGTCGAGGAGGACTGGAGGAAATTTAAGATCTATTTACAAAAATATTGTAATTTGGTTGAATGCTAAGAAGGATGCTAGATCATAAATAATTGCCTACCATTGAATTAGATCTGATTTTGACGCTAAGTGAGATTAAGGAAAATATAAATTTTTTGGAGAATTGCTAGATATTATTTAAACGAGTGGAGATAAGATTGTAAACAAGAGGGTAATTTGCTTGAAAAATTTCTTTTATGTAATGATGTAAGTGGGAGCGGGAGATGTGAGGGAGTCCAAAGATGTAACAAAATTATGTTACGATATAAGTAATGTTGTTTAATATTTACGTATTTGTATTTAAAAAACCTTAATAAATTTGCATTAAAAAAAGAAAAGAAAAACTACTTAAAACTACTTAAAACTTAATCTGAAAGCTGACGAGGTTAACTGGGCTGCTACCTTCGTCGCCATCTTAAAGGAACAAGTTTATGTGCTTTATATATTAACACAAAGAATTTGGCTTGGCAAACTACTACAGATCTCTGAGCAGGGGTATAATATGTTGGCAGGGATATGTGAGCAATTGTGCTGCAACATTATGCAAGGGAGATTGCAGCTGGGTTTCTGAAACGTGCATATCAGGCTAAAGGGTTTTAGGTTTGAGGATATGGTGCATGCAATGAAATAACATGCAACATGCAAGCCCCCTATCAATTTGAACAGGTGGTCTGTGATGGCCTGGGATTCAGACTCGGATGCTGAACCTGAGAGATCCCAGCCTGCACAGGATTCCCCGCCTCCAGAACCAGCTGAACTGGAGCTGGGGTATAAGCCTGAAGGGTCCTCACCTGTGCTGGATCCTCAGGTGCAGGCATCAGCTGAGTCTGCTCTGGTTCCTGAGGTGATGGAGGACCCATTGCCTGCAGGTGCTCCACTCTCCACCCCGTCAGAGGAAGCTGAGGTTGCCTCTTGATCCGGTAACCCTCCAGCCTCTCCTGAGCTACAGAGACTCAGGGCAGAGAGGCAGAGGGAACTAAGTTCCCGCAGGAGGAGTGTTCACCTCCAGGCCAGGAGAGGCGAGTCTCCAGAGGATCGGGGCCGCCCTAAGCCTTGGGGCAGATAAAAGCCAGCCAGCCCCAGTCACAAGTTGCGGGAGCAACATTGTTGCTTGCTAGTTCCTGCCTGAACCCTGTACTGCTTTTCTGCCAGTGCTCCTGACCCGCCCTGGCTCCCTGCTTCCATGCCTGTTCCTGACTTCACCTGACTCCCTGCCCTGCACCCAGCTTCAGCTACTATGGACTGCCTCCACGTTGCACCTCTGACCACGGACTGGACTTGGACCTCACCTTTGGGGTAACCCACGGGACCAGCACATGGTCAAAGACACAGATCAATAAAGTTCATGGATGAAGGATGGAGAGCAGATATCTTTACTCTAGGGAATTCTATTAGGTATTTGTCTTTTAAAATACATGTTCATGCATTGTGAAAAAGCATCAACATTTGACTAAGACAGACATATGATACTTTTTGATATAAATGGTTCCAGTTCACAGAGAACATTAGTGGTATTAAATTCATTTGTGCTTTCCCTATCATCTTTAAGCAGAAGGATTATAGTGAAAGAAATATTTTTATGCTTTATCTACAGGCTCACAGGGAGATGACTATGGCAGACCTAATTACATTCACAATGAACTCTCAGAAAAGTGGTGCAGAGGTGAAATTTTCATTAAAACAATTACTCATATCTTCATACACTAATTCATAAACAGATCCTAAACTGCAGAGTGGGGAGTTTTAAAACTGTATCAACTACATTTCAGCAGCAATGAACGTTCTCCACGCTTGGCATGAGAAGGTGTGTACTCAGAGCCTTTTCAGGGAGAAGAGAAACAAATTGAAAGAAGAAGAATGGATTCAGCCTTCAAATTAAACTGAGGGTGTAACATTCATCTTAGCCTGTGACTCTTAATATCAGAGTTGTGGATTCAGGCCCCACGTTGGACAAAAGATTCCTGCATTGCAGGGGTTGCACTAGGGGCCCTTGTGGTCCCTTCCAACTCTACAATTTTCCATGAATAGATGAGTAAAATTTAAGAGCACACTGGGCTGAATATATGTCATAAGTCTATGTCATTACCTTGTTAGCGTTCAGCATTAATACTCCATGAGATAACAAACATGTAAGTTCACAGTCAAAAGTTATATGTATCCTTGTTGAAGACTCTTAAGACAGATGTTTTCTATGTGCATGCACTGATGTTTTATTTAGATTGTACAGTCTCATAGGGGAACTACTCCTTCAAGGGTTCCAGTGAGCACAGTTGTGTTTTGGACAAACATTCTTGCACTTCAAGCAGCTTCACTTAGGGTTGCCATATTTCAAACAGTGAAAAGTTGTAGGGCTTTTCTGACAAATTTGCAAAAAGAAGAAATTTTTGAGCTTTTTAAAAGAAAAATTGCCAAAAGCGACACTACCGACATGGGTTGCCATTTTCACAATTTCTGTCCAGACACTGCTTCTGACTGCAGTATTCCAGATGCGTCCAGGAAATTCTGCACGAATGGCAACCCTAGCTTCACCGCAATTTTGCAGCACCATGATTCAGAAATATATTTATTTTTTGTTACATTTGTGTACTGCCCTTCATCTGAAGATCGCAGGGTGTTTCACAACATTAAAATACAAAATGAAAACACAAAATGCATGATAAAACAAAAACAAAACAAATAAATAACCCCTCTCCCACAAACATGTTAATCATTCAAACGCCAGGTTGAAGAGAAACATTTTCACCTGACGCCTAAAGTTATGTAATGAAGGCACCGGGCGAGCCTACTTGGTGAGAGCTTGTTCCCGTGTTGCCACCCTGTGGACCTCTCATGTGGAAGGCACCTGAAGATGGTCCTAGTTCAACACCATATACTTGTGATTTACTTCTTTATTTGCTCTGGGACTGGTACACAATGCTAAGGGATCTATTTACATCATGCATCATACATTCCATGCCACTTCCTTGTGTCTGGTCATCTAACACCAACATCAGACATTCAGCTCTTCGCCTGGGCTGAAACTGCAACCTGCCAGAACTTCACTGCTAAGCATGATGCACTCCCTCCATTCAAACTTACAACAACAATGACACAGTAGACATAATATTTTGGTGGAGGATCATATTCTAAAGCAGTCTATCAATTTTTATCACATTTGAAGTTAAGCTCTAGTATTTATCTTTCCATTGACATGAATAGCACACAACACACTTCAGCTTCTCTCTTCAAATCTAATAATCTTCTTTTTAGGCTGGTTGATGTAAAAATCTGCTTCAGGCTTTTTAAAAAAATGTCTTAAACTATTCCAATAATTTATTGTATATTTTTCTTATAAATGACACTTGCTAAAGGAATATAATAAATATATTGATTGTGTAAACTTTATTTATAGACATTAAAAAGTTTTGTTTCTTTCAGTTAAAAGGCAGTTACAGAAAATTTACACATTTATGCTATAGCTCGCATCTGCTTTGAAGTAGTCAAACTCCAGGGGAAAGGAATTACTTGGGCACTTTTAAACAATAACCCATTGCATATGTTCAAAGTGATTACAATTAATAAGGAGATGCATCACAGCACCAGGCTCCACCCCAACCTATGCACTTATGTCTAAAGAGAGCCTACCTCCATTCCCTGGCTCTCTCCTGACATTCAGACTAATGCTGGTAGATCAGGGACAGAGCCCATTGCCTGACGGTCTACTTAACAATATGCTTTCATTGTACCTACCGCAATCACTGGCAAGGAACTCAATTTTATGTTTTGTCAAGAATAGGATTGTGACATAATAGGTAAAGGTAAAGGTACCCCTGCCCGTACGGGCCAGTCTTGACAGACTCTGGGGTTGTGCGCCCATCTCACTTAAGAGGCCAGGGGCCAGCGCTGTCCGGAGACACTTCCGGGTCACGTGGCCAGCGTGACATCGCTGCTCTGGCCAGAGCCAGAGCCAGAGCCAGAGCCGCACACGGAAACGCCGTTTACCTTCCCGCTGGTAAGCGGTCCCTATTTATCTACTTGCACCCGGAGGTGCTTTCGAACTGCTAGGTTGGCAGGCGCTGGGACCGAGCAGTGGGAGCGCACCCCACCGCAGGGATTCGAACCGCCGACCTTTCGATCGGCAAGCCCTAGGCGCTGAGGCTTTAACCCACAGCGCCACCACAAGGCACCATCTTTTTATTTGGGCTTGGCTGAGTTGTTTGTTTGGTTAGAAAGCTTATATTGTATCCCACTATATGGCCCTGAGAGGCCCTCAAAGCAGTTCCTCTGAGGCAAGGGATGGGGTGAGTGACCACAATGCGCTCAGCCCATTAAGGAGATTCTTAGCATTCTTAATGATGGCACTTCTTCTTCTTATATAGGGATTCTTCTACCTGAATATGACTTTCAGAGCCAGACTATATGGGACATAGAAGGAAAAGGGATGCAGGTGGCGCTGTGGTCTAAACCACTCGTAAGGTCAGCAGTTTGAATCCATGCGATGGGGAGAGCTCCCATTGATCTGTCCTAGCTGCTGCCAACCTAGCAGTTCGAAAGCATACCAGCACAAGTAAATAGGTGCCACTGCGGCGGGAAGGCGAACAGTGTTTCCATGTGTTCTGGCTTCTGTCACAGTGTTCTGTTGCACCAGAAGCAGTTTAGTCATGCTGGCCACATGACCCGGAAAGCTGTCTGTAGACAAACACTGGCTCCCTCAGCCTGAAAGTAGAGAGGAGTGCCCACCCTATACAGTGGTACCTCGGGTTACAAATACTTTGGGCTACAAACTCTGCTAACCTGGAAGTAGTACCTTGGGTTAAGAACTTTACCTCAGGATGAGAACAGAAATTGTGTGCCGGCAGCGCAGCGGCGGCAGGAGGTCCCATTAGCTAAAGTGGTACCTTAGGTTAAGAACGGTTTCAGGTTAAGAACGGACCTCCGGAACAAATTAAGTTCATAACCAGAGGTACCGCTGGACTTAACTGAAGGAAAGAATTGGAGTGACTTGGTCTTCTTTCTCCACCTCTTCTGTAACTTATAATAGTCTGGGTGGAGTCACAGATTTTACCATTATGAGCTCCAGAGATCAGGTAGCCACATTTCATATACTACAAAATACGTAGAGAGATGAGGAGTGTTAACCACTTGAAATTGTTTCTTCTCCCAGGCCTATGTAATGTTCAAAACATTTCATGAAAGAGACAACATGGAAACTGTTATTGTGAATAGGTCCAACTACACATTTTGGTTCAAAATCCCAGATCTGCTATCTTTTGTTTACACACTTTTTTACAGATGATCACACTGTCAGCCCAGAGCAGAGGCACCCCTTGTACATCGCCTTCATAAACCTGACAGAGGCCTTATCAGCTGAAAATTACTCTTCACACTATTCAACAAGATAGGATGTCCACCTAAGCTTCACAATATGATTGTGTCCTTCCACAAGAACATACCAGGCACTATCCAAAATGATGGCTCATCCTTAGACGCTTTCTCTATAATGAGCTGTGTGAAGCAGGACTGTGTTCTTACCCCAACTCTCTTTGGCATATAGACAGATAGAGAGATATAGTGAAAGGTTATATCTACAAAATATCTACGATGAAGTGGGTTTTTGTTACAATAAAAAGTATTAGCCTTCAAGGAGTTTTTACTGGCATTTCTGTTATAAACAAGGACAGATTTTTAAAGAAAGCTCCCCCTTTACAAGTTATTAATTCTCTCAGAAACAAAAAACCCATTCAAGAGAATAAAAATATTTTTACGGTCACTTACAGGCTTATACATTTTCTTAGGGTTCTTACATATTTATATGGCATAAATCGTATTCTTTTATATACAGCAGTTAAAGGGCATTTATTCACCTTCTGATACCATAGATGGTTGATGGTTTTGGTTGAAATGGGTTTGTCTGTAACTCAGCAGAAAATAAATGAAGTAGCTTGGATCTTCTCGGTTGATAAATTTCAGAGCAGAAATGTTCTGGGGAGACTGCATGCATTTCATTTTGTACTTTAAACTTCCTTAACTTAGTAACAGGGCAAAGCACCTCTTTTAGCCATGAGTGTCTGATATAATTTAAATCTGGAGCTGATTCATGGATTTCACAATTGCACTGTAGTCTCCATGGACATATTCAGAGTAGCCCATTACGGGGTTGATCATAGGTCTGGTTTTAAGGTTTATTTGCTGCTGAATTTAGTTAAAAGGTGAATTATGTTTGAAATTGGAATTTCCATTAGAATACTGTTCTGAAAAAGCTGTCAATCTTCAATTTTAGTTGAATCTACAGCACAATAAATTATGTAAAAGATGCATCATTAAACATTCAGTATCCTTATGATACCTTTCAATGCAAGTAAAACACATATTTTATATTTCATATCTACTTAAAGTCTATTCATATCTTCCACCTTTCCTCCCTCCCTTTCTCTCACCCACACACCCACACATGTGCATGGTATGGCTGAACACTCATTTGTTTGCCTTGAAAGCCGCTAGGGAACCTGTAGGCATTCTTTATACAGTTGAGTTTATATTTGCTCCCTACCAGCAACTTTCAGGGTATGCAGCTGGCTGCATTCTTGCTGTTAAAATATACAATGCAGATGAAACAGGTTTGGAATTATATGCTCTGATGATTTGGTCCCAGATAAAGTCTGACTGCTGCGTTTTAGGCCAATGGAAGTTTATAAAATCGTGTAGAAAGAACTGCAGTAGTCCAGTCTTGCATAGATAATTTATACTGATTCGGTCTTCTCTAAGAAAAGCTATTTTATAAATTGGAGCGGATAAAAGGCACTCCTAGCAACTGCTGCCACCTAGGCACCCATAAGCATTGGATCCAGGAGATCTCCCAAGTTGCATACCTATGCTTTAGAGATAGTGCAATGTCTCCCATGACCTTTACATACTTATCCTTTATAGTGGAATAGTTTTTTTGTTTTGCGGGGGGGGGGGGGGCATGTTGCCACATGACATCAGCATCATTCAGCTAATATTCCAGAATAATGCACTTAAAAACCTGCATTTTCTTATACCATGAAAAAACTGACTTTCGTGAACAATACAGAATGGATCCTAAATATTTTCAGTTGTGCAGTGTGTGTACAAGCATCATCCTGCTTTTGGTGTGGAGGGTGTGGGAGCTGGGGGGTGTGTGCTTTGCTCTTCACTGGCACTGCCACTCTGTTGAAGCAGCTTTCCTTCATGTCCAGCAAGAACTTTGCCGTAACACCAATAGCTGTGTACTTTGTGTACTTTATTTGTGTGCAAATAATTACCATCTGCAGCTTAGTTTGTAGGTAATGTGAAAAAGTGAAAGGCTTGATAGGCTGAGACAAAGAATACTTTGGAGAAAACATCTGGTGCTCTTTTTCAGTAAATCATGTCAGCCTGTCCTGCACACATGGAAACAAAAGATGCAGTGGTGCAGAACAGGATCAGTGTGTGCATTTGTTCTTCCTTCTGCTTTGGCTATTTTCATCGAGGGCTGTGATAAGAGCAGACAGATAGGCTAGGCCACAAAAAGATTTCAAATTCATCGTGTGGAACAGTTGTTTCAACAGGTAAAATGAAAAGGGTGGGGAAAAGAAACCCTACAGGAGATCTCTTGAGGTTTAGGAATCCCACAAGAAATCACTTGAGGCTGACAAGTAGAAAAGTGGACACGAAGCACAAACGTGAAATCCATTTCCTAGACCTTCACACACACACACACACACACACACACACACACACACACACAGTTGACAGTGTCACCAATGGCATTTATATACACCAACCCATGTCAATAGAACTATGCCAATCTAGACACAGTAAAAAAAAATGGTGTTATTTGTCACGATGGGTATTTGCTAAGACTTCTAGCAGATATTTCCTGACAGATTATTTATTAAGCATCAGGCACACTGACACAGTGTGCCCGAAACTCACAAGCTACAGGAAGACTGTGCCAAGCCCTATGCTCATTCCTGCTTGTCCAACTGGCAGCATGGGGAGTTATTACAGTGCCAACATATGAATAAGAAACTCTTCACTGTTTTGTGTCCTTGTGCACTTCAAGCTAAACAATAAATCATTGCTCTAGCAGCATGGTAAGCTGCCCCTTAGGTGTAGCCTAATCTAAAGCATGTGATAACAAGAAAATATTTTTTTCCAGGTATGCAACATTTGAATTTTTATGAGGCAAATGTGAGAATATTATGATGTGAACAATATCTGGTATGAAAATAGTTAACTGTATGAAGGAAGCGGGGAACCAAAGAGTTGCATGTAGGTTCTGCTGGTAGTTAAACTGTTACTATTGCTAAAATGGTGACTATGGGCACATTCACACCATACATTTAAAGCTCTGGCAGGGGAAATAGGGGTCTCCTAACCATGCTCAGCATGCTTGATAAACAATAAATTGAATTATCTTTGATTTTCAGACACTAGCCTTTTTTATTAAAAAAAACAAGTGCAAAAGCATAACAGTAAAGAGTTTCTGAACTTACTAACTCAGTAAGACAGTAAGTGCGATGTTTGATTTCTGTTTGAATGCAAGGCTGTGGCTATGGAAGAAGCAAGGTCCTTTGGGGATGTTAAGGTTGTGAACCCCTCCATTGTAGGCTCAGGTTGTATATATGTGTAAATAAATCATATGTCATAAAGACACTTCAGTCTCCACTATGCCTTATTAATTCTGGGTAAGCAACCTGGAGCCCCTGGAGTCTCGCACCGCGCAGAGATTGGGGTGACATGCAACAATATGTACGTATATGTTCAAGTTTTCACTGAATTTGAACCACTCTCATGCAATGTGAAGTCTAGTGAAAAAAGTGAAAAATGAAATTCTAAACCTTTTCCTGACTAGTACTAAAAATAAACGCAGACTGTGAACTCAAAGTTCTTTCAAAAATCAAGTTAGTTCAGTCTGATCTAGGCAAACTCCATATTTAGGGACTTTTCCCAAATGTCAACTGTTTGTTCTTTCTTGTGTCACAGGATCTATTTTGAATTCTGTTTCTCATGCACACACCTTCAGTCATTTTCTATGTGGCTTCTATCTTTATATTGTTCTTAACAGCACAACGAAGTGTAGAATCATTTAATATCAACCATGCCAAAGAGAGTTGTCCAGTCTAACATATTGTACGTTGTTTGGCTGACGCAGATGGGGAGACAACATGAACTGTACCACACACCAATCCTTTTCAGCTACGTGCTTTAAAAAGGAGCACAAAGATTGTGATAAAACAAACATTAGCAATATTGCTGAAACAGAAGGCAACAACATGGCCAGGATGGTGGGTAGAAACCCTCCTTCTCTCCTGAAAATTCAGGAACAGATACAGCCACCCGCCTACCATCCAACTGTGCTGTTATCATATTTGCTGCTTTAGCATTTCAGACAAAATCAGTCTCAGGAGATCCTAAACTCAGCCAGTCTGTGGAATATAGAGGCATAGGAAGCTGCCATATAATGAATCAGGCTATTGGTACAACTAGCTTAGTACTGTCAACACTGACTAGTAGTGAATCGCCAGGTTTCTAGGCAGGGGATATTCCTTGCCCTACCTGGAGATGCCGGGGACTGAACCTGAGGCCTTCCATGTGAAACAAAACCACTGAGCTACAGCTGTTCTTGGGACCGCATCAGTCTGTGCTGGTTATGTGATCTTTGCACTACTTTTTGATATCTCAAAATCAGTTTTAACTTTTTACAGATTACTCCAATGTCCTTTATATATTATTTTAACAATTGACCATTGTGTCTTAATTTTAAATATGCCTATACTGATGGTAAAAAGATGATCAATAATAAGAATTATAGACAACTGAGTCTACATTCTAGTACATATTCTTTCTTGCTTGAGAGTAAGTACCGTTGAACTCAGTGGGAATTATGAGTAGACAAGCATAGGATTGTGCTGCAAAGCAATTTCCCACTCGATAGTGGTAATACATTTCTGTCATTCTAAAACTGCTGACCAGAGTAATTAAATATGATATTTTGCATGTATCCTTCACTAAAACATAAGTATGTGTGTGTGCGTGCACCCACCCACCCACATACCCATACACAGTTTAAATTAAAATTGGTGCCAATTACTCATGGAAAATCCTGGCATAGCAGCCTACTTAGAAAGTAGTTCTTCATTGTGAAGCTTTGTTTGATTGTTATGAACAGCGCTGTATAATTTAAAAAAGCACATATATCTCCACCATCAAATCAATATTTATACACATAATTCATTTTGGAAAGATTTAGACATATTCATTGACCAAATCATTTTCTGATGCCATGCAGAGGGAGGGTAAAGTTGCCTCAAACATAATTTGTTTTAACATGCCAATTCATTTAAATGCTGATTAATATGAATTTTTCAATAATGTAGGCAGAACTAATTGGGTAAGAAAGACTCACATAAATGGCCTACCTCCATAGTTCCAGTATTGATATACACTATTCGACATGCTGCTGGGTGCATGCATGTGAATTGGAACTCAACATGGAGAGGATGCAGCAGCATTTCTGTTACCAAGAGCAAGTGCAGAAATTGTTAGCAGAGCCATTTGAATACAGTGGTACCTCGGGTTAAGTACTTAATTCGTTCTGGAGGTCCGTTCTTAACCTAAAACTGTTCTTAACCTGAAGCACCACTTTAGCTAATGGGGCCTCCTGCTGCTGCCGCGCCACTGGAGCACGATTTCTGTTCTTATCCTGAAGGAAAGTTCTTAACCTGAAGCACTATTTCTGGGTTAGCGGAGTCTGTAACCTGAAGCGTATGTAACCCAAGGTACCACTGTAATGCAAGTCCGATTTCAAAGGAAAAACAAAATGATAATATTTAAGAATAAATAAACCAGAGGGGTTCTGTCTTTTAGTTAGATCATGCTTTGCTCATAGCAGGGATATTCAACAACTAAACCTTCAGAGGAAAACTCCCTCAAAACTGCACAGCTAATCAGAACTTGAGTTATCTCAGGAAAGATAATGCCCTTCTGACTGGTTGGCAGTCAATACCTCTCCCACCCCCATCCTCTGCATTCAGGGGTGTAGGAAAGGGGGGCAGCGGGGGAGATCTGCCCCGGGTGTCATCCCTGAGGTGGAGTGACAAAATCCCCCCAGGCACAATCGTCACCACACCGGATGGCACCCTGGCATGATCGCGGATGCACCAGATTGCACCCCTGGTGCAATCATGGGTACAATTGCTCCCGCTCCTGGGTGCACGGCATGTGCACCACCCTGGGTGTCGGAGCGGCTAGCTCCGCCGCTGTCTGCATTGGCTGATTGTCAACAGAATTAACCCTTAGGTTACTAACTAGTCCTTAGGTTACTAACCCTAAGGATTCCTCTGTTGCACCTCAAGCAGAAACAGAGAGCCTGCTGGTTCCCATTAAGGATCTGGAATGGCATGTGAGAATGTGTTGCCTCTCCCCAGCAAGAATTACCCTGCTTGCCTTAACCATGGTTAAGGCTTACATCCAATTAGAAACTAGGGTTTGAAAACCAGGTTCAACTCTTGGTTAACAGCAAACGCAGATCAATCATGGTTATTTGCTTTACACTTCCACCGACCCAGAAAGAGAATGGAAAGATGAAATTCCGACTAAACAGCAGGAAGAACTTTGTGGCCGTAGCAGCTGTGTGACAGTGGAACAGGCTGCCACCAGAGGTGGTGAACCTCCTTCCTTGGAGGTTCTGAAGCAGATGGTGAATTGCCTTCTCTCATGTGTGATTTAATTGATTTAAAGGCTTCTTGCTTCTTTCATTTTGGGAATATCTTTTAAAAATTCATTTGTTTTTAAATACATATCTTAGCCTGAAAGAGCTGGTTTCTAATGAAGGTAAGAAGGAAGCGACATTTAGATTCAAAGAGGGTTGACATTTTTTACATCAGCTCAATTTGAAAACATGTCCAAAATGAGTTACATAAAGAAGAAGTAATCATATTGATAGAGCCTCCACAGCAAGGAGCATAGTTTATGTCAGGCAACAAGCCTGATAATATCTGGCTTTCAGTTTAAGCAAGATGCGGAGTCTTTATTGAAGTAAATTAAGCTCAAGAGTTGGCAGACACAACCTATCAAGGGTACTTCATAGAATTGTTGATTTAAACTAATAATAACTGTTATAGAGATGTACCTTAAGAACTGGATAAGTTATTGTTACAGCACATCTCATTTTTTCAGCTTATTACAGTATGATTTAAATTCAAAGGAAATAGTAAAGAAGACACAATCACTTGCTACTCCAGAAACATCTGTAACTGCTTTTCCCAACTATGCAGAAATTACTTACTTTTTCACACCTATGTATAAGAAAATTAGTGTCTGATCATCAAGCATAATAAGCATCCTCATCAGGCCATCCGCTGGATGCTTAAATACATAACAAGAAAGAATATGCAATCTTGCACAATGGAATACAATTGTATGAATCTTTGGAGAGCCAGTGTGGTGTAGTGGTTAAGAGCGGTAGTCTCGTAATCTGGGGAACCGGGTTCACGTCTCCGCTCCTCCACATGCAGCTGCTGGGTGACCTTGGGCCAGTCACACTTCTTTGAAGTCTCTCAGCCCCACTCACCTCACAGACTGTTTGTTGTGGGGGAGGAAGGGAAAGGAGAATGTTAGCCGCTTTGAGACTCCTTAAAGGGAGTGAAAGGCGGGATATCAAATCCAAACTCTTCTTCTTCTACTTCTTCTTCTATCATCTCAGTAAAGTGATTCAAGGTACGACTCTTGGAACTAACATGAGTGTTGTTGCCTTCATCATTTGTATGTCAGAGAGTGACTTAACAGGACCACCGTTTAACAAGCATCATTTCCCCACCTGACTCCTCCATCCTTCCACTCATCAACAGGTGTGAAGTAAGACAACTTTTCACGAATAACAGTACAGTCATACCTTGGATCTCAAATGTCTTGGCTCCCAAACAAATCGACTCCCGAAGGATCAAAACCCAGAAGTTAGTGTTCCGGTTTTCGAACATTCTTTTGGAAGCCAAATGTCTGACAGGGCTTCCTTGGCTCCCGATTGGCTGCAGGAACTTCCTGCAGCCAATCAGAAGCCATGCTTTGGTTTCTGAACATTTTGGAAGTCGAATGGACTTCCAGAACGGATTCCATTCAACTTCCAAGGTACGACTGTATTCAGTATATTTTTTATAAAGAAGTGATAGATTTATTTATCTATGGAGCACAGGTAGCAATAAAGCAAAGTTCCTTGGATATTTCTACCAATGTACTTCAGAGATCATTTGTAAGTGCCAAACTGGTAGCTTGCCCTCTGTTACCTATTCCACATTCATTTTCCCTATGGAGATTACCAACCAGGTCACCAGTTAGTGTTAACTGTAACAGAGCTCTTTTTTTTAAATAGTCTGGACATTTGCCATCCTGGAATTAGAAAAGAGCAGCAAAGTGGATTTTTAAAGAGCAAACTGCCATTTGAGATTAGTATCCTTTGGTCACTATCAACCAGGATCAGTTTTGAACTGATGAACTAATGTTGAAAAGGTATTTTTCCTATTGATCAAAGAGTTTTATCTTATTCTGTTTTGGAGCTGGCTAGCCTGCAGGATGTACAACAATCTATGAAACTAAAGGTTAAAAACAAAATGGAGATTTGAGCAAATACCATTTATGAGAGGTATGTATAATCCTGTACACATTGCATTGTAATTCTATAATAATGAAAAATTCCCATAATTATCCACCTATTACAGCTCCCCATAGTTGTACTAGTACCTAGTCTCTGCCACACGTTCCACTAATAAAAGAAAATAAGGTATTACTCTCCAATATTTTTATGCAATGACAAGAAAACATTATAATAAATAATAATTGACAATCTTATATTTTTCTTGCACTGCAGATCGAGTAGAGTATTATTTATATTGTTTTAGTATTTTTTCCTTAAATAATATGATAGTGAAGATTACATTTTTGGAATCCTTCCCTTCCCTATCAATGATAAGTTAATGATTAGCTATACAGTACATGACTTAAAGCAATACAACTTATTTTGCTTCACTACATGAACATCTATCTTTGGCTGTTATCCATTTTCATGCACAGTTGTTGTTAGAGATGGACAAAACAAACATAATCTGGTACTTGTGCCTCACACACAAGTAGATCAGTGAGTCTATTCCTACAGTCTGCATATGCGGGCAGTCATCTTTTCCCCCATGAAATGTCCCTGGTGGTCATTAGTCATTTAACATCTAGTTTAATATAATTTTTGGAATGTAGATTCTTATTTCTATAAATAGAAATTAGCAAGTTGCATAAGGCTCTCTTTACATATTCCCATCAGCTATACTTCTTGGTGAGTCTCAGTAAAGTAAGCAGTGACTCCTTTCATAATTTCAGTTAAAGTTCTACCCCCTCCCCAAGAAAGTAGCAGAATATTGGGGGGAAGGGTATTTTGAAGACTTTCGGGAGTGGGGGTGGCCCAGCCTTAATTTACATTGCTTTTGGGTGTTTTTTTTTTTAGAAAAATGCAATTTGGCAAGCACATTAAAGCAAACAATAATCTTTCTTTCCCTCTTGTTTACACAGAATGAACAATTTCATTTTTTCTGCTCATGTTAGCAAGGCTAAGGTATTATTATGATCCTCTAGTAGCTGTATAATATCTCTTGTCTGAGCTAAAAGCATACACAGGATGTTTAGAATTCAACAAACATGTTATTTTTCTGTCTCCACTGAATAATCCATAAATATATGTAAAAAGAAAACAAAGATCCATGAAAACAAACCTTCATGCTACACTGCCATGGCCGTCACCAATTACTGCCATCATCCTTAGTATTTCAGGTCATCTTCACATGTCACAAATCTGTAACAATTCTGAGAGCTTGAGCATATGAGAATTCTGTGAAGGGTGTTGTACAGGGTGAGTCTTTTAAAAGAGGCCCTGTGGAACATGTGTACTCTGTATCCACAGAGCCTCTTTTAAAGGACTCACCCTGTATAATTCTATGCATATGAAATCTTAAATGTAAACTATTTGTTTCTTCTTGAATAGTAGATTATGCCAGAGAGGATAAATAGGTTTGGTATTTATATCTTTTATTTCATTTTAGAGAAATCACTGATATAGTGTATACGTAATTACCATTTTGCATAGGGGTTACATTCCTTATCTCTGTGTGCATCAGTGGAGCACATGGAAGCCCACCCCATCCCACCCCCAATTCTGGCCACTTCTGGGTTGTGGCAATCCGCATGTGCACAGTCACACACATACTGAAAACACATACAATTAATTATCATTATCATCATCATAATTTATTGATACCTCACCCATCTGGCTGGGTTTCCCCTGCCACTCTGGGCGGCTTCCAACCGAATATTAAAAACAATACAGTGTCAGACATTAAAAACTTCCCTAAACAGGGCCACCTTCAGTTGTCTTTTAAAAATAGTTGTTTATCGCCTTGACATCTGGGACGGCGTTCCACACGGCAGGTGCCACTACCGAGAAGGCCCTCTGCCTGGTTCCCTGTAACTTGGCTTCTTGCAGCTAGGGAACCACCAGAAGGCCCTCGGTGCTGGACCTCAATGTCCGGGTTGGATGATGGGGGTGGAGACGCTCCTTCAGGTATACAGGACCGAGGCCGTTTAGGGCCTTAAAGGTCCGCACCAGCACTTTGAATTGTGATTGGAAACGTACTGGGAGCCAATGAAGATCTTTCAGGACTGGTGTTATATGGTCTTGCTGGCCACTCCTAGTCACCAGTCTAGCTGCTGCATTCTGCATTAATTGCAGTTTCCGAGTCACCTTAAAAGATAGCCCCACGTAGAGCGCTTTGCAGTAGTCCAATTGTTGTTTCCTGTATATGCATGTGTAATGCAGTCATGATAACTGAAGAATGAGCTGAAAGATTTTAACCAAATTCAGTGTGTACTGTGCAGGGCTTTTGCAGTAACAGTGTTGGGCTAGAAATTATTATTTGTTTATTATTTTGGAATTTTGTCACATGTCTTTAACAAACTGCCTGACTGAGGTGAAATTTCAAACACAAGAGCTTAACTTCTGTATTGGTGTTGTAACATAAAAATACGTATATGAATATTATGTACTTGAAAACGCTCAATATGACCCCTGTATAGTGGGAGGCCTTGTAGTGTCCAGTCTCTGCAGCACTGTGTTCTGTGCACAGCCAGGCTTCCTGGTCCAAGTTGAATGTTCTATTGACAGCATAGCACTGAATTACATGTATTGGTTGACTGATATAGTCAAACTGTAAATGCAAAACATTGCAAAACTTGCACTACAATCTTTGTATTGCTATGCAAGAGCTTACTTTAAAAAGAAAAAAAAATCACTGTTTCCGTGTCTTAAAACAGTGGTTTTTTTGGTATTCATTTTCCTCCAGAAGCAATTTAGAAATCCCATGTTTAAAAGAGGTAAGCAGTGAGCAGTATCAGGGAAGGAAGAAGGGAGGAAGGTGCTGACAAAAAGAAAATTGATAGACATTTTTATATTTCAGATTTCCATTTTCACTCATATAAAAAAGGCAGAATATGAAGGAAATCCATCGATTTCTATCAGTCCTCAGTCTTATTTTCATGAATTCATATCTCTCATTTTAAAATTAATCCAGTTCTTGATATGAATTAAATGCACCAAATAGAGAAAAACTAGACAAAAGGAATGAAAAATGTCACTGCTGGTTCCAATCTCTTCTCTGTATTCAAACAATTACCATGTATTATCAACCTCCCAACAGAAGAGCAAACTAATATGTGATATTGTTTTGCTATCCTATACCCAGGAGAAGTAAAAGTGAATACTGGGAGAAACACATAAAAGATATTATTTAAAATATTATAATACATTTTAGATATCTTCTCTCTTTAATAAGAAAGCCTGTGGGGGAAATTTCCCAATGTATTGGGGTATTAGAATTAAAGAAAGGGGATTAAATACATAAAGTTTGCTGAGAGTAAATCAATTAAATGATTTTTGTTTATTATGATTTTAAATGCTACTAAATGAAGGAATGTACAGGATATGCTTTATATTCCTCCTTTATTAGCACTGTAGGTATAATTTAAAAGTTTACAGTATTCTACTGTTTCAGAAAATAAAAACTACCAAGCCATATCAAAGCAAAGGGCAGTGAAGTTTACACTATGTTCTATCTACAGACCAGGCATTCCACCCTGTTTCTGCATGAATCTATCAAAATAAAATAAAAACGGCATATAAATAAAATTAAAAATTGCATATAAATACATATTTATATAACTAGGTTTAAATGCATTTTCTTTCAAACTAAGAATTTCTCAATGTATTTTTCTTTAAAATGTATGTTATATTGTATTTTGGCACTTTTTTAAAAGCTGAGAAATATGGTGGCATATTCAGGCAGTGCAAATCAAGTGGATAACTAAGTGCTCTTGTGCATGTTAGTCTGGGACCTGTGGATAAGTTTATGGTGGATTTCACAAAGATGAAATTCCTCAAGTATCCCTAAGGTCAGTCAAGATAAGTTCACTACTACTACTACTTATCAAACCTTTATTAGGCATTATGCAGGTAAAACCATAAAAGGAAAATAACATATAAAAGCCTTGAGATATATATAAAAAGGCAGGAGTTGGCTACATACAAATATAAATATATACATATAGAATCAGTGGTTTTCCTTGTTAACCTGCTCCTTGGAGGACTGCTGCCAAAAACTCGGCTACCCCCGCCGTTACCCTTTGGTCAGCGTCGGATAGGTAGAGTCCCACACATTCAGCTTGCTGGGGTTCCAGACCACCCGAAAGGGGGGACAGCACGCGTTGACGGAGCGTACTGTACAATGGGCAATGAAAGAGGATATGCTCTACAGTGTCCGGGACATTCATAGAACATCTGCAGAATCTCTTGCTTCTGGGAATGTTTTGATATCTTCCCCAGACAAATGCTGAGGGAAAAACATTCAAACGGGCCAGCATAAAAGCCCTACGTTGGGCTGGGATTATTAATTTAGAGACGTAATTGGCTCTGCAATCTAAGATATTTAAATCGTAGAATCTGGGGGAGCAAATTTTGTTTACAGCTGCCATAATATTTTGTCTCTCGACATCCTTTAGTCTAGTTAGGATATTATGGAGAATATATTGCTCATTAGAATTGTACAGGAGCTCCAGCTCGATGCCTAAAGATTCAATTTTTTTTTCAAGGTGCTGATACCATCTTGATTTATAAGGGTCTTTGAGCAAATCAGCGAGCAGACTTGATGGAGGGCAGCGAAAATGGCAGCGTAACCAATACTTTATTGAGGTGGACCATGCCCAGTATTCCATTGTGTGTATGCCTATTTCTGCACACATTGTTTCATATTTGATCATAAGAGGGAGTCCAAGAATACGTCTCAAAAAGCTGGAGTGAATCTTTTTTATATCACTGTTATATGCTTGGACCCATAGCGGGATACCATAGAATATCTGGGATTGCACTTTTGCTTGAAATATCTGATTGGCCGCAGGAATAAATTGATTACCTTTCTGATAATAAAAACGGGCAACTGCTGATGAGATGCACTTTGCCTGTTTTATGGCATTTGTGCGATGGGTTGCCCACCCTAAGTTGCTCTGGAATAAGATTCCCAGATATCTATGGATTTTCACTTGTTGGATTTCTTGCCCTCTTATTTTCCATTTCTCTAATTTCCAACCATTCGAGAAGACCAAAATTTTTGTCTTCTCATAATTTATAGAGAGTTTGTTACATTCGCAGTAAAGGATCAGTGAAGATATAAGACGTTTCAGACCCAAGCTCGTTAGTGATAGTAAGACAGCATCGTCTGCGTATAATAAGAGAGGAACTGGTTTCTGATTGAGTTTAGGGGCATGTGATTCTATTTTTTGAAGGTAATCTGGCAAGTCTGATAAAAATAAATTAAATAGAAAGGGGGCAAGAATACACCCTTGTTTTACCCCTTTCGAGTTTGGGATGTCTGAGGAGAGGTGACCTTTGGTGTTAAGTTTGACTTGACAGGTATTGGAAGAATGTAGATTTTGCATTAGAATCAATAAGCGCTGATCAATTTTTAATTCTGTGAGTTTCCTCCACAACTTTGGGCGGTCAATTGAGTCGAATGCACCACGAAAATCTACAAAAGCAGCGTATATCTTAGATTGCCTTTGGGATCTGTATTTTTCAACCAGATGAGTTCACAAGCATAACACAAGAGAGAGAGAGAGAGAGAGAGAGAGAGAGAGAGAGAAAGCAGGAAAGACACACACACACACACAGACACACACACACACACACACACACACACACACACACACACAGTGAGAGAGAGAGAGAGAGAGAGAGAGAGAGAGAGAGAGAGAGAGAATATCTTATGGTTTACTCCAAGAATCTCATAATCACAGCAGTGTCTTTCTCAGCTTTCAGAGAGCCGAAGCCAATGTCAGCAGACAGAACTTTCACAATTTTTTTTAAAAAAAATCTTACGACTGTCATTAAGTCTTGTGCCAATTGATTTCACAGGTCAATTTTAGCATTCAGATTAACTTAATAAAATACTAGTTTATTCACAATTAACTCCAATATTTAGTAAAAAGAGGAACGTATAAATAAATCCTCTTCAGATGTTCTTGATTCTGGGTTAAGTAAATTTGTGTATTGTGGGGTAGGGTAGGGGCAGAAGGATGAGCATAATAGTTCCCCTCCATCACTGTTCTGATCACATTTAATGAGTTGGAATACAATCTTCTGAAATGGGAAGCCTTCAGCACTTTAAGAAAATGAAGTTTCTAAAATATGTGCAGTCCTCTATTACCTACTTCAGATGGTTATCGTCCAGTTTGTGTAGAGTAACAAGAACAACAATGAGGATTGGAAGTGGATCTAACACGTTCATCCATGAAGCACTCCCTCACACATGATTACTTTAAAAAGAGATATTCTGGTTACAATCTAGTGAAAAAGCTCCATGTCTTCAGTGATGGTTTGTTGCATTATAACTTTCTTTTTCTTTTTCAAAATCATTGTATTAATATTCATCAGTTCAGAGAAACCACTATGATCTTCCTACTATGGTTTTTTCCATTAAGCATTGTGTGTGTGTGTGTGTGTGTGTGTGTGTGTGTGTGTGTGTTGCGACAAAGTGTCATTGAAAAACCTAAGTAATTCATTTAATCATGTTTTCACATTGGATAATTTTATCTCTACTTCTAAATTTTACAAGTGTTTGTGTAATCCCTATATTTGCATATTTATTGACATTTGCAAGATAGGAAAGAAGTATGAACTGAGCAACCATGCTTACAAGTAAAATATCAGCTTTGGATATGAGCAGCCCAGATACCTTGTTTATTAGAACACCATCTCATATTACTCCCTTAGGAGTATTCTGTACTCTGTGTACACCAATTATCCGAAGTTTCAAGGGAAAGGAGGGTAAATAATAAATGATACTGTAAGGACATTGCTGTTGAGTTTACCATACTCTAGGGGAATGTAATATAAAAATTAAATCTCCTAATTCTGCCACTATAATAGGAAACATTAACATCAAATGTCACTTAACTGCATTTATGAAGGTTAGTTAATAAGCATCGTGGGTACCTTAAGACTGAATTTATTTAATTTTTGTGGAATCTTATTCAACCAGAGGATTATTAGCACAAGATATATTTTTCTTTCTACATAGGATGCTTCTAAAATATCCTCATCCAAATTTCTTCCTGCCGTTTGGAGTTCTGAAGCACCTGATCTTGTTTGAGAACTGGAACCGATTAATTAGAAATCCTCCATTCACCCCCCACCTCCACAATTTTGTAGATTCAGACTGTACATACACAGCTTGCCTCAGCTTTGAGTTATGTACTGGAAACAAACAAACAAAATTACAGGTAATGCTTCCATGATATCTAAAATAGACACTTCTTCCAACTACAATGATATCTTCCACCCATTTCAAGCCCATATAGATCTGGTCTCTGAAACAATGAATCATGATAAAAAGATTTCTCCTTATCCATTCCTTTTCTGATCCTCTTGTTCACTCTGTGCTGCATTCTATTCTTCCTCAATGGCAATTAAACCAGGAGAATTTGAAAAATTAATTCTGCACAGAGTTCTTCAGCTTTCTCCCCTCTCCCAGAGACTTATGTGCACATTGATAAAGTACTGACAAAACACCTGGAGTATGGAAGATGCAATCTTGATGTAATCATAAACCTAACTGCATCAAAATTAGTTTTGTTCAGCATTTACTGATAGGCAGATTGGTTAAACACTACCCAAAATGGCAACTTTGTATTCTAGAACACCAGGTTGGTCTTTGGGTAGTGTTTTGTCAATGCACACATATGCTATTAGTAAAGCACTGAACAAAAGGAATCCATTTAATTGTGCATACAGTTCTATCAAGATCACTTTTTTTGCATGTTTTATCACTACAAACATCGTTAATATAAAGGATAATATGCAAAATTTGCACAATCACTTTCCTTGGTTAATTAAAGGGGAAGGACATCTATATATCTTGAAAGTATGTTAGCAGCTTGAATGTACTTATTAAAAATTATTAGCTTATATTGACTTCATACTGTCAATACTACTAGGGGTGAATAAGACACTCACATTATGAAAGATAGAGTTTATTTAGCGGAAAATCAATTTAGAGGATGGCTGGCTGTATGCTTTAATTGAGATTCCTGCATAGCAGGGGGTTGGACTAGATGTTCCGTGGGTCCCCTTCCAACTCTACAATTCTATGATTCTATTACTGGACTTTTCTGTTTTGCCTAACTATCATATCACATATTTGTTTGATACATTGTCAGGGAGACTTTTATTACCACTTCTATTGCACCATGTTTCCCAGGTCCCTGAGATGAGATTAAGCACGGCAGATAAAGATGGTACAAATCTATTTTTGTAGCTATTAAAAGCCCATTGGAATATCTAGAGCACAGAATGTCTTGATCAAAAGGAAGCTTTGGAAGCATTCATTGTGCTGCCGCTCATGGGGGTGGAAGGGGAAAATTTAGCTGTTCCCCATCTTGCTAATCCAGGAATCTAGACACAAATAGGAAGATTTAAAGGCTAGGAAGCAGAATATAAAGGGCAATGCTAAATGGCTAGATTATGAAAGGTGCAAGGGACAAAAAAGTAAGTTTTGATTTCTTATTTTAAGGTAAAAGATACAGATATGAATGTTATACGAGGTTTCCTGTATGCCCATTTAGAAGCTAGACTTTGGTAGAAGAGTATAGAGTTCTATAATGAGCTCCAAAGAGGCATTGATCTCACTCTCACTGTCACCACTCTGATTATGAAGCAAAGTGTAGGGTAAAGCCATGACCAAAACTGGACAGATTTAAACTAGACTGGGATTGAAAATATTTGCATTTCAAATGGCAAATTTAAATGGCAGTGCTCTGGCGATTGTCTTGGTGTTTTAGAATTTTGATGGCTGCAGGACTGCACTTACCTTAACACTACAAGGTGACTGAGGCTACTGCATGTATTCCAGGTAACAAATTTCAGGTCAGTCACAAACACACAACTCTGATTCATCTTGTCGTTTATCTGTCAGACTTTGAAACTGTGGGTGAATGTTGTGTTTAATAGCCTCTGTGTAGTTTTGCAGTACTTGTGATGCTTAACATGCTAACATTTATTAGCTGCCAACAACCTTTAATTATAATGGCCACTGAAATATCTCTCAATTAAGTCACATCATTTAATAGCAGTTCAGAAAATGCTCCTGCCATAGAAAAAGGGGAAATTTAATTCTTGATCTACAGCTTTTCTGTTTCCTTTACAAAAGTGTGTAAACTTCTGTGACATTTAATGCAGCACATTTAGGCAACATAATATGTAATAAATGGAAAGTGATCTTTTAAAGCTCTTACAAGTTAAATACAACTGTATCTAGCTGGAGTCATATTGTTACAAGTCATCACACTTTATCTTTCCCATTTACAGTTATGACTACTGTTTCTTTAGTGAGAAAGCAATATTCCTCTGCCCTAATAGTGTAATTTATTATCAGCCAAGAAGATTTCAAGGCAATCTGAATTTTATTACGCTTTCAATATATTTACATTAAAGATGCCTTGATAGTATATTGCTGCAGACAAGTAGCAACGTATTATCATCAGGGGGATGGGGTATAATTTCCCTTCAGCAAAGATATGTTAGTGTTCCATACATAATACTGAATTTAGCTATATACCTAAGAACATTATGTCAAAACCATTCTATCTAAAGGTGTCTTAGAAGAAAGTAAAGGTGCACAAAATTCAACATTTCAGCTAGATAAATTGAAAATAAATGTAAATGCTGAAGGATCATTGCTGACCCATTAATATAAATGGACATTTATAGCAATCCCTTCTTCTCCTTTTAATCTGGCTGTCATAGAGATGCATGAAAATGAATTTAATACAACTAGGACTTCCTTGATCATTTTACTCAGGCTGTGTGCCCTATAATTATATGAAACATTTCTCTCCTAAAGACTACCAGATGTGCACTTGATTTATTGTTGCACTTCTTCATAGAAATATAAGATGGCCATGCTGAATCACACACCAGATCCTTCCAGCCAAGTAGCCTATTTTCTGACAGTAATCCTCCTCTAGAAACCTCAGAAGAATGGAATGTGGAAACCATTTCCCACAGCTTCTGACATTCAGAAGCATGCCAGCTCTAAATATGAAGAATTCTGATTGCTGTAGAGGTTATTGTTGCAGGTTGAGGCTGCTACAACAGTTAGAGAATCAGTAGGATACGGGTTCATATCTCTACTCAGCGAGAACCTGAATGGGTGACCTTGAGGCAGTTACTATCTGGTAGTCTAGCAAACCTCACAAGGATAAAATGGGTGGGACCCATTCTGCCACCCAGAATTCCTTGGATAAAGGGTGGAATTAAAAATAAATAATTGATAGTTTAAAAAATGTTAATAGAAAAACAAATGTTTAAAGTTAATCTAAAGCGACTTTTATATCTTCTCCCAGCTGCTTGGGAAAGGACTGCAAGAATGTTTAAATAACTCAGGCACACAGGCAAGGTCCCATTCCATCAGTTTTTCTCATGGAATCGGCACTTCCAATTTTATGAGAAAAGAACTATGTAATTAGTCTCTGCAGGAGCTGTTTGTGAATATATAGAATCCATGCAGCTGGAGAACATCTAAAGGGTACCTAAATTGTACATACATTTAGAAATCCAACAGCAGTAGTAGGCTTAAGTACCAAAGTGAAGTAGCTTGTTGAACAAGTGGCATTTCAGTATTCACAAATGCTAACCAGCACAAATTGATAGAGGCCAATGAATGTTTCTCTTCCAGACTCGGCAAGAAAGAGTTCAAAGGAGTCAGATAAGGGGGGCCACTAGGTGGCGCATCGGAAGATGGCTGACAATAACATCTCTCCGACCCACACGAGGTAATTTGGAGGCTATGATGGGGGTAATTAGCCTCCTTAACCCCCCCAGGATTATGGGGGGGGGACGGCCCTTGCCTGCTGTGCCCTATACCACCCCCGAATTTGTGGGGGTGGGGGCACTAGGCACAAAGCCCTCCTGTGGGACTTTCGGCACTCCTCGACGCCGTCCCCGATTCGCGCCGCTGGTTGCAATGATCTTTAAAAGAAATAATTTGGACATGATTAATTGCACATACATCAAGGAAAAAGGGGAGTAAATACTGCTGACAGAAGAGATCTCTGATAACAAGACAACAATAAAATACGAGAAGAACGTCAAGATACGGTAATGACTGAGGGGGGAGGGGGGGGAAAACCTGCCTCTACCTTTTTATGTGATTTAACAAGAACCCCCCTCCCCTAATGAGTCAGAAATTAAGGACTTAAGCTGTGGATTTAAGGCTGTGTGGAGATAAACTTTCGATCCAAAGCAATGTTTCAAGATGAAGCTGGAAAGCTAAGAGTTTTGGAGTGACGCAGTCAGGAAAAAATACCGTTCGCCATTTTGTGAGGCATTGTGGGAGCTCTTGGGTCTGGGAGGAGAAAGAGAGAAATAGAGTTGTTTACATATCGTGAATCAACTCCTCGGTGGGACTTAAGAGCGACAAATGCCAAAATTTACGATGGATAAAGTAATGTTATCTACGAAGGAGATATATGGAAACCATCTGGACTTAGTGAAGGAACGGGAAATCCACACAGGATTATTACACTTGCTATCGGCTTAAGGAGACTAACAGAAGAGATCGTAAAGGAAAAAGAGAAATTATACGAACAAGATATGATGTGGCAACACCAAGATAAGACTGGATAGAATTATGAACTTTGTTTGGACTGATTGGGACTGATTTGGACATTAACGCAGTAATAAGAAGATGATCTGAATTCCCCTTTGGATCTTGAAGTATGGGTTCCCCCAATAAAATTTAAAAATTTGGCTTTGTAATTCGGAATTTATATGATGTGATTTAATTTGATGTGATTGGCCAGTTAATAAAAATTATTTAAAAAACAAAACAAAACAAAGGAGTCAGATAAACCTGTACTTGGATGTTGCAGGTGACTGCTTGCAAAGGATTTATGACTATGTCTAAAAGACCCAAGGTTAAATGACCAGTTCTTTGATCTTTCTGAAAATGTGTGTATTTGTATTTTGAGGGGAAGGGAGGAGTGCTCATACTTGTATCTACCACCCAAATCAACATACCGTATTTTTTCGGCTATAAGACACCTCCATGTATAAGACGCCTCCTATTTTGGGGGACTCAGATTTAAGAAAATGGGGCAGATGGCCCCGTGTATAAGACGCCCCCTAATTTTTTACATTATTTTTTAGGAAAAAAGCCTAATCTTATACAGGGAAAAATACAGTATATAATGAATATCTACTTGAAGATATAGTTCAATGCATACAATCTGGGATTCAGAATAACAAAAACCACCATCACTGGATGTTCTTCATCTCCATGTTGAACAGCACAGGAACAAGGACCAAGGCCCTAAGGTTGTATGCTTCTCCTTCAATATCTGCCCATACACCACAGGTGTCTGTAGCAAGGGGGCCTTTGCACATCTCGTTGCATGCACGAAGACTTCCTGTATACAGCTTCCTATATATGTGCAAAGGCTCCTTTGCTTCAGAGAACCATGCCATGCACACATATGCCATACCAGGCACGCCCCGGGTCATGAGTGGGGCTGCTCGGCTATTCAAGACAGGAGTGAATAACAACAGAACTGGGCCAAATAGACTGAATAAGCAGAGAATCAAATTCTAACTCATGCATGCCCTCGACAAAACACATTCTTCCCAGGCTTAAGTTGTGATGATAAAAAACCGGCATGGATCTATATTTCTTAAGTTACATAAATGATTTAAACATAATCATAAATTTGATACGATATAACATCACAATAAACTTTTCTCGACCAGGAATAAATCACAACTATTAATTCCTTTAAAAAGAAAGAAAGATTGAATATATTGGGAGAACTCATTTTCCACATTTTTTAAAAAAACAACAACAACACACAGATCACTTCACTACTATATCAGTAGTTTATCTTATTGGATGTTACTGTTGTACAAACACCTGAGCAAACAAGATTTAGGACACCGAAGGAAAAGTAAAATTGGTGAAACTGCAGCAGCATAGTCAGCACAGGGTTTGAAGCAGTGCCAAAACAATTTGCCACAGCCCTTCCTCTCATTTTGCGCAGAACAATCCAAAATAACAGAGAGCAGAAAGGTTCAGAGAATGGGTTTTCTTGATGGAAATCAAGTATTTAATATACAGAAAATTATTCCATCAAGCTGTATGCAACACCAACATTTGAATACTCATACTTAATAGAAATATGGCCAGTATAAAATGCACCTGAATTATTTCTTCCACCCCAACTATATTCCTGAAAGTGAGTTGTTATGTTTGTGATTATGCATACATTGGTTAATACCTTTACTTAGAATATTGTTTTTAGTCACCAGAGATATGCTTCTTCATTCTGCAATGTTTCCGATTATAGTTCTACAACAGCTTTCATACCTCAACAGCATTAATTTCAGGGCACAAACTCACAAAGACCTTCTAGAACTCCCTTTACTTCACCTTAAAGTGAGTGATCTACCTGCAACTCTTGTAAACAGATTCAAGCCCATTTCAGACTTTTAGAATGCTGCAAAACCACACTAAGAAACCTAACAACTGGAAAAAAGCAACCATATCAGCAAAAATGGAAAACTAGCAAGAGATCCAAAATAAGACCTTTCCTCATTGTCAAAAATGTATACTGGGAATCTCTGATTACCTGTAACTGTTAATTCTGTAGTTCTTCTGACAAAAAACATTCCATATTTTAATTCGCACGTGTAATTTCCAATGTCATCTTCTCTGACCTCCTGGATAACAAGAACGTCCTTCTTGAATACAATACTTGGCCTCCAGGTTGTGACTTGGCATTCCTGTGCAAAGATAATTACAGTGCCTCAGTGACTACAGTCCTTATACTTAAATCTGAAAGACTGATTCATTTCCAAACTAGCAAGCTTTTAAAAAGGTGGCGCAAAACCAAAAAAAGTTCATTAGTTCTGTAAACTAGAAACTATTTTGGATCATGTTCAGAGCATTTGAAAGCGCATTATTTCAGTTTTTCACATAAAACTATGCACCTAATTCGGCCAAGAGGGGCTTATTGTGCATGCTTTATATTTGCCCAATAGCCAAGCTGAGATGGCTAATGGGTCATAAGTACTGGGGAAAATTGCAATGTGGACTGTAAAGGAGCAAGGCTTCACCTCTGTGGATGGACAGTCCTTTCCATTTCAGTTTTTGTGATTTATTTTTAAAGCATGAAAAAGTTGGACTTAAGTTGAATGCATTTTATATACATTTGTCCTCCAAAACAGTAGCAGCCGGTGACATTCCTGCTGTTGCACCTGCAGTGCTCCAGTCTCCTCACTGCCTCTCCCTCCCAGCAACCTCCACATGGGTATGAGGTGCTCAAGCAGTGGGAGATCTTCATAATTATTTATTATACTTCTCCTTGTATTCTGAACTGAGGGTGACATTTATTATTTATTTGTCAAGTAAGATACCCAATGGTGATAATTAAGCAAAAATCACACGTTTGCTATCTATTTATGACAAATTTGTGACAGAGTTGTGAGATTTGCTGTGGCCAGAAAGCTGAAAAGAAATTTTATTGAGGTTAAAATAGTGAACTGCAAGGATTTAATTTGATTTTTAAAAACATATTAGTTCCTTTGGCCTTTTGTATTTTAACATTTTTAAACTTCTGTATACTATTATTTTGGGCATATTTTAACATAAAGATATATTTTGCTTGATGTTGTTCTTTAATATTGTACTAGTGTGGTTGATATGACCATGATAGTCAAACAACAACAATAAATTACACCCCATAAACTAAACCTTCACATTGGGAACCCAGGCAAACAATGCTGCCCTATCCTGTGCTGCCCCGCCAGCTGCTATTTCTCCAAAATATGCAATTTTTATTATGTTCTAATCCATTTCCCCCTAAAATTCACATTTGTATTCATTTTCCCCATAAACTTGTATCTATTTTGTGAAACTGTGTTGAAGAATTCAGAAAAGTACATAATCTGCCTGACATACATCTGGGACAGATGAAGTAAATCAGCTTGCTTCAAAATGTGGGCAGAAGTTTTTTGTGTCAATCTGTATTATCCACAAAGGTATCACATAGCCTCCTTTGGATTATATTAATGGGAGAAGACTAATTTTAGATCAATATCATGCTGATTTGATGCAGGACCAAGTAATCTGATAACCATGGATTATACAATAATCCACCCACCCACCCATCCATTCATCCATCCAGGGATTTTACAATCTATGGGTCACTTGTTCTAAGAAACAAAAGTGGTTTTTGTGAGCAACACAGAACTTATATCAGGTTTATATCAGCTTTCTCTTTGGTGAAGTGCTGTTAATTTGGGCTGATTATGTAATATCTGAAAGTGCCTTAGGAAACATCTTGAGGTACTTTATGATTTTTCAAACATGCTGAGCCACCATAATGCTAACTTATTTTCCATTAGATAGAAAAAGCTCAAAGAACTCATCACTATGACAACAGTTTGGATACCAGTCAGAGATTTTACATCCCTGAAAAGGTTAGAAAGTTCCTTGTACATTAACATTACTTTTGGGACTTCTGTAATAAGAGCGAAAGGAATATGCTTTACAGTCAAGCAGACAGCAGTTAGCATTGGCATCTTTTTTCCGACAGGGCTCCTGGGCTGTGTGACATGCAGAAATACAAATGGCAAAGATTTTCTCATGACTGCTTCTCTATTCCAGGGAAGGTTTCACCTGATGAGTTACTGTTAGATAGGCAGCTGTTAAGTACACAATTATTAAAAGCAACAAAGGGAAAATATAGCTAATGTTGGGGAAGAGCAGAAATATCTAGTGGAATAGTCTCTACTTTAAAAATTACCTCATTTATTTGTTTAAAGGATTTATAATCCACTTTTTGAGCATGCAATATATGTAAGATGTAATATAAGCCAAATGTAATATAAAACCATTCAACATATTCACTAATAATACACTAGCCTAGAAGCCAGCACAAATATACAATCAAACACGAGAAATGCAAATTCAGGAGATGTTGGCACAGCATCCCCAGTTTATGACCCAGCTTATATTACACATCAGAGGCCTTAGTGAAAAGGTAGGTCTTCAAGGCCCACTTAAATGCTATAAGGAAGGGGGCATGCCTGACCATAAAAGGAAATGAATTCCATTATTGCAGGACCACTGCCAAGATGGCCCTGTTACAAGTGCCTGCCAGCCTAATTATCTTCACCTAATTGTCATTCATAAGTAGAATGATTAATGCCTTAATTATATCAGGAAAAGCCAAATATAAGGTGTCACTAATGTAATTCCATTTATGAAATTACACAACTATTCACACTAAAGTAAGGACCAGCATTTGTTTTGGAACTCTTATACATGAATATTAAATAAACTTCACTCTTTAAAGATTAATATACTATATAGATGGAAAACCCTTTTAACAAACAGTACAGTTTTAAATTTTGCACTGCTTTGCTTTTTGGAAGTACATTAATTTGCATGCATTTATTTTTCAGTGCTACAGGAGATTTTGAACACTATAATCCTTAAAATCAGCTTCTGGCAACCTATGACAGCATGGAGCCACCCACCCTTTGTCCTTGTGCTGGAATGTGTGCAGAGGAGGGCAACCAAGATGATCAAGGGTCTGGAAACTAAGCCTTAGAAGGAACGGTTGAAGGAATTAAGTATTTTAAACCTGGTAGAGAGGAGGCTGAGAGGAGTTATGATAGTCATCTTCAAATATCTAAAGGGCTGCTCACATGCAGTATGGAACCAGCTTGTTTTCTCCTTCTCCGGAGGGTAGGACCCAAATGAAAGGCTTTAAGTTACAGGGAAGGAGTTTCCAACTAAACATCAGGAATAATGTTCTGATGGTAAAAGCTGTTTGACAGTGGAACATTCTCCCTCAGGAGGTTGTGGACTCTGCTTCCTTGGAGGTTTTTAAGCAGAGGTTGGATGGTCATCTTTCATGGATGCTGTTGTTGAGATTCCTGCATTGCAGAGGGTTGGGCTAGATGATCCTTTGCTTCCCTTCCTACTCTACAATTCTATGATTCTCAAGTTTTACATATTCTGCAGTTGACCCAGGACTGCCAACACTAGCATGATGTACTATATTTATTTACCATGTTCAGCATAGGACTCAGGTTTAAGGCACTGGGAAGCAAGGAAAACTAAGCTCTAATGCTGCCACACATTTTTACAGCAGTGCCCATGCTCTCCTTCCTACCACTTCTTAAATGGGTAAGGGTAAGCAGATGCAAATAATGACATAACTAAGAGTGTGTAAGCCTACAAAACAGGGTGGCAGGAGGGTTGGCATAAACTAGGCAAAAATTGAACCCATTTTGAATCTAACCCTGACCTAATTGCCTGGGATCAATCAAAAGGGCTTGGGTTGCATATGTGTGAACTACTGGAATACAATATTCACTATGCCTATCTAGGCTACTGTATATGTTGAGGCCAGCCAAGCCCAGATCAGGTCTTCTTTGTTGAGCCCACTATCCTTAGATAATTCTGCAATGGCAGCTTATCTATGTCTGATGTTTGTTGGATAAAACACACCTTCACACGATGAGCTAGATTCAAAAAATCTCACATTTCATAACTAGAGAGCTAGCTATATTTATTATTACTTTACATATTGATATATGCATATATAGCCTTGAGGATGTATGTGGAGAGGCAAATAAAACAACCAGAATAGAAATATGAGAGAGAATTTCAAATTCAGTCATTGCTGAATACAGAAATGGGCATTTTACTTTCCCAGCAAGTATTCTGCAGCCGCTCTCTTTCTCTGTGTCCTTATTAGTTTTCTAAATCACACCAAGCTGTATTTACTGTTCAAGTAAATTCTTCAGATTACTGGAAATGCATCAGAACATTTAATATTTTGTTGGAAGCAGCCAAAGCTTTTCATATTTCTTACCTTATACCACAGGATTTCAGGCTCTCTATATGGTATTAAGAAATCCTGTATGTCAGGGCATGAGATTTCCTTGCTTTTGCTAAGTTCAGCTTTTTCAAAGTATTTCATCTTTGAATTGTAGCAGAGGCCAGTGTCATTTTCACCCACTGTCAGCGAAATGGATACTTTCATACAGTAAGTAGAGTTTCTGCAATACAGCAAATAAAAATAATGGTCTTGTGAATAATAAAACAAAAAAGCACCAAACATTGAAATAATGTGTTTTTTTTTAAAGTTACAAGACTTGTGGGAATATGCTCTTATGGACAAATGACCATATTCCCACAAAGACTCTTATGTACAATAAAGAAAATGGTATATTAATACTTGCATTAATTTGCTTGCAATTTTTATTTAGTCACTAAGAATATAAAGAATGTAAAGAATATTTTTAATTCCTTATTATACGCTAGAGATATTGCTTCTTAAAATTCCTTTATTTCTGTATTTCCTGCAGGAAAAAAAAACTTCCTTCAAAGACAGTGGCAGTGTTAAGACGCATTAACCAGCAAAACTGATAACTGCCCTGCTGGCAAACACTATTATAGCAGCTCCTGTACAAATCAGTACAAATCAGTACAAATCAGTTTACAGCAAATAATTTCAGATCCAGACAGGAACCTCAACCATCGCACCATGAGCTAGATTGTTAACCCAGCTATTGATCAAATCAGAAAAAAGTTTTTCAAGTGAATAAAATATACATTTCTATAGTATTTAATTAAAACAGGTCTCAAACCTTTCAGTTCTTAGAATATCAATTACTTGCAATTGCTTTTAAAGAACAAGAACTACCAGCTTGTTTACCTTACAGCATAATTCTATGCACATTTACTTTGAATAAAATCCAGAGTTCAACAGAACTTACTCCTAAGTAAATGTGCATAGGATTGCAGCCTTAGGCTCTGTATCCTTGCATTACAAAATTAAAATCCTGTTCAACTATTATGATTAAGCACTCTCTCACAAGCTTTTCATTGCCTAGTGATGATGGTGCTCATCTCGCTTTACTGGCTGAGGGAGCTGACGTTTGCCCACAGACAGTTTTTCTGGGACATGTGGCCAGCATGACTGAGCCACTTCTGGCGAACCAGAGCAGTGCACGGAAACTCTGTTTACCTTCCTGCCAGAGTGGTACCTATTTATCTATTTGCACTGTGTACTTTTGAACTTTAAATGCCTTTTGACCTCTAATCTGGTAGATGTGTATCTGACAGTGAATACATATAAACTATTTTTCATTTTAAGAATAATTTTTATTAACCGACCAATCACATCAAATCAAACCAAATTACATAAATTCCAAATTACACAGCCGAATTTTAAATTTTTGTTGGGGGTACCCATATTTCAAGTTCCGAAGGGGATCCAATCAACTTCTTGCTTCTTACTGCTGTTTTAATGTCCACAAATCTAACCATATGATATTCACAGTACTATCCAGTCCTTTCTTATTGTTTTTCCACATCTCTTGTTGTTATTTTCATATATTTTTCCTTTCTCTTTTTGACCTCTGATAGTCTCCGCAAGCTGGTTAGAACAGTTTGTAATCCTGCGTGGATATTTTTTTTTTATCCAGTAGCCATATCCAGATGTTTTCCATATAACATCACTTCCATACATCAAAACAGTCTTAGCATCATTAATCTTCACCAATCTGCCTCCTTTCTCAAAACCTCTGAGGAGATTCACTAGGAATGCAGTCTGAAAACAAGTCCGTTCTTCCTCCCGGCTATAAATCCTTTGGCAAGATGGCGACTCCAAATTAATTGCTGTGCCATTCCCAATACAACAAAAGCAGGCGTGTTTCCAGGCCCTTCTTCCTCTATGAAGCTTCACACATGCCTTGTTTGCCAGCTGGATATTCTCTCTGGAATTCCTACTAAAATATGTGCATCTGATCTCTATGAATACATGATGGACCAAAGAGCTGTTGTAGACAATACTTGCCTAGAGCCCAACTCCCTTCTCCTGAAAGTTTAGCTACCTAATCCCAGATGCATGGCTGTCAGTTGTCCTGTTACTTAGTCAGAGACACTCTATTATTATGTCTGGTGAGAAGTGATTTAACAGCAGGGAATATGAAGGAACATTCATGTCTCTGTAATGTACAATCCATTTTGTTTGGAGCCATCAGTTGTTAAGTTCATTATGTGCTACTGAAGCAAAGGTTTGGGGAGGGATGTAACACAGTGGCAGAGCCTTGCACGGATCACAGCTCTGGATTTATCCCCATCATATTCAGTTATAAGAATCTCTGAACAGAAACCAGGAAGGATGTCTCACCGTGACCTTGAAGAGCAACAGCCTGTCATAGTAGACAAGTCCTGAGGTAGATGGATTTATCATCCAGAAATATGAATTATCAGTAAACTCGCTATATTCAGTTTCTAAGACTAGTTCATTTGTAATGTTTAACATGTAATTTTTGTGCAAATGAATCTTTTGCATTATTTCTCTCTTCCATCTTCTCTTTCTTAAGATGCAAATGCATAATAAACAACATTGTATGAGTGATTCGTGGAGCCCAGTATTTTATTTATTTATTGCCAAGATGTATTTTAAAAACATAACTTTAAATCCCATATGAAACATTTAACATTCAGTTTTCATATAAATGAGAAGGAAACTGCATTCTTTCCCCCCGTTTTTAGTTTTGCAGATAACGGAAGTACACAAAAGAATTCTGCCGAAGAGAATTATCTATGCTCAAATGTCTTAAAATGCTATTGTACATGCTTCACATGCTAATATATTAAGCTAGCTTGCCATATTTCAAAAAGTAAAAACCAGGACACCCCCAGATGTCAATTCTGCCTGTGAAATCCTGGTAACGTCTGGAAAAGTCCAGACGTATGGCAGCCCTAATTAAGCAAACTACAAAGCCAAATCTAGGAAATATTATTCAGGTCACAAAGTTCTTAATACATCTGAAATAGATTCTGAGGTACATATTTTAGTTTTCAGCATTTTGTTTACATGAAACTACTGTGTAGAATTAAGGGACAGGCTATGACATTTTCTGGACAATGCCATTTCTCCATATTTTGGTAACAGTTTCATAGCAGTCTTTCTGGCATAAGCAATTAGTACTTCTTCATATTAAAAGGAAATCAATGCTGAAGCCACATTCTAAAGTGGAGTATGAACCATCACACAATGACAGAGTCTACCTGAGGCAATTTCACTTCAGTAGGCATAACTTGAGGGACGCGGGTGGCGCTGTGGTCTAAACCACTGAGCCTCTTGGGATTTCCGATCAGAAGGTCGGCAGTTCGAATTCCCGTGACGGGGTGAGCTCCTGTTGCTCGGTCCCTGCTCCTGTAAACCTAGCAGTTCGAAAGCAGGTCAAAGTGCAAGTAGATAAATAGGCACCGCTCTGGCGGGAAGGTAAATGGTGTTTCTGTGTGCTGCTCTGGTTCACCACAAGACCCGGAAGCTGTACGCCTGCTACCTCGGCCAGTAAAGCAAGATGAGTGCCGCAACCCAAGAGTTGTCCGCGACTGGACTTAACGGTCAGGGGTCCCTTTACCTTTTAGGCATAACTTGGGGAGGGTGGGAGAGGTAAATGCTTTTTTCAACAACTAAATCAGCACCAACAAACACACTTTTATCATATAATGTAACTTATGCTAGCAAAAGCATCGAATGCTTAATTTTATTCAATTGCTAAAATGATATCTAACGCTACATATACCATGACTGACAAAAGTACAATAAATGGTACCCCACTAACTTCTGATAAATGTATATATTCTTTGCTCCTCAGCACATACAGCCCTGTTTTATTGAATGATGACTGCCTCATGGGCTGGAGACAAGTCCTGGGTAGCACCAGATGCAGTCTGTTGCTCCTATGTTCACAGTAAAATAAGCATGTTAAAACCAAGCTCCCCCTATCATAACCATAAACAATCCATAGACAGTCCCCTATGCACTGAAAGAAAATACAAAGGGAGTTGAGAGGCAGATGGTATAGCACCACCACTGCAAAGGGAAGTCACCCCCCCCATCTACAGGTTCAGCTTATGTATGAACACACCTGAAGCATGTAACTAATGTATACATGTAGTGAGGACACTTGATTGGAGCTTTATGCATACATGCTGGCATGTTTCTTTATTTCAAAGCTCTAGCCTTAGTTTCATTTTCAGATGACCAATATTTAAAGCTTTTATTTCTATATTACAGCACAAAAGTGAAACCAATGAATATATCCATAGAGTGCATGGCATTTGGCTATATATGTGAATTATCAGGCAGACATAAATATTTACTAAATATTATTCCACCTCCCTGAAAACATCTACTTTTTCACATAAGGAACTTTGATATATGAATCCCTCTGGACCCACGTGTGTGGGTGAATAACAAAAAGAAACAGCTGGCTCCCTGGCTTCAAATCACAGGGCTTGCTGTCCCGATAGCAGAGTATTAAACTCACAAAAATAAGCAGTGCAGTAAAGCGTGAGGAATTTAGGTTGCAATGAGCAGATCACAAAGTGTTAAATAAGCTTAAAATGCTTAACTTACTGATTCAAGGTCTCAACCATGCATTGTTTCATGCAGCAGCAACGATAATACAGGCAAAATACTATTGAGTAGAAAGTACAGAGTGTAGTCCCAAACATGTACTGTATGTTTGGGAGAAGCTCACACATGTGCTCCTTGATGGATTACATGATGCACAGAAGAGACAGAAAGCTTCACTCTCCAGATATATAGGCCTGGATCAAAATATCATACCACTAAGGTAAAGGTAAAGGTACCCCTGCCCGTACGGGCCAGTCTTGACAGACTCTGGGGTTGTGCGCCCATCTCACTTAAGAGGCCAGGGGCCAGCGCTGTCCGGGGACAACTCCGGGTCACGTGGCCAGCATGACATCGCTGCTCTGGCCAGAGCCAGAGCCAGAGCCGCACACGGAAACGCCGTTTACCTTCCCGCTGGTAAGCGGTCCCTATTTATCTACTTGCACCCGGAGGTGCTTTCGAACTGCTAGGTTGGCAGGCGCTGGGACCGAGCAGCGGGAGCGCACCCCGCCGCAGGGATTCGAACCGCCGACCTTTCGATCGGCAAGCCCTAGGCGCTGAGGCTTTAACCCACAGCGCCACCTGCGTCCCTGTCATCATACCACTACATAACATTAATGCCCCCCTCAAACAGGTGTAGGGAGTCCCCAGTGTTCTAGGACAGCTATTAGGGATGGGAGGTGCTGGCAATTGTAGGCAGACTACACACTCTAATATGAAAGGAAGTTCCTTCCATTTGTGCAGTGGTATCTCTGGACCAAGCATATTGATTTGGATCTAACCCCATCAGGATGTATAATGTCCACATGATGCCAAATGCAATGAATGATTTCTGGAGTGAAGAATAAAAGATACATGGATTCTTCTATTTTCTTCAGTTTTGTGAACAACGTGGTTACAACATGTAGTGTCTAATAAATTATGGATCATTATGAGCAATTTTCTTCGTGTTAATTGGAGGCTCTGATTCAAGTGGTTAAAATCCAAATGGAATTTCCCTGTGGGGTTTTCATTGTGTATCATAAAATTGGTGCAAACCTCACAGTCAGTGCCCTTTTCAATATTTTACCATTACTAATGTAGCAGAGGATCAACCAGCCTATTAGCTTCCCATGTTTATAAATTGAAGAGAGAACAATTAATCTGGATGAACTTTAGTTTATTAATGATACGGATGGGTAATAAAGACAAGTGTCTCAAAATGCTATCTATAATAGTAGGCAATGTTCCAAAGTATTCCATTACTTAGAGGATGAAAAATGATGTGAGAAGACTCTTGATTGAAAACTTAAATTTAATGCAGAAATACTACTGCTATTAAAGTGGGGTTTTTTTTGGGGGGGGCAGAGGATTGGAATTTATTGCTCTACCTCCTTGTTTCTCTCACTGTTTATATGCATAGGGAGAACAGGGGTGCAGGCAACAAACCTCTCGGACGGCTGGTACATACTGTCGGGGGCGCCTATGTGTTGCTTTCATAGACTTAAAGGCTGCCTTCGACAGTATCCCAAGAAACTGTCTATGGAAGAAATTAGAGAGATGGGGCATAGATAGAAGGCTGTTATGGCTTATAACCCAATTACACCACGGGTCGTCGGCTAGAGTGAGACTTACACCGGCGGGAAACCTATCCAATGAGGTCCCAATAAATAGAGGAGTGCGCCAAGGCTGCATTTTGGCCCCACTCCTCTTCAACTTGTTTATTAGCGACATGAAGCTCTTTCTGAGTGAGTCTCAAGCCAACATTCATGCCCCCCGCCTAGCTGATTTTCGCTGCCCTCTGCTCTTATATGCTGACGACGCAGCGATCCTTTCCTACTCTAGAGTCGGTTTATGCAGAGCTCTAAAGATTTTTGCGGCTTATTGCAAACTCAACCACCTGACAATTAATCATGGAAAATCTAAAGTACTGGTCTTTACCAGGTCTCGGAAAATTTACAGCTGGAAGTTAGATGGAGTCCAATTAGAACAGGTTTTCAAATTTAAATACCTGGGAGTCTTTTTTCACTACAATCTAAGCTGGAAGCCACAGATACAGTATTTACTGAACAAAGGGAAAACAATACTTTACACTCTACTCCAATTTTTTGCGGTCGACAGAGCCTCCCACATCCCTTCTGCATTGAAGGTGTACCACGCAAAAGTGGTTTCCACCCTCTGTTATGCTGCCCCGCTCTGGGCCCCAGGGTCCAATTTAACATCGCTGGGGACATTGCAGAATCAGTTTCTCCGTCGCCTCCTGAAACTCCCCATGTGTGTGAGCAATGCAGCCATACATCTGGAGTTAAGGATTGCATCATTAGAGACGGTCATCTGGAAGCGAGTCTTTGGCTATTGGCTGTCCAGCTGGCATAGGCTTCCCGACCATTACCTCTTTCAGTGCCTCTGGCGGGATGACTTTGTTAACCCGTGGGTAGGAAAAATCCATGCCAAACTTCTGAGCATCGGAATTTCCCCAGCGGACTCCTTAAAGATGAACCTACGCTCAGCCAAAAGCCTTATTGAGCAAAGATTAGCAGACATTGAAAATCAACACAACCTCTCCAGGGGTGGGGGTGTCTGCTCCCCCAGGTATCACGGAATAACCCCACTACTTGGCCTTCCATCATACATGTCATCTCTTTCATCTGTACCACACTGACTTGCATTTATTCGTGCAAGGTTCAATGTTTTTCCATCGAACCTGCTGAGCCACAGATTTTCCAAGGGTTTGGTGTCTCCGCTATGCGAGTGTGACGGGAAAACAGTTGAATCTCTTCCACATATAATGTTCAAGTGTCCCTTACATAGCATAGCTAGGACTAAATTCCTGGGTCCTGCTTTACTGCGCTTGGTTGGCAGGCCTGTTGAGTCACATGCCGCATTGCTTTTGCAGGATACAGATCCTTCTGTAACTCTGCAGGTGGCGAGATTCCTGAATGCGGTTATCTCACACACAAAAACCACCGAAAAACAACAACAACAAAAAAAAACACTAATCGGACAGTTATGATGAGAGTGCATGATGGATCTCGTCTCCAGTTCTCCTTTTTCTGTGAACCGTCCCTTGGATCTTTCCGGGCCCCAAGCTGTTATTTGTCACTGCTCAATGACCCACCCTTGCATCGTGGTGTTCCCCTTCTGTTGTTAGATGTATTGGTTTTTTATGCTTCTGTGCTTTTATGTTTGTACATATTTTATGGGCTAATAGCCGTAAATAAATTTGAAATTTGGTACATACTGTAGCTGCTGGCTGGGAGCAACTGGTGGGGCACAGAAGTCCAGGTGTGGTGTGTGTGGCATGTGTCTGTACACTACTGTCAGCATAGGGGCATGAGCTGGCAGGTTTTCCTCCCTTCTTCCTCTGCTTGTGTTCTGGCAGACACCTGGTCTACCATAGGCTGTAGTTAGGGATGGAAAATCTGACAGTTTTGGTTTTCCTCAGATGATGCTGATGATGATTGGTTAAATTTATATACTAGTTGCAGCCCAAGTCTTGGTCTCAGTCATTGCTGTAGGAATCTTTGACTTGTTCACAAACTAATTTTTGTGGACCAGGTTTTTTGGCTGCTCTGTAATGCATGCTTTGGAGGGTAACAATGCAGATGGATGGTGTGGCTAAATAGGTCAATTTGATCATATTTTGGCATGCATGTGCGGAAAATGGAAGGGTTGTAATTAACAATGAAAAACATTTGCAATAACTGAACTTTGTAAACCTTTTGTGGAATAAGTATAATTGTTTAGGAAAATGAAGCCCTGGCCAGGGCGAAGGCGGTTGTCCTCTTATATACCTGTTGGGATTGACAAGGCATCTGACCCTCATAACTCTCCTGATAGGTGATTTGGTCTGCATCCACAGTGTGGAAATAAAGGATGAGATTGCCCACCAGATACCAGGCACTCTACTATTCAAATTAGGCCTCAGTATTTTTGTTAGAAGGGGACGCAGGTGGCGCTGTGGGTTAAAGCCTCAGCGCCTAGGGCTTGCCGATCGAAAGGTCGGCGGTTTGAATCCCTGCGGCGGGGTGCGCTCCCGCTGCTCGGTCCCAGCGCCTGCCAACCTAGCAGTTCGAAAGCACCTCCGGGTGCAAGTAGATAAATAGGGACCACTTACCAGCGGGAAGGTAAACGGCGTTTCCGTGTGCGGCTCTGGCTCTGGCTCTGGCCAGAGCAGCGATGTCACGCTGGCCACGTGACCCGGAAGTGTCTCCGGACAGTGCTGGCCCCTGGCCTCTTAAGTGAGATGGGCGCACAACCCCAGAGTCTGTCAAGACTGGCCCGTACGGGCAGGGGTACCTTTACCTTTACCTTTATTTTTGTTAGAATCCCCTTCTCAATGAAGTAACCAATTTTAATCTAGAATTTAAATTCTCAAAACTTTCTTCTTTGTTAATTAGGTAATTCACAAGATACAGAGTCCATTCATAAAACACAGTGTTCATTCATAAAGCAGTAACATAAATTTCCATTGTTACATATTGGGTGTATATTTCAGCGGTTGTATGTACAGATTTATGGCCATGCTGTATTGTAGTGCTTTTGTGGCTGTGAATAAAAAGTGGCTGGGCTCATTGTCACGGGGTTGTTTTTTTTGGGGGGGAGCGACAAAACTGATTTCCAATAAGTGCTCCCCCTTTATTTCCATAACAAGTCCTTGAGTCTGTACTCTGAGTAGTGACACCAGGGACTCAGAAGATGCAGGGCTTGTTAGTCCAACCCCTGCACAGTCTCATCAGGGCTGACCTTAATGCAATTGGCACAACTGGGCCAAATTGGGCCCCACATGCTGCTCCTAAGGGAGCCTCCACACCAGGACAATCTAGATGGATTTTATTTATATCTCTAACATTTTGCAGACTTTGGCTGTGAACTGGGGCCCTACAAAACAAACAAACAAAATCAAGTTGTGCCCCACTGCTTCAAATTGGGCCCCACTGGCTAGCCCTGAGTCTCACAGTTGCTGGGCCTGAGTAGCCCTGCCCTTGCATGAAGTCTTGGGTTTGCAATTTTGTGAGAGGGGAGACTGCGGCACTGGGGAGTGGGCAGGCTGGCGAGGCCCTCTAGATTAAGAGGCCCTAGGCTTCAGCCTACTTAGCCTATATATGTCCGGCACTGCCTATTAGAATAACAAGTTACAAGCAGGGTGGCCATGAGTCTTATTTTACAGTAGGGCAGACAGTTCTCTGTTTGAAGGACTGACCTGCCCAAGTCTGGTTTAATGATAAAGAACCCTAAGATGGGAGAGAAGGGCTTCATCAGTAGAAGCAATTTTGGGTTCCTTTGGGATGAAGAGCAGGATATAAATGTAATAAGGGAAGGCTATTGTTTTACTGGTGTTTTTTTTAAATTATTTACTTGTTTTTATCCTGTATTTTATTCTGTAAACTGCCCTAAGATCTTATGGCAAAGGTTGTTATATAAATCTAATAAATAAAAATAAATTAATGAATTTCAAAACATTAAACAGCATGGCCCCAAAGTCCTAAAAATCATTATGCATAAAATTAATCATAAAATGTCACCCTCCTAAATCAAAATGTTTTCATAGCACAATTACATGCTTAATGAGGGATGTTGCTCATTAATATTCAAACAGGCCTGATTAAATAGAAGAGTTGAGAGCAAGTGTGAACCTCAAGTTCTTAAAACAATGGACTAAAAAAGAGCAATTCTGCTTCCAGAAGCCAGTTGTTTATGAACAAGAAATAATTTTTAAAACAATCCATCACATGATGGAATAAATTCAGACCTTATGATTCTGGAGCAGTCATTATCTACATGAACAAAGAATTCTGGGGGATTATAGTCATGCCCCATGCTTGTTGTCTGGTTGTGCAAAAATCAGCTCACACTGAGGAGTAACTGGATACAGCAATAAAATCTGTTAAAGATAGCTGCTCCTTACTACATCTTACTACACTCTTTCTTTGTCTTCCAGTTTTTACTCCCTTTCTGATTTATTTCATGTAATAAATCAAGGGTTACTGTAGGTAAAATAGTTGCTAACCCAGGCTAACTATTGTATAAATAAGCTCTTTGGCTTATACTATGGTACAAATTAAATTCAACAGTATCATACAAGGGATTTATGTGGCTTCCTTCCTGTAAAGGTAAATCAACTTTCAAAGAAGTAGGCTGCCCAGCACAATGAAATAGCCTTCTATTAACACCATACTCACAACAGCGCATAAAAGTACCACAATGTATTTGTTTTAATTAGCTAACCAAATTAATCACACCAGGAAGTGGTGATCTAGTTTATTGCATGCTTCAATTCTCAGAAGCAGTAAAAGCATATCCCATTCCAATAAAACAAGCCCACTTTATGATTCTGAATTGCTGCGGCTTTTCAGCATCATCTGGAGACTACGTCATGTTTAAATGTCCCTTGTTGTACAATTTGCTGGTTGCCAAGTTATGCCCATTAATTGATTTATAAGACTATTGATCTTTTGGCATATTGATACATTTGAGGGTGGAAAAAAAATCCTTTTAAGAAATGAACACATATCACATTTCAAAGGAGAGGGAAAGAGGGAAAATCATACAGGGTTGCCTTCCCCAGGTTCACAGAGACAACAAGGGTACATGGGCAATCAAGATTCCATCCCATTGCCCCATAAGGGTTTTGGAGGAGAAAGCCACAAGAGGGTGCTGCCTTGAATCAGGTAACTCATGATTGTTTCTCCTTACCCTCCAGAGTCAGGAGCCCAGCTTTCAAAGCAATTGTGTCAGATACAATTAAGTCTTCCTCCCGTGAAGTAACTGGAGCAGGCTCTCGTTGCTCTTTAAAATATGCAGTGTCACCTGTGTCATTTATGTAGTGTAGTTTCTGGGAAACACTGGCCTGCAAGCACTCCAGTTGGAGAACAGCCTTTACCAAAGATGTTATGGGCACTCAAACTCTGGACACAAGGGAGAAACGTCCTAAGAGGAAGGCATGCTTGGCAAATCCACACCATGATCAACTCTCGCCCGGAAACCAATGTCTCCACTGTGGAAGGACATGTGGATCCAGAATTGGCCTCCACAGTCATCTACGGACTCATTGTTAAAACCATGTTTATGGAAGACAATCTTACTTGGCTACGAGTGATCACCAAAGAAGCAGAAGAGTAACAGTAGTTTACTATGGGAATGATATCCCAGGTTATGATATTTTGGCACCTGATGTGACATAATGGCACCCGAGGTGAATGACAGAATGGTGTCCTCTCCAATATGGAAGAAAGTAAGACCTACATTGAGAACAAGGCGGTGAATGAAGGTCTACATCAGGAAAAAGGGCAAGAGGATCAAATCAACATTACTGTTGGTGGTTGAAGTGGGGATCAAATACTAATGGGGAAGGGGGGCTGCTTTGAATCACACAGGGCAGGTGCAGAGCATAGCTGTCAACTTTTCCCTTTTCTTGTGAGGAGTCCTATTTGGAATAAGGGAATTTCCCTTTAAAAAAAGGAAAACGTTGACAGCTATGGTGCAGAGCCCAGGAAACTGCAGAAAGCAGTCCCTACCATTTCCTTCCTTGGGGTGGGAGGAAACCAGTAGCACTTCCTATTTGTTGAGTGGCAGTAGTAAGCAATGCAGTGGCAGTAGTAAGCAATGCATTCCTTGGAGGCTGGATCTGCTGCCCCTGTAGATCCTGCTGCCTGAGGTGATTGCCTCACCTTCCTTCATGGGTGGGCTGGCCCTGATCAGGAAGTAGCAGTGGTCATGATAGCATGTATTTACAGTGGTACCTTGGTTTAAGAACAGCCCTGTTTACGAACTATTCGGTTTATGAACTCTGCAAAACTGGAAGCAATATCCCAGTTTGTGAACTTTACCTCTGTCTAAGAATGGAATCTGAATGGTGGAAGGGCACCAGCGGTGAGAGGCCTCATTAGGGAATGCACGCCTCGGTTTAAGAACGATTTTGGTTTAAGAATGGACTTCCAGAACGGATTAAGTTTGTAAACCGAGGTACCACTGTATTTAAGGGCAAAAGCTGAACTTAGAAGCTGGGACTTGCTACAAAGGCAAGGCTCAGGTTCAAAAGGTTCTTATATCCAGAGAGGGGAATAGTTTATGTTACACACTAGCCACGTCTATTAAGGAGTCAGGCAGCACGTCTGTTTCTTATACCTGCCCTTTAAATAAAGGTCTTATATTGAGCACATGCTTTAAGGAAGCCTCTGTGTGAAAGCAGCCATGAAGGGCCAGAGCAGACAAAGTGGCAACACTGGCCAGTACATCTGTCCTTTGGGCAGATGGCCCTCAACGCTTGCTCATTTTAAGAGGGCTTATTATGTTCTCCAACATCACTTAAGAGAAGAATGTACAAGTTTAATGGACTCATATTATTATAGTTATAGCAAATGGCAAAACAACTGGCACTATTTATAGGCTTCTCACTTACCTATCCAGAAAGCTGTCTGTGGACAAATGCCAGCTCTCTCGGCCTGAAGGAAGATGAGCACTGCACCCCAAAGTCGCCTTTAACTGGACTTAAGCATCCAGGGGTCATTTACCTTTACTACATAGTGGGACATGATTACTACCACCAATGAGATTGTAGTTTGGGCTTGGAGAGCAAAATTTGCTTAGTTGGGTAGTGCTACATAATTTCACTATTTTGAACGGAATCAGGCAATATTCAGTTAAAGGACTAGATTAGCACTCATGTTCCTGGTACATAAAATCTAATTAAGTTTGAATCAGATAACTCGAGCAACTATATATTTTAGTCACATATAAAATTTTGTTACCTCACATTTATTTACAATAGCCCTTCCTCCCACACAGCTTTTGATCCCCCTCATCATAAATACTTGGTTATGGGCTTGCCAACTCCCCTAGTGAAGAAGCCAGTAAAGAGATTTTGCTTCAGCATTACACAACTCTGGCTCATTTTATCTCTCATTAAAAGTCAGAGTCAAACACATTATTTTGAAGGTATGAAAATCAATATTACACTGGCATGCTCCCACAGCTTAATCCAATTCAAACTTCTCAATAAAAGAAGTGCTAGGGCAATTTATGACAACATGCTGTGTGAAGAAGGAGTGAAGAAGATGGCTCAGATGAATAAAATTAAGTGGAGTTCTATAATATCCTCACTGAACATTAAAATAGAAAGTAAAGTTTATTGTTGAAATTCTGAAGCAAATATTCCACTCCCGATGAAGAACATGGAATTTCTCTAACCTTTAATATGGCAGCTATAGAGTGCACATAGATCTATTCATTTTAGTGAGGTGGAAAGCTCTGTGTACATATTCAGATGCACCCTTCAAGCTGTCTCCTATACTGATGTGTATAGGGAAACCCTTATCTTTGTGGAAAATGTGAGTACAGCTACCAGGGTGTCACAGGATTAGAGCTAAAATATCCTATAACAATCACTGTACATTCATCTAAATGGGTTTGGGGATGAGAGTCGTGCGGAGGCAAGTGTATACCCTGTACATATGCAAGTTCCACATACTATTCCCAAAAGCAGATTGCCATTAAAAATGTTTTAGTGGCAAGTGGCTTTGGGGAATTGTACTAACATCTGAGAAAAAACAAATAAACATACAAAAAGCCTCAAATAAAATGCCCACAGCTGGTTTTTACTGCACATAATATGGTATTAATCAAAGAATTTTCACATTAAGCACATTTCTGATGGTGGCACCCACTTACAGCTAAAGGGAATCTGACCCATGAGATTCACTAACTATTCAACCCATTGTAAATGTGTGTTTTAAATTATTATTATTATTACATGCACATTGCATCAGAGGCTTTTGTTGTGATAAAATTAATTATTTTAGCACTTTGAATTTAAAATTTCTTACACCCACAAACAAGTTCACTGGCAATCTCTGTCAAATAACCACTTGAATAATTGTGGCATTGTGAATAAACTGTATGACTAGACTAGGCATGAAATGGGTTCAAATCCCTGCTTTCACATGAAACTCAGTAGATGACTTCATCATTCAGCTTTACTTAATTGCACAAGACTGTTATGAAGATAACATTGGATAACCCAGAAATTGGAAGCATATTACTATCTATGTGAAAGAAAGATTAATTATGCAAGTAGATTTTATGTTGTGCACATACAGATGAGTGGGACAGGAATTGATCCTTGCCCTACTGCCTTGCCAACCTTGCTTTTGTGCTCTTAAGTAAATAAAGCTGTGGCCTGATTTTACCCAACACTGATGTCCAGTTTGAGTTGTTTCCACTGCACAGGCCACATATATGCACCTGCCTGGACAAATTAGCACCTTCTGTAAAGAAGCAGCCCTAATGTAATTATGACTAAGTCAACATTCAGCTAGCATACAGTATTCAACTCTCATATCAAACAGCAACTTATTTTGCCTTGGAGCAGATGTGTTTTTTATCTTTCAGGACCCAGTTCTCATTTGCACCAAGGTCCCCTTTCTCTGCTGGAGGAGTGAAAAGAAAACACATTGCAAATGACACACAGTGTTCAGTTCTTGTTTTGTAAGCGAATTTGTTAAGATTTCAGCATGGAGGGCAATGAAAGAAAACATGCATTGCATTTTAATAACAACCTGAAATTCTTTGCTTTTATACTTTTCTCAAGGACACTTTTAAGGTAATAAAGATTAGGGTAGTGCCTAATGAACTAATTCCACCAGGGCAAGGATTTCTGCTTGTGGAACAGAAACCTCCCCCTCCCACACTGCATGTCCTGTCAATCTGTTCTGGAGGCTTCCCCTCCAGAGCATATCTAGAAAGGATACAGGATGTGCAAGGGGAGAGGAGAGAAGGGAAATTCTGTAGGATAAAAATAAATCCTTGCATTGATAGAACAAGGTGGTCAAATACTCATAGTACGTATAAACATTCAGTAGAGTATATATAACAGACCCTATATGTGTAAACATATGTAGCCATGTGTTCAGGAATCCTTCAGAATGAAAGCTTCCCACGTGATGGTGCAGATAAGACCTGTGTGGAAGGTTTTTCCTCACAGTATAAGTCAGGTGTGGTGTCTGCTGCCATGTTTCTTCTCCTTCTGCTCCATGAACGTTCACTTACCATATGGTGTACACTGATTGTCTGAAAAGGGCTTGTGCCAGTAGAGATATTAAATAAACACGTATGCTCCTCAGAATGTGGTAAAAAAAGAAGTGCTGATTCACTGCAATAGCTTTTCTCTCTATACAAGGGTGTTCTGTGGAGGTTGTTTTAAAACACTCTCATACTGATTCATGCAAAGGAGAACAGTCTTTGGAAATTATTCAACATCAGACAACCACCACCACATACTCAGTAAACCACAAATACCTGCAACAAATGCGGCTTTTGCCTCAAAACTATTTTTACTTCTTGTGCATACAGCAACAGAATATTTTGTGACTAAGCTACATAACCATTTTGTTGTCTTAAGTTCTCCATACATTGCCCAATTTCTGGGTAATGAAAGGCAGCAACACTTCTTTAAAAGGGTAGAAGCACAGTTCCCATTTTCACTCCTGAAAACAATATGATTTTACTATAATACGTCTGATATTTGCATGTGCACGAGTCCCACAGAAGTCAAGACAACTTGCAAGGGCAAGATTGCAGCACACAGAGCTACTATTTTTTAATACAGAAGTAAATAAATCTGCAATGTTTGTACTGTGATGGTTGTTAACACATACTAATGAATGCTCCTTTGAGACTGGATGGAGTTCTGTTCACTTCATTATTATAGCTGTGGAATACTCAGATAATGAAGTAGTACTTTTCACAGTTATTCTAATCATATCACACACCATAGGAAGCACCACAGAGTGCAAGTAATCTGCAGAATCCAGCCACGAGGAAAGGAAAATGTTGCAACATGTCATGTTTTTACCCATGGCTCTACCACACAATCGGGACGCAGGTGGCGCTGTGGGTTAAAGCCTCAGCGCCTAGGACTTGCCGATCGAAAGGTCGGCGGTTCGAATCCCTGCGGCGGGGTGCGCTCCCGCTGCTCGGTCCCAGCGCCTGCCAACCTAGCAGTTCGAAAGCACCTCCGGGTGCAAGTAGATAAATAGGGACCGCTTACCAGCGGGAAGGTAAACGGCGTTTCCGTGTGGCTCTGGCTCGCCAGAGCAGCGATGTCACGCTGGCCACGTGACCCGGAAGTGTCTCCGGACAGCGCTGGCCCCTGGCCTCTTAAGTGAGATGGGCGCACAACCCCAGAGTCTGTCAAGACTGGCCCGTATGGGCAGGGGTACCTTTACCTTTACCTTTACTACCACACAATTAGATTCAACACACCACCAACTTCTAACATGGATGCACATGAGCCAGGTGAGTTTACAGGTATATCCCGTGTATGTTGTATATTAACTTTTGTAACTTCCAGATATTGTGCAACAGCCAAACACCATTCCATATTGTCTTTCAAATAAGCTTAAACAAAAACCAGTGGGTTTTATCCAACTAAGATGTCCCTTTAACCCAAGGACTTCTGTCTCCTTAATGGGACTAATCTGCTCTGTGTGTCCCCTAACATTCCAGGATACCTTAACTGGGTACACCCCACAGTATGTAATTGAATACATAACATGCCTCTATTTTAAATAAATGTCTTATTTAAAATGTCCTGCATTCTATAATCATATGCGTATTTAACTAGTTCGTTATTGATAGCTTTAGGAGCAAGGAACAGAGGTCAGAAAGATTTCCATATATATTGTGAGCTATTTAAAAAACAAAAACAAAAATCTACTTGAATCATTTCATACAGACATATCTGTAGGGACATATCTTGAGGGAAGAATCATATTATCTTGATGATGATTCAGCATGACAGGAATCAACCACAGAGATACACTGGCCTATCTATATTTAAAGAAAACAATTTTAAAATCAAAGAGCTCTTGTTTGTAATAAATTAATAATATTTCCTGCAAGGAGTGGGACAGTTGAAAAAGTAGAAGCAGCATGATATTTCATATTTTTCTGTGCTTGCAATTGCACAAATATCTGGAGAAGCAAAGACTTTTGTTACTTCTTGTCTGAAATTGCTCCTTGCTAGCGATATCTGAAGCAAGAATACAATGGTATATTATGTATACATTACGTATATACGAGTACCTTACCAGAGAACTTGAATTATATATCAAAGATTCCAACCTTGACAGTATTCCCTTTTCCTGAGTGTTCATCTTCCTAGGAGGCAGGCAGGAAATATGCCATTATGGTACTTCCTCCCAATCCACCAAATGGTTGCCAGCATGGGAATCCATACAGAGTATTCCCCCACCAGCAATAGCTTCCATTAATTTTAACTGAAGAAACATTATCTACTTTTGCATTCTTTGGCATAAGCACATATCCTTTTTCTAATGGAAGCCAACAGCAACACTGAATAAAACATTACAAATAAGCTAACCTAATTTAAAAGAAGGAGAATAATACCAACAGTAAAACAGAATAGTAGTATGCAAATCATCACCATGTTCCAGACTGCTTCCAGGTGTTTGGGTATGAGACTCAATCTTAAAACGTCCAATGACCCTACTCTATTTCTTACCATTACTAGTGTAGACACTCCTACCCTGCCTCTTACTCGCAGAGGCCTTATGCCCACTAATGAATGGGGAAAGGGGCACTGGGACTCCACTGTTGACCCTGCTCCCTGGTGTCATGCATGGTAAAAAAAAGGTAATGGTAAAGGACCCCTGGACAGTTAAGTCCAGTCAAACTTGAAGTGGGTCTCACCTTGCTTCAGGCTGAGGGAGCTGGTGTTTGTCCACAGACAGCTTTCCAGGTCATGTGGCCAGCATCACTAAGCTGATACTGGTGCAACGGGACACCGTGACAGGTGCCAGAGCACATGGAAACACCATTTACCTTCCCCCCATTGCGGTATCTGTTTATCTACTGACACTGGCATGCTTTGAACTGCTAGGTTGGCAGGAGCTGGGACAGAGCAATGGGAGCTCACCCCGTCGTGCGGATTTGAACTGCTGACCTTCTGATCGGCAAGTCAAAGAGGCTCAGTGGTTTAGACCACAGCGCCACCCGCTACCACCAGGAGCTGGCACAGAGCAATGGCACTGACCTGACCCCTGGAAATCCATGTGTTGCTGCAGAAGTCTGGATAGTATTAAATCTAGACATGAGCAGTCTTTCCTTGTGCAGATATCTGCACCAAGGTATAGATGCTGCTCCAACATGCATGTTCCTTGTGTGCAGCATGCCTATTGGTTCTGTTGGTGTAAAATTATGAACAGACAGTAGCCTGTTTAATATGCCATGTTGAAACCATTCTATAAAGCTGCCGGCATGGAGTATATTTGTGGTTGGGATGTAATGAAGACAGTGTAATCATTGTGTTATGTGCCTGCATCTAGGGACATCATGGGGTGGGGCTAGCAGGGGCTGTTTAAACCTGTGCCCTCCACCCACTTTTGCTTTCTAATACCCACTGAGTCCATCTTAGGCTCCATCCTAGGTCTTGGTGCTAATCAGTACAGGGCTGAGTAAGAATATTTTTCTTATCTGCTAATTGACTCCCGCGAACAAGTCCCCCCCCCCCCATTCTGTGTTGCATGCTGTTGTGGGTGAGGGCATAGGTAGTAGGTGTGGCTGGTAATCTGGTGACATTTGGGCAGGTAGGTGTGTAAGATTGGAAGAGTGGGATGATCAATCCCTCTGGGATTTGTGACTTGCAGCAGCAGAAAGTCTTTGGGGTTGCCCTGTCTCATCCAATAGGAATTGCGTGCCCCTAGGCTGGGAAGTGGGTCAGAAATGCCCCAACTTACCTTAAGGGTAGGGTTCGGGTAAGAAGTTATTATTAGGTTAGGCACTTGTTCTGAGCAAGTTCTTTGGAGTTAAGCTGCTCCTGGATAGTGTTAACCTTCTGGCGATATCTATACTGATTAAAATACAGCCCCACACATTTGTGTCTTGCCTCTTCTTTACCTATTCTGATCACAAAATACTTTTGCCAGATCAGAGTAGTACATATACTAGAAATATCTTCTTGTCGCTACGGTTAGCATCTAGAGTGCTTGACAAGATTTAAACATTTAAATGAGATTTAGTTATTTAGAGCCCAAACCAGCCTCACCCTGAAGGATGGAGAACTGTAACAACAGAGGAAATACATATATGAACTACAATACTGGAGTCAGAATAAAATTGTGTGAAACAAATATGGAGAAACAAAAGCACTAAGAGCATAAAACAACCCCCAGACCAAATGCAAATATATTATAAAGCATTTTTAGTCATTGTTTCATGCAACAATTGTTTAATGCAACAATATGAACACTATCAAGGGATACTATATGCCAAGAAACAGTCTAGCAAACACTTCTACAACAATTATGTAACTGTGAAATAAGGAGTTTTGGTGGAAAGGATGACAGACCTTCAGTTGTATCTGAATACAATATCATTCCTTTTATCACTTGCCCTCATTCCAGTTTTAATAAGCTCTCTTGGCTCCCTTATCTTTTTATGTTCACTCCACAGCAATTAAACAAAAATGCAAATATCATCCTCAATTTTATAACAGTGACTTGTATAAAACTGCATTAAAGTGATATATTTGTTAAATGATCTATATACTTCTGTTACACTGTGAATAAATTTTATGCAACATCAGCGCATACACATTGAATATATGCATGTGTTTGCATGCTAAATGTGCATGGAATGATTATCCATTATAATTCCATCACAAGTGCTGAAGAAGCAATAACATTTGAAAGGCATAACTGGTTTAATAGGAGAAGAGTGAACACTGAATTCTGAATGACTGCTTCAAATGATTGTCCAATGTTAGAGGGAGAAAATAACCTTCCATATATTATTTTCAAATATTCAGACAAGATTATGTTAACTACAGTGATTGTGGTTATTTTTATTCTTGCTTCATGTGAGAGGTGACTTTGTCTATGCAGTTGGAAAATTCCTCAGGCACGCAAACAGCTTTATGGACTTGTGAATTCCCAGTGGAGCTTCTGACTTTCAAAAAGTAGCCACAGATTGCTTGTGAAGATCTCCCAAGTTTCCATAGAATTTCTATCATCATCATCATCATCCCAAAGCAACTTGCAACAAATATAATAAATATTAAAACCAACTGCAACAAGCAGAACCAATAAAAACACAAAAAGGAACAAGACTTACAGAACCTGTCCCAATAAGAGAGGCTGTAAGTAATAGAAGCTCTTCAAATTGTGGGCCAAAGGCCCAGGTAAAAATGAAAGTTTTTGTTTGGTGCCTAAACAGATAAAGGTGGTGTAAGGCGAGCCTCCCCAGAGCATTCCACAGTAAACGGTACTTCAGAATATTGTAATTATCAAGACATGATACCAGCACTTATAAAAGAGTGGTAGATTTAGTGGCACAATTAAAAAGTATGCTATGTTATGAGGAAGAAAACTGAAAAGAAATCTCTAATAAAAAGCAATTTGTCCATACTGTCTTAATAATCTGGAACAAAATAAGAAAGCTGTTATATGTTTTCCAAAGATATGCATAATAATTCATCACAGAGTTAGATGTACTTAATCCCACTTTTATATGCCTGTTGTCTTTGTTCAGCATGTTAAAAAGTAGAGACATCACCTTGCCAACAAAGGTCCGTATAGTAAAAGCTATGGTTTTCCCAGTAGTGATGTATGGAAGTGAAAGCTAGACCATAAAGAAGGCTGATCGCCGAAGAATTGATGCTTTTGAACTATGGTGCCGGAGGAGACTCTTGAGAGTCCCATGAACTGCAAGAAGATCAAACCTATCCATTCTTAAGGAAATCATGCTCACTGGAAGGACAGATCATGAAGCTGAGGCTCCAATACTTTGGCCACCTCATGAGAAGAGAAGACTCCCTGGAAAAGACCCTGATGTTGGGAAAGATGGAGGGCACAAGGAGAAGGGGAGGACAGAGAACGAGATGGTTGGATAGTGTTCTTGAAGCTACCAGCATGAGTTTGACCAAACTGCGGGAGACAGTGGAAAACAGAAGTACCTGGCGTGCTCTGGTCCATGGGGTCACGAAGAGTCGGACACGACTAAATGACTGAACAACAACAACAACAATCCCACTTATTTCAATGACTTGAAGAATGCCTAACTTTATTTTGCATTGTAGCTATAACAACACTGGAGTAGATTCAAATGGAATGGATGGGCTTAGAAATAACTACTATGCAAGCAAAATCATTAAATGAAAGACACTGCTATGATATATTACACCATAATGTCTCTGAGAACAAAGTGTACATTTTTATAACAAGACCACATTTAAATGGTATATAGTACCACTGTGGTTTATGGAGCATATGACAAAATACTTAATTTTGTTATGTTGAAAAGTTCATGAAGACTTACAATCATTCTGAAAGTGACCTATGGTCCATTAAAACCAATATGAGTAAAGGAGTAGCTAGGGCTACAGTGTAAAATTTATACAAATGCTACACAGTATACACTGTGTGCAAAGTAGTAACTGGAAAATGTTTAGCAGCGTGAAGCACTTTAAACAAAATAAGAGCACCCTTCTAAGCAAAATTCTATGTTCACTATTTAATACTTGACAAGGTTTTCATGTTCTGTTTCAACATTTTTGGAAACCGTAAGCAGTGTGAACTTCCTTTTCCACTCCCTTTTCTTCTTTATATACTATTTCCCCCTTATCTAGCTCAGTGCAGCAACTACTGTGTTCTTAGGAGTTGGAAAGCATATAAAAGGTGAAACAAATAATAAAATAAAATTGTTTTTCACTCAAGATAACCAGTTCCTAAGACTCCATTGGGGGCAAAGTCCAAGGAGCTATGCACTTTTCTGGCAGCAAGCTGCATCAGAAACAGCGGGCTTGACTGAAAGTTTTTCTAAGAGTCAGACCCTGTCACATAACATGTTCAAGATGCTCTTGAAGTTCTGACCTAATCTTGCTGTTTCTTACTTTGAGCAAAAGCTCCGTGGTGACACAGAGGCTCCGTGTCACTACAGAGCCTGACATCCTGATTGAGAACTTCCTGTGGACCTGAGTCCTGAAAGTACTTAATGTATAGCACATGAAATATTGAAAAGTAAACACTATGGCCCTGATTCCAAGAACTGCACAGGCACCACCATCTACAGAATAAGTCCACAATGACACCCATAACTAAGTATGGGAGAACATATGTGCTTGTGGCACCTTGATGGTAAATTATGGCTTTACAAGCATGTGTTGTTGCTGTTGTTGTTTTTAAAATATATTTTTATTAAAGATTTCTTAGATTGCTAAAATACGTGCATTGTCTCTTTTTTCAAGTTGCGTTTTCTACAGATCAGTTTCATTTGTTGTGAGACATTAGTGTTGTTGAAGGCAATCCAGTTTAGGCATTTGACTCATAGTTTAGTACCATGAAGTAGTGTTTTATGGAAAACTTTGGAGCATATATAAAAATTATTTCAAGTGTCTTTGACATTACAGGTCTGTTGGTCTTCCCAGAAATGTGATTTATATTAAGATGAACATGGATTTCAGTTTTGCGACATACTTGCTATGTCTTTTGAGTACCTTAATCACTTTTGCTTCACTCTTAAGCTCTGTTCCACAAGATTTTGTCTGCATACATGTAAATCACCACTGTAAGAATCCTGGGAACTGTTATTTACATCTCACAGAGCTATAATTCTCAGCACCCTTAACAATCTACAGTTTCCAGCTTTCTTTGATAAGGGTGTGTGTTTTAATTTACACAGCCCTAGATGCAGGACAGAAAGCCACTAAACCTAATAAATTAATAATCCAATATATTTAACACTGTGTTGTTGTTGTTGTTGTTTTTAAAAAACCAATTCATTATTTAAGTTATAATAACATGTAATGACCCTCACCATAGTTCCACCAGAAACTGCTGGTGGTTGAAACAAAGTACAGATAACATTATTCTCAATCCATAGGAGTCCTGTAGCTTCTTGAGAAATACACGAGTTTAATATAGTTTCCCCTCAAACCAACCTCCATCCAATTTGAACATGGAAGCTCTAGTTAAGCTGAGGTGTGTACATTTCAGGCTGAGCATGTGGAGACGACAGCTTCAGTGAATTGGAATGCTCCGGAGGGGTGTTATTAAGTAATGGGCATAAGGGTAAGATATAGTCACCTGCTCTCTAGTCTAGTGTAAAAATGTGGCGTGAAAGTATTTTGTTTTGTGCGACTCACCTCTTTTATTGAATTTATATTGTACTGTTTTCATCAGTTCCCATTTTCCTTTGCAGTTGCCCCAATCTGCTTTCGGGGCCTTTTCGTTCCTCTGGAAAACTTTAGGTGAGACTTAGGGAGGAATCACAAATGCTTCCTTCCTTGTTCCACTGATGGAAGCCTTAGCACTAGCTGAGTGACATCACTGGATACAACTCTAAGACTTTATATATTTTCAAAGTCAGAGCCACTGCTGCTCACAATATTTGCAAAATACAAGAGGGCATTCATGGACTTCAGCTTAAATTGGTAAAAGAAGTAGTGCTGGAAATGCCTTAACGTTTTTATTAACCATATATTTGGGAAGTGCTTAACATATTTTGTACATTATATAATGTGAGCAATGTAAGTTATGGATAAGGCTCATGTGGCCTTTGATCCATGCAAAGAACAGTTCAACACAGGGCAAGTTCAATCAATGTCAATAACATTCTTGAGCCAGAAAGTACACTGACATAGACCAAGGACACTCAAGGAGGATGCAAATTGCACGTGTGCCTTGTCAACATTTAGCAACTGATCCAGAAAAAGTAAGTAACGGGCAAAGCCAGGAGAAGTTTAGTAGTGTCAAAATTATGGCTTTTTTCCCGGAGGATTTAAACACAATCCCAATAAAACATAATTTCTCAATACTCATGTTGGAAATTGGGGATTGTAGTGTCATCTATGTAATCTGAGATGTCAAGTGTTAGAAAAACTTTGATATCTCATGCAAGTGATACTGCCCTTAACGTTAAGCAGCCAGAGGACCATGCTGACACAATGCTAGCAAGATCACTTGCACTAATTGTTGGTTTAGACACATAATTAATTGCATTCTTATGAATACGTACAGTTTCAAAGCACTAAGTTTTTTCTATTGCCAGCTCTGCCAGTGTGCCCATGCAGTCCCGACCTTACTGCCTTCTTTTCTGGCATTATCAGGGGGATGACTTCATGGTACTGCTCCAGTCTCCTGGTGATTTCTGAGTATGATACACCATGAAGTACATGTAGTACATACCAGCACATGCAGAAGTACATTCAAGTACATGCATAAAGACTCACAGCTCTGGAATAAATCAATTGCAGGCATGTCCTTCAGGCTTTATATGCACAGACCACACAGTTTTTTAAATCAGATACTGTGCATATCAGGAGACAAAATGGGAAGGAGACCTGATCCCAGTTACAACTATACACAACGAAGGGGACAAGTCTCTTAAAACTGAAAAGTCAGTTGTTTCTTTGGTTTGTCGATTTGCAAAAATAGTGAAGACACTAGCTGCCTGTATGGTTCTCTTTTACATTTGCATACAACTTCTTTGGCTCATGGCCTCTTCTTCTGAACAGTATTGGGATTCAGGTCAAAACTGGTGCCAAAATATACACAATACATTTTTTTCCAAGTGTACAATTTGAACACCAAACTGAACTGACAAAGCTGTAAACAAATGTAGCAAGAATGTGTAGTAATTACTTATGGGGCTGCCCTAAGTATTCTCATTATCTGTGGTAGGCAATTTCAGTGAAATCTGTGGAGACATCGTTATACTTTAAGCATTTAATAAAATTGTTTCCATGCAAGATTATGACAGCAAAACAATTAAAATTCTTGTCCTAGGAGAGCCAAAGGCAATGCAGCTAACAAAGTAATTTAGGATAGTTCAGTTCTGATGCAATAGTTGGTTTTCAATGAATACTTCTGTTTACCCAGCTGAGTTGCAGTCAAGAGACTGAAATCACCCCATTAGAATAAGATTCAAGGAAAACCTCTACAGAGTAACATTGTCACCAGTAACTGAAACAGACCAATTGGTGTAAAGACAGAATTAGAATACTTGCAAATGAAATTATTAAGGCAAATTACACACTTCGTCAATTTAAAATTATAGTAGTTTGTCCAAGGGAGAATAGGAATTGCGTGGACAGGCGGAGTCCCCAGATCCTGAGCGGTTCCCCCCCCCCCCGTCATGTGGAATAACGACTCAAGACAACGTGCTATGGGATCAAATTGGCCACAACTTTATTAAATTTCAAATGTGGGTAGACCTTGGCTCAGGCATTGGGCGTTCTCCCTCCCCAGTCCCCAGCCGGGGACCTAGGGAGCATCAGGGTTATCCAGTGTGTGTGTGTGGGGGGGATGGGCCGGCTCTGGAGAACATATGTTCAAGCAGAGATATCCGCCCCCATTACGCCACCGCAGGGGAGAGCAATGACGACCTTCCGGTGTACAGTCAAAGCCTCCCTTCAGAAACCCCTTTAACGGGGAACGCTGGTATCGCCACCGCAAAGAGGAAGATGGACTAAAGGATTCCGCCCAAGGCCTGATACCGCCAAAGTTGTGACGTTTTGCTACGGGAAAGGCAAAACCTGCCAATGCAGGGAAATTCCTTTCCAGCCCTTTAACAGCGACCTTAACGTAGCAGCGCCCGCATAACTGTGAAGAAAAGTTAACCTGCAAAATAAGACATTAACTGAGGCTGGGTAGGGTGGGAGAAGCTCTGGAGCCAAGTGAGGATTCCCAGGTAAGATCCTCACTCTATTGTGTGGGCAGGTAATCCCTCCCCTACCTGGCCTGGTCTCCTTGGCAACGCTTCCCCCAGGTGGGATTGGACAACTGACTGAGGTAGGCGGAGACCTCCAGGTATCCCACCTGAGGGAAGGCAAAGCCAAGCCTATGCTGATGGAGCCGCTCCAGATCTAGGGGCTGCGCACATCCACGCAAAGGGCGCCCCCCGTTTTAAGCAGGGAGCGGTCATTCCCATAATCACTGGAGTTCCGTGCCTCTTTGTCATACGGGTTTGCGGCCATGAGGAAAAGCTAAATCTAAACCTTGATGGTTTATTTATTTAACAGATTTATCAGCCATTTAGTTATTCCCCAAAGTGGTTTCCTTACAATATTAAAAACACAAAACCATCTCAAACTATTTACAAACATCATCATATAATATATAATTGTATGATGATATAAAATTTGCCATAATAATGAATCCTATAACACTACCATGATCACGTTTTCTCAACATCTGGTGAAAAGGCTGAAACTCATTCTGTCACACTTAAACTGATAACACCATTACACCTTCAGAAATATGCCCCTTCTGGGGTGAACCTTGATGACAATTCAAAAATGTTATGCAGTGTAGCATATACTTGCTGCTTTCTAGTACAGTGTGATAGACAAGACTACTATTTTGCCACTATCCTATCACCTTAACTGGCTACCTATTAGTTATTACAGGTGTCTCCCCACTTTCTCGGGGGTTACCTTCCTGGGTACTGTGCATATACATGGAATTGTGTACTGTGAGGAACACCATCTAAAAAGCCAAACTCTTCCAAAAATCCAAATAATTCTACCACAATTACTCCCTCCATACCTGATTTCTCAAACTCCAGCTCTCTGAGGGCCTCAAAGGCCCCTGGGATTGCTAGGTATTTTCCCACTCATTTTGGGCTGTCCCCCCCCCCCGCTTTCTGTAGTTTAAATAAATTTATTTAATTATTTCCCCTCATGTAAGTGGGGAGATGCCTGCATCACATTTAAATACCTACAGGTGTTGTCTTTTTTAATGCGTTTTGATAAACACCAGTATATGGAGTACTGGTACCTCTTTTTTTTGCTGCCCATGTCAGCTATTTTGTGCTGGCACCCAGAACACTTTTATCAAGATATGAGCACTGGAACCTCATTAAAAAAAGACAACAACCAACAATCCCACACCCTAATACCTATTATTTTAGGTTGAAAGCTGATTATGACATACAAAGCCTTCAAGATCCTGTGTCCAGCATATCTGAGATATCCATTTTTCAATCGCGATCTGTAAAACTGTCTGAGAGCTTAATTTTAAGCTTATCTTCTGCAAGCCAAGGCTTGTCAACTGTGTGATTTCCAGCCTGCCCCAATGGAACAGACTTCAAAGGAAACTTACGGAGCATCTTCACAAACTTATACGAATCTTTATTCCAGCTGGAACAGATTCCCAAATACAATACACATTGCATGCCCAGGCGCATTGGTATTGGGTTGAAATAGGCCACAACTTTTTATTGATTACAGAGGTAAGTAGGCAAGTAGGTTGGGTGGGTGAATTCCATGACAAAATCCAAAGGGGGGGGGGACCCCAGGTGCAACTCTGCCCCCTCTGAGGTCCCTAATTGGTCTGTTTAAGGGGGCTTGCTGCCAAGGTCAGCATAGCTATAGGAGGAGGCCCTGAGCATCTCATCCATGGTTGTGTCATCCAAACAACGTTCTGCTTTTGCTTATATGTATTTTACTAGCAAATAGAACAATTAACTTTATAAAAAAATCCACTAGACATCTATGACACTGGTCTAATATAAGCACCGAACTTACAAACTAATAAGGTCTTCAAACCATGGATTTGCTTCATTTATTGGTGAAAATGTGGTGTAATTTTTTCCCCTGCCACAGAATCTAATGTGTGCTAAATGGTAGAAGACCTATCTAGTAGGAAGGCTTTCCCCATATAATTTGGTATATCAGTCATGTGCATTAGCAATCCATGGCACTGCCATCAAATGGTAAAGACATTTTCCTGAATTATTTGGTTGGAGTTGTCACTATAGTCAGATGGCTACAGTGTTTGATTTATATATCTTTAGTATTAGTATTGAATCTCCTGGGAATCAATTTCACTCGATCACCCTATGTAGTAAGTTTTAATACATTTTAAGACTACTCATTTTTCTTTATTTTTAGATGTGCTTTGTTCTTTTATGTTCTGAAGCTAATTTAGAAAATAAAGATATAAACAGGAAGTTGATCCAATGTTACATTTATGTTTCAAAATCCCACCCTCCATGTGTAGACTGACTTTGTTTACACTTCTATTTTTTAATTCACTGCCTCTTGGTGATGTTGTACAATAATCAGCTGTCTGGAAACCACTTCCTTTTGGTAATTTTTTTTAAAAAATAGAAATTGGTCATAACTTCTTTTTTTAAAAACCCCCAAACTTTAGGTATCTCTTAGTAAGCTTAAATACACTGCTTAGAATATACATATAAACTTTTTTTCAGACCTCAAGCTATTTCAGTAAACACTTTCTCTAAACCTTTTCAGAAGGTTGTGTTATAAAATTGTGCTATACACACTGTTTTATAGCACAATTTTAAAATACTTACCTACTTAAAAAAAAACCGAGAGGCTATTCTGTTTGCTATTGCCATATTAAAGGGAATGCTACCCTGTTTCTATACAGTATTATGTTTCTATCTTACATGTAGAGATTACTTCAGCCATAGCTATAACAATGTACAGGAAGGTCATGTTTAATTGGTTATCTCCCATGACTTATGAATCCCTTTTAGAGTAATGGCTTTCCAGGATAGATAAAGCCTCCTATCTGGTAATTAATCTTTGTTTTTAGATGCATGATCTCACATTTGCCTTTATTAGAATGCATTGTGCTTGGTAAATGAGCTTACCAAGAATGCAGATCCTTCTGCCCCTTTATTAGGAAGCCACTCATAGGCATGTTGATTTCTTTGTTAAAGTCATGAAATATCTACTCCTTAAAGTAGAGGCAGATCTATCACAATCATGGGTGAGAAATGGAAGCCAGTCCAACATAAGAGAAATCAGATGAAAAATGCCTGAACTGCATTTGAAACTGCAGTTTCAAAGTTACAGGCAGAATATGTTTCTTCCTTCCTTTTAGGTGTTTCAAACTGTTTTATTGTTGATGGGGAAATCATAGTTTAAAATTATTTGATTGGAGATGTCTCTTCCAAATTACAAATTAAATAATTACAAATTAAATAAAATATCATCCAAAGGATACTCATAATTACTACAGGTCACCCAAACAAATGCATTTGGATGCCGCACACAGATAAAAAACTCCACCACCACCTTTAACTCCCGAAACAGTCATGAATTCTAGAGTCAAAAGTTAATTTTAAGCTAAGAATGGCATACTTCTACAATATTTTAACTACTAGATGAGCCAGTAAATACTAAAGTGGTCTAAAGTTTTCTGTACCTTTGCAAGTCGCTAAAAAACTCTACATAATTTATGGCATAATGAAAAATTGAGTGTGGCAGAAAAAGGCACTTGATATAATTTAAAAGAAACCACAGAAATCTAAATGCAGGAGATTTCCTAACACTGACAAAACCCCCTAATATATCAACTTGAGGAGGACATGGTATTTGTAATTACCAAGGATATGGTAATTTTGAATTTGGGGCTGGATCCTTGTTTTTTGTTATGGCAGAACAATTTCGGATTGGCTTGGGTCTAGAAATTGCATACAAGGCAAAAGACTTTTATTTGCTCATTATGAAATTTATGAGATCTTCATAATTGACTGCATAAACCTGACTTGAAACAGAAAATAGTTGGCACACAGAAATATCTCCTTTTTTCAGAAGCCAAGAAACATCTTCAAGAGACCAAAATATCATGTTCATGTCACAGGTTAGTTAGGCATGTTAGTGGCCAGATTCCAGGGCTATCAGTTGGGGGGTCCAGAAGTGGCTAGCTAGCACAGGTGAAGATAGACCTGAGTTAGCTGAAGATAGGCCTGAGTTAGCTTCCAGACATGGCAGCCAAGTGAGCCAGAACAGAAGCAGGTTTGTGTGTGTGAGAGAGAACTTGTGATTTGAAAGATGTGTGCTTGCATCTCTTTTTAATTTTACTTTTTTAAAGTGCAATCCTATACTCACTTACATGGGAGTAAGCTCCAATGAACTCAAAGTTGCTTAGTTCCAGAAAGCAGGGACAGGATTGCAGCTTATGAGTTGACATACATAGGCTTGTGCTATTAGCTAATTAGTTTAAGCCGCAGTGAATGATAGGAAACAATCACCAGTGATGTGCAGCCACCATACAAATTAGATATAGTGTGGTCTTGGAAGGAATTATAGGGCATAATTATTATACTATGGGATGCAGCCATCTAAAGGCAGCAAAGTGTTTTCAGGCCAGGTAGGTCACTGCCGATATATTGTTTGTAAATGATAAGGGATCCTTCTGTTTGTTTCTTTTAAAAAAATATTTAACTAGCAAATGGAATGATGTCAATGGCAAATACATTTCCTCAGAAATGAAAAGCAAATCTTCAAAAATATTCTAGTGTTTTGCAGCAGCTTGTTCCTGCCTAGGGCTGTAGAGTCTACTCGCTCCCACATGGTGGCCTGGCAGAGTGAAAGAGGGAACAATTCAGAAAGCTCAAAAGCTTCTTGTGTGGTCATTCAATCACCTCAAGTCACAGAGGAGTCTTCAAAAAGGGTAGGATTAACTAGCTCTCTATATTACAAAATGCTAGTAGTATTAAATATTAAGCATTCATTTCTAATGCTACTAATCCAGGAGCAAAGGAGAAACGTTAATGCCATAGTTCTCAGTCCCTGGACTCCAAAAGCCAGGGGCAAAAGCTGTTAAAAGGAGGGAAAACAAGGTCAAAGACCTTGGAATAAATGACACAATGAGAGATCTGTACTGCTGGGAAATGAAATGCATAAGGTGATGTGGTCTGATTACAAAGTCTCCTATCATCAGCAACAGGATAAAGCAGGTGCCTTTGTTTTTGACATCTGGTGTCATCTCTCCACTCTGTTGCATCAGAGGAGTGCTCTGCTAAAATCTTAGATTCCATTAAAAAAGAAAGAAAAAAGAACTCAAGACAGTTAAAAACGATCAAATAGCAAGCAACTTATGAAACCAAGTGATAATACACAAATCAGCAATAATAGTTTTTGGCATGGCAAGTCAAAAATTAGCCAAGCATAAAACCACAATGATTTCATGATTCAATTAAAAAGAATAATACATAGAACCACATTAAAAAGTGAAACGGCATTAATATAGCACACAGAAAAGGAAAGTACTAGGACTTGGGAGACCAGGATTAAAATCCCCACTTGGCCATAAACCCCGCTGGGTGACCTTGGGCCAGTCACTGCCTCTCAGCCTAACCTACCTCACAGAAAGGAAGGGGAGAACTCTGTACACCATTTTGAGTTCCGTGGAGGGAAAAGTGGAATATAAATACAATAAACAAACAAACATAAAGGATTCCCCCTTCTAGTAGGTTTTAAGGCTTTAATTCAATTATCCAATGCCTAGTTTTATTATAGATGTAGCACTTGGTTAATATTAGTTGAAAATATGATGCAAATCATCATGTACCACCATTAAAACATCTATTGCAGTAGTGAACAAGACAAGAAACTACTGTACAGGGTTGTGTGTGTGTGTGTGTGTGCATGCACACGTATTGTCGCATTCTAATCTTTGAAAGTTGACTCCTGTTCTCTGATAGGTACTATTGATTGCTCGAGCAGCTCCAAATTATTATCATTTTCACATTTTCTGTGAATTGCCAAGAGGTTATTTCAATACCGTCACATCAGGAATCTTTCTCTTACTCTCCTGCTTCATCTTACAAAGATAACTGCTGTTAAAATCATCTTCTCCGTTTATGCAAAGCCACCTGTACTCCAATATCAATCTTTTTAGAACATTCCCATCTTCCTCATCATCTTTTACATCTCATTTCTAGCTTATCTATTGAATAAGTCAAACCCATTCAATGGGTTGGTGCCACCTGGCATTGCTGTTGTTGTTGTTGCTGCTGCTGCTGCATCTTATTACACACCCTTCACTGGAAGGATTGCAACTATTTCAAATACAATATTAAAAACATTTAAAAACAACTGCCAATCACAAAATAGGATGGGTCCTAAAAATATACATCTCAGGCCTCAAAGGCCAGGGCAAAGAGGTATATCTTCAGTACTTGGCAAAAGCTGTATAGTGAAGATACCAGATACACCTCTGTGGGCTGAGAATTCCACAGTCACAGAGAATGTCCTCTCTCAGGCCAACACCACTCCAAGTTTCTGAGGTTGGCAGACCTACCAAGAGGGCATCTCTCCCAGTCCACCAAAGTGGGGGTCTTTAGGGAAGGAAGCAGACTTTCAGACAGTTGGGGCCTGAATTGTTTTGAGCTTTAAACACTAGTATGAGCACTTTAAACTGGGCCCAGAAATGAAGTGGCCATAGTGCAGCTGTTTTAAAAGAAGAGTTATATGAGTTCTGAAGCCCAGCCAGTAATCTGGTCACTGAATTTTGGACCAGATGAAGTTTTCAAGTAATTTTTAAGAGCAGCCCATAATAATACAATCTGGAAGTTATCAGAGCACAGAGTTCTGTGGCCATGTCATCTCTGTACAAAAGGGGATACAACTAGAAAACCAGCTGGAGCTGGGGGGGGGGGGAAACACATCTAGTCACCAAGGCCACCTAAGCCTCCAGTGACAAGGTTGACATGAGAAGCACCCCTAAGCTATGGGACATATAACACCTCCGCTGTTTCATGAATCAGCTTCAAGTTATTGACCCAGTTGGAACAAAGAAACAGCTAAGTGTCATCGACATATTGGTGATACCTCATTTCAAATCTCCTAATGACAGCTTCCAGTGGTCATATAGCATTTGGGGTGGAGGTGGAATCTTGCATTTGGGGTGGAGGTGGAATCTTGCAGGTCACCAAAGGACAACTCCCATGGCTCCAAAGAGTAGCCTCCTGTAACTAGCTTCTGGAAGCTGCCCTGAAGGTAGGAGTAGAACCACTGAAGTACAGTGCCAACCATTCACACTTATCTGAGATGCTGCAGAAGGTCCCTGTGGACAACAGTATCAAAAACCACCAAGAAAACAATGTGAATGAGCAGGGTCACACACCCATTATCTCCCTATCTTGGTCAGGGTGACCTAGGCAGTTTCAGTTCCATGACCAGGCCTGAAGCCAGACTGGAATGGATTCAAGTAATCAGTTTCCTCCAAGTATACCTAAAACTGAACTGCCACCACTTTCTCAAGCACCTTTCTCAATAAGGGGAAATTTGACATTGGACAATAGTTGTTTAACATATCTGGGTGCAGAGAGGCCCCTATAGCAGGGTCACACACAGCAGCAGCACCACCTCCTCTAAGGCAGATGGTACTTTCCCCTCGTCTAGTGAAGCATTAATCGTTTCCTGGACCCACTTTGTCACACAAACACACACCATGGTTAGCTCTAAGAAGTCAATTTGGGCAAGCGCCAAGGAGCCAGGTGGTCAGCCACACTTCCTTAAAAAGCTTGTCAACTTCCTCAGGTAGCAATCATCAAAATTGATCTAGATAGAGAAGCCAGTGCTCTAGACAACTCCATCACACTTATTCTAACTGTGGCGTCCAACTCTGTATGAATCTGCATGATTTTGTCCTAAACTGCATTGCAAGTTGTTCCAGCAGGCTTCCAAGTGTGAGAGAGCAGTGCTTTCTTGGCCAGATGACAAAAGCCCATTTACCACTCAGGAAAATTCTGCCAGAAGCTGCTTGAGGACACAATGTTGGCAAACAAGTAAGCTTTGTTTGCTGCCGCCATGCCAAGACATAGATTTTCTTGCTAGTAAAAATTCTGAGCTCTGCACAATACATAGATCTAAGGGTCTAAGACATAGAGTCATAATTATTCCTCCCTTTCTGATATGCACTTGATGCATAGGCCATTGATGATGGCATACAATTGGACTGTACCTGGGATACCCTCTTTTACTTTCTGGAATTCTGGTCTCTGCCAAAACTGAATATTCAAATACATAGAGAAGAAATTCACAGCTTGAATCCCTTACCTTGAATCTTTGTTCAAAATTTACAAATACCCATATTATTGAATCATGGTTTATATTTATATTTGTGTGACTCACAATGAACACTGAAGTCCCGATTCCAAGTGAACCTAGCAGGGCTTTAATTCAAAAATATTTGTTACTGTTGTCATGGGAATTTTATAGACATTTTAACTTTTATTTGGGTCAGACACAATATTTCCTATTTAGCATGCAGTGGGAAAACATTTTAGTTTTTCAAAGCCTTTAATACATTGGTAGAAATAAACCAGGATGCCTTGAAATAATATGATTAAGACTGAACCTGTTTCCTCAATAATATTCTAAATTTATGAGTTGATTCAACTGGAAACATCAAACGTACCAGTAAACATTGATCCCAATACATAAAATGTAGTCTAGTGATTTGACAATGTTAGAACAAAGTTAGGTTCCACTTCAATAGGCGTATGACTCTGTACTGAGACCATTGTCTGCAGATGAAATGACAAAATTATATACCTTCCAAAGTCAGATCAACAGACAGACAAATCTCATTTGCTGCTTTCTTTGATAAGAAATTTAGCTTCAAAACGCTAATCCTAAAATGTGTTATGGGTAGATTGGAGTTTGTATGAACTAGTGCACATAATGAAATAAAATTATGTATTATAAAATGATAAATTCAATTGATAACTGGTTTTAACATTCTTCATGATGTATAGTTAATGATTTCTAAGAGCTTATGAAAATCTAAGCCCATTGTTGCATGCATCGCTGGGGAATGAAAAGGAGAGTTATTGAGAGAAAAACTTGCTGAATCTCAGATGATTATATTATCTGCATGTAATTTATTTCAACTCATTTAAGCCTGGTTTCACTTTCCTCGTTTGCCTTAGAGGACTTTTTCCTGAGGACCAAGCCCTGTCTCTACATTCCCAAACATGTGCAAGTAGCCGTGTTTGGTGTTTGTTTGTGTAACCATAAACTGAGGCATTAATAGTTCCACCCATGTGCTTACCAGAGACACTTGTCCCTTGTCTCTTGTCCCTGGTGGGAAGGACTCAAGGGAGCATATGAGAGGCTGCCACTTGTGCAGCACCTAGAAAAGAAACAGCAGGCATTTCTCCTGCTGCTTCTGCTCTCTCATTTGCATGAACCTTTGGAGAAGGGACAGAAAGAGTGGGAGAAACTCCAGCTGTTTCTTGCCTTCTCCAAAGCTTCCAGAGCGAGAAACGAACCCGCCTCTCTAGCCAACCCTCTAGGCAACATCTTTTCCTTACCTATAGAGGGCTTTGGAGCACAAAAGCTCCTTTTTCCTATCTTCTTCAAAGCTTCCTTCAGATCAGAAAAAAAAAAAAATGCTGTGTTCCCCCCTTGAAACAGGGACAGCTGGAAGGAGAAGCATCTTGCAGCAAGCTTTGGTACAGAAAAAGAACCATTTCTCTTGCTGTTTCTGTCCTTCTCCAAAGCTTCACACAAGTCAGAAAATATTTTTTGGTGACTGCATCTAGAGGGCTTGGAAAGAAGGTGAGTCCCCCCTGCTCCGCCAAGAGAGATTTGTTTGAAGAACAAACGAAACAGCAGGCATTTCTCCCACCGTTCTTAACATATTCTAGCCAAAACTCCCCTCTTTCCGAATCTCTGTGTGCTTGCCAGAGGGTTTGGGAAAGAGGCAGAGTCTTGTTACTTCCATAATAGTTTGGGGCAGGTTAAAACAGCAGCAGCAGAAGCTCCAGCTTTTACTTGTGTTTCCACTATACTACATCACAATCTAGAAAAAACCCAGAGCCCTTTCATGAAGTTCTCTAAATGTAGCAAGAGGGTGGGGAGCTGGTTGTGAGGACCAACAGAGGCTTGGGCTAGGAAGCCATATTGATATTTGTAGACTCCTAGATAAGCTGCCTTTCCCCTAAAAGAGGCTTCCTCAAACTCGGCCCTCCAGATGTTTTTGGCCTACAACTCCCATGATCCCTAGCTAGCAGGACCAGTGGTCAGGGATGATGGGAATTGTAGTCTCAAAACATCTGGAGGGCTGAGTTTGAGGAAGCCTGCCCTAAAATGTACATATTTTAAGAGATCCTTCAAAAGAGCTTCCTTATGACATTGTAACTACCATAACCTAAAAAGTGGAGGATGAGGGCAAATAGCCTCTAAAATGTTTTTTTTTTTTTTAAATTAAAGGTCAGTTGAAACAATCAGAATAAAAAGTGCTGTATTACAAGCTTTTTTCTTTGCAGGGAAGTTTTAGAGAAGCTGTCAGTGCATGGTGGAAGAAAACAGATATTAGTAAATATGAGGGATTTATTTATCTTATTCATAAGATGCATCATAAAATAAATTCTCTACCTGGTATTCAGAAAAATAAAGCACAACAATAAAATATTCCAATAAAAATCTATAAAAAGTTTAAAAATTATGTTAGGAATTCAGTGTAGCAGTAAGGAGATCATTACATCAGTTCAAGCATTGTAGCTTGCCAGATGGAGTGATCACCCCTCTCCTTCCCCTGTGCATTGTTCTGGGATTTCCCCTGATACCCGGAGCCAACTGGGAGGCACACAGGGGGAGCAGAGGGGGGTGAAAAGATCTATTGTTCTAGCAAAATATCTTGTGCTGGCTTCCGCTATGAGGACTCATTAGTTGAATTCAGCTTGAAACATTTTAAAATTTCGCGCTAGACATGAACAAGTATTTCTGGTCTGCATCCCTTTCACCTGTGTTCATTCTTGAGTCCACTCTGTTTCATGTCCAAATTAAAGTCTTATACAGCGTGTTCTCCTTCATGTAGAGCACGTGTTGCAGGGTCTAACAGCACACCCCCTCTTGGTTACTGGGTGGGGCCATTTGGATGGCCATGACTGTGATTGGGCCAATTTGGGTTGTTGGGGGAGATTTTGATGTTACCATTTAGAGGGTTGGCCCGAAGGTTATATATTCTTAGCACACAGCTTTTTTCAGTCTCTTTTGCTGTGTGCATCCAATCGCCCGCCCACCCTCCCTAATTTAGGGCTGTTGTGTTTGACATTGCTATGCCTGTCATGGGGTTGTCTGCTTTTGGGGCAGGGGCCTGGTAGGAATTTTGTCCATTGGCAGATTGGCTGGTGCCATTTGGTTTTTGCCTACTGCGTAGCAAATCGTCACAACTTGTAAGGTTGCGGTTAGGCATTGGTTAATTGTTGGTTGGTGGAGGGGATGTAGTTGGCAGTGCCTGCCCCTCCAATGCTGCTGCTGCAAGGGAATTCCGTTAAAGGAATCCAGGGGCTCGCCATGCTTTTGTCCGAATCCCTGGTCTGGGGCTTGGGCCGCACAAGCCCTGGGAGCATGCGGGGAGAGGTGAGGGCCTGGGGCTCAGCTCCATTTTCTCCCCAATATTGTTTTCCCTTACTGGCTTTCGCTGGAATCCGGAAGTCAGTTCTGTCCCTGGACGGGGACAGATAGTCGGAACCAATGCCTAAGCAACCACTCACATTTATGTATTTTAATGAAGTTGTGGCCAAAATTATGCCAAAAACTTTAAACAAAAATTCTGCATGAATTGTGATTTATTTAGGGGGTGGCTTGGGGACCTTGTCACACAAATAATAAACAGGAAATGCTGCCGTCATGCTGCAGTTTGCTTGGCTCATGAGGGGTGGCAATGCAAACTAGATATGATGGTAGACATTTGAGACCTGCTGGACCAGTGGAGGAGTGAGATGGAAGCCCGAAGGTAGGCAGGTGTATAGGGAGGGGGTGGTAAACAGGTGTACCTTCAACAGGTTACCTACACTGCCCATGGTTGGTGACTGCCTGATCTCAATGGGTAGGGGAGCATTCCATAAGGTAGGTGCTAACATACTTATTATCGAAAAACTTTATTGACTAAAGCAGTCCAGCTGACCCAGATATTAAAATCTTCAGGGGAAGCCCTTCTTGCCTCTGAGTGAAGCCAGCACTGGCTATAAGAGATAAGGCCTTCTCTGTGATGGTCCCCTGTTTGTGAAATTCCCCTCAGAAGTATGGCTGAAGTATGGAAGAAGTGGCTCTCTCACTGTTTCACCTATGTTGCCACTTGAAGACATGTGTTCACCCAGGCCTGCGGAGGCAACTTTTCTTTTGAACAAAAAAAGTACATGTTATTTAAAAACAAAACTTTCTAAAATCACAGCAGTTTCTGCAATGGCAATAAGTAATGCTGTTTTAAGATACCGTGTTTTTTTCTTACTTTTATTTTTTTCTACCTCTTGGAACAGATGGGTAGTTTTAAAAGGAAGCTGCTAATTGCCTATTTAAAATAGTTTCATATGACTCACTTAGAATCAATTCCTGCAATTAGCAAAGTAGAAGCTACAATAACCTTTTGTACTTCTAAATTGTAGGATTATTTTACTTTTCTCTTCTTTCAACAACAAAGGTGTTAATCTCACTTTTCTAAATGCAGAGGTATTAAAAATGTAGTCAGACAGCAAGGGGGTTTAGAAATTAAGAAAATGCGGTGACATCTTCAGTTAATGGTCACAGTCACTTCACACTCTTGTATTTTTGCTTAAAACAAATTGCCACCAAGAGTTTGATATCTAAATGGGTATTAGTCTTCTCGACGCATGCAAAGATGTTTGTGTTCTGATCACAGGAATTCCCTAGCTTATAATGCTATGTTTTCTTTTAGTGAAGCTATTTTTTTACACCAATTCATAAATACATATTGAGTGATGGAGGAGCAGCTGCAAAACACTGTATAATGTAGTGTGACATGAAGGAAACTGAACATACTATCTGAGGGGCATAGTCCAGGTTCACATGATGATTTCCCCTCAAGAAAAAGGGTGCCTGTCCGCCTGCCCCTCCCCCCCGTGTTAGTATGTATAGACTCACAACAACATATTTTATGGGGAAAGGTGGGGGGGGGGCAAACATCATAAAAGAGGATAATGGGTGGGATTCAACTAATAAGTCCCAACAGCAGAAGCCTACACAAAGATGTCCGCTTGTGCAAATCAGCTTTCACCCACTCCTCATCCTGTTCCCCAAGCCCCCCAAATGGGCTCTGGGGGCTTGGAACAACTCCCAGGACAGTGTGCTGGGGAAGAAGAGGGGCACTGATCCGTCTGTCAAACTGAAATGCTTGCCATGATGGAATTATCGACATTGTGTGACACTGATTTCCTCCCTATATCCCAATGATCTAGGAACCAATGCTATATCCAAGTTGACTCATCCAAGTCCAGTAAAGTCCAGTAAGGTGGTCAGTGTTCCCAGCCTGCCATTTTACATCATTACCAAGCAGACTTCCTCTTGTGAGGTGGGGGGTGACAGGCAGCAGGGCAGGGCAGAGCAGGGTGGGGAGGATAGTCCAGAGAAAAGAGGTATCTTGGAGGGCTTATCCATAAGACATGGATGGTCAGAAAGATTGTTTCCAGCTGGCCTACATGGGGCTTGTAGTTTTCACTCTGCCTCAGTTAGACAGCATTGGAAAGCCTCTCCTCTTCCCCAAGGGGAGGGGTTGTGAGCAGGTCTTGCTTCCCGTGCTTCACAGTGGGCATGGATGGCCCACTGCGTCACAAAGAGTCCCTGACCTGTGTCATGTCCACAGCCAGCCAATACGGCTGTCTGGGGGCATGCGTGGTTTGCCACTTTTAAATGAGTGTGGGACTGTGGCTCAGTCTGTTTGTTTCCTGCATGCACAGATCTCGCTCAGATCTCCTGTGCACGAGGCGCTTCTTGGTTCAGAGCTTTTCTTTCAGCACCCTTGGAACCTTCCTTCCTGCTCCATCCTGTTTAGGCAGCCCTGTTTAGGGAAGCTTTTAATGTTTAATAGGTTATTGTATTTTAGTGTTTTGTTGGAAGCCGCCCAGATGGACAGGGTATAAATAATATATTATTATTATTATTATTATTATTATTATTATGGGACGCGGGTGGCGCTGTGGGTAAAACCTCAGTGCCTAGGACTTGCTGATCGTAAGGTCGGCGGTTTGAATCCCCGCGGTGGGGTGAGCTCCCGTCGTTTGGTCCCAGCTCCTGCTCACCTAGCAGTTCGAAAGCACCCCTAAGTGCAAGTAGATAAATAGGGACCGCTTTCTAGCGGGAAGGTAAATGGCGTTTCCGTGTGCGGTGCTGGTGCTGGCTCGCCAGATGCAGCTTCGTCACGCTGGCCACGTGACCCGGAAGTGTCTCTGGACAGCGCTGGCCCCCGGCCTCTTGAGCAAGATGAGCGCGCAATCCTAGAGTCGGTCATGACTGGCCCTGTCGGGCAGGGGTACCTTTACCTTTTATTATTATTATTATTATTATTATTATTATTATTATTATTATTATTATTATCCTCCTGTGGGTGCCAACTGGCAAACGCCTGAGCCTGTCTGCTCTCACTGTGCGCAGCCTCCCCACTCTTCAAACAGCTGATGTTTGGAGGGTTTCAAAGGACTTTCTTTCTGCGGCTGCTGCAGCTTCCTTTCTGCAGGGACTTTGGTGGCTTGAAAACATCGTTGTGTGTTGGAGGGTAGGTTGTGGCCATCACCTACCCCTCCCCTTGAAGGGTATTCTGTTAAAGGAATCTGTCCGATGCCCAGGTGGTGGCTAGGGCAATGGCACAACCCTCCGGTGACTCTAGAGGAAAGCTTCCAGTTGATTTGCATCAACAAGCTCCCCCTATAGGTTGTTAACCCTTGTGTAACTCCCTGCAGAGTAGGAAGGAATCAAGTATAGTCTGTTCGGATCCAATGCCCAAGCCAATACCACTCACATTCTGTAACCAATAAAGTTGTGGCCTTTTTTTAGCCCATTAACCTAAATTACTTGTGTCCATGTGTCTTATTTCATCACAAAGTGGGGAGCGGGGCCTTGACTCACAACTACAACCCATGTTCACTTTAAGGAAAGGAAACTTCTAGGCATGGTCAGGAAGATCTGTGTGTATAGGCAGAGTAGTTCAAATACATTAATTGAGCGAAGAGGCATAAGAAACTACACCAACCTCTTGGGGGTGGTTCTCCCTCTGTGAAACACCTTCCCTGGTAAGGTGTGCCTGTTGTCCTCAATACTCAATACCACCAGGAGAAAGTTCAAAACATTCCTGTTTATCCAGGCCTTTGATGGCCAACAGACACCAGCCATTGCAACCTTGAAATTAATAACTGTGAGGATATGTGATCGCTTTAAAATGCTTTTAGATGTTTTAAATATTTTGGATGGTTTTATATAGTTTTTAAATGATGAAAACATGTTTTATTTTTGTTGTTATTCTATTGTTTTAACACATTGATGTTTGCTTCATGTTTACTCCTTTGGGAGGAAGGATACACACACAGACACATGCTCATGTCAAGCAATGAAGAATGAACACTGAGACCTTAAAGATGATGCCTACAAGGCAGGCAGCTCTTCCTGTCACTACCCCACTTCTTCACAAGGATAAATTCAGGTACAGGGTGGGAGGGCTTTTGCTAGTTTCCTTGGGTTTTTTAAAGCTTTCCCAAGAAAAACCCCCAGAAAGACCCTGTATTTTTAAATAATTCTAAGGGGAAAAAACACCAAAGCTCAGAAACACTGACGAAAGCCAGTCACATAACCCATCACTCATTTTAAACCTTTCTACGCATGACCCACCTTCCCGCTCCTTGCTCCCAGTCTTCTTGCTGTTCCTGCCGGTTTGTCATGACAAGAGTGCTTTTCTGCTCATTTGGGACTTACCTTGTTGATGGTCCTTAAATACCATTTTGATATAAATGAAAATGAAGGCAGTGGCTTGCCTTAAGACCCCGACTTACAAATTCCTCTGCAGAAATAGCACAACTGTAAAGCAATATTCAATGAGACAAGGATGTTCATAAAACAAGTGTTGTTTAACTAGACAGCTACAGTCTTCTTCACCCTTTAAAGTTCTTCTCTACTCCAGAGGCATTCTTGCCCAGGAGCATGTATTCAGTTAAGTGATCCTTTAAAAATTCACATTCATGCTTGGTTAAGCATGGGGGGGGGGGATACAGACTCAAATATATCCAAGTCCTATGAGTTTGATAAAAATTGGCTGCGAAACGTATGACTTCCATCATATCTCTGCCACCCTGTTTATAGTTTGTTTTTTTAAAACAGCATACAAAATCTGAAGTTGAACATTTTTGAGATGCAGAACAGAAGGCCTAATTCTGAATCTAAGCAAGAATGTGTTGATTATAATAGTCACAGTTCATTAGGCTGCATCTCTAAAGTTGCCTTGAAGATGCTTTCTTAGAAGCTTAATGTCTGTTGTATATTTGGCAGAATAATGTAAGACCTATGGGTTAACAAAAATATGGCATTTTGTTTGCTTGTAGATTTGTTATTTTATCTTGCTAAAGTGTGATAGCTCCACTGAACACTGAAATATCAAAATGAAATCTGAAATATCAAAATGAAATCTGATACTGAAATATCTAAATGAAATCTGATACTCAGTTTCAGATCAAAAGCTGAATCCATTTTAAAGAGGACCTGAAAGATGTGCAACAATGGTCGGTTACCCAGTCAGGGGTGGCAGCAGTTGCAGCCCATCACATCAGGCTCCAGGACCCCCTCAGAGCAATGTCTTCACTCTGGTCTCCTCCCACCCCTTAAAAAGTTACCTAGAACTGACCTCTGCATTGTATCATCTTCTTGATATCTGAGATAGTAGAATGAACATTAGTTAGCATATTACTGACACCATTGTATGTTATATATTTAGACCTAAGTTTAAACACCACACAATTCTAAAAAATGACAGGGAAGATATAAAGCACAATGTCATATAATATGTCACTGGAGCATGAGACATAAGAACAAAAACTGATATTAAGTTTTGGACAACTTTTACATTTCCGGTTTGAACTTCACACTCATTTTCAAAGTGGGAAGAATGATTCACAATACATTTTAATGAGACATCTGAAGGAAGAACTGTTGAACATTACGTTTTAGTAGTTATTAAGTTCAGACAAGTAAGTAACTCAATAACACATTTCTGTGATGTCTGACTCATAGCATCACAGAATCGTAAAATTGGAATGGTCATCTCTTCCAACCACCTGCAGGAATCTCAACTAAAGCATCCATGACAGATGGACATCCAACCTCTGCTTAAAAAGCACCAAGAAAAGAAAAGTCCGCCACCCTCTGAGGGAGTCTGCTCCACTGCTGAACAGCTCTTACTACTAGCTTTTTAGTTTTGAAAAAAGAAGAAGCTAAATGTTGGGAAATTTAGGACAGACCAAAAGGATGCACTTCTTCACACAGCAATTCACTCCCACAAGATGCAGCAATGGCCACCAACTTGGCTTTAAGAAGGAATTGGAAAAATTCAGGACAGCTAAGGGTATGAATGGCTTCTACTCATGATATGTACTACCAACTGGTATCAGAGTGGATATGCCTCAGTTGCTGGGGAATATGAGTGACAGAGTGCTACTGCGCTTATGTTCTGTTTGTGGGCTTCCTGTAAACAACTGATTAGTCACTGTGAAAGAAGGATGCTAGACTTGATGGGCTTTTTGGTCTGTCCCAGCCAGGCTCATTTTATGTTCTCTTATGTTACCTTTGAACTAGCTCACTGTTGTGTGACCAAGAATATTACATACTGACCCAGAAAATCATATTGGTACAGGAGGAAGACAAGCTGATGCATCTGTATCAACAACTAAGGCTACAATATATGATTTAGAGAGGTTATGAATCAGCATAAAAATAAACAAGATTTGACCATACCCATTACCCAAAGGCATTTTTTACATCCCTATATTGATATAATCCTAAATACTTGGTTTTTTTAGCCAGGTATAAGAGCGCTCCAGATGATTGTCAGCAAAGTGGTTGTCCTACCTGCTTGGCATAGAATGCTGTTGTAATTAGCTTAGGTCCCATGGTTACATATTAAAAAACTGCAGGCTTGAATATAAACTGGATGATTTTTATAACACATTATAACACATGTTATAATAAAACTCCTATATGCTCCTATACATTGAAAGAAGCCCTACATCAAGCATGAGTATTCATTAAGCATAATCATTTTATAGGGAGTTGTAGCTGGCTACAGTAAACTATATTCGCCCTTAGAATCTGAAGACTGATAAGTCATTAAATCGAGACTGAACAGGAAAAAGTTTGAATTTGAAACCTAATACCATGCTAGAGCCACTCTAAAAACATAAAAGTTGTCTAAGCAGAATTCCTATAAAAATACATTCATTATACAATACCTTAGTCAAACAATAGTTAAATGCATCAGTGTGTCTAATGCAAGTCTTTACATTCAGTAATGGTCTCCTTCAATTTTTTCAGTGACCAATCTAGTGATGCAGACAAATTTCTGTAAATGAAAACCAGTTTATCCCACACAGTGAAAAGGCTCATAAAAGTAAATGAGCTTTATATTTAATGTGAACCCCTAGCAATCTCCTCAATGTCAATGCTCTTAGGGTTATAAGAAAAAGTTACAGCTGTGGTAATGCTGTTTCCTGGCTGCCGATTGTTAGTATTCATTCCCCATGGTAAATCCCAGATCTGTTGTCCGGTAGAATGCTTTTTACAGCATTTACAACAAAGAAGGTTGGGATTGTACCAATATTGTCTTCTTTTATTAGAATTCTGTCTTTTTATTACACACCTGGAATGGCATTCATATCTCCACTCATATGAGAGAATGGGGGTTAATGCTACCACAAATACAGCTTTATCTGAAGGCATTTTGACACAGATTGCCAGGTTACAATTTGGAGATTGATCCTGTATCTTTACATTTCTCACTTAAGTGGCAGGTTCATAAGCCAAATCTTTCCCTGCCTGTTTTGACTCTGGTCCTTTCATTTGTTTCCCTCAACAAGAGCCAAATGATTCCACAAGTATGCAGCATACCAGCTAAACAAGGATGGCTGAAAAGGTAGGAGAAAATAAATGGGACCTAAATCCTACTGTGTTATCTCATCCTGTGTTGGGCATATAAGCATCCTCTTATATGGGAAACCAGGAGCATGATGGGCATTGAGGTTGGCGTAGTGCAAACATATGATCAGCAGCACTGAATTGGCTGTGCCAATCATGTTGCTGACTCGCCCCTCCCAGTACGCCAGAGTGATGACTATGACGAGAGATCAAGTAAGCAGCAGCGCCCCACCAACTGCTTCTGGACTGTACACATCCATAAATGTTTCGAGCTTCCAGCCAGAACACACCACAAAATGCATTGATACAATGGATCTATTCACAACTTAAGAATTCCAAACAGGCATTCTTCAAACTACAATATTCACCCAATGAAGTGTGAGTGGATTTTTTTTTTTAAAAAAAACCTGACTGTACTCAGGAATAATCTACTAGAACAACCCTAGAAAAATGATAGAACATGTTATTTATAGTTCTCAGCTGAAACCGCTCAAATGTATCATCAATTATCTATAACCAATACTGGACAAAGACACTTTCCATGGGCCTTGGGTGGTAGGCCAGCACTTGCTGATAGACAGGTTCTCTCCTAACTAAAACAGCTACTCACCAGCAACAGCAGGCCACACAGCAGAGATACAGACATAGGGAAGAGCCAAAACAGAGTATCTATCTATCATCTATCTATCTATCTATCTATCTATCTATCTATCTATCTATCTCTATCTATCATCTATCTATCAATCATCTATCAATCTATGTGATATTGCCTTACCTATGCGAGGATGCATTTGTTATCAACAACTGTTTTATGGATTATCATGGAAAATTATGAAATTATCAGTGTCCTGCATTTTTTCCTGCATTTTATTTCCTCTGACATCACTCCTTACAATCCCCCCACAACCATGATATATACCTGTAACTTAGGACAACACTTTAATGCTTTTGATAAATAGCAATCCACAATAGGTTATGCAATAACCATTTGCTAATGCTTAAAGAGTCCAGACTCTTAGAAAATACAGACGGCTTAAGCTTTTCGAGAAGCCCACAGGTCAGTATGTTCATCTCTATTACTAATAAATATAGGTCACATATCATGCTAATATTCTTAATTATGTTTTGAAATCCAACAATCAATAACATGGCAGTTCACAACCAGCTGAAGAAGCATGATGCTTTTTATGGTTCACAATGTGGAATTAAAAAGCTCAGCATTTATCTATAATGACTATAGATTGTTTAAATAAATGGTCAAAATTGTACAGCACTTTCAGCAGAGGGAACAAAATGTGAATTGACAGATAAACTGTATAAATTCGCTGTAAATATGGTTCTTTTACTGTAGGACACCATTAAGACATGTCCTTGAGTCTAAGCAATTATTGACCTTTACAGCCTCTTCATGTGTTGTACTTCCTTTCTGAAAGTGGATATAATAATAATAAGGAAAAATACTTATTGTTGAGAATGGAGTGCATAATGAGGTAAGACTAGATGGAAATCTGCAGAAAATAGGAAGCTATTGCAATCATTTCAATAAGAAGTATCAAGGACTAAAGATGACAAAGACTACACGGTCCACTTCTGGGTTTTCTCACTACTGGTTATGAAGTCAGACAATCTTTATAACAGGTGTGCTTTCTTCCCAGTCACACTTTCAGGAGTGTAATTTATTATGGATCTTGCAGTATGCAGGTAACTGAGTCATATCTACAGATATGTGTCAATGAAGAGCTATCAGAGCTTTTACAGTCTTTCTGCAAAGGGCAATAAGCAAAATGTTACAACCCATTTAGCAATAAACTGTGCATTTTCTCTGCAAGGCTTTTCCTGCATTTTTTATGTGCATCATTTAACCTATCTCTAAATTTAATTCTATATTCTCTGGTAATTTTCAAAATCTGAGTTGGAGCCCAGGTGGTTTCTGTTTTCTCCATGGGCAGGAAAATATATCTCGGTATGAATCACTTTAGCGATGCAGAAAGAAGTGGAAAAGCAGAATATGCATTTCAAAAGCAAGAACTGTGAGAAGTGATGCGCTGTATGGGAGCTGCTTGTGTCCATGTATGCATCATTTAAGAAGGCGCTGAGATAATCTCAGTCCCATTGCAGAATGCAACTGAAAGATGGCTATAAAAAGGTGCAAGTTAAAGAAACTGTTTTTGTTCAACCAGCTCTTCCTTCAGCAATCATTTCTATATATATTCTAGTAATTCATATTTCCATCATGTAGAAAACTCTGCAGATTTCAAACAACAACAAAAATCCGGGGGAGGAGGGCAGACTGGATTTCCTTGTTTTAGAGAATGCAAGGATCTGTCAATTTCAGTTCCCTCGGTCTTTCATTTTTCTAATTCTCCATTCAGTTTTTCACATTTTATAGCAATTTGCTTTATAAAAAATCCATCAGCATTTTAGTGTGATTTCCCTCCCTAATAAACACATTGGTATATGCAGTTTTAACTAATGCGCACATTTTTGAAATTTATCCAATGTAGTGCATTTTTGTATGTTATTTTCACTAATATCTTAATTATTATGCACAGCTTTCACCTAATACATGGTTGCAGAAATGCATTGCAAAATATGGATAGGTGTGTTTATGTTTGCATATAGTTTCAGAAAGTGTGAATTTGATAAATTTGGCTTTGAACACATACTGAATTGAATTTCTCTTCCATCCCTAGCTAATCTTAACACTTCCAATAAGCAATATTTTCTTTCTCAGGGGACAGCAAAGTCATAGATACAACTTTTATGCCTATCCCAAATGACGACATGTCAAAGATGGTATATTTGAAGCAAACTAATCCAAGGTCTACATAAATTAATAAAATTAATTTCTATTATAAATTTCTATTATAAAGCAAATAAATGTAAATATACTAAAGAGGTAAAGATCATGGTTCAATGATAATATAAGATTCATCAGGTGCTGTAAAGACAAAGAAATGTTTATATAGCTTTCCTTTGTGACTTGTTGAAAAATGTAAACCACATACCTTATGACACATGCATAAAGCCCACTGTCTTGGGGCACTGTTGGACGAAACCAAATGGCATCTTCCTCTTTGCTCATTCTAGTTCCATCAAAAGCTATAGGCTCCTCAAAGTCTCCAGGTCCAGAGCTTTTGTACCACATTAAACTGAGTCCAGCACTTTGTGCTAGGGTGTAATTTGCTCTTATATATCCATAAAACAATGCACACTTTATACGAACAGGTTCTCCCACTAAGACTTGATACTTCTTGTAATCCACTGACCAGTCAGTACACCCATCCGCTAAAAGAGAAAAGAAGAAGAAAAGACAATTATGTGGTATACTGCTGAATATACAGCACAGTTCATACTTAATTTGTAATTGTACTTCTTTGAAGTTGTCATGCCAGAGTTATTGATTCAAAGAAAAATACTTTAGATTGGTTTCACTGAATATGCAGCCAAGACTGACCACAAAAATTGCTTTCCCTATTGGTGCCATATTTTCCACAGTGTGGGACAATCAGCAAATCTCATCAACCTACTGGATAATTTAAGTGATAAGTAAGAAATTATCCTTTCTCTTCACTATATCCTTAGGCTGAATTATCACAAAATATTTGATTGAAATATGTGCAACAGAGTCCATCTAGCCCAGAGGGTGTCATAATCACTGAACAGCATTAATCAAATATCTTCAAGTTAATAACAGAAATGAAAGAATGGAATTATCCCATCTTTTTTAAAATGTGGCAAGTTAATGGCTGCAAACTGGAAAGTTTAGGTTAGATTCTAAGTTAGGGGGAGGCAAGGTATTAATGTTAAGCTTAATTGCACAGCAGAACAAAATGTCAAGATAAATTATTCAGGTCATTATGACTGGGTATTCTACAACAAATTTACTGGAAATATCTGACTTTTCTGTATTTAAAATTACTAGGAGTTAAACAAAATCATCCAAGTGGTTATGTGTATAAGATTCTAACTGCTAAAACTATCTAATCTAATCTGATCCTGTGAGATAGAACAGGTTATTTACTCTGAGGAGCACCACTTTCCATTTAATCTACTTATTTATAATGATATGAACGGGGAGGACAATATTCTAGACTCCTGTCTTGCTTACAGCAAGCCAGAGCTGAATATGCAATTCTGAGTTTCTCTCCTTGAAAGCTTGGGGCAGGCCTAACTCTAAATTTGGAGGCCAGATCTCTACCGCCTCCCCCACAAGCCCCCTGAAAAATCCTTCTGATTTTGGTAGTGGTAAAGAAGAGGAAAAAATAGATACAGTCCTGAAGTGAGTGGAACCCAACATTTCACCATTTGATGACTGGATAGAGGGTAATAACTTCCTCCTTAGCTGATCTGCATGGACTGTGCACCTGTGTGAGTAAGAGTGCGTGGAATGGCCACATCCAATTTTGGCCAATCCAACCACTTGTATGTGGCTCCCAGGGGGTTGGCCAAAGTTGAATGTAGGCTTCAGGCCATAAAGGGTTAACCATCGCCTCCTTAGAGCATTGCTGAATGCTAGACAGTATGATAGACATTATCCCACAGCTAGGCAAAACCTTAAACAACTCCAGAGTTCAAGTTACAAGAACAGCTTTATTTAAGTCAGTATGAGAAAAAGGGAGAAAAAAGGGAGGAGTTTTAAAAGAAGGCGGGGAGTATTCACTATCTTGCATAATGTACAAATATCTTCAATTAACATGAAACCAGCATGGGTTATCCCAGGCCATGCATCAAAAGGCTTAAGAACATGACTTTTTTTTAGCCCCTGGAGATTCAAGACAGGCAGGGCTGTTAGTCAGCTAAAAAGAAGACCAACTAATCAGCAATATTAAAAAGCAGAGGGGGTGGGCTTGCAAATAACACTTTTGCCAAGTGTTTTAAGACAGTCCCCCCACTCCTATTTGAGGCTCTGGAGGCTGACATGGGAGTACAGGGGCTATATTAACAGCGAGAAGGCTTAGAAGCTGTTGCAGGCCCCCAAGGGTGCGACTGCCAGCTGGCTGTCCAGCGCATGGAAGCCCCTTCACAAGGGATTTGGAGAAGTCAGTGGGGCTGCCCACCTGTCAATCATGTGGCATTATAATGGTGTCATGTGGCTGACAGGTGGTAACCCTGCCAACCCCTAAAAATTGGCCCATGAGGCTACGCTTGTCTTGGGAACTGTTAAGTTGTGGGTTGACATAGCAGATGACACAGCGATTTCTCCAAAGCAGCTCTTTATTTTGTAAGCTGGAATAGAACTGACTAGCAAACAGCTCAGCCGGCCTGCTTTTATAGGCAGCTGGCTGTCAACATTGTAGCAACAACAACCCAGAGTTTCCCGCCTAAAATAACTGACGTGGACCTGAGTGAAAACTATCTACAGACCTGAGTGAAAACTATCTACAGTATCCCCCTGCTGGCCCAGGGTGAAACTTCACTACATAACAGGAACAGTGGTCATTAGATGGCTACAACAGCTGTGATAGCTCTGTTCTTAGGAAAGTGAAGCTTGTATACATAAAGAACTATCTATATGTGCCTTTTGTTCATGAAGTGTATATGATGACGGGTTCAAAACACATATAACAGTTCACGATTAACTCAATTTTCCAGCCCATTCCATATTCCACTTTGTAGCTGCATACAAGTGTTTTGGATGAAACACTTGCATAAATTATACATAGACATGGGGAAAAAACATTTTGTGTCATAAGCACAAGGAGCATGAACATTGTCTGTCCCCTAGTTATACAGGTAGTCCCTAAGTCCTCAATTACATAGTTCAGAAATATGGAAGAATTTATTATCCATTATCCATTTTCATTCGTGGTTAACAGAAGTTTGGCTATGCAGAACTGTTAGACTTCAGTTAGCTCAGCTGATAATATATCATGCTGTAACACTCAATGATTATCCATTTATTTGTGGCACTTAAAATCTACATCTGCATATTTATTATGTTGGAAACCACTTTGCTTTCAATCTGTTCAATGAGTTCACCATGCTTTTAAATTTCAAAAAATACATACTATAAAGGAGTATTCAAATGAGTCCTGGGAAATGCGAAATATTTTTAAATCTTATGATAGTTGGCTTGTTGCAACTGTAACAAATTCAGAATATCAAAAGCTAAAATACAGAGAGTATTATCATCATAATAGCAATACTGTATCAGGAATCGAAGTTTGGAGAAATAGCAAAAGTCTCATCAAAAGTACCTTACACTTAGTGTTAAACACTGAATCCATAATCTTAGGCACACAAACCGAAACTCATTCCTGCTGAGCTAGTGAGGGATAGAGGTGCGGCTTCTAGAGAAATGTAATCACTAAGAAGGCTTCCCAGCTACCCCACATTTTCAAACCATGATTGGATCCTGCCAGTCCTTGATAATTCCAGGTCAGTCCTGAGACCTTGTATGATCAAGAGGCACCACTGTCTTTTTCTACCACTATGAACCTGGCAATACATTACATACACCAAATGTAGTAGACATATGTAGCTAACCCTTACCTGTTCTAAATTCTGAATCTCTGCCAAGAAGATAAGATTGAAGGGGAAAAACACAGGATAGAGATTTTGCTGAACATTTTTTTTATCATTTCATTATTTGTCTATATTTAAGTTTCTCCTTAGAAGCCTCATTCCGTGCCCCGAAAGTGTGGGATGCCCTTCCCTGGTGGTTTTTTCCAGTATCATGTCCGTGCAATGGGCTCGTGGGGAAAAAGCTGTCCCATGAGTCCTTGCAAAGAGGAGGGAAAAGCCTATATGAGACAGTTTCCCCTGGAACAGCTTCCCGTTCATTCTCAGGTTGGAGCCTTCACTGAACAATTTTGGGTTGCCGGTTAACAGGACCAGAAATGGTTTTTTTCTTTCAACCTGATTGGCACTTGGTTGAGGGTATTTTGCCTTTCCATCAATGAAATTATGACCTTCGTTTGTTAGGCAAAGAAGTTGTTTGTTGAGGGCGGAAATGGCATTGGGCAGGATCAACATAGTATAGGAGACCCCCATAAGGGGTCTGAGGGGAGGATTGACCACAGCACTCCCAAGCTTAGGTTGGGGTATCTGCCTGGCTAGAATCTGCACCCGGGTGAGAGCTTGCTTGCCCTGCCTGCTGCTGTCAATAAAGAATTGGCCTGATTTTATCCCACCACCATTGTACAGTCTGGTTATTTTGCTGCTCTCATGGGTCACATAATGCGCTTGCCTGGGCAATGTAATTTTCGTCTGGAGTTGCAAGCAGAGAGGAGGGAAAGTTATTCCTGCACAAAAATAAGGTGAAAAAGTAGCCGCCAGTTACATCTGTTCTCCTGTGTTTTTAATTGAAATCCCATTCTCTATGTTTATCTCTGGGAGATCCTGCGGTATTCTCAATAGGGGTGTGCATCAGATTTGGGCAGATTCCATATCTGAAACAAAATCAGGCTCTTTCTGAAGGATTTGGGACTTCTGACCTAAAGTGAGATCCTTCCAAAGAACTAAAAACCAAATCAGGGGACACCTAACTAATTTGGGACAATCCATAGATTCTGACATTAAAAAGCAATAACAGTACAGTATGTCTGCAAAAAGAAAGAAAGAAAGAAAGAAAGATGGCCTCCAAGCTTTCAGTATAAGATATATACTCTAGGATGGAGAGAAGGCAAAGGGATAACTCTTTTGCCTAATTTTTAATACGAGAGGGCTCTCCAATTACAGCGCTTTAGGGGGAGGGATTTTGCAGTAATATATCACCTTATTCTTGCTTTTGGTGCTAGTAAATTCTGCAAGTGGTACTTGCTGAAAAAAATGCTGAACATTCAAGTCTTTCTACTTCTATGTCATATGCCTAGACATCCACTCTTGTCAAATCATTTTTGTCACCGCAGGAAAAACCCTGTTGTTATTTATCTAAAATTTTGCAGGACTTATCCCCTTAAAAGGAGCTGCCAACCTTGCAAATTTCACCCACTTCTGCTTTTAAAAATAAAATAAAAACTTGAAAGGTGAGGAGCACACAAATCCCAGACTCTTCATGTGAAAATTGGCTGACCTTAACCGCTCTTAGAGGACTACTGTGCTTGTAAATCTATCCAATTATGTCAAAAGGGGGTGGGAAGTTATAGCTGTGCTTAAATGTCCCCAATAATAGCAAAAGGAAAGGCACAAAGTTTAGGATATACAGTGGTACCTCAGGTTACATACGCTTCAGGTTACAGACTCTGCTAACCCAGAAATAGTGCTTCAGGTTAAGAACTTTGCTTCAGGATAAGAACAGAAATTGTGCTCCAGCGGCGCGGCGGCAGCGGGAGGCCCCATTAGCTAAAGTGGTGCTTCAGGTTAAGAACAGTTTCAGGTTAAGAACGGACCTCCAGAACGAATTAAGTACTTAACTAGAGGTACCACTGTACTGAATAATGATTTGGATTTGAACCTGAGCCAAATTGAAGCTTCTAGATTAATCTAAACCAAACTGCTCTGTTTTCTGAAGCACTGTATCAGGGTTGAAATGAAACCTTTTCAACAGCTAAAGCTTGTAGGCTAAAGCTTGGTTCCAAACGATAATCACTATTCAAGTGTAATGTTTTATCAGGTCTTCATTGCTTGCCTGCAATATGGATTATCAGCCAACTGCTCATGTTCCTGTATCCAGTCTTTCTAGTCCTTTTCTGTCATCCCCTAGACATACACCAAAGTACACACATTTCTCAAAAAAGCTTTCTTATTTTTATTTTTTTAATTTAGGCTAGTGATCAGAGACAGGTGCTACCAGTGGTGGTGGTTATTTCAGCATTTTGCTACTCATTACCACATTCATTTATGTAAATTCACCATATTTATGTTTTAACTTATTACCCACCCAGAACTACGGTAAATGAATGAAAATAATCTGTAATTGCCTGCCAAACTTATTATAATCAAGGTCACTGTGGTACCTATGAAGACTATAAGCACCATATTTAACCATGAGAACTGTATATAGAAATGGGTGGCTAAAATGTATTATTAATATGAGTTACATGTAGCCATGCATATGCACTATACTTGAGAAAAAGTTTTCTAAAAGCCCATTCCAGATAAATGCAGATGCAGCAGTGGCTGGGGGGATAAACATTCAAAGGATAATAATGAATAGATTAGCAAAAAACTAAAAACAGGATCTATTTATATTTTGCTGTAGTGGTTGCTATGTCTGGTCAAGTTTGAAATCTTCATTAATGATTTAGATGAAAAAGCAAATAATACACATGAGCAGTAAACTTGCAAGTCAGTTGGCTAGAAATTTTAAAAAAGAACTATATTGTTCACTACACTTATCAGCTTCTTTTTATCTGACCATTTCCCCTCCTTCAGTCCCATCTGTGGAATAAATTGTTGCAGTGATGATGAACTGATAGATTCACTAGGCTCAAACTTCCCTCTGTCCAAATTTTCATTACCACACCTTCCTACTACCAATCATACTTCCTTCTTACTTTTATAATTGAGGAAACACTTGAATTATTCAAAAAAATGAAACTTCAGAGATCCTTTTAATGAAGTGGCTGAAGTACCTAATCTCTGTTTTAAGCTGCAAACAGTTATTGCACCTGATAATAGCACAATGTAGGGAATAAGATGAATATCATTTACCCAGTTGTTTCCTTGAATAGCTTTTGCGGATGAAGTAAACCACAGTATATCACTGTCCTCATAATGAGATCGTTCTGCTGGATAAACAAGCTCCCTGCAGGCTTTACCTGCTGATCAGACCCAGCGAACCAAATATTTACCCATTCTGAGGGGGCCCTCGCCACCATCCTCAAAATTGCACACACTGATTCAAGGGAAAATTTGATTCAGAGAAGTAGAAAATTGAGCCACTAACTCCTGGGCCTGTTGCTACAACCTGGTTTAATAACAGAGCTTCAATTCAGTTTCTACATTCTGTGAGGTAATACAAGTCCCAGAGTTTCCACTACAGCTCAAGAAATCTAAATTCCTGTTATATCTTACCAATTTAAGTAGAGAACTAAAACAAACCAAAAGTCCAGAAAAGGAAACTGTACAAACAACATGTAAAAAGGACTGTAATAAAAACCATAGAAGATATGAGAATTTTTACATGCCTGTATTTACAAATAATATAAAACACGAAGGTATTTAAGATAAAGATTTTTTAAATCCTTCATTCCTATCATAATTGCCAGCTAGCACTCCTACTGTACCATGGCCAGCTATCAACAAAACTAGTATGTTCAGAAGCATCTTTGTATATTTTACAAATTGTTTCTTTTTATAAGTTTAGCACAATGATTTGTAATTTAGCAAATGAGGTAAATAATATTTGTGAATTTGTTTCAGACGTGCAGAGAAATTTTGGGAGGGGCAAGGGAGATAATATGTGGAGATGCTGCATTACGAATGGATGAACCTGTCAATTCTGGCATCTCTCAATTTCTCATTTTTCCAATCTTAAATTCATTCCACACCAGTATTCTGTTTTTAAATTAAAAGGTCCTTACGAAAATTGTAAATTTGTCCTAAAATGCTAAATTTTGCATGCAATTTTGCCAAATATAAACATTTTTGCAATCATTTCTAATATAATGCTTTTTTGTATGTTATATTTTCTGACGTATACATTTTAGGTGTTCAGTGGTACCTCGGGTTACAGGTGCTTCAGGTTACAGAAGCTTCAGGTTACAGACTCCGCTAACCCAGAAATAGTACCTCGGGTTAAGAACTTTGCTTCAGGATGAGAACAGAAATCACGTGACGGTGGTGCAGTGGCAGCGGGAGGCCCCATTAGCTAAAGTGGTGCTTCAAGTTAAGAACAGTTTCAGGTTAAGAACGGACCTCCAGAGCGAATTAAGTTCTTAACCCAAGGTACCACTGTACTCTCCCTTATATTAAAAGTATTTTTGAGCTCAAATTTCGCATAACAAAATTCAAAGAAGTGCAAATTGAATTTTGTTCCTGTCCCTAGTCCAGAATGCAGTGTTTGGTTTTAATTCAATTGGTTAGCTAGTGATCATTCCACTAAAACTAAGCTAGTTTATGTCATTTGCAGCTGACACCAAGCTGGGAGGGGTAGCTAATGCTGCAGAAGACAGAATTGGGATTCAGCATGAACTTAACAGATTGGATAACTGGGCCCCAACTAACTTAATTTCAATAGGGACAAATGTAAGGTTCTACACTTTGGCAAGAAGTACCTGCTTCATAAGTATAAGGCGATGGACACCTTGCTTGCCAGTAGTACATATTAACAGGATCTAGTGGTTGTAGTACTGTGTGCGCAGCTGTCTCCTGGTGGGCAAGCTTCAAGCTTTGCAAGAGAGCAGCTTCAGTCTTCACCTAGTAAGCCATGGTGCAAAGGTGTGGGAGGTCTGCAGAATGGAAAGAGGGGACTTTGCGGGAGGCAAGGAAGGGGGGGTGAGATGAGCACCCTCCCACCACTGCAGAACCTTCTCTCATTCCAAAGACATGTTTCAAACAGTCAAAAACACCCAAGGAGGGTACAAATCAGGGCTTTATCTGATTCCCGAGCCCAATATTCCCTATTCACATTCTCACCTAATACCCATAACAAACAACAGGGGGACACAATTTTCTAGTTTGCATCAGGTAGCAAAATATCTTGAGCTGGTCCTGGTATTGGAGCACACTGGGGAGGAACCCACAGCACCACGGAGAGCTCCTAAAGAGTAACTTCTCCCAGAAAGAGTTGGGCATTAACTGAGATTTTTTTGAGCCGCTATCTCCAGTCTGCCTCTGCTAGGCTCTGCTCCCTTTTGAAGAACTAAATCTCTAAAGGGCCAATCCTGCGGCCAGAAGAAAGGCAATTCTGCATTGGACTGGCAAGGTAGTGTGGGAAGCACAATTATCCAAGCACAGGAGAAGGTGCCTATGAGGTCCTGGTTCCAATTCTATGGCCCCTTGTGTCATGGCATCTGGTTCAGTGTGCTGCAACCTACTAGATTTGGGTCTAGTATAACCCTGTTCACTAGATTCCAACTTGGTGCCTTGCTTGCTGCTGGACTCCACGCTTATGTCATCTTCTCCTCAAAGTCACCATTCATACACACCCCATCTTAGTGTGGGGGGATAGAGAGCTTTAGGCTCCCCATCCTGGCTTATTGAGACTTCAGTGTGGCTTTCCCTATTGGCACTGGGAACAGCTAAGTAGCACACAGAGCTGTTATATGAGCAGCAAGGAGGGGAAAGGATGAACCAGCTAGGGAGAGACTGCGTGGTAAGCAGTTGTCGGTCACATGCATCTACAGGCCTAGGATTCCCCACAAGTGAGGGCTCTGAAATGCTCAACATTTCCTCTGCAAAAGTTGATGGAATAAATCAGAGAAATCCATATACTTCAGCTTAATCAAGAGTCTCTGGGATGGTTCCAATAGACTTTGGTGTGAAATGTAGTTTCAGAATAAGCTGTCTGCAGATCTCATGGTTCAAAATATATGTGCAGCTTCTTCCCTTCCCTTTCAATTCACATTGCACTATGTATCCTCATGAAACAGTTTTGTGCTTATAGGTAATTTTGCATAGTTGACTCGGAAGCTATATGCCATGGGGGTAAATACAGTGAATTGGTAAAGTAACCTCAATAGGCAAAGCTAATGATAAATGCTGTATCTTTACTGGAAACACATTATAAGATTGGCTGTTTCAATCAAAACACACTTTAAGGCACAGAAAAAAAATATACTTTGGCTATAGCTGAGCATGTGAAAACCAGACTTGGATTTTCAAAAGAGGTTAATGGAGTTCAGTACTCAAATCTCATCAAGATTTATAGAAATTAGATGCAAAACTCCCTTGGCTCCTATAAAATTCCCAGACCTGGTTTATTTGATAGCTGGCAATTCCAGGTAATTGATTCACTCTCTCTGTCTCCCCCACCCCTGAAAGAAAACAAACTGGTAGTATAAGAGATGGAAAAACTAACCCCTTAAACAACCCTTATACATGCCATAAAAATCAAACATACACAAAAAGGTGCTTTTTATGACACATTCACAGAATGTGTCAAATGTTACTGTCTCCACATTCCCCTCCCTCACCTCCTCTCTTCAGGTGTAATAATTTTCTTCTTCATACAAACCCACTATCCTACTGACATTAATATAGCTAAAGGAATAAATGTTGGTTCACACTCATCTAGGAAATGATATATTGTCTTTTCCTGCTTCTATCTAAATGCTCTAAATCTGGGAATCTCTCAGATTTCATCACAACTGTGACCTACCAATCCTATCTGCATATTGCAGTACAAGTGTTGGCTGCTTCAACATGGCATATAAATACAATTTCTATTCTATTAAAAATCCATAACCAAATTTTTGAACACAGTCCTTCAGGGCTGTACCACATCTCTGTCTGGTGTCAGGGAACTGCAGGCAGCAAGGGAGGAAAGAATTAGAGGATACAGGGAACGATTTCCACTGCTCAGTACTGAGTCCTCCTCAGAAGACAGAGAAGAGGATAGTGAGTCTGGGGAGGAAGGGGTGCTTCAGAGAGAGGGGGATCCACGTCACAGGGGAAAACGGAAGGGGCTGAGCCGTTGGCTCTGTTGGTCTCGAGGGAGAGAGAAAAGAGAAAGTAGTTAGAGCAACGCGTCATGAGAGACGGGTCGCTTTGTTTATTCTGCATGTAATCTTGTCAGAAGGAAATAAAGAAAGGAATTTATGGCTGGCTGCCAGGAGTGTTTCTCTGCTAAGTGCAGCAACGCATGCAGCTGGCTAGCTGACACCTGGACAGCTACTACACATTGGCTCTTAAGACTTGACGAGGAAGTGAATGTCAGCTGCATCATCAATGGCCATCATGCCAGAAGCTCCCCTCCTTTCCCTATTCTGACCTTCCCCTTCAGTTTGTTTGCAGCAACACATCGAACAATCAGCTCTGGTTCCTCTCACTATTAATCTGCACCTAACCAGCCCATGACAATGACATTCTTATTAGATTTATAGTTAAATCTACAGTACATAGTAGCTAAAATCAAGTTGAATATGTGACAACTTTCATTCAGGCAGCAATTCCTAAAAATTACTATGCAGCACATTAGTGTGTCCCATATACACTGGCAGAAGTGTGCCTGTCTTTTCCCCATCCAGAATGACCTGTCTTTAGCTGTGATTCTTGCTCTGCAGGGACTAGATGGCCCTTGGGATCCCTTCCAACAGTACAGTTCCTTGATTATGTGAATTCTACAGAGATGGATAATCCAGCACTATGTTTTCTTAATGCACCTTTGAGATGTCTTATTTCACATACAAAATTGGCTAAGGCTTGCCAGTGCATGAACACCAAGTGAATGGAAAGCCATTTAAACGTGTGTGTTAGTACTTATAGGATTCACAATCACAACACGAGTAGAGGATGTAGGTCTTGCATACCTGCCCTTCCTCTTCCACCTCCCCATGTTGAATAGAAGGCTTCTCATCATGTTCACCTGACCTTCAAACGGCCTGTAGAACTTCCCATTCAACAAGGGAAGGTTGGAGTAGAGCAGGTAGAAACAGAGTGCATGGGGGTATTGGGGAGGCAGTAGTGAGAATGGCCTGAGAATATTCCACATGTGCTATTTCCAAATTAAAAGCAGGATAACAGTAGGAACACATCTGATGGATGTTCCATTAAAAGGGGCTATCACTGAACTCAAATTTCTGTTCTCTTTTCTCATGTACACTTATTGCTCAGCTGGCAATAGACACTCCTACTCTCCAATAGCTTTTGACTGCTTTCTTCACCAAAGGCTCCTGAGTAAATTTAGCAGTCATGGAATAAAAGGATGGGGACTAATATATCAATAACTGGTTTAATAGTTTAATAGAGACCAATAATAAACTGAAGGATGTTAAAGATGGCGACTTTCAGATCTGTATCGCAACCAGTTGCTTTTAACTTGTACATAAATGATCTGGAGTTGAGGGTGAGTAGTGAGGTGATGAAGTTTTCTGGTGGTACCAATTAAACACTTAAAAACTAAAAGGGTACTGAGGAGCTCCAAAAACATCTCCAAACTGTGTAAATGGGGGGGGGGAATGGAAAATGTGGTTCAAGGTAGAAAAAAAATCCTAACTTTCTGGACGATAAGGCTCTCACTGGGTACTAATAAGGATGATTTTATACAGCAGGTGATATTCATCTAACTTCTACTAAGAATAGAATTAATGAGCATAACTAAATAAGGTCCATTAATTTAAATGGGTCTGCGCAGAATAAATCTTAGTTGAATACTACCCTGTATCCAGAATCAGAGGTAGCAGGCCTCTCAATACCAGTTGCTTAGGAATGCAAGCAAACGAATACTGTTGTGCTCATGTCCTGCTTGTAGCATCTGGTTGGGAAACAGGAGGTTGAGTTCGATAGATTTTTTGTGTCATCCAGCAGGGCTCTTTCTATGTTATCAGTGTTGACAAAGCACTGGCAGACACACTTCCTTCTTCCCATCAAAATCAGATACAGTCATACCTCGGGTTACAGACGCTTCAGGTTGCATTTTTTCAGGTTATGGATGCGCCGAAATCCGGAAGTACCAGAATGGGTTACTTCTGGGTTTTGGCAGTCGCACATGCGCAGAAGCACTAAATCGTGCTTTGCGCATGCGCAGAAGTGCAACCCACGCGTGCGCAGACGTGCCGCTGTGGGTTGCGAATGTGCATCCCACATGGATCACGTTCACAACCCGAGCATCCACTGTAGACAGAAGCTGGATACTAATAAATCTAACACTATATTAGGGTTTTTTTAAAAAAATAAAATAAAGCGATGATGGTTGTCTGAGGTACAGTCATTTTATACAGGATGTCAATGAAGTTAAAACTGCGGTGGAACAACCTTATAACCTGGGTGTCCCTGTGAGAGGAAACATTACAGACTGATGCTTCACTCTGCTTGATCTCTGTGCACCTTTACAATCTTTACAATGCCTCAAAGGCACTGAGGTAAAGAAAGTGCAGTATATATTTTAATGTCAAGCCACAGGACTGAAACAGTTTTTTATCTGAGATTATTTAGAATTTCCTTTGGGGCTGAGATTTCTAATACATTCTCTTAGCCTCTCTTAACCCCACTGTTCTTATATCCTGGCAACATATGTGCTATTGTTTTTCTATGCACTTTTTACAGGGTAACAATTTACCATTAGCAAGTTTTTGCCACCTCAAGATTCATAATCTTTTAGCATGGAAAGAAGCTACATGGAAACAAGATCTGCTACAGACTTACGGAAAACTATTTCTACCATGCATCCCAGGAATCTCAACACCTAGCAACAAATTTGTATACTTATTTCTGATTATATTTCTCAGACACATTATTAAGAAATGTCTTGAGTACAAGAAAAAAGGAGTGGCTAAAAAATGACATGTAGATTTATTTTGTTATATATTAAAATAAATAAACCTAATTATACAAGGCGATTTTGCATCATGTTTTTTGTCTTTTATATGCTGTGAACCATCTAAAGAACACTTTGAGAGGAGGTACAAAAGTATAACAGCAAACAACAGCATTCTGGGAATGAATGAATGACTGAATGAATGATTTACTGTGGTTGAAAATACTGCAACAGTGCAGGAACACTGCTCTTCCCTTTCTTTGTCCATCCCTCTCCCAGTTGGTTGCTCAGAGATAGAATGCTAATAATGATGATTAAATATTTAGTTTTACATTATGATAATAAACATAAGCTCCAGAGGTGCATGAATTCATTTAAAGATGATTGGAGGATCTAACTAAATGGGGCCCCTTCAGATGTACCTCTGCACAAAACAAATGAAACTGCCTTAGAACAATTCCACATCAAGATGTTCTGGGGAACAAAATGATCATCAATATGTGCTTTGCTACTCTGCTCCCATGGGGGTCAATAAAAACAGTTTTTTTAATAAAAAAAACAGGTGGGAGAAAGGCGATACTCAAAATTGAACATGAAACACACAAATTAGCATGAATAAAACATGAAAAATGAAAAGTAGGTTTCAGTATTTAAAAGATGAGAACTAAATCCCAAAGCTATCTTTCTCCTTGGGCATTACAAGGAAGCCTTGTGCATCCTGACTTCAGGCCCAGCCGGTGATGCTGACCAGCTACAGAGCTTTATGCCTTATACCTCTGAGCAGAGAACTCTCTATGCTTTTGCTGCAGAAGTTCCAACATGCATCTATGACAAGCAGGTTAGACCATTCAAGATGCAATCATCAGTCACTGCTAGGATGATGAACTTGGTGTGGTTGGGAATTAATTTACGGAGCCGATTGCCACTCTCAGTCTTACCCGCCTTGTTGCTACCCCTATGTAACACAGAGATAATAATGTGTTCTTCAGAGTTATCTAATGAATAATTGGATAAAGTATGTGAAATACTTTGAGCACCCAGGAGTGGTGCTATATAAATGCTAAGATGAATGTTGAATCATCTTCCAGTTGCTTGGCAACCATAAGGGTTTATTTCCATTTTCCTAGGATCTGGCTAAACTGGTACCATGAAAGGCTAAGAAAGGAAACAGAGAAGAACGCAAAGTTGAGTGAGAATGGCAGCAGGCTGGAGTGGCTTCTTTCCAAGCAAGAGAGACATTGCAATATCAGAGGAGAATCAAACATAGGCAGAAGAAATAGTTGAATATAGATGCTAATCTAGATTGCCCAGAAGCTGCTATATACAAATAAAAAAAGTATACACAATTTTTAATGTTGTCATGCTTATATGTCTATGTTCATATTTCACAAGGAACACAGAAGTAAGCAACTGATTTTCTTGCAAAGCACATCAGGTACAGGTAAAAAGTAAGAAGAAGAAAATCCTATGCGCTACACTGCAGTAAAACTCTGATGGGATTAAACTTCACTGTATGGCATACAGTATATTTTTCACGCATATAATAGACAACATAAATTGGATGAGGCCCATTAGTTTAATCACATGATCCTCACAGTCACCCCCTCCAAGAACTTTTCTATTTTTGGTTTTACAGAGTTAGGTTCATTAGTGACCATGTAGGAACTAAAATATGGGTTTTTCTTTTTTGTGAATGTGAGAATTTAAGGTTCAATATTCATTGGAGGCTTAATAATTCTTTTTTGCAGCGTTTCACATGATTATCTGTATCCTGGATGACATGACATTTTATATTACAGAGACTTAGTTGGAAACTCTATAGCTAGGGTCGCATTGAGATTTGCACTTCAAACAGGATTAAAATCCTTCTATTTCACACTTCGTTGATTGAATCTATTTTCCCAATTTAACACAATAACTTTTCAGAGCACAACTGAATTTCCCATGTTATTTTTTGTAAAATATTTATTGCCTTCTACAGAGAAAATGCATTTATGTTTGACACCTTTATGACACTTGCCCCCCTTCATCAATCTCACAGATTTTTCTTCTTCTTCAATCCAGATGACCCACAAACTCTAAACAGCAGGGAAACGTGCACAGCTACAATTCAGACAAGATAACTTTTATGCATCTGAATTATTTAGCTTACCTATCATATGCCAATTTGCCATAGTATGCAAGAAAAATGCCGAAGGGACCATAGGATTGCTAGAGGCTCTTCAGATTTCTTTTCTGAATTGTGTTTATCAGCATTTGCCTTTATTGTGGTTAATTAAGGACATACTAAACAATTACCAGGTTATTTTCTTCTGTGCATAAATAGTTACCTTCCCTAAATATGATCATTATTTATTTTCATTGCATTTCTGTTCCAATATTTGTCCACTAACTACAGCATACATCACCACCTCACAACAACACCGCAAAGTAGTCAAGCTAAGAGTTAAAGACTATCATTACCCTAGAGTGTGATTGAAAGTGAGAGACGGAATTACCCATATGGCCAGTCCCAGGTGTTCATACTAATCCTAGAGCACTTGCAAGAGGAGTCCATTGTCCAAGTACCTTTCCAGCCTGGTGAGGTAACATTGCCGGTCTCCAACATCCAGCACTCCAGCTCAGAAGCCCTAGTAGAAACACAGTCTCCCCCACTCAATCAGAATCAATGATTGAAAAAGCAAGTTGGATCTCTTTAAAGAGGTGAAAAGGGAGACACATACAAGAGGCAGAGTTTATGAAAGCCAATCACTAAAGCATATTCTAAAATTATATTGCAGTTATTCATACTAATAAAGACTCACTCATCCATAAACATTCTATATATTAATCCAGTAAGTGAGGGAATTCTTCTAGAGCATTTTAGGGTACATTCAATATAAGACTTAGGTTTTTTGTAACTCAAACAAATATGGGAGAGCAAGTATTGTTTTTCATTGTGTATTCAAATTGAACTGATTTCTAAATAATAATTCTATTTTTATTTATTGCATTTATAATTTGCCTCTAGCTTTGAAGCTTGGGCACCTTTCTATGCACTTACAACACTGTTTTGGAACACTATTGGAAACACTATTGGAAAATGAATATTTTAGGTTTATATGCAAAACTGTAGCATCTCTGAATGCTTACAAGGCATAAATAAAATAATTATTTTTAAAATACCACAGGTTCATTTTGTAGTAGTTTGTGTTATTCTAACAAGACGATGCCTGTGCAATGCTTGTAGTCCATTAACCTTGTGGAGGGCGGGAACCAGGAAAACACAACCTCCTCCTTTTTGCAGTGGGATACAGGATTGATGCATCTGCAGAACATGTTGTAAACAGATCTCCTAGTACTCAGAACAGTGGATTATGTACCCAGTCAGTTTGAACTGAATATTATAAGTGGATGAATACTTCGTGATGAACTTAACATGATTGTTGGCTTAGCTCTTTTGCTGTTTGAGAATCATTTGAAAGTGGATGAATTTCATTAATCTCTCCAGTTAATGCAAACATGTTCTAGCTATATTGTTAGGCATGTTCAGTTCCCTTTGATTAGTGAAAACATATGGTATATTTCTGGTAGTTTAAGTAATACTCTGGATAAGCAATACATTTCAAATTCAATTACTATATTAGCAGCATCACAAAATGGTACTTTCAAATCAGGCAAAAGTACCTGTGTTTAAACATGATTAGGGATATTTATATGAACAAATGTTATTCCTCCAACACTGTGGATGTGAAAAATCTGCTTGTTCAAACATTTGCCAGTGGTACTTCTCATATGACACAAATATGGTTGAATAAAGCAGCTGTTCAGAATTTTAATTCTTTAACCAGATTTCAAAGCTTTCAGCTCCTTATGTTTATAGTCTCTCTCTCTCTCTCTCTCTCTCTCTCTCACACACACACACACACACACACACCCCACCACCCCACCACCCGTGACTGTTTATTTTCTGATGCTGAATTATCACTACCACCACCATTATTAAATAAGTGTTATACAGAGTAACAAGGAGAAAACAGGTCCCTCCTCTGAGAATTTTATAATCTAAATTCTGGATAGAGATTACAATACCAGAATGTGACAACAGATTCCTAGGAAAGAGAAAGTTGAAGTAGTTGGAATAGAGTGAGCAGAGTACGAATCTGAGTTTTTGCATAAGGAGCAGAGAGGAAGGGATGCACACAAAATTCTCTACTTTGTTTATGGATATGGAAATTGAGAGGAGAACTGTAAAATTATCCTGACAGTTTGAGGTGAGTAAAAAAAAAGAAAGAAGAAAAACCCTCAGAAGATGTATCAGCAAATTATTTCTAGGAATTTTTGGCCTACCTCCACACAGCAGAACATTTTTAAAGTTACATGTTTCCTGTTAAAGCTTGACATCATATATAGGTCATCTAGGTTGACATTCATGTGCATATATACTTCACCTTCCTTGAGGGAAAACATCTGGATTCTCTGTAAACTAACAGTTACCCATGAATTATGCTACACATAATCATCTAGAATTGTCCACAGTCAAGTACACATGGCATATATCCACAAATGCATAACTGATGGGGAAGAGAATAATTTCATAAAACTGTATTGTTTTGATGATTCCTTTTTTTTTTTTTAGCCTATGACCTAGCTAACTGAGAAGGTTTGTGCCTGTCTACCTTTTACTGTACAGAACTAGCTGCTTTTAGGTACTGTATGTAGTGAACAGTCATGCAATTTGGCACCCCACCCTAATTATTCTTATTCTTCCCAGTAGGTACCCATATAAATATAAATGTATGCATGCATGTATGTATGTATGATGATTATTTTGTGCCCCTTGGCTCAGCACCCTGTGCAGGGGACCTGCCCACACTGCCCTAAATCCAGCTTTGCTCTCACCATAGTGTGTCTGATCTTACTTTCCTCCTACTAACATGAGCCACCATATGAACCAGGTGGTTTCACCCATTCAGTAGTAGGGTTTTCAGATGCCTAGATCTTTCTCAGTGGTAGAATCTGGGCTTTCAAATTGTAGCAGCGCGTTGTGCAATGCCAAAATTCAATATGCACGCCTCTCACCTTCCGTTCTAATTACAAATAGGTAGCCGTGTTGGTCTGCCATAGTCAAAACAAAAAAATTCCTTCCAGTAGCACCTTAAAGACCAACTAAGTTAGTTCTTGGTATGAGCTTTCGTGTGCATGCACACTTCTTCAGATACAGTGTATCTGAAGTGTATCTGAAGAAGTGTGCATGCACACGAAAGCTCATATCAAGAACTGACTTAGTTGGTCTTTAAGGTGCTACTGGAAGGAATTTTTTTCTTCTGTTCTAAGTCATTGTTGTGGCACACAATGCTTGCAAATTGGTCACACTCCCCTAAATTGGTTCCTGCTTTGCCCTGTGCCACAGCAAACTGTATAAGCTGTAACAATTATGGCTGTGACCATTTGTAACCCTTTTTCTCTCTTAGTGTGATTCTTGCTCTTTTAATCCATTCCTTCTCTGCGCTACAAGTGGAACTCTATTTACCTTACAAATAAGTGGCTTGATCATTGTGCTCCAGATAGGAGCACTTGACTTGAGCCTACATATTTATCATGCTTGCTCAAACAAAATATGGACATTTCAAATTCTAGCATGCAAACATATGGCATATCAAATACATTTTGAGAAATAAACTGTCCAGAAAAGTAGTATTGTGCCATTCCCTCTGTGTGTTTTCTTATTTAACTCCCACATAAATTGACCCCTTTCTACATTCCTATCCCAAACATGGGATCTGTGTTTTGTATTAAATGAAGGCAATGTATGCTGCAGAGAAGTTCTTTCAGTGTCAGAGCCAACAGACCAAACACAAGAGTAGGTGATTCTCTTTTTGACATATGCTTTGTTTTAAACGGTATTTTAAAGTCAGCAAATGCAGTCGTAATATTATCTGTTATAAAAGATTAGGCATATAAGTGATAATTAAACTGCTGAGCAGCTGCCAAACCATCAGTGCTGACACATACAGCCACTGAAACATTGAGGTGTTATTGAAAGACAACGGCAATAGTATTTTTAACACCTTCATCTATTCTGTTATGTTGACAAAATGCCTCGATTATACTACATGGTTTGAGGACACCATAACACAGTCTACTGTGTTGCTGCTGAGCAAAACAAAGAGAGCCAAGGATCTCCCCGCCCACAGCACTCCCATTTCACTCTGCTTTAACCTTGGTTTATTTGTTCTCCCCAGGATGGCCTCCTGGCATTTGGTTAAGGGTTTCAGCAACATTCCTGCAACCCAGGAGTGGTACGAGGGAAGGATGGAGCTGCACAGCTCCCCTGGCTTTACAGTGCCAAGAGGGGAAGAGGTGAGGTGGTGGCAATGGCAGTGGTGGGTTGGTGCAGTGGAGGCACAGTGGCAGAGCCAATTCAGCTGATTTCCCAATGCCCTATCCCTCCTTCTTGGTAACATATGGTACTGCTTTGATCAGAAGATGTAAAAGGAAGGCATTTTATCAGCATACTAGTTACACTGCAGCCCAAAGTTAAGTGATAATTTAATTATAACAATTTAAACTCTGCAACCTGACTTTTCAACATTTGATTAACGGCCCGAAGACAAAAATTTCAGACTCAGAGGACTGGCTACAGTTTCTTTTACATATTTATGCTAACTTTTCCATAAGTTTTCATTCCATGCTGTGTAAAAGTAAGAGCCAAGAGCAAATTACAATCCTCCTTTCACTTTTTATACATTGCTCCTTTTATCCCTTGCCTTGTCTGCTGCACCTTATAATTGTCGTGAGGAAATAAATGGTTTAATCTTAACTGAAGGTGAAAAAGCTTCATAAAATTCTTAATAATTAGAAAATTGCACCATAACTGGTGTTTTGCTGTAAGGAAGAGAAAAGGGTAAAAATAAAATAATATGTAGAGCTGTCAGCAGTAATGAGATAAAAATGAGATAAAGTAATACATTATTATGCTGCTAGGTAGTAATGCCTTCTCTACGTATCCTGGAGTATAATAATGGCAAGGCAATGGGTGAGATGTGTGAATTAAAATTAAAATAGAAAGTAAGAAAAAGTTCATCAGTGCTTTTGAACCTTTCCACAGAAAAAGTAAAATATCTGTAAGGTTACCATATATTTTGAAAATTATTTGACCCTATAAAATCTATTTTGTTTTGCTATAGGGACATAATGGAAATGTTAGCTGTTACTATTTCATAGTTTGTGTTCATAGCAGATGTTTTCACCATGCATAAAGAATTTACAATAAACTGGTGGGACACACACACACACTAGTATTTTAGTTTTTGTTGCCTCTCTTCTCATAGGACCTTCAAAGCAGCTAATAAAGTAGAACAGATAAAAGTACCAAATATGACAATAAAAGAGAAAAAATAATAAGCATGATAGCAGAAACCATTTATACTCTGTCATAAGGATCAAATAATCTCTTGTAGGCATCAAATCTGGCCCCTTGAGGAATGCTTACACTTGACACACCAAAAGAGAAGAGAATGCAGGGCAAGAAGGCCTGTTAATTGGCCAATTATGAAATAGAAAGTAGAGACTTGGAATAGCAATTTTCAACATTTTATCAAAACATCCGGCTAGCAAAATTACTTATTTTAGGTATTTTTGCCAAATAATAATAATAATAATAATAATAATAATAATAATTTATTATTTATACCCCGCCCATCTGGCTGAGTTTCCTCAGCCACTCATATGCTGAGAGGCTAGTTGTTTGCTTTGACATCACATCATTTCAACAGAATCTTTCAGATGTTCAGTGAAGAGTGCTGTGGGGATTGGGAAGAAAGCACTGTCACCATGCCAAATGAATGTCTTCATTCAGTGGCCTGGATTCTATAAGGCTATGTCTGAGACCACACCATACAAACATGAAACCTGCTTTTTTTCAGGGTTCCGAACTGAGTGGACTTGACAGAGCCCTAAATAGCTCTGTGTACATAAGCTCCGTGTATACATTTAAATTATTTTTGGGTACAAGGTCTGTCACCATAACCCTAGCTCCTCCCAGATGTAGTTAGATTTTTATGGTCCTTGTAGCACTCATGTCTTGTGCTTTGTTGACACTGTTGCATTGATAAATATTTGGATCAAGGTAACCAAAATGATTCTGGGCACAATGTTTAGTAGGGAAACAAATATATAATGAATATATGAAGATTTGTTGTACTGACTGAATTCAGAACTGGATTACTGCAATGTCCTCTTCGTGGGCTTTCCCTTGCTCTTAGTCTAGACACTATAGTTAGTACATGATGCTACAACATGATTGCTGACACGACTGAGGACTTCCAACATATTATAATGCCGCTCAGAGTTACTGTATGCACTGACTGCTAATGTTATTGGGCCAAGTTCAATGTTTTACTTGTAGTATTCAAAGCTCTTAAAAGCTTTGAACCAGTTTACTTGAAGGATCGCCTTAAATGGAGATTCCAGGGATTGAATCTAGACCTTTTTGCATGCCATTGATGAGCTTTAATACCTTCCAATAAATTTAGATCAGAATTATGGTGCAGCATAGATGACAAGTGAAATTTCATAGGGACTTTCAAGTATGTTTATTTGCATATAGCTTTAAAATGTTTTAAGTATAGAATGTTAATGGCAAAAGGCACCAAAATATAACATGATAGATTCAGTGTCAACTTCAGGCAACTAAAACTCATTCTAAAACAACACATTTGATTGCTTTTAAGAGCAACCACATTGCCCAGACTCTCTGGGCAGAGGACAACACTGATAATCTTTATGAGACTATATACATTTACAGCATTTTTTTAAAAAATACCACTATCGTAGTTTAATTGTTCTTGAGCATCATTTCTTTTTCTGAAACTAGGTATGTTGATACACAGAGAAATCGGCTTTGTGTTTGTATCTTAATGTAATCTTTCAGTTTAAAAGCCTTGAGACAGGGCTGAGAATCCATTACACTTTTATTCAAAAGGGTATTAAAATTTAAAAGTGGAAATATTTGCAATGTTTTCAAATGAGAAACAAGTTAATTAACAATGCAATTACACAAGCTTTTATATGTGTTCAAGCCCACATTCTACCCAGAAATGATTAGCTCAATTTTCATAATGTCCTCAGACAAGCTGTCAAACCTGCTTCTTTCCTTTGATTTATCTGCAAAAACCACTACCTTACTAGTATTAAATTATTCAACATCACTAAACAGAATATTTAAGGGAATCTCTTAAAAGCAAATCATTATTCATGTCAAAGCTTTGTGTTATTTGAATTTATACATTGCAATTATTAATAGGTCATTCAGAAAGTTTCACTGCAGTACATATATAGGTATGTATATTGATATAGACATATAGATATATCCATCCATCACTATGTTGCTCTGTTGCCTAATAATTTTAGAAAACATTATATTTGCCCATTTTAGGAGGACATTAGGAGGTCACTAATACATTAAAAGGTGAGCTGTTGTTTTTCTTTTCAGTCAACATAAATTAAGTCACTGAAGCAGATGAAATTATTTCTTTCCACCTATTAACTTCTCCCAACTGATTCTTTTCTAGCAGAAGTATGCACATACATCTGCCTGTGTGCATTTATTCTCATTCTCTCTCTCTCTCTCTCTCTCTCTCTCTCTCTCACACACACACACACACACACACACACACTCTCTTAACCAATGAGACTTAGGCCTGACTATAGTTTGAACTTCATTTTGACTCTGAGTGTGTTCACATTACCATCTCATAGTGCAGTGAATTCCCAGACAAATTAGGAATGGCTAAAGGACTCAACTGGTGTGCAGCTATTTGGAGGGCAACTCAACAAACAGCAGTATTTTATAATAAAGCACAGGATACATAGGCATTTTAGATAGCATCATGTGAATTTAGATTTAAAACCTAGCACTGGAAATGCAGTGAGTGTATAGAGACTTTAGAGACTATAATATATAATTTCAGGTCAAGACTGATGTATTCACCACTACTTTTAATAAATAGTGATATCTATTGCTTTACAGCTACTTTAAAGTTATGCTACCGTATTACTATTTTACCATTGTTTCATGATTTCCCATTGCATTTTTTGTTCCTCAAGTATTTTGTGATGACTGGTGATCACATTATACCAGATCACATCACCATAATCATCATCCCATTGTCGTCATATATGAATGGAAGATGGCTTATGAAATTAAAAGACAGCATGGATATATATTTGTTGAATAAATAAATAACAGTCCTGAACATTTGTGAAGAAGCAGGGCCATTATTTCCAAACCCTGCCTGGACCACCTTCCTCAGCTCCAGGTCTCATTTCTCTTGTTTGTTCCTCATTTTACTTCCCACCAATGATTTCTTCCTGCAAAAACATTCTCCCAAGATAATCTGACCATGTATGAGTCTGCACAGATAGCAGCAAAAGGTTGTACCAGTGGAAAGCTAACCCCGCGCTTAGCTGAAGATAATACGGTCTATTCAGTTCTGTGTTTCCCCACCCCCATTGCACATATAGGTCATGATCTGCAAATAACAAAACAACTAATTTATTGTGACAGGAGTTCTTGATTTCTGGAAATAAATGCATGCAGAGCTAATGGATCTTATATTGACACACTTAGGGTTGCCATGCTTTTTACTCAAAAATGTTGAGTTTTTTTTAGTTGTTAAGCCAAACCACAATTTTTCAATTGACTTGCCTAAGATCCAGAAAACAGAAATTTTCCCCATACAGAGACACGCTGTGGCCTGCTCTGTAAATGTGAGCACTGGATACACACAGGTTGTTCAACATAAAAATGCACTGAGTTATATTTTTATATTGTGCATATCCAAATGGGTTACTTTTTTGTCATGTTTGCTCAGTGATGGCTTTCTATTTGAACCATTAATGGTGACTGGATGACAGAGAATTATTATCCTGTTTTGGAGATCTTGATATAAACAAGGTCACTGCATATTTCAGAATATATCAGTGTCTGTTTTCATGGGGAAAGGAAAGCCTAGTGCCATACTATGATGTTAATTGGGCCACTGGGAAAAGATATCGGGTAAGTGACTACCCTAGATATTTCTTGACTGTGAATGGATCTTTGTTGCTCTTGAATGTATTGACTTTGGTTACATTTCCTACAGAAAACTCCTATTTAAATAATGCATAAAGGTCTCTCAAACCTGCTCCATATCAATGCAAGTTACAATGTATAGCAAGGTGTATCCTGGGACATGAATCACTGGCACACTAAACAACCGTATTTGTAATTCCCTATTCCTCTCTCTATCACTATTAACTAACAGATTATTTATCAGTGCAGGAGAAAAACTATACGATACAGGACAGCTATTATTGCTTTAAAAAAATAAAAAAATAACATTACTGCTGCTAAACATGCATCTGAATGCTAAACAATATAATATGAAAATTATGAAAATAACATTCAAATTATGACCTTAAATTTACCATATTAAGCTTTTTTATTTTTATTGAAGTTGAAAATTACTTTCCTCCAGCTGATTTGTTGCAAAGGGGAGGGAGGGAGGGAGCAAGCAGAGCTGGTCATATTGAAATACAAGAAAGTCAAAACAACCATTGCATACTGTGTTATGGTTCTATCTCAGTGACCTTCATTCAATCACACTACCACTAATTTCTAAGGAGAAATCTGATTAAATCGCTGATGTGCCAATCTGAGTGAGAGGTGAAAAGAGGCTAGGAATCACCATCCATTAAATGCACTTGCTTTAATTTTTGTTTCAATTACATCATTACCAAGTTCATAACATTACTTTTTTTAGAGGGACAACGATCTATTCACTGTAGCCTTTTGTACTGATGCACACCCCCCCAATCTCTGAGCAGTGAGAGATTCCAGGTTCCAGGTGCTTACCCAGGGTTTTGTGTTTCCTTTTGGAAATGAGGCACAGTGGATATTGTAGTGTCTTTAGGATATATGGTTTGTATACACATATATACAACCTGAGCCTACAATGGAAGGGTTCACAACATTAACACCTCAAGAGCATCTTGTTTCTCCCATAGCTTCAGCCTTAGATTCCAACAGAAATCAACCATTGCTCTGCCTCTCTGGCTTTCCAGCTTGCTGTTTGCTTCTCTGCCACATCACTAACCTCTCTACTCTAAACTCCTACTTTATCTGTTGAGAGGGAGCTCCACCCATTAGCCATCTCACACCAAGTCCACTTGATCCTTTGTTCTCTTACGGCCCATTATCACCTCAAAACAAGAAACTGGCTTAATTAGCTGTGATTAGATTTTGACACTTGCTGGATCCTGGGATTAGGGGTGCCTGGCACTCTCAAACTCATAGCAATATTACAGGTGCCCTTCAGCTGTTTGCCACAGGATAGTGGGAATTGTAGTTTAGCGATATCTGGAGGTCCTCAGGTTTCATATTCCTGGTTTAGGGACAGGAACTATTGAGATTTGTACGTGTGCAACGTGCAATTCAGATCCATGAGATTTATCTCCAAGTTGCTGATCTGCCAAATGCCCATGCAGACTTCTGTTTGGGGCCTTTCTTGTTCTTCTGTGCATAACATATGAGCTACATTCAGGTATCTGAAGGCTGCACTGCTCATGACCCTTCCACTACAAAATCTCATTTTTGCCTTGTCCGTATTACTAAGATCTCAGGGTGGTGCAAAATATACTAGCCTAAAATACCCACTTCACTGATGGCTGAAACTCCTTTCGTGTTCACTGCATTTCTAGGGAAATCCTAAATCATGAAGGCAGTAACGTTTTTGACCAACACACCTCAGTAAATAGCTGAGTTGCAATAGCCTGATAGAATGCAATTCCCTGCATTTCCTCTATTTCTTGCAACCCAAGGATAAAGCCTAATGTTGTAATAAATTTTGTGTGCACCCTGTAATGGGCTCACCAGTTTCTTTGATCATTTTTCTCCCTATGTAAGAATAATATAGTACTTGCAAAGCCCTTTGACGGGGAAGTATTTGGCATGTAGCCTAGTCATAAACTATTATTTACTTTTAAAGGTTAGTTTTTAAATAAATAGGAACATGCAAGTCAGTGGCTTTATCATTTATTCTACTTTGCCTCAGCTCACCTCCAGCACCTCATTTCTCATAGCCAGTAAGCCGTTTGCTTACATTTAAATGTAGATGTCTAATGCAGGATCTTTTCTGTTGATATGCACTAGATTTTTACAGAAAAAACAGTGATGGAGTGGTGGAGCTTTGTCTCCACCCACTAAAGCACTATAGCAAACTATCTGACAATGACATGCCTCACATTGCCCAGGTATTTGGTACTGCAAGAATATTACAACATGTATATTTCAGTGAGTGTCATCTGAGAACATAAAGAAACAGAAGGAGGAAAATCAAAGTATGAAGAAACAGCACACATGAACAAGCAAATGAATTCTTGCTTATGTCTACTCTATGTCCAGAAACACAGCAAACTCTCACAGGGTGAAGCACAATGTAATTATGTCCAGTGCACATGATCTCGCAAGACATGTCCACTGTACACTATGCATTGAATTTGCATGGCAGTTGGTGACAAATGAAACCAAAATTAGTGTGAATTTTGCTTTCCATGCAATTCAACTGTCTTCACGTTTGAGTCTTAATGCTACCAAAGAACACTATTCTGATCCATTTAGTAGCTCTCCTCATTTAACAAGCTAGGACAAAATTAACCTGAAACTTTCACATCAAAACCTATTGCCACTGACACGGGAGTGCCTCCACCCTCTACACACTGCTGCAGGGCTTCCTTAAATAATAAATGTTCAAATCTCCTACATTCCTAATCTATCCAAAGCACTGTAACACTTATTGACTGGTTATGGAGAGCTCTGAAATTTCAAGTGCCCTTTAGAAGAAGTTCTTTTAATTCCGTTTCAAGGGATTCCAGAAATGTTTGTGCATTAACACAGGGTGGGGTCTTTGGGGTCATGGTACCCTGGTTGTGCAACAACCTCCCTCTGGAGATATGGTTGGTGTCAACTCTGCTTTCAGCACAAACTTAAAACCTTTTCCTATGTACTTATGTGATATCAGCCTATGGAGTTTTTGCAGTGTCCTCTGATTTTTAATATGAATTTTAACGGTTTTCTTGTATTGCTATGCTATATTTTATTAGACACAAAGTCAGAAAAGCTAAAGCACAGAATGAACTCAGGCTTGCTAGAGAGGTTAAAAGCAACAAAAAAGGCTTTTATGGGTATGTTTGTAGCAAAAGGAAGAACAAAGAAACAGTGGGGTCACTCAGAGGAGAAGATGGTGAAATGCAAACAGGGGACACAGAAAGGGCTGAACTCCTCAATGCCTTCTTTGCCTCAGTCTTCTCCAATAAAGAAAACAATGCCCAACCTGAAGAATTTGGAGCAAATGATTCAGCAGAGGAAACACAGCCCAGAATAACTAAGGAGACAGTACAAGAATACTTGGCTAGTTTAGATGTATTCAAGTCTCCAGGGCTAGATGGACTGCATCCAAGAGTATTAAAAGAACTGGCAGATGTGATCTCAGAACCACTGGCAGTCATCTTTGATAATTCCTGGAGAACAGGCGAAGTCCCGGCAGACTGGAGGAGGGCAAATGTTGTCCCTATTTTCAAAAAGGGGGAAAGAGAGGACCCAAATAATTACCGCCCAGTCAGTCTGACATCAATACCAGGGAAGATTCTGGAGCAGATCATTAAGCAAACAGTCTGCGAGCACCTAGAAAGGAATACTGTGATCACCAATAGTCAGCATGGATTTCTGAAAAATAAGTCGTGTCAGACTAACCTGATCTCGTTTTTTGACAGAATTACAAGCCTGGTAGATGAAGGGAATGCAGTGGATGTAGCCTACCTTGATTTCAGCAAGGCATTTGACAAGGTGCCCCATGATATTCTTGTAAAGAAGCTGGTAAAATGCGGTCTTGACTATGCTACCACTCAGTGGATTTGTAACTGGCTGACTGACCAAACCCAAAGGGTGCTCATCAATGGTTCCTCTTCATCCTGGAGAAGAGTGACTAGTGGGGTGCCAAAGGGTTCTGTCTTGGGCCCGGTCTTATTCAACATCTTTATCAACGACTTGGATGATGGACTCAAGGGCATCCTGATCAAATTTGCAGATGACACCAAACTGGGAGGGGTGGCTAACACCCCAGAGAACAGGATCACACTTCAAAACGACCTTGACAGATTAGAGAACTGGGCCAAAACAAACAAGATGAATTTTAACAGGGAGAAATGTAAAGTATTGCACTTGGGCAAAAAAAATATGAGAGGCACAAATACAAGATGGGTGACACCTGGCTTGAGAGCTGTACGTGTGAAAAGGATCTAGGAGTCTTGGTTGACCACAAACTTGACATGAGCCAACAGTGTGACGCGGCAGCTAAAAAAGCCAATGCAATTCTGCATCAATAGGAGTATAGCATCTAGATCAAGGGAAGTAATAGTGCCACTGTATTCTGCTCTGGTCAGACCTCACCTGGAGTACTGTGCCCAGTTCTGGGCACCACAGTTCAAGAAGGACACTGACAAACTGGAACGTGTCCAGAGGAGGGCAACCAAAATGCTCAAAGGCCTGGAAACGGTGCCTTATGAGGAACAGCTAAGGGAGCTGGGCATGTTTAGCCTGGAGAAGAGGAGGTTAAGGGGTGATATGATAGCCATGTTTAAATATATAAAAGGATGTCACATAGAGGAGGGAGAAAGGTTGTTTTCTGCTGCTCCAGAGAAGCGGACACGGAGCAATGGTTCCAAACTACAAGGAAAAAGATTCCACCTAAACATTAGGAAGAACTTCTTGACAGTTAGAGCTGTTCGACAGTGGAATTTGCTGCCAAGGAGTGTGGTGGAGTCTCCTTCTTTGGAGGTCTTTAAGCAGAGGCTTGACAACCATATGTCAGGAGTGCTCTGATGGTGTTTCCTGCTTGGCAGGGAGTTGGACTCGATGGCCCTTGTGGTCTCTTCCAACTCTATGATTCTATTAGGATCAGTAACAATGAAGTGTTGGGTAGAAATATTTAAAAATAATAACAACACCTAGACAGTAGTGCACCAGACATACCTGGCACTGTACACTGTAAGGTGGCTACATGTATTCCTCTTCCCCCATCTCTGCATACAGGTGGGAACCAGGCCAATTACAGCTCTACTAGATATACATACAGTCTGTCACAGTCAAGAAAGAAAAATGAAAAACAGACATGTTGCCACCTTGGTGTAATGGTGTGGGGGGCATAAGCTATGCATGTTCTACTCATTATATTTTTAATATATGAAACTTCTCTAACTTTAGGCAATAAAATCACTTGGTGATGTATTGGGAGAAAGAGGGGTTTTTTTTGTTTGTTTGGTTCAAGGCTGCAGCTTCCCTCAGTTCCCCTTTTTAGGCAATTATCACAATGTCTCAGACAAGCAAACGTGGTGACAAGAATTCACATAAGCCAGGTTCAATGTAATTCATTTTAAACTTTGCAATGTGGAACAAAAGTTTAAAATAGACACTGTCAAATAAAGTAACTGTTGACAGACTTTTTTCTTCAAGGTTAAAGTGACATGTTGACAGGTGATTCTACTTTTAAATTTTATTCCTTCCCAATTTAACCTTTTTCTTTTTTTAAAAAAAAGCTTTTTTTTTTTTTTACTGCTATACAGCTTCCATTTAGCAAGATGAAACACTCACACACTGCAGCATCACATTGTCCTTGTTAATTGAATTCCCTGACGTGAAGCACTACAGAACAATACTGGAAGAACTTGAGGAGATATGTTGCATTGGGGGATGCAATTATTAGAGGGCTCCCCATTCACATCAGGCCCAAGTGTGAAACATTTAGGTCATGTACGCTGCTTGCCAAATATTTAAGGGCACAGAGGGCATGTAAGAAGTCAGTCACAAGGGACAAACAATAAATCACTGTAGAGCTACTATGTGTGAGATAGCTTATTTAAACTCCTGTTTCCAAAGTGCATAGAATTAAACTGGGAACACTGAATGTCAGGCAGACCACTTTTGGCACAGCAAAACATGAGAACTCCCTTAAACACTATAGAAATTAGAGCTTCATTTACACACAAACACTCTCTCTCTCTGAATCAATCGATGTTATGCTATATGTATAAATGTAAATGTATTCAGTGAGAATATGAATATTCATATTTGCCTTCTGAGGTTCCACTTTGTAACACATCTCCTTCCAGAAATCAGGACCAGCAATAGAATACTCCGTCAATAAGAGACATTGTTGCTCTTAAAGCAATACTACTAGGATTCTTGCAAACCACCTCCCCCCACCCTGCGCGTTCAAAAAAATCCCAAGGATCTTTCATCCACAAGGGGCAAAATATGCATCTTATTAGCAACTATAGATGCCTGGTGTCTAACGCAGAGGGATCTGGGAATTCACTGAGGAAACACGAATATTCTAAATGTCAGATCTTGGTTTAATTGTAGATGAAATATGCAGTAGCTTGCTCAGAGTATTATACAGCTGTACAAATATTTTGAGACTGGAAATTCTAACCTGCCAATGTTTCATGCAGGCAAGATGCCTTGATTTATATTCTGGATGAGAAGAAATGAATTCAAGATCCCTATCCAGCCCATGAATATTTGTAAATGATTTGGGGCCTGAAATTATTATTTTCTAAGCCTGTCTTGAGGTATATACAAGATAAAAATCCTAATTGTATTATTTGTATTGTATCACATTACACAACAGTGAGCCTTGCCACTTATGCCATTTTTTCTACATTTTTTTTTTGGGGGGGGGTGTAATTAAACATAAACTAATTCTATATTTAGTTATCCACATGCACATGTTTGGAATTTGCTGATTTCAGGAACATAAATACAGGGGAAGCTAGATACCAATGTTTACACACAACGTGTGTTGTAGCAACAAAAATTGCAACCTCACATTTGTAGTACTGCAAATAATGCCCACTTTGATTTGTGAATCAAAGGCTAGAAGGAGACTTTTATACTGTAAGTGTGTGGAGAAAAAAGTAGGCTGTGGCCATAAAAATAATACTGAAGCAGGGAAAATCAAGGGAGTGTGGATTGACATTTTATTCAGCCTCTTGATCATTCATATTCATCTTGAAATATCTACTGATGCCAAATAAAACTAATCTTCCTGACAGTGCATTTCACCTAGTTCAATGAAGGTGCCATAAATAAAAAAGTAAGTGAAAATTAAATTTGAAAACAGTCATCCTGAAAACTTTAAAATAACTTTCAACTTTGTTTTATTTAAAGATATAAATGTGCTGCTGTTACATTAAAGTTGGTAGCTTTATAGACCCTTCCTCCTTATTTTTATGACAATACATTTTGTTCCATAAGTTGTCTCTACTCTTGACTAGTGTTCCAAAAGAAATACTTTTTTTGGTGATAGCCAGATTTATTTGCTGCTCTTTTGGTTCTCCTATACATACAGGGACATGAATTAGATTACTTCTCACAGGAGTTTTGGGGAGTTGCTTTATAAACTTTATTTTCTTGCTCACTGACTCTCCCAGGACCAGCATCCGCGTATGGTATCCTTGATCAGTTCCAGGCTCCCCAGACATGCCAGTGCTGACACCTGCCAGATTCTCCATTCTGAGAATGATGGCTCTGACCAGTGCTGAGTAGTTGGGTCTAGCTGCCATATTAATGCCCTCATGCACTTGACCCTTTTTGGATCAAATGAAAGGAATTTAAATACAGCTAAAGCATTTTTTGGGGACGCAGGTGGCACTGTGGTCTAAACCACAGGGCCTAGGGCTTGCCAATCGGAAGGTCGGCAGTTTGAATCCCCGCAACGGGGTGAGCTCCTGTTGTTCGGTCCCAGCTCCTGCCCACCTAGCATTTTGAACGCACATCAAGTGCAAGTAGATAAATAGGTACCACTCCGGCGGGAAGGTAAACGGCGTTTATGTGTGCTGTTCTGGTTTGCCAGAAGTGGCTTCGTCATGCTGGCCACATGACCCGGAAGCTGTCTGCAGAAAACCGCAGGTTCCCTTGGTCAATAAAAGCGAGATGAGTGCCGCTACCCCAGAGTCATCCATGACTGGACTTAACGGTCAGGGGTCCCTTTACCTTTACCTAAAGCATTTTTACAACTGTGCAATTAATACTCTATAAAATGACACTTCAAGAAAAGCCTCAATAAACAAAAACATATTTAACAACTGCCTAAATATTAAGACACTAGGCATTTGTCTAATTTCAGTTGGTAACACATTCCAGAGGACTGGAGCGCCAACACTAAAAGCCCAGTTCCTAGTTATTCTTTTTTTGCCTAATTTCGATTGATAGTGAGACATGGCAGTCTGGCATCATTCCTACTAAGGCTGAACTTATTTCCTAAGTGCTAATATTTATGAAGCTAAAACACATTTAGCTCTATTCATCTTTATGTAAAACAGTTCAGTTCTATGATCTCCAGGAGAGTTTCCCATACAATGTTTTGGATCTTGATCTCTCTCTGCGGAAAGAGAAATAAATTTGTGTTGTGTGTTTTCAGACTCAATTCATGCCTTGAAACAAAACATTTCAAAAAGTCATTCTTCGAAACATGATGCTTTAAAATTATATTTAAAAAGTAACATTTTAACTAAATGAATGTATTATTCCTAAAATTATTTTTTTTCCACAAGTTGTCATAGTAGATACTTATGCACACACAAAATGTTTCTCTCATTTTATCTCCCTAACATAAACAGGTATTTATAACTGTCAGATTAATAAACTGTTTATTCTTAATAAATTAAAATTAAATAAATTTAAAATCACTGTAAGGGAAATGGGCACTATTTGGGTACAGTTTTCTATGAGCTGAATTTTGCTAAGGGCTAGCTGGCTATCCATGTCAGCATATCTAGCCTGGTCATGTCAATAAATGGGGTTGTCACCACATATAACAAACTGATTATTAGCCTATATAGATATGTGGTCTGTTCAGTCCAAGCTATAGGTGTTTGTCTGTTTATGTTGTTTCCCTGAAACCTGGATTACAGAATTACCATATTTTTACGTGATTGGACGAGGTTTTTTGACTCAAAAATCATGTAAAAAAACTGGGGTCGTCCAATACACGGATAGTGACCGGGGGGGGGAGCGCCACTCATTGGCTTCCCCCGATGCTGCAACGAGTGATCTGGGGGGTGTTTCCTGCCCGCAGCTGGGGGGGGGGGAGAAGTTGTGTGCCACCAGCCAGCTTGTTGACAGGAGCTGCGCGCTCCCGGGGTCGTTTCGGTTGAGTTGTGGGCAAACATATCAGACGACACAGCGATTCTTCAAACAGCTCTTCTTTATTCTGAGGCCAGAACTGAACTAAGCTGAAGGGCTCAGTCAGCCTGCTTATATAGAGCTCCAGTACCTTGTTACTGTAACAACTTTCTAAAACTATCCAATCACTGAACGTCACTTTCGATCCTTCATTTGCATACAAACTATCCAATCACTGAACGTCACTTTCGATCCTTCATTTGCATAACTATCTACAGTATCCCCCTGCTGGCCCAGGGTGGGAACTTCAGTACATAACAGTTTCCCGCGCACGGCTGCATCGGGGGAGGTTGCGCTCCCACCATCCGGATGGCTGGCGGGAGCGCAAATTCCCGTGATGCTGCTGCATGTGGGAAATGATCTAGGGAGTGCTTCGTGCCCGCAGCTGCGTGGGGGGAGAGGCTCAACAACTTTGGGCCATCTACCCTCATTTTCCTAAAATTGAGTCTCCAAAAATGGGTTCTTATACATGGGGGTGCCTTATAGACGGAAAAGTACTGTGGTTTTTTGTGGTTTTTTTAAGTCTTCAATATCCTCTAATTCCAATACGTATTCATTTATGAATACTGGTGATTATGCAGTCAAAATGACACAGTCTACTTATGTAAAAGCACCAGGAAGGCCCCACAAATAACCCAGAGATACATTTTAAATAAAAGGACACATTCTACTTATGTAAAAACATGCTGATTCCTGGACTGTTGGCCAGATTTAAGAAGGCGATTGGGTCGGATCTGGCCTTAGTTTGCCTACCCATGGTCTAGATTTAAAAAGTGGGAATAGAAACAATTCTATATAGAAACACAGAAGCATTTGTACCAGGACAATGTTCTCAGAAAGAACAGTGCATTCCTGTTCCTTAGTCCCCTAGAGCACAGGGCATTAGTGATGTCTTTGCTTGTGCATTGCTTAGCTCACGTCTTATAGACCTTGAAGTTTCCAAGCAGCAGAGAAACTTGCAGTCATCTCCAGGAAAACAAGCAGCTCAAGAGATATCCTTGCAGTATTAGGCCACTACCAGATCAACAAAACCCATTTTGACAACATTGTTAATGGAGAATTATGAATAGAGCCACATTCATGCAACCTCAGTATCTGAACAACAAAATACATTTCACAGCATGGCGGCATGTGAAGGCTCTTTTTCAGCTCAAGAAAATAGGAATTATAGTATTTAAAGGTAAAGGGACCCCTGACCATTAAGTCCAGTCGTGGCCGACTCTGGGGTTGCGGCGCTCATCTCGCTTTATTGCCCGAGGAAGCTGGCATACAGTCATGTGGCCAGCATGACTAAGCCGCTTCTGGTGAACCAGAGCAGCGCATGGAAACACTGTTTACCTTCCTGCCGGAGTGGTACCTATTTATCTACTTGCACTCTGACGTGCTTTCGAACTGCTAGGTTGGCAGGAGCTAGGATCAAACAATGGGAGCTCACTCCATCGCGGGGATTTGAACCGCCGACCTTCTGATCGGCAATGTACAGGACATTATACAAACAATGTCTGTTTATAAAATTGCCACTAGCGTCCATACCTGTACTATGCTTTTGAGATTTGCTGGCATGGCAAAGGCTTCACTCTGGTTTGTGAGTTTTATCAGATTATAGTTTGGACACAGCAGCTTGTTTGAATGTTAATTTGAACCAGGAAACAATGGTTACCAGTTTAACAACAAATGAGGATCCTTAAATCCATGTGAACCATTGTTTAAGATCCTTTCTTTTTCTAAAGCAGGTAGTCATAGTTTCACAATAAATTGCAGACAAAGCTGGAATTTATGGTTAATCGAAGGCTTCCACATTTCACTCAGGGATACCACAAAATGAGAACAGAAGAGGATGTGTAGGTAGGCAAAAGCCTCATTCTTATCTTGGCTTATTACACCTATATAGGATTACCAAATGCATTCAACGACAAACTATGGAAGTAATTCGTAACGGGTATAAGGAGGTCAGAGAAAGGGGAGGAAGGAGGAGAGGGTTCATTCATTACCAATGCTCCAAACCATGAAAATGAAGCCTGTGAATTAACCATAACACAGGCAAATGTGTTCACTTTTAGAAATTATCTAGTGACTCATAACAGATCTCATAAAACAGTTTTGCTATATCATGCAAACGAATACAGAATAAAAACCCAACAGTGCATATTGTTCAACAACATTTAATCAATTTTATTCACTTCTGAACATAAGTTGTCCCATGGTATACCTTTTCGAAGATGGCAAGATAGTTTCTATCCTAAACAGCCTTAAAAAGGCAATTTTGAAAACTACTAAGACAAAGTTGTGTTAATTTCCTAAGACTGCCAATCCTGTGCATACTTAAAGGCAGGCAAGTCTCATTAAGCTCAATGGCACTTTCAGATACATAGGATAATGCTGTAAGGCTTTATTGCTGTAGTACTTGCAAAACCATCCCTAACTGATAGTTTCTCTAAGACTAGTATCCTGATTTCCACAAGTTCCTGTTGTCTAACCCTATGAAGCAAAAGGACAGGTTTACAAAAGCAGCATAAAAATTCTGATTATAAATTTAGGATTTATTTCCTATATATATTATGAAGGTAAATTAAACATTGATCTTCCACTTGCCAAATGGGCTAGCAGGAAAAGCCAAGGTAAACGTTACTGCAAGTTTCTCTTTGGAGGAACATATATGAATATCCACAGTGGGGTTTTTTTCTTGGAGGTTAACAGAAGTGTTCCACACTTCTGCTGAACTCTCCCTCTTGGATACAAACTGTTCATACAAATGGCCAACTCATGCAAGTAATGTAATGATTGACAGAAGATGACAGATCAGTTCCTTGAAGAAACATTTTCAACATTAGATGTCACTTCACCATTCATAAAATCTGAACTACTATAACTCAGTGAGTCACCTCTTCTTATGTTAACTGCTCACAACAATAGATCAAGGGTAGATATACAAGTGAGACAATTAAACTAATATAAATCACATTTTTGGGCCAGGTCCTGGACACTCATCTCAACTATTGATGGGAACCAGGAAATGTGAACCACTAAAACTTCCTGTTCCTCCATCTCATAAAATATGCTCTAGGAAAGCGGATGGATTCTTGTAGAAATGAGTACATTTAGTAGTGAAATAATGTATTAATTTTATGTGACCAAATGCTTTTAAGTCACAGGCTCCCAGAATGTCCTCAGATTATTGTTATTATTATTAATATTCACTGAAATGATATTTGGCTTGCCGTATATACATCATGGTCTTATAAGAATAATTGTTCCCAACTCTTTATGGTAGAGGGAATCTAAATTACCATGCTTACTACTAAAACATCATGGAAGCATAATCTATAATAGAATCTAACTACAGTCAAAGTCAGCAGATTAAAATACTTTAATGCAAATTGAACTGACAATAAATCTTACTGATAAAGGATGAGAATTAAAAGTGCAATCTTGGCAATTGCATGTAATTTGCATATACATTACTCATTATAAGATTTAATGACCACAGAATATCTTCAACATTTAACATACATTTGTGTCTGAATATATAATGAACATATATGTTGCATAAGGCCAAACCATAAAAAGCAGCATTTTCAAAATCAACTTCCATCTCTTTAAAAGCTTCTAATGAGATCACAACAGAATTGAATTCCTTCATAATAAATACAGACATCATTTCTCATAAAGTATACATAGTCTTCCATAAGAAATAAAGTTTCCCTTTATGTTTTATTAAATCTTTACACAAAAGGATATTTAATAATATGACATTGCCAGATACAGATCTCTACCCAGAGCACAAGTTGCTCTGTATTCCTACTCTCTTCCTATAAAACTTTCTGCCCAAGCAGAAACCATAAGCCAGATCAGAATGTCACCTGTATAAACTAATTTCAAAGTATAAAAAGAGAAAAACCACTATGCAACTTAAGTCATAAACAAATATAAACGTTATAATTCCAAATTTCAAGAGATTTCAGAAGCTAAAAGAATACATCATAAGTTGAAAAGTTATAACGTGTTCAGCACATTCTTTAAAACTTATCTAGTAGGACAAAATCAATTGTTGAAGAAGTTGTTTATAATAAATTCAGCATTTCGATTAAAATATGAATTGAAAGCATGTATTAGTTGTGCTTACTTATCCCAATTCTGCATTTTTAAAATAAGGATTTCCCAATTGCCCCAAAAATCTGCCCCTTGTGAACAGTTTCCTACTCTTTCATCAAGTTGTTTTGTAGTGCATGAAGAAGTTTTCTAAATATAGCCTTTCCTTATAGGGCAGTTGCTCTCTGCCTCTGATAATCTAGGCTGTTCTTTTCTGCAACTTTTACAGGTCTGTCATTTTTGTGATGCAGCAACGAGAACTGTACACAATATTCCAAGATTTCTGTATCTGATCATACTTCAAACACAGTTCTGAACTACGAGAACAGCAGTTGTGAACAGATGCAGAAAGCAAGAAAAAAGAAAAGAAGATAGAGTTATTTTGGGAACGTTTTCATACCATTGAGAAATGCCAAGTTTCAGAATGACAACTGAATGTCAGAAAAGATTGACCCAGCACTATTTATTTATTTATTTATTTATTTATTTATTTACAACATGGAATGGAACATGTTTTACTTGCTGTTTATTTCATCTTATTGTTAGAATTACCATAAATACTTTTTGTGATTTAGGATGTGTTTGATTTTTTAGAAAGATGGGTTACAAATGTACAAACGAGCATAAATATCTGATAAAAACCTTAACCGTATGAAAAAACATTTGAGGTATTTCATGAAGCCCTGTCTTTTCCATTTAGACAAACCTGCAAGATTGATTTTGGCAGTTTTCCATAATTCATACCTTTACCTCAATCTGTGACCTCGATTTAAACACGGCATTTCCAAGTCACCTGAGTCAAATGCTTTATCCCTCTCAACTTATCATCAATCATTCAGTTTTCTTAGCTACTATGTAAACTTTAAAAACCCCTTTGGACACCTAGCAGAACTCACAAGCTTAACTGTGACTAATAGAACCTGCATTTGCAGTATAAATCCAATCCAGGCATTTTGCATCCAAACTGAGAAGAATTAGTTCAAGTGATCAATATAACTCCAGAGCTTCCCTTAACATAATGATTACTTAAGACATCTTAGAGCTTTGTAAAAACCAATAATGCCTGTCACGAAAATGTGTTTCAAAGGGATGTCCTTCTACTTTGGCAACATATTGAGCAGTATTCCTAAGCTCCATGATGGAGTACACCTAGAGTGCTACAAACACCTGGATCTGGTCTTCGACCACCCAGTCTACATTCTGAGAATCAGCACTATTAATTTACATCTTTCTTTTCCAAAAAAGATTCTCTCTCTCGTTTCCATATCTGCCCCCATCCCCAACTGCCACGAGAAGTTAATCAGGATTGGGAGTGAAGTGAGGAAGAGAGAGTATTTAACATTTTCCCCACACTAGGAGGCATTAGTTTCTGTCCTGTCCTTTGTTCGCCACAATAAGCATTGCTTCCATTCCTCTATTATTCAGCTTCTGCTAAAACCTAAGTTACTTAAGTCACTATCCACTATGGCCAAAACTAACATAATTAATTACCAAATTAATTTTAATTTCATTCAGGGAAATGGAAATGTCCAAAACAAAGTAGAAAATAATTATTTAGGTAGCATTTGTGGTATAAAAAAACCCAAATACAGTTCATATATGTTTGTGTGATTTCCATTCCTGAATTGCAGCAATTACTGCTTCTGTTCCCATTTCTGATGGAATTCTGCAACATCCATACCCTCCTCAATAGGGTCCCAAAGAAAATCACTCCAAGATGGCAGCTGCATATGGTATGCAGAAGCAGTAACTATGGGTGAAAAAGTCACAGGGGGGCCTTATGAGGAGCTTTTTCCACTCATATAGGAAGCAGGTTTGTAGCCTCTTACTGTTCAGGTGGTAATCAAGCACCAAGTTACATAAAAACTCTTTTTTTCTTGCAAGGCAGCCTTCTTTTACAGAATCCAATTGATTCATCACTTTAAAGTATGTATTAGTGGAAATGTACAGACCATCATTTAAAAAAAGGCTTCTGAGATTTCAGAATATCAATAATGAAGGGCAGGTTTAATAGAAACAAAAATATGAAGTGATTCTGCTTATATATGTAGTGTATATAGATTGGTTCATGTAGAGTGCAAATTGTAGGATAAGACTGTTCCATACTCTCTTGTAGATTGTAATATGAATGCAGACACATCAAGTTTACTCAGAGTCGATGTGGGTTTTTTTAGATAGAAAACTTAATAAAACAGACAATATACATGAAGAAACTTAAAGTCAAACTTCAGCCTAATCCATTAAACTCTTAGAATGAAAGTTAGCCATTTTAAACAGCGATGCAGCCTTTAGCCTAATTTCATGCAGGTGGGGGAGAGGATGGAGGAAAAGCAAGAGCATATGCTGAAATGGATGTAGCAGCAGGAAGAAATGTGAAAAGCCATCTGTAAGAGAGCAGTCCAGACCTCTGTCCTCCTTGAAAGTTGCTGGAAAGAGAAAGAAAGTGTGTGAGAGAAAAGGGGTGGCAGTGAGGGGAGGGGGAAAAGGGTGGGGGTGGCTGAAAGACAGGTGTGGTTCTGGCCACTTTTGGCTCCAGTCCCAAGCACTGCTGATTTTGGCCCTATCAACCACTGGTTCCAGCTGCACCACAGCTAGATGACAGCTAGATCTAAACCTTCATAGTGGCAATATTCCAAGTATTTCTAGGCCTGGCCAGGGCGAAGGCTTCTTATATACCTGCTGGGATTGACAAGGCATCTGACCTTCACCTGGATCTTATAACTCTCCTGACAGGTGATTTGGTCTGCAGCCACAGTGTGGAAATAAAGGATGAGATTGCCCACCAGATACCAGGCACTCTACTATTCAAATTAGACCCCAGTGTTTTTGTTACAATCCCCTTCTCAATTAAGTAATCTATCTTAATCTAGAATTAAAATTCTCAAAACTTTCTGTCAGATTCTAGAGCTCCCTATTGGTGGCTCTTAGGTAATTCACAAAATACAGAGTCCATTCATAAAACACAATGTTCATTCATAAAGCAGTAACATAAATCTGCATTGCTACATATTGGGTGTATATTTCAGCGGTTGAATGTACAGATTTATGGCCATGCTGTAGTGTAGTGCTTATGTGGCTGTGAATAAAAAGTGACTGGGCTCATTGCCTCGGGGTTTGGGGGGGGAGTGACAAAACTGATTTCCAATAAGTGCCTCCCCTTTATTTCCATAACAAGTCCTTGAGTCTGTACTCTGAATAGTAACACCAGGGACCTAGAAGGTACAGGGCTTGTCAGTCCAACCCCTGCACAGTCTCATCAGGGCTGACGTTAAGGCAATTGGGCCCCGCGAGCCGCTCCTAAGGGAGCCTCTGCACCGGGGCAATCGAGATAGATTTTATTTATATCTCTAACATTTTGCAGACTTTGGCTGTGAACTGGGTCTCTACCAAAGTTGCACCCCACTGCTTCAAATTGGGCCCCACTGGCTAACCGTGAGTCTCATAGTTGCTGGGCCTGAGTTGCCCTGCCCTTGCATGAAGTCTTGGGTTTGCAATTTTGGGAGAGTGGAGACTGCAGCACTGGGGAGTGGGCAGGCTGGTGAGGCCCCCTAGATTTAGAGGCCCGAGTTGCCCTGCCCTCGCATGAAGACTTGGGTTTGCAATTTTAGGAGATGGGAGACTGCCCGCTGGGGAGTGGGTGGGCTGGCGAGGCCCCCTAGATTTAGAGGCCCTAGGCTTTAGCCCACTTAGCCTATACACAAATCTGGCACTGAGCAGAACCTATGCCTACTGTGTTTCTATGCTAACTAATTGTATGTTGGCTAAGAAGATGCCTCAGTTATATTATATGTTGGGGGGTTTTTTTGGGGGGGGAGAATATATTTTGATGTTCAGTTTTACTAATTATTGGTTGTAGCAATATTAGTCACACTCAGCATAGAGAAACAAAATTAATGAACATTACTAACATAGGGTAGAATTTAATTGGATGAAACTCATTGTTTTTATTCCACTTTTATAGCCAACCCAATACAATGCAATTTAAAAAGTAATAAATTAATATATAAAATGAAATACAATAAATCTCAAAACAATCTATGAAAGTATTGTAGGATTCTATGGAAGTTATTTTCCATTTGATGTGTTGACGATTGTGATGTCTGACTATTTAGCCTTTCCTTTTGATGAAAGTTTTCTTACTTTCATCTTTGCCTGCTAGGTAATTTGATAAACACATGCAATTCTTATATAAAGCAGTATGTGAAATTTAAACAGTTCTCTCCCTCAACTTTCATTTGGCAAGCATATTGTCCATCAGCTTTACTGCTTTTAATGAATTTAATCCTTTTTAATTACAAAGGTGAAGAATAAAGTTTATTTAGGGCATTGAATGCCTCTTGAAATGGAATGACTCTGGCTAGCAGACAAATATAATTGCAGTTTTTCATTACCCTTCTGGCCCTAATTGACACGTATTTTTTTCTTCACTTCATTTTCAACAGTTTTACTTCCTCTAGAATTTTAACTGGACTGTACAGTCCAAAGGAAGAAATGAGGAGGGAGAATGATGAGGAGTAAGACATGAAACTTGTTACCACACTTTCTTAATGTATGTATTTTGGTATACAGGTAAACCTATTTTCTGTGTTGAGGGAGTAAGATCCTCAGGAACAATAGGTAATTGGGGGAATTTAATCAGACACTCAGGGAAACACTATCCTCTGAGGTCCCAGGCTCATTGTTGTCAGTCTGGCTAAGGTGGCCCAGAAATAAGTGCAATTTTCAATTTAACAGGAGTGTGGCTAACTTTGGAGGATTTGGTTGGGTAGAAAAGCATCCTTGAAATGTTTCTGGGAGACAGACTGAGCTGAAACTTTGCGAATTGACCCAGGAATGAGTTTACATTAAAATACAGTAATAGACAAGATCACAGTCAAATTTCTACAAATTCTGCCATAAGGAGCAGGCAGAAAGGGAAAATTGCATCAAGCTAAAGGCAACAGAGCAGGTGTGCTCAGTGGGAAGGACTGGTGTCGCAAAAGCTTTTCTTAGGCAAATACACATATATTAGGTGCAGGGTTTCAAGAATGGGCACCATGCTGGATAGGGTTGATGGGTATTTTACTCTGATGCATTTGGAAGGCATGAGGTTGGGAAAGGCTCCTGCAGAAACATTTATGTTTTATTTTAAGAGCATATATGGAGCAGGGAAAGTTATTTCACATATGGTACAGTGGACGCTCGGGTTGCGAACATGACCCATGCGGGTGGCACATTCGCAACCCACAGCGCCATGTCTGCACACACGCGGGTTGCAATTCGGTGCTTCTGTGCATGCGCGAGCACCGAAACCCGGAAGTAACCCGTTCCGGTACTTCCGGGTTCAGCGCGGTGCGCAACCCGAAAATGCACAACCTGAAGCGTCTGTAACCCAAGTTATTACTGTACTTCTGACTGTGCTCTCCAAACAAGAAACTATTGTGCTATTTGCATAACTCATACTTAGTGTGTGTGTTTTTGTCATGTTTGCTCTCAATTTGAGTTTTCTTTCTCAAATAAATGGAAATAAATGGTGCCTAAGTGGTTTAGAAAAACCACACATTTCTTCAAAGAATTTCCTTTTTATGGAAATGATTAAATTTCTCAAACTAAAAAGGTAGTGGTGACTGCTGTTGTTTTAAGAAAACATAAATACAAAAGATTTGAGATGGGTTCCTTGAGTGCCTGAATTCTTGGTACACATGATGTGGTTATTTCGTAAATTCTAAGAAAGAGACACTGTTCTGCTTTTGTCCTATTTTATAAGTGCTTGTTTAATGTAAGCCAAAATGAGATTTAGAATGGTTGCAAAAACAAGAAGAAAAAAACAAACTCAAGAGCAGGGAATAGCCTTTTTAAATATGCCACAGCCAATTCTCAGCACAAGACCTGCAGCGACGCTGCTTGTTGAAATATAGCCTAGACCAAGACAACTCTTGGAAAACAAAAACAATTATTTGCTTGCCATGACAGATTTCTGTGTGCTTTTATTACTTAAATCTAAGGAGCAAAACATGACGCACAATGGTTGATAATAAAAACTACAGTGTGGTTTCAATGAGAGAAGAAACTAAGACTACCCATGTCTGCATATGAATTTTTTGCATTAATTGTTTCTAACTTGCTTGTTTCTTCCCAGATGCGAGCACAACAGTAGCCCTATTTAGGTGTTACTGAACAGAGTTAACAAGAGAGTGAGGGCAGCAGGGAAGAGCACAGTAGTTCTGATTTGGGGAATTAGCTGTTCTTGGGATTTCTGCTAAAGACAATTGTACATTTCAGGTAGGATTGCACTGAATATCAATACCTTGCTTTTTTTGTGGGATTTAACACCAACCAATAAAGAACCAATATGAACGTGCTTTTTCCAGAGAACTAGCAAGAGTCACACTAGGAATACAACAATTTTTTTCATATGTGAAAGAATAATGCTTTAAAGTCAAGAACATACCACTATAAATGATTTATAAGTAACATGCAGTTACAGAAGCATACAGAATTAAAAAATATATATATTAATAGGCTATTACACAGGCTAACTCACCCACACTCTTCCTGGACCATATGCTTAGTTACTATTGTAGATATAGAGGGGAGAGATTAGAGACACAGAGTTTGCCTAATGGGACAGGAAATGAACAGGAACCTTAGAGATTCGACTTCACAATGCAAAAAGAGAAAGAACCAAGAAGAAGAAAATATTACATGCACAGCAGTTTTTCACATCTCATGAGAGTCAGAAGTGGGTGAGATTAGGAAAATTAGAAAGATTAGATTAGAAAAAAAATTAGAAACAGAGAAAGAAAATAGAGAGTTGAAACACTATAGTTACTTGTCTTAACATAAAAGGGGCATGATTAACCCTTTGGATTGGGACATTTGGTTTAGCAGTATCACTAGAGTGTAGGGATTCACAGCTAGTCTTGCTAGGTTTTGTTTGTTTGTTTGCTTGCTTGCTTGCTTGCTTGTTTGTTAATCCAGTGACAAAATAGTGATAGGTTCCTGGCTTTAACCAGGGTAGCTCCTTCTCATTGTTCACCACAGGTTCCTAGGGTTCCCAATAACCTATAGAATCTTTCCCTTTAAGAAAGACACTAACAAGTACTTCTCTCCAGAGGATTCCTGAGTAATTCTGAAAAAAAAGAATAGAATGGGGAGAAGCGGTAGTAACTGCCATCTGCTAGTTTGACTGAGAAACATGTTGCTCCAAACCAGCATTGATTCAAAACATTTGAAGGCAAGATGTAGTAATTTAATTTTAATTTTACACTGGGATCTGAAGGCCTGTGTACATATAGATGAATAGGTGTATATCCTCCTCCATGGGAATGTGAACTAACCCTGTCTGGTCAGGATCCTCATGGAGGGAGACAAATGTGCATCCATCCATATGCCTATAGGACTTCCTTCATACTGATGCCTATTGTACTTTGCTTGGGAGTGTGGCTAATGCTGTATGCTGGCAACTAAGAATGGGACTTCCTCACTTACACACATGAGCTACATCACATACTCATACTGATTGCCTGAAAAGGCCTATTGTCTCCTGGTTGTTACATTCTCCCATCTGTAAATATTCAGCATTCAACAGCTACAGCAAATGACTAAAGACAAAAGAGGAGTGGGGAGAGAGAGAGAGTTTAGAGGAGGGAAAGAACTGGTTTCCCACAAGTGTATGTCAAAAGTGAATGCACCTTTCTTTATATACTAGACAGGATATACATTTACACAGCCCCATGAATTCAAAAGAAAAAGACATCTGGAAACATTAAGAATAAATTAGGCCTGTCAACATCTACAAAAGAAGAAAAGGAAAGGGAGTTTTGGCATATAGGCCAATGATGCATTGTCAATATCTCAATATATCCCCCTCTGAACTGAAAAGAAAGACTTGGATCCATGATATGATTAAAAACAAATGCATTTAAATACATTATTGCTCAGATAAAGCAAAACCATCATTCATGAAGAAAGACTGTTTTCCAGTGAAAATAACTGGATCTGCTGGTCAGAATCTGCCACTCTCATCTCTCCTAGGATCAATTGAAGCAGAATAATGCCTGACTGTGAAGTCTTCCTATTCTAGGCAAGGCAAATCTATGGCACCTGACAGAGCATTAGTTTTGTGTGTGTGCCAGCTTTCAATTTAATTATAAAAAGAAGAAAGGATGCTGAGAAGACTAACATGTCAGTAACTATCAAGATCATTAAAGCCAACCCCTAAGAACAAAATGCCGAGTCATCCTCAGAAACCTGAAATGGAAAGGCTCCTGGCCTTTCATCAAACTCATTTTGAATCACTGCCCAGAACCACTCTGCTTATCAATTACACCAATCTGCTCACATAAAAATTACAGCTGCAGAAAGTGTTTGCACCTCTGGTGAAGGGAAAATAAGAGGACTTCCAAAATTGTATTATGTGATCCAACAGCTATTTGTCAAAACAGGCCCCGTTTTTATCACAGGCTTGAATCAGTTCATTAGGTTGTACAGCTGCCAAGGAACAATACTGCTGACCTTCAGATTGGTCCACATGGGCCTACTGAAAGTGAAAAATTTAACATTGTCCTTGGCTTTCAGTCTTGTGTGTTCCTCAAATAACTAAAATTGATGTGCTTATTATTGGGAACTAGAACACCTCCGGATGTTGATCTATACTGCATCACTTTGACAATATCCATTAACAAAAATTGTGGTTACACTTGGTTTATGTTGGTATAAAGAGAAAACAGCACATGATAAGATTCTACACCCAGTGGTTCAATTGTCAAAAATCTCTATTAACTACAGTATATCCAAGAATTACCACATAGGATCTCCCCTCCGACTTTTAAGAATTCCACCCCCCAAAGAAGAAAGAGAAAGTAATAAGGTATGAAGAGTGTGGGGATCCATTAAAATTTGTTCCTTTTAATATATTTTCAAACTGTTTCTCAAAGAGGATCAACATTTCTATATAGAATTCTTTAGCTCTTTATTCAAATGGATCCAGACAGGGTCCAAAACAGGATGAGATACCAGGTTGGAGACAAATAGCATTTTTTGTAGTCACATTTAACTGCAGGGAAAGCTAATTTTACTGATTTAGACAACTAGCACCTGCAAGTAAGGAAAATGAGTGCAATCATGTTCACTTTTCAAATATGCAAGTTTGAATGATAACAATATATTCCAAATTGCAAATGGTGAGATTACACAAAATGTACTTTATAAGACAGCACCTATTACAGCAGAGAGATATACTTACCCCAAGAGAGATATAATATCTCATTTAATCATTAAAGAGCACATAAAAGACTCAAAATCATCTGTACATTTTAAAGAGTTTGCAAAATGGATACAGAACACTGACTCATAGATAGGTCTTTTAAAAAATACAAAGTTAGTATAGCATACATTTGCAATAGTATGCTTAAAAGTACTACTCTGGGTTCTTCTAGAATGTAAGCACATTTGAGAAGTTATTTTCCAAGACTCACTGAATGTTGCCAAGTGTACAATTTTAGCTATGCCCTTTCAATCAGAACCAAACTGTCTAGGCAATGTATACTTCTCAATGCGTACGTCTCAAATTCTTTGACCTGAGTTGGCCGCTTTTCTTCAATAATTTGTACATTATTTGCTTTTAGTCACTTCTTGGAGCAGAGATGAATGCAAGTGAAGGCAGACAGAGGTTGTACTATGCCACTGTAGGATCATATAGTAGTTGGGTTAATTTTGCACGTAGCAAATCAGTGCCATAGAGGCCTGAAGTATTGAATGCCATCGTGACCACAATATGTTTAGTTGCGATAAACATTTTGTTAATATTTTTAATCCAGAAATTTATTTTGGGCTAATGAATTTTTTATCAGTGCTTTCATTGTTTTTCAATGTACACTCCGACCTTCTCTTGCGCTCTGCACTTCATCTGACAGTTCACATGTAAAAGAGTCTCTTTCCCCCCTCAAAATCTGGACTTTGTACCCTGATGTCAAAGTGTACTATTTATGCCCAAATGTACTGAACAAAAGTGGCATTATTTAAGGAGCCAAAGATCAAAATGTTCATGGTTTAATATGCTGGGGGTCATCACTTCTTGAACTGTCTGCATATTTCTGAAGTGATGTGTAGCTCTAAAATCTGTGTCCTTGGTTCAGCAACCACATACAACGGTTGGGGAGGGGTAGTTAGGAGAATGATGTAGTTGCTGACTTATGAAGAATGTATCTGCTGTTCAATGCCTTATGTAAAACTGTAGTGAGAGATGGATTCTAGATGCCATATCAGTATTCAGATGTTTCTCTTATTTAATAATTCATTTCCATGAGGATTCCTGCTGTAATGCCTCTGGGCTGAAGTATCTTCTATTTACATTGACTCTCCTTGTAGCACTTTAATGACTTTTTGATAGGCCCCATAATTAGATGAAATTTTATGAGAAGCAGTGTTTCTTTTTTCCCTTATATTGCCAATGCTGTTGAAGAACTGCTGAATTTTTTTAAAAAAACAGACTATGTTGTGTAACAGATATATTGTAATGAATATATATGCAACATCACCAACCATTAGCTGGCGCTGTACCATATCCTTAGTACTTAGTTCAGGTTTTATGTCTTGCCTTCTTCTCCTGTCCTGTCTGTTGTGTGCTATCTTAGAAATATTCCAATACAATATGGTTTTGTATTGGAGGTTTGTGCTGCCAGTTTCACTGGGAAATCTCTCATACAGTATTTTATTGTAAGTCTGCATTGTAATGTTGTAGACATGTGGAACCATAAAGGTTCTATGAAATGCTCTGCCACTATGGCAATTCGACAAGAAAAATTGAGCCATTTGTTTAGAACTGGATTTGCCTCCTTACATTTTTTAAGGTTATGGCTTACTTTATTGTGGAATGATTTACTTAGCATTCTTTGACTTGGGCATTTCAGGATGGTTTGTGGGATTCCTGTCCTGTAACCTTCAACCTTGCATTCAATAAAAATAAAGTCAGTGGGTTGATTCTAGAAAGAAAAAAAAAATCTTATTTAGATTTGTATACTGCCCTTCATCTGTAGATCTCAGAGCAGTTCACAACATAAAAATACCAGATATAAAGGTTAGTCTAAAGCATTATTGAACATGTATAAATAGTTCAGTGGATTCTGGTCTTTATTCCTGACTCTAATTACTGAACTACAAGACCTGTAGTCATGTGTTATTCACATGTAGGGCATATCTGTGTTGACAGCAGATCAGAGCTTCACATTTAGCCTTGTCCCCAAGAACATGAGTCGTTTCTGCAACAAAGCTGTGTCTGGCACACAGTTGTCTGCAGAGAAATTCCAATGCACAAGCATTTTCTCATGTGCAAGGGCTCCACACGACACCAATCCTCTATGTGCAAGCAGGTGCTTGAGCGTTGCATTTTCTTTGCAGACATTTGCATGCAACACATGGCTGTTGCAGGAAGAAGTGGTGGTGTTGGCTGCAGTGCTAATACCACAATCCCACTTTGCTGTCAACATGGTTATACTCCACTCGAGAGTAACACATGAAAAGGGCCCAAACATCAGACTTATCTCAGAAGGATGGCAACAAGGTTAAGCTGAAACCATGAATAGTTAACCTTTAAATCATCCAGTCCAACTCTAGCACAATCACTCTGAAGAGTGCAATTAAACTGATGACAGAGTGGTGGTGGTGATCATAACATCAGTCATTCCTATGTCACTGCAAGGTGAAGGCCTTTTCTGTCTATCACACTGAAGGTTGTTTTGTTGTAAACTTGTCATGCTTTAACAGAGCAGATTGGCAAGGTACAATATAAGGGGAGGGGGACGGTTTGCACATAAAGTACACTGAAGAATCAAAAGGAGTTCAGCCTTAACCAACCTGTATCTTTAGATCACAGTGTTCAGTTCAACCACACTGCGTCCCTTTCCCAAAGTGAGCTAGAGGCAACTATAGAACACTAAAGAAAGATTGCCATGGATAAAGCCTTTAACAATGTCAAAGATGATTAATGAGACAGATAAGCGAACATCCTCTTTTTGACATCATGGAGCAAACAGGGGAAAGTGAAAGAAAGTATAATGTGTCGATATATAACAAAAGGAAGCTATAAGGTGATGACATTTCTTTCCCAATCATGTTGTCCCATTTATCATTGAAATCTGAATGCTCCCACACATTTCTGAACACTGAAAAATATTGTCCTCTTCCAGAATAAAGAAAGCTGCTATATATAGGTGAAATTTGCTATAAAAGGACTAACTAAACTTTACTTTAAAAGTTCACATCCTGTATGTCTCCTTCAAACTCTAAAAGAAGCCGTATAAGAGTGAAGCGTATTATATTTAAGATCATTTTTGTTTGTGAGAAGTATAAACTCTTAATATTTCCAAGAGCACAGGTGAAGGACCCAGCTTAATAAAATTTGGTTTGTCTGACACAGCCTGGGAGCAATAAACACAAGGAGCCTTCATGACGCAGCATAGATATCCTCAGTCATTAAGAGTTTTATAGCAGCAACTTTGGAGTTCTCTGAAATGAAGAAACCCAATGATGAACAAGTATTGCAAGGAATCCAGTGAATGATACTACACTGGGTTTATCATGTTTCCTGTGTTGAAACCTCGATGCTCATGAAATGAGTAATTTGGGAATGAAATGCATACAAATGTGATTTGTAAAACAGATAAAACTGATAGTTCAGTAAAATGCTTTCTTTTTGGGTGCAATTGCAGCTTTTGGAAGCTTTCAGAAGCTGACAGTTTCCAGTGATTTGCTCTTTCTGTGGGATGCAGATAAGTCCCAGTACATATGACTCAATCTGATTCTGTGTACTTGCTTGAATCATCTTCATTCATAAGATTGCTTCCTGCAATACAGTTTTAATTCATGGGAGAAGGTGCCACTCATGAGTCACTACAGACATATTAAATGAGTGAAAATACGTCCTCAGTGCTGGGTTCCATACTGTGTAGAAAATCCTAGCCTTCTGAAAATTACTTATCTGCTTTTGCAGATGAATTCCTTGAACATGCGATGTCTTTCCTGGGTAAGATGGAAACACTTGCAAAAATTACAAGAAGGTTTTGCACATCCATATTTTTGTTTATTAATTTTCTCTCTTCATCACTTATTTTGAAATGTACTAGCAGGTATGTAATACTGGTGAAGTCAGGCTTTTTCTATGGAGACATAGTACTTTTGAATGACTTCAGACTTTCCTTTATCATCATGTGAATGATTCCTGTGGAGATAGGGACTTAGGAGGTGGGTCTTGAGACCATGCCCTACTCGTATGTTCATTCTGGATGTCTGGGCTCTGTACAGCAGAAAAGGCTAAATATCAACTGTCAAAGATGCACCTTTCTGGCTGACTGCAACCAATGGATTGCAGCTATCTTCAGAGTACTGAAATGCTGATACTAAATAAGGCAGCAGTAAAAGGAACTTTGAATTATTTCAAGCATAGACAAAATGCCAGGATTTGTCTAATCAGGTGAGGACTGAATCATAACATTGCTGAGGCTATCTTAAGTGTTAGGAGTCAGAACACTGTGTTAAAACTTATTTTTTTTCATTACATACTTGTTAGTTTTTGAGAAGGGCTCATTATATGACATTCATCACACTGCCTTATATGTTGCCACAGTTCAGCAGCTTCACAGAAAATTAAGAAAACTTTTTTTAAAAAACATAATCTGCTATTGTTCTTTATCACATTAAAGAGGAGTGAGGTGCAACCTAGGAAACCCCTGCTGGCATAAACCATTCCAGGGTTTACTCAATACCCATTGGAGCTGGTGGTTTAACATAACTTGTCACCATCCACTAAGAGAGTGCCAGAGAGGCTTCTCTAACATGGTACTAGTAAGATTACATGTCATGGTAATAGGACACTGAGGTCCAGTTCTGAGGGCCTTCTGGCAATTCCATCAATGTGAGTAATGAAGTTAGAGGGAACCAGGCAGGTCCTTGTGTTTATACACCACAGCGAAGTGGCAACTATGATGATTGGGTAACGTATCCATTGGGCTTTAAACCAGTTCAGAAATGCCTACCTCAAAAGAGAAATACAATAATATATATAAATACAATAATCCAATCTGTTGCTTAGAAGCCATTCTAGTTCTTCAGTTTTGCTAAATCAAGCCATATACTGACTGCTTTAAAAAGACCTGCTGACATTCAAAAACAAAAACACCTCAGTCACTCCATCCTAATTCCATTCCTTGTCTTGTGTGATCAATGATCCACCCAGATGCATTGTATCACCTCTATCATTGGGCAGCTCTGCATATCCTGTGGCTTTTCTCTTTCCTTTTGGCCTCATTTCCCTTATCTTTTGCTACTAGCAAGGCTTCCTTGCCTCTGAAAACTGAAATCTCTTTTCATTTTTCAACTGATATATAATTCCATCTGTCACCAGAGTACAATAAAGTTTGGTGTGGGTGGGTGTGTATGAAATGCAACTGCAATTCTTGAAATATTAGTTTATCCCAGCCAACTTCATTGAGGGCAGGGGATCAAAGGACATGTTATTTCATTTAAAACAAACAAACAAACAAACAAACAAACAAACAAACAAACAAACAAACCACTTGGCATATCTTATGTCATTGTCTGTAATGTATCCTGAACATTCTATTTCTATGTCTAATTAAGAGACTCTTGTAGAGATCTACAATTGTACGTGTATTCTAAGATTGATTTTTGAATGTGTCAATAGTTGATTGCCACAAAATTCTAAAACAATAACTTACCTTATGATTTATTGTATGAACAAGACTGAATAATTTCTATACGAAACAGAAGAATAAACTACGGCAAATATTGCTGAGAGTGAAGCATCAGTCAAAACATTTTCTCTGGTAGGCAAAGTACAACCATTTTTCTTGTCAATAGAATTTCATCATATCTCTGGTCAACCTGGTGATATCATCCTAACCTTGGCAAAAAAACAACAACTTATAATCTATCCCTGAGGAATAAACACAGCACACTAAATCAAGTTTTCTTAGTGGGTACAGGCATGTGCTATAAAGCTGTGAATTATTACTAGAGCAGTATTTCCTTGCCTACTTTTATATCACTAGTTACCTGGGAGGGAATAATCTACAGCATGTGCTCCTTGAAATACAATGGACGATAGGACAGTGGAACCAAGACTCAAATGAGGTAACAACTGGAAATATACCGGTAATTCAGCTTGTGATGCACAGGACAGGCTACAGTGTGCAAGTACTGAGGAGGTGGAAGTGGGAGGCATGTTATTCACCCCATCAGGAACTGATCAAATAAGACATTCTCTAAATCTTGCCAAGGTAAATTTTGGGTTACTGGCACAATAGAATCTTGTATTTCCATATAGGTGCATGGTCCATCAAGCACAAGGGGGACAGCAACAAAAATTCTGTTGCTATAGTAACAGAGATATCACCATCACTCCCTTGCTTTCTGCCTGGATGCTGCTGTGCAATGCCTACATCCTGCAACTATGTAAACTGAGTGGGCCACATATGCTATTATCTCTAATAATTCTATTGAGAGCATCACAGTCCTGACATACTGTAGTCATCATTGCTTTCTCTCTGTTCCCATTGTGATGAGAACCAAGTAGCAAGCATTAGAGAAAATATCATAGTAATGAGTTTCCAAACAAATGTTCTGGTTATTTATTTATTTAGCTGATTCAGTGTGTGGGGGGTGGGGTGGGGGTGGGGAATCCACAATTGAACTAACTACACATTATAGTTGCTCACAATTTTTGCTTGGTTAAGGAACAAAGTGAAACACTTGCAAATTATTCCTACACTGTCATGTTGTACACAACTACAAGGGAATGAACAAGCTTTTTGTTGATATTCATTTATCAATAAAGGTTACAGATTCTTTATGCAGGGGTGTGCTTCCTGATCCTTTTTGTTAGTTTGGAGACAGAACAAGGTGACCTGCAAAGAGCATTTATCTCAAAGCTGTTCAGCCATCCCAATAAAAAAATCAATCATTTAACCTGTGCCATGTTACCTGAGGTTATCTGGAAGCTTTAAACCAAAAGAAAACAAACTGAGCAGTTATTTAAACATGAAAACAAGTATCAAAATATTTTGTAAAATAATAACAATTGACACATGTTCATCTACTTTTTATTTCTCTCTCCACTTTCCATCTCTGCTTTCCTCACTTCACCTACCTCACAAGTTGCTCTATTTATTTGGGAACTGCAAGACATGAGGAAATGGGACTTGCTGTTTATTATTTGAATTATAGAAGCATATCAAAATAATTTTAATTTATAGGCATAGCAAATATATTTCCTGGGGTTCGTGTGTGTAAAACAACAACAACAACACAAGGCAATTTTCAAAAGAAAACCTGATGAAGGCACTTAGCATAAAGAGGCTTAACATTTTAAAAATAGTACACTCTTGCTTGCATGGAAAAAGTAACAATAATGCTTTTTTTCTTTTCAAAGTATGTGCTTGGTATATATAAGTGAGCTACCTATACACATGGGGAGCAGACAGATTGCCATGGACTGAGATGATGATGGAGTGAGCAACACCCAGGGTCAATTACAGGGAAATACCAACTCAGTCTGAACACCATTCCAGAGCCTGTCCCACCGACAAACTCCCCACACACCCTGCCCCAGCAAGAGTTGGAGTCCAGATAGATCAGCGAATAGTATTATAGAGGCCAGCCCTTATAATACTTTTAAGTATAATGAGTTAAATGACTAAGACACATATTTTACAGACTTACTAATCACAGCATCTCTTCTTACTGTTTAACATGTATAAATAGTAACATATAACAGACACATGGGTTGGCCATGCCTACTTTCATGAATTCCCATGTGCCGCTGGATTTCAAGCCAGTTTTTATTTCTCTGAATTTCTCTGACAGCTGTTTAAAGCTGTTTTCTATGAAACAAACACAATTCTAAACACAAAAGTCCTTGATCTTTACCCAGACTTCTGAACCCCCCTAAAGATTATGTGATACTAAAGATACTATGCTACTGTATGCTGATCTTAAAGTATATGAACAGATTGACACCTATGGTTGCCTTGCTTTGTTGAAGCTCTTTCCTCTAAACCGCTTCCTAGCCCTCCAGACAGATGGGAAGTGTCCAGGGAGGAGGAAAGAGACAAAGACAGATGAGATACAACCTTTCTCTCTCCTCCTCCCTTTCAGCAGCTTAGAAAAGTGTAAGAAAAAAGTACTTTGCCTTGAATCAAGTCAGAGTGTGCCACAGAATAACTGCAGAGTTCTGCCACTCGTGACACGGTGTTTCAATGCTTGTAGACAGACCACACAGCATCAATATGGGATGACAATGAGTTATGAAGCTGCAGTGTCACAGCATAAACATGACAACTTAATAGCATCCCTCTGTGATTATTTACTGGCATTCAGTGACTCCACTCACAAGCAAAATGGCTTTCTAGCACTTACAGGGCGAGTGTCACCACTTCTTATTGCAAACATCCAAGAACCAATGATAGAGAAGCATATACAAATTTATCAGTTTGATTCTTTTGTCACTTGTGACCAATGTCACATTAAAAGCAGATAAAGATAAAGGATGTTTATGTATCTAGTCTATACGGACTTGGGTTGAATCTCCAAGTGCATTTTGTCAATGGCAATTCAGAGCTCACTGTGCCCTTGCTGAATCTACATTTGCATGCATGTAAAAATACTAATGCTGTAGCATTTCACAATGATGTGAGCATACTGCTAGCAATGTCCTCTGACACCCTTACAACTCAGGTTGGAGAAGAAATCTGACTTCTGTGACTATGGTAGCCATAGTTACAAGATCCTGCTTAAAGATTGCAAGTCCCTCTCAGACTGTGCATTAGGTTCCTGATAAATTAGAGCTATAGTGTTCTCTGTCCCTGGTTGAGTGTTTAGTTACAGGAAGTTGGAAAATGTGATGATCAAATATGCACAGCCAGGGTACCATTTGTTTTTGTTTTGATTTTTGCAAAATGTATGTGAGAACAAGAAGAATATAAGAGTTGGATCAGATCAAAGGCCCATCTAGTCTAGTATCCTGTTCTCACAGTGGCTTATGGGATGTTTATGGGAACACTTATGAAAAGCTCACAAGCCAACCATGAGTTTAACATGTCAGCCTGATCAAGGACTTGGGATAGAACTGTGTGGCAGTGCAGCAAATTAGATTAGTCAATCTTATGTGGACACACTTTGAGATGTCATTATGGTGAAGGGGGATACCCTAGACTCCCTCTAAAGAACTGTGGGTGCTGAAATACCAACAATATCCCCTTTCAATATAATACAGAACAAATAATCAAAGTTTTGGGTGGGATACTGAATAATAAGGACCTCCCTCAACCAAGAAGTGCCTGGCTAGGTGGAAGCAAAGCCATACCTACAATTCATAGATAAAGAGTTGGTAGCAAGGCTTATTCTACCTCAAATGATTCACACACATCTAGTTTTGCAGCAGATCTCTTTATTAAGTTAAATAAAGTTGTAGCCCTAGTTTAGCCCATGTCTTGTATGATGCCTCTATATCCTGGTCCGTGGCTTCAATAAAGCCATGCCACATGATTTAGCCAAACAGTTGAGGAAGATTTTTTTCCAAAAAAATCCCCCAATCCAGCCCCCTAGTTTCTTGTAAGCTACTTAAAAATGTCAACAAATATATTTATTTAGGAAGAGAGATTGCCCAAACAAATGTCATCTTAAGATACAGAAAACAATCACTGTGGACAAAGCGTGTTCTCCTTCATGGAGAGCACGTGTTGCGGTGGGGTCTGCTGAGCCACCCCTCTGTTACCAGGCAGGGTCTCTAAAGATGGCCTGGGGCAGTGATTGGTTCACTGGGTTGCTGGGGTAAAAGTTATGTTGCAATTTTGGTGGGAGGGGTAAAATGTTTAAATACTCTGCACGCAGCCTGGAGCTTTCTCTTTGCTGCGTGCAACGGATCACCCACCCACCCGCCCTTGAGTAAGGGGTTGTTGCATTGACCTTGCTATGCCTGTCATGGGGTCGTCTGCTGTTGGGGCAGGGGCCTAGTAGGAATTTTGTATCTGGCTGATTGGCTGGGCCATTTGGTTTTTGCCTACTGCGTAGCAAATCGTCACAACTTGTAAGGTTGCGATTAGGCATTGGTTATAAATTGGTGGAGGAGGGGTTAGGATAGGCTGGGCCTGCCCCTCCATGGTTGCTGCAGAAAGGGAATTCCGTTTAAGAAATCATGGGGCTTGCCATCTTTTCGTCCAATCCCTGGAATGGGACTAGGGCCGGCAAGCCTTCGGGGAGCATGCGGATGAGAATTGAGGGTCTGTGACTCAGCTCCATTTCTCCCCGACTTGTTTTCCCGCACTGTCTTTCGGTGGTGCCCAGAAGTCAGTTCTGTCCCCAGGCGGGGGGACAGATAGTCTTAACCAATGCCTAAACACGGTTTTGTATTTAAATAAAGTTGTGGCCAAAATTAGGCCAAAAACCTTAAACAAAAATTAAGTGTGAGTTGTGAGTTATTTGGGGGGTGGCTTGGGGACCTCGACACACAAAGCTGCTTTGGGCAATCAAAGAGTCATCCAAACACATGCATTTTTAAGAGAACACAGAACACAAGCATGTAGGAAAATCTTGCTAAATTTATGCAGTGTGGCTCAGTAAGATACATTCATGGTTATGGAGAAACAACTGCTGCCAGGATTTTAAATGGCTTGCTAAATGTTATATGCCTATTTTTTTTGGAGTGAGGGGGTAGAATCCTGTGCAGTGAAGTTTCCATCTCACAGGGGAAGCTATGCAGAAAGCAGGCTTCCATCTACAAGTGTTTCTCCAATGCATGGGCTGGGCTAGGGGGAGGGATGGTCGTGATGCAGTTGTGGGGGCATGGCCAGTAGCTGCACCAATTCCCTACTAGCCATCACATGGACTGAATGCCCAAATGGGGTATATGTGTAAAATGTGTGGCTTGTCAAAACCCTGAATTTTGCAGGTCCATTTATGGGGGGGGGGGGGTTTGAGGATTTATAAAAACCAGTGAAAATACCATAAAAAGCTCAAGGTGTTTACCACTAGGTTATGACATGGATGGGGCACTTTTTTTTCTGCCTAGCTATCTGAACCTCAGTTGTTTTTGCTGCCATTCCCATGCCATTCCCCTTCCCTAGTTGCACATTCCTAATCCCCCCCCCATCCCTGAATTCAAAAGTTTATTATCTGGGAAGTTTCACCTGAGGCATAGTAAAATATGACACTTGGAACTCCTCCAGACAAAACGTTTACTGAGCAATCATCCTGATTCCCTTGCACAAAGCTTGTACATTTCCCCTATTTATTAAGCATTCGTCCTGATTTGTTTGCAGGAAAGTTATATGTCTTTCCATCCATCAATCAAAATGCACACTTTTTAGTGCATTTCACTATCACTGGCCTGGTGCATGAAATCAACCTTTTAAAAAAATTAATAAATTGGATTTACCAGAGTCAGAGCACTTTAATGTGCTTTAGCTGTGTAAATTTACGGTATGTGACTGAATCCCTCTCACAAGATAGTAACAGTCTGGAGGTAACCTTGGCATGATTTCCTAAAATAAATATGTTAGAGTTTGTTTATCTGTATAAGCAGCAAGAAATGCATATGAAGTCCCTATTGGACACATGCTGTTGTGACTCTAATCAAGTGAATGCATGTTAGCAGGCTCTAAATATAATCAGATGGAACTATGATTTGCATTTCTCATTCCTCCATGAGAATGTAACACAATCAACCCTTGTTCTTATCAACATTTTACCAGTTGGAACTTCTATTATAACTTGCCATAGGAGTGGCAACATGAAAGCCATGGATACCAGGTCATGATGGCTATGACTGACACAGCGCAGGAAAACTCATGTTCACTGTGAATATGTATGCCAAAAATGTTTTGAAGCTAGCTTAAACAGAATATATTAATTTATTGCTAGGGATACTTATGAAGTTCTCCCAGAAGAAGCTAATCACTAGATTACACACGACATCTTGTGGTAGCCACTTCATAGTTACAGTATGTACTGTGTGAGGACGGATTTCTGTCTGTCCTAAATCCTCAGCTTCATTGGATGATCTTGGACTCTGATGTTATGAAGGTTTTCTTTCTCTCAGATGCTTTCCCCAAGCAAGAATCCCAACATTCACCTCAAAATTTTGGTTTAGCTTAAAGTTCTATCAAAACTTCAAACAGAAATTTCAAAATTTGATTCAAAAGTTTACTTTAAGCAAATGTCATGGGCTGGCTTGATGCAGAAGAGTGGTGGGAGACACCCGCTCCTGAAACCTGCCGTGACAGCGAAATATGGCAACTAATACATTTAAGGCATATTCTTGGGACTATACATAGGAGAGAATAGCCAGTCAGACAAAACGAGTACAAATAGACAATACCAAGTGAGTTTATCTCACTGCATCCAGTGTGTCTGGCTGTATGTTTTACAATGCTACCAGCTGATAAACTGAATTGTTTTCCTATTGTTTGCTTCAAGAGCCTGGCCCATTTAGTAGTTCTAACAAGAAAGGGAAAAGCCTCTGGAGATGATAGATGTTGTTCAAAGGAATGAACAGCTACATGTTTGTTCTGATCACAAAGTTGTAGTGTGACAAAACAAGCAAACAAAAATAAAGGTTCTTAAGTAGACGATTCATCTATGAATCTATAGGAAGAATGAGTGAAATATTTGGATTGAGTGATGTGTAATAGCTTGTAGAAATATATCTGGACTTGCTGAATTCTGCTATAGCTGCATAAGTAATAAAAATTATTTTTGTATACACAGAATGACAAAGACCGCTTACCATAATTCCCATGGTGGCGGCTGCTGAGGCCCAGTGAGGAGCTGAGGGGGAGAGGCAGTTAGCCTGCACAGTTGGCTGATGTCAGGATTGGCCTTGGCCAACTGTGGGGGCTTGCTCACTGAATAATTTTACATTTAAATGGGCCAATCAGAGACCCAGAGGAGTGGGTGATGCCCTTCTGGCAGACCTGCCTGAACCAATCTTCGGTGAGGTCTGCTTGTGGTCATAAAAGCCAGCTGCATTGGCACCTGGCAGCACAGTCAGAATTGGTCATGCTACCCACCCACCCTGTATATTGTGCCTCTGCACAGTGATAAGCGGGCAGTGCACATACATGACCTTGCTATGGAACTATTCAGTTGCCGTATTTGGGGCCCAGATGGAATTTGCGTGCAGATATATTGGGCTGGTCTGAGGGTTTTCCTTCCTCATAGCAATTGTCACAACTTTTGGCAGAAAAAGGCATTGAGTTGGACCTTTAGTCGAAAGCTAGGGGTGAGTGTCCCACTCCCAAAAGTGGAATAAAGCTCATGGTATCCAGATAAAGGTGTAGAAGGGTAGGGGTCTTTCTGAAAGCCCACACGGGAGCTGACTGGCCACAGAGCATCTCTGAGTGGTGTGCTGGTGGGATTTTCCCATTAGATTTGTGTCGGTGGATAGTATCCCTTCACCAGGATTGACCGTGATGGAGATATCAGCCAACAATCAGGTTGGCTGATTCATGATACATACCCAATGCCTATGCCAAAATCTGACTTACAACTGTAATCATTCATGTTGTGGCCACCTCAATCCCAAGCTGATATCATGTCTTTCTTACTGAATACACATTGTCAAGCCCCCTCCCTCAGTACCCACCAGTGCTCTGCGCTCGCAATGCAAAATCCAAATTTAAGAGTGTGCTGAAACCATTTTTGGCTGAAGGTAGAATACAAGTCTGAGGAATGTAATATAGAGATTCAAAATCATTCTTTTCTCCTCAGGAACATTTTTGTGTGATGGCCATTTCATACTTGGTTGGGAAAAGTAAGAAGATCATCAAGATTGATTACAAATCTAGGACTTTCCAAAACATGTTGACATATGACTAATCAATTTAAAGCTTGTTGATATTAGATAATAGAAATTAAGACCACAAACTTGACAGTTGACCACAAACTTGACATGAGCCAACAGTGTGACGCGGCAGCTAAAAAAGCCAATGCAATTCTGGGCTGCATCAATAGGAGTATAGCATCTAGATCAAGGGAAGTAATAGTGCCACTGTATTCTGCTCTGGTCAGACCTCACCTGGAGTACTGTGTCCAGTTCTGGGCACCACAGTTCAAGAAGGACACTGACAAACTGGAACGTGTCCAGAGGAGGGCAACCAAAATGGTCAAAGGCCTGGAAACAATGCCTTATGAGGAACGGCTAAGGGAGCTGGGCATGTTTAGCCTGGAGAAGAGGAGGTTAAGGGGTGATATGATAGCCATGTTCAAATATATAAAAGGATGTCACATAGAGGAGGGAGAAAGGTTGTTTTCTGCTGCTCCAGAGAAGCGGACACGGAGCAATGGATCCAAACTACAAGAAAAAAGATTCCACCTAAACATTAGGAAGAACTTCCTGACAGTAAGAGCTGTTCGACAGTGGAATTTGCTGCCAAGGAGTGTGGTGGAGTCTCCTTCTTTGGAGGTCTTTAAGCAGAGGCTTGACAACCATATGTCAGGAGTGCTCTGATGGTGTTTCCTGCTTGGCAGGGGGTTGGACTCGATAGCCCTTGTGGTCTCTTCCAACTCTATGATTCTATGATTCTAAGACGATTTTGCCTGTGGCAGGGATCACAGTGGGATGGAAAAGAAGGGATGTGGGGAAGGTTCCCTCATGGGGATGATACCCCAGTTTGCATCTAACAGGATGGCAAACTTCAAGAGAAGCATTCTAGACTTACCGGCACTCAGTCTACATCTGTAGATTTTTAGACCCATGACAAAATGTGTTGCAATTGGTCAAAAGTCTTGAAAGGTTAGGAAATTAGCCTTTGTAATATGAGATATAACATAAAATATCCTGTTTTCCATTATGTGTTTTATTGATCTTGGCAATTTCTGATTGCCTATATTTATTTGAAGATGGACTTATTATATTTAGTTTCCCATTTGGATATCAAGACACACTAATATATTACTAATCAAATGTACATGAACAAAAATTTCCCAGGTGTTACCAATTTGTATTAGTGTTATCTGTATAAAAATTTAAATGCCAATTACTTCATTAATTTGCTAATGATCATACTCTTCAATAATTTATGGGTGCAATATACATCCTGCTGTGCAAAGCAAACAATGTCCAAACCGCTGCTAATACAATTCAGGTAGAACATGTCTTGCACATAGACAGTTTCAAATTGTTGTATCTCTGGAATAGGGATCTCAGGTAAAAGATGATACCTTTGAAGAGAGTCTGAAAGCTTCATGGGGTCCAAAATACTGTAGCCATGTTTTGTCTGGTGCTTGCAGCTCAAAGAATATAATGCTGATTCTGTGTCAGAGCTTTCGGCTTTTCCCCTTTTGGCTTCCTGACTCAATTCAAAGTACTAGTAAAACCCCAAATAGCTTAGCACTAGATCACCTTAGATAATGCTTGTTCTCATAATAAGGTAAAGGTAAAGGTAAATGACCCCTGGACAGTTAAGTCCAGTCAAAGGTAACTATGGGGTGTGGAGTTCATCTCGCTTCAGGCTGAGGGAGCCAGTGTTAGTCCACAGACAGCTTTTTGGGTCATGTGGCCAGCATGACTAAACCTGGACTGGCAAAGCTTTACTATAGTTCCCCATGCGTCAGTAATCTCAAGGCTTGATTACTGCAATGCGGTCTATGTGGAGTTACTGCTGAGGTTGCTCTGGAAGCTATTCCTAGTGCAACACATAGTGGCTAGGCTGCTTCTGGGGGCAAATTACTGCCAGCATATAACACAATGCTTGCAAGAGTTGTGCTGGCTGCCAATCTGCTACTAACCAAATTCAAGGTTTTTGGTACTAATGTATATTAGGACCTAGACAGATCAGAGATGGTCTTAGCCCTTATATACCCAATAGATCACTGTGGTCTGTGACAGAATGTCTCCTGCAAATTCCAGAAATATCAGTAGCATGTGGGTGCTCCTATTCTGTGGAATACCATCCTTGTCAAGATGTGATAGGGTCCCAATTCGTTTTTGTTTCAAGTTTTTCCAGCTGGATGAAAAGGTTCTGGCTTAGGGATTCATTTTGTATTGTTTTAAAATCTACATTTAATAGTTGTTGGTTTTGGTACTACCTCAAAAACTACATTTCAATGTTTTTAAGGTACGTTTGTAAATTGCCTTGAAACTAATGTATAAGGCAATCATTTATTGCCGTTTTCATGCCCACAGTCGAAGTTAAGAAGGAAGGTAATCTGTGGATGTGGAAGCAGTAAAACAGGACTAATCTATATTTTAAGTATGGCTTGAGGATAGTTTTCCCAGGGTAAAGATATGCTCATGCCTTGACTTAGTTTAGATGAGTGTTGCTGCAATACTGCAAATTCATGGAGAATCTAATACAGAATAAAGCTCATTCGTATTTCAGATGAAGTGTAAGTTACTCCTGTGCTAAATAAAGATTTGGTCTTTCATAGGAAGGTAAACATAAGAATATCACAGGGAGCTTCAGCACTGTTGCAGTTTCTGATGCTGGCAAATCCGATTGAAAGGTCAAAAGAAAAAGTGTAATACTGCTATTTAAACTGCATGTTAAGAATTGAGATTCCAGCAAGCTAAGCATTACAATCATACTGATGCTAATACCCACCCCCCAAAGCTGGCCCAGTACCTTTACAAAATATAATGACAATATTAAGATGTATCCTGACAATGCATAAACCTAATCCAGGCCTTTATGGCATTTAGGCACAATGGTCTCAGAGGGCCTACCACAGAAATAACATCTTATCAATGTTTAACAGACCTCAGCACAATGTTGGATATAGACTTATAGGCCAACAGAATTACACATCATAGATCAGGATTGTTAGTCATCAACAGCAAAATGTGCCTGATTTCTGTACCAGAGACCTTCCCTCTTCATTAGATTATTATTATTGTTTCTTCTCTTTATTAAAAAAAAAAAGTACTTAAAGCATTTAGAAAATAATTAAGGGACAATTCTATACAGAAGATCATCCAGCTGAAGGTCTCTAGGAGTCCGAAAAACCCTTCTATGACAGATATGCTGGAGGAGTAACTTACATATTTTGAAAAGATCATTGCTTACAGAATGACTAAAAGAGGACATGAGTAGGACATAGGAAGCACACTTGTACCTTCACTTTACAGCTATGCCCCCAATTATAGGGAAGCCTTATATCTGCACCAACTGCATCAAATTTTCACTCAATTCACTTCATTGGAAAAACATATAGCTTTCCTTGTCCTTTCTTTCAGCATGGAGATTCTTGCTTTAGTTTTGCTGGTTGCTAGCACTTCTATCCTAAGGGACATGTGTGGCGCTGTGGGTTAAACCACAGAGCCTAGGACTTGCCGATCAGAAGGTCAGCGGTGCAAATCCCCACGACGGGGTGAGCTCCAATTGCTCGGTCCCTGCTCCTGCCAACCTAGCAGTTCGAAAGCACGTCAAAGTGCAAGTAGATAAATAGGAACTGCTCCGGCGGGAAGGTAAACGGCATTTCCGTGCGCTGCTCTGGTTCGCCAGAAGCGGCTTAGTCATGCTGGCCACATGACCTAGAAGCTGTACGCCGGCTCCCTCAGCCAATAAAGCGAGATGAGCGTCGCAACCCCAGAGTCGGTCACGACTGGGCCTAATGGTCAGGGGTCCCCTTTACCTTTAGCACTTCTATCCTGAGTTCTAGTGTTCCTTTTACTCTGCAGTACCTTTCACTTTACGGAACTGTGGCTTTTTGAACAAGAAACGACCCTGTTGCACTAAGTTTCATTCACACCCATGAACATGGTGTGACACAACAGCAGATGTCATTGGACATGACACCACCTGTCGTGTGCATGTATGCTTCTGTTCCCCCATAATTCACCCATGAAAATATCAGGAAATAACTGTATGCCAGAATACCACCACAAATTTAATCACATGGCAGGAAAATTACAGCAAATAATTCCCATGCCATTCCTGGCTAACAGAGTTGAAAATAGACTGTTTTTCCTGGAGGTAATCAGCATGGAAGTGAGTACTAAACTTCCCCGTGATTTACAGAAGTGGCTTTTATGTCATGTGAAATATCACATAAAATGTGGAAATGATCGGGGGGGCGGGGAGGATATTAGGAAAATGGAATAAAGTGCTGTCTGAATGCATCCATTGTCAGTGACAGCCTCATCCAAGACACCATGGCAGAGCAGAGGATATCCAAACAAAACACAGCAACACTAGTGTAACAGCAAGGCTCAGATGGCAGGGTGCTTTCTCTGACCTAGTGTCAATTACAGAGCCCACAAGGTAGAACAGATACTTTGGGAAGCTCAGGGAAAGCGTCATGGCACAAAATAGCATAACACACATGGGAACCTGGACACATTGCTAACACTTCTCTACCTAGAACCCCAACAGCCACCTCACCTGGGGACTTTATACACAAATACCCAACAACAAATCTCATTCAACTGGGGAAGCCAGTGGAGCACTCCACACAGGTAAGTAAGGGAATATACAACTGCTGCCACTGTCTCCCCAACCCACTTTGCATTATGCAAATACTGTGTCTTGTCTGAAGTATATTGTTCTAACACTCTTTGTGAAGTGGCACGATATGTGCTGCTATGCTGTCTGCCAAGCCACTGTCTGAAGCACAGCAGATCTACTTGGGTGACTGGTTGGCCACCCCATTCAGATGCCTTTCCATTTCAGGATCTTCTCTGTCTCATGAGAGTTGATAAAGCATTTGACACTGAGAGATATGGTGTTGATATTTCTGTTGCTAGGAGTGGCAGATCGAGACTGGGGGTAGGGGAAGAAGCTCAATGAGTTAGGGATAGTGGCTCCTTCAAGAGCACAGCATCTAACAGCAACATTAACAATTGGGATTGTGATATGGTAGAAAGCACACTCACCAGGAAATGTGTGAAAATTGATGCCAGGATAACTCAAAACAAGCATAAATTGATTCTTTGAAAGTGTTTTGTGATTATTATTACTATTATTATTATCATCATTATTTTAGTGTAACTGCAACCATCTTACAAACTGTATAAATATCATGGGGCTGCCTCTCTCTGCTAATCTTACTATCCAGTAGTCTACACTGAATAGAAGAACAGATTATTTGCTTGCGCATCTCATGAAATAGATCTTCATGAATAATTTATTTAATAACCTCAAAGAAAAAATTGCTTATCTAGCTTCCAAATTCACCTGGCTACATAAACCACAGCAGCTGATAGCGTATGTTTACCTGCTGCTGATCTATAGGAAAATTCACTCTGTTCTTTACTCCTGTGTGTCCCAGTAGAATGAGTGTAAAGAACATGCTAACAGGCATTCTTTGTAAGCAGGGCAAGCCTATGCAAACACATTAATATTCCCCTTCAACATTACATTTGCCTTGGATGGAACAAGGCAGAGAAAACAGATAAATGAGATAGGACACAGTTCTAATGAATCAGCTCATAAATGCAAGCAAAACTCAAATTCAGGAAGCTAATATGAAAATTGATCGGGAAATCGTACCTCAGTACTACCACATTCTTTTCTATGGCATTTCCTGTTTATTTAGGTCAAGCAAAACAGCACAATACCTGTGCACAATCCAGCCTTCCAAAGCTTTCTTCCAGCACCTTGCCAATAACCTGCATCAACACACCTGGGAGAAAAGGGTCAAGAATGCTCAAGGAATTCGAAATTTGCCCCACCTGGTCTAGTGTGTGGACTTCAATTTCATTTGTCCACTGACATTTGCAGTTTCTGAATATTCCAACACTGTTCACATCAAAGTATGTTTTTTTTCAAATGCATATTTTCAGGAGAAATGCTTAAATACAAATTTCAGTGCTCAATTTTGTGCTTTTAAAATGCAAATTAATGTGGAAAAGGGGCAGACTGATGAATGCAAGTGAAAATGATCAGAAACAGTTGGATTTGCTTAGAAAGTGCTGCATTTTTGAATGAAAGGAGTTTTGTAGGTGAGACAGACAGCTGAGCTAGACCACAGTTTAGTGATGTAGTGCCGCAGAATTCGGCCACATTGCTGGAACATCTCTCTGATTGGCTACCAAGACGGCTAGCCAGAGTGGGGTGGAGTCAGCACTTTGGGAGCGAAAATAAAAGGAGTAATTTCTGGGAGAGTGTTCCGATAGCTGGGAGATTGTTTGGTCAGATGGACTAGATGACTTATTTGATTCTAAGAGACTTGCTTTCCACATCTTCTGCTGAGTGGCAGGTCTCTTACAGAAACCAGGCCGGGTAGGCAATTAAGCACAGTGCTTTTTTCTGGTATGAATACCCCTAAACATTTTGTGACTCTTTGAACTTTTGTCCATTTACTGTATTTATTTTCCCTGATTTCATGAGTCAAAATGAGAGTACTCCTAAACATTTTTAAAGAAAAAAGCACTAATAGCTTTTCTTAATATAGATGTCCAAAGTCTTAGTTTGTGATTAGCTGAAGTCTTCACAAATCTTAAAATATACATATATTTCAGAATGTAAGAACAATACAATGCTCCTGACAAGGATCTCTCAGTTTGCTGCAACAAGACTGTCTTGCAGTCACACTCTGAAATATATTTATATAAATGGCTGCAAAAAAGGATCGTGATTGATTAATTTTACTAGTTCGTCTAGAAGTAGAAAACATTCACTGGAATATTCTTAAGGTATTTTCTTGTTTTCACATTTGTTATAGCCATGACACTGAATAGTTCAAGAGTGCCTGTCATTATTTTGATGTTATTCATGCTATAGTGTATCAATGTCTTTTGAAAGTAAGACCATGACTCTAGGGCGAGAGCTTAAAAGGGGCTTTGGGCATTTTCATTTTGAACTCTTTTATATCCACTTCCATTTCACAGTGTTATATTGTAAAAGTATTTAATGCAAGATTAATATGGCTAGTCCCGAAAGCACAACATAAAACACTGGTTTAGTTAAAAATCAATGCCTTCATTCCAATAGATTTTATCTTTTGTGAAACATGCAAGACTGACAGTGCTTGAAAGTCTAGGTTTCCACAAACCAGTTATATTGTTAACCAGATCAGATCAGCAGTAATTAACCCCAGAATTACATACGCACCAAGACTTATGTTAGATGCACCTGAGGACACTTATCCTGTTCAGGGACTATGACTGTGCCTGGCCTGCTTTGACACTTTTCCTGACATTAACAAAGGTTTCGATCAAATATGACCAAAACCTTAGGGTGAAACTGAATGTATATTTCACAATCAAGGTTTTCCATACATTTGGTGTTCCACAACATCCCCCCCAAAAAAAAATATTGACGAGACAGTTAATGAATTGAAAGGACAAATAAGAGAGGTATCAAAAAGAACTTTATCATTGGAAGAAGGGATGAAAAAGGTGAAATTAGAAATGAAAGAGGTGAAACGGGAAGAAAAGAAGATGAAAATGGAGATGATGGAAATAAATAAAGCACAGGAAGATATTAAAGATGCAATGGCTATGAATGAACTAAGACAGAGGGAGGTGAATCTGAGGCTGAGATCTGTGCCGGAGATACAGAATGAAGACATTAATGAGAGACTGATAATGGAGATAGCGCAATGGTTGGAGTTACCAACAGAATAAGTGGTAAAAACAGTACAAAGTGCATTTAGAATGAAAGTAAGATCAAACAAAGCAAGGAAATTTCCAGGGGACTGCCTAATTACATTTAAAGATAGAGAAATGAGAAATTTGATACTACAGAAGAACAGAGAGAAAAGATTATACATAGATGGAAATTACATAATCATTTTTAAAGATATACCAATAAGATTGTTGAAACGAAGAGATCCATATAAGCCATTGGTACAGACTCTCAAGAAAAATAAAATCGACTTCAAGTGGAAATTCCCTGAAGGAGTCTCGTTTTTCTACAAAAGCAAGAAGCACAGGTTAATAAACCCAGAAGAAACAGGGAAATTTCTGAGAAAATACAAGGAACTAAAGGCAGAAGAGGAAGAAGCCAAGGGTGCAGATGGAGGGGCAGGATCTAAGGAAGAGTCAGAATCGGGGGAGGAAAAAGAAGAGAATGGAAAGAAGTCGGATGAAGAAGTAGAAGAAGAAGCAGAGGAAAAGGATACGTTATAAGAAAATTATTTTAAATCTATTTAATTGGAATCCATCATGGCGCTAAAATTTTGGAATTGGAATATTAATGGGATGAATGCTAAGAAAAAACGAAATAAAATTGAACAATTTTTGAAAAAGAAAAATTTGGACATTATATGTTTACAAGAAACACACGTGGCAAGGAAACACAGAAAAATATTGATTAATAAAAGATTAGGGAATTAATTTGTATCTTTGGACAAAGGAAAAAAAAGAGGGGTAGTTCTATATATCAAAAATAAAATTGAATCTCAACAAGTCTTTAAAGACGAAGAAGGAAGAATTATAGCAGTTCAGATCAAATGGCAAGGTGAAAATTTGATAATTGTCGGGATCTATGCACCTAATGGAAACAAGACTGATTTCTACAAAACTATTTGACTATATGGATCAAAAAATTATAATAATGGGTGACATGAACGGAGTGGTTTCATTGGAAATGGACAGACTAAGAAAAGGAACAAATAAAAAAGGGAAACTACGTAAGACTTTTTTTACGATGACTAAGAACTGTGGTTTGATTGACATTTGGAGACTCAGAAACCCATTGGAGAAGCAATTCACTTATTATTCAGAACCAAATCAGTCAATGTCAAGAATAGATCAAATATGGATTTCGAATGAACTGACACCAAGAATCCAACAAATTGAAATACAACCTAAAGTAATTTAGGTTCATAATCCAATAAAGATGGAATTAAAAGGTTTCGAGGAAAGGACTTATGGATGGAGAATCAATGAATATCTATTAGATGATCAGCAAACTTTAGAAAAAGCGCGAAAGAAACTAACGGAATATTTTGTGGATAATATCAACAAAGGGACAAAGATGAATGTGCTTTGGGACGCAAGCAAAGCAGTTATGAGAGGCTTTTTCATTCAGCAGAACTCATTGAGGTATAAAAATAGAGAAAAAGGAAAAAAAGAAATTTTGAAGCAGATTATGGACAATGAACAATTTGGAAAAATGGCAGGATTCAGACTGAATAAGAAAAAGACTAAAATAATTGCTAAAAATATGGAACAAAATAAGATAGAAATAATGCAACAACAGACGGAGATAGAGGTTGTGAAAAAAGTAAAATATTTAGGGATTTGGTTAACACCCAAAAATATTGACCTGTTCCAGAATAATTATGTACCGGTTTGGAAGGAAATAAGGAAAGATTTAGAGGTGTGGGGCAGAATGAAACTGTCCTTTTGGGGCAGAATTTCTATGATAAAGATGAGTGTGCTTCCAAAGATGCTATTTTTATTTCAGACTATCCCCATTATGGGGACGCGGGTGGCGCTGTGGGTAAAAGCCTCAGTGCCTAGGGCTTGCCGATCGAAAGGTCGGCGGTTCGAATCCCCACGGCGGGGTGCGCTCCCGTTGCTCGGTCCCAGCGCCTGCCAACCTAGCAGTTCGAAAGCACCCCCGGGTGCAAGTAGATAAATAGGGACCGCTTACTAGCGGGAAGGTAAACGGCGTTTCCGTGTGCGGCTCTGGCTCGCCAGAGCAGCGATGTCACGCTGGCCACGTGACCCAGAAGTGTCTCCGGACAGCGCTGGCCCTCGGCCTCTTAAGTCTGTCAAGACTGGCCCGTACGGGCAGGGGTACCTTTACCTTTTACCTTTATCCCCATTATAAAGGAGATAGGGATTTTCAAAAAGTGGCAAAAAGTGATTTCAAGGTATATCTGGCAGGGCAAGAAGCCAAGAATAAAATATAAGTTATTAACAGATGTGAAAGAAAGGGGAGGCTTCGCCCTGCCAGATATGAAATTATATTATGAAGCAGCATGTCTTTGCAGGTTAAAAGAATGGATAAAATTAGATAATAAGGAACTATTAGATCTCGAAGGTTTTGATAACAGATTTGGATGGCATGCTTACCTATGGTGTGATAAGAAGAAAATTCATAAAGGTTTTGGGAACCACATCTTCAGAAATATATTGGAAAATTAATAAAAAACTTTTTTTAAAAAATAAATAAATCATTTCCGGTAACATGAAATTACCCTTTTTGCATGGATGGGCTAATAATAATTTTAAATAAAAATTTAACAAAACCAAGTGGTTGGAACACCAGCCTGCAAATCATGTCACATTATAATGACATGTGACTAACAGGAGCAAAAAATCTTCTTCACTTCTGCCCTGCCGACAGAGTGTTCCACAGGACAGGAGCTGCAAAATTAAAGGCTTGGTTCCTAGTGAAGGCTGACCATGGGAAATGACCAGAAGTATCCATCACAGGATCTCAGTGATCAGTGTGGAACATAAAGAATCAGATGGCCTTTAGGGATCCAAAGCAAGTTGGACTTAAAAAAAGAGAGTTTAAAACCTATTGAAGCCACATGACACACAAAGAAAACAAGTTCGATCAGTGTGACACTTCTTAAAGTGTAAATAACCAAAAATCAACACTTAATTCCAATAGGCTGTATCAAGGGGTCTTACTGTACTTCAAGAGGGAAATCCAACACAAGTTGTGCTAATGGAAACTTTTTGTGTGAGAGATTTCACAATCTATTGTGCAACAAAGTTACAAGCAACCTGCCTGTGGATTCTGCTGGTGCAAAACATTCTGCTGGTGCAAAGTTACAAGCAACCTGCCTGTGCATTCCGCTGGTGCGAAACATTCTGCTGGTGCAAAACATTTCACCACTGTAACAAGTGTACAGCAAAGTGATGGTAACTTAGCACTGCATTGGGTACCACATTAAATTAATTGTTACATTTGTCTGAAAATCTGTCATATTGTGAACATGTGGGAAAACTCCAGGATAGGGATTTAGAAAGGCCAGGCTAGGAAGAGTTGATTTTTGCTAGTATGCACAAAAGAATACCAGAGGTAAAATGGTTCAATAACAGAAGTCAACTGAATATGTAACAGCAGCCATTACACGGAAGCAAAAAATAATCGACACAGACCACCTGCTGACAGAACATCAGTAGAAATGTAATGAGCTTCACTTTACAGAGGAAAATCTGTAGAACAGATACTGCAAGGCATGTAACTTTTAGAAAATGAATAAAGAACAACCAAGGTTAAGAGAAGCATGCTCAATCTAAGTCATATAGCACATAGGCGACAATTATTCACACAATTAATATTCTTGTTCAAAAACAATTTTTCACCATTTATTAGATTCGTGAGAATGAGACAACTACTTACAAAGTGCCATGCAAACATATAAGCTATCTAAAATAAAGTGAACTTGCAGTGTCAGATTTTACTAATTTCTTACAACTTCTTGACTCAATTTTTGTTTTTTAGGTAAGTTCAAGAAGAAGGTAGCTAAGTTCTATGATGTTCCCGGTAGCTGTGAAGTGCAGACTGAAGACAGAGTGTGAGTGTTCTATCCCCGTTTCGTTTCGCCCTAGCAGTCCATAAAGTTGAAGAGCTGCTACTTTGCCCCCGACAGGGCCAATTTATTGGGGTTGGTTAATAGCCCACTCCCTGAGCACAATTTTCAATATAATAATATTGAAGTAGTATCCAAATGTAAAAAGTAGGGCAGGTTTAGCAGATGATCACCAAAACAGAATTGAAACTGGATGATTGCAACATAATTGCACTTGTGTTGTAATTTAGCTTGTGGGGTGTCTCATGGATAAATCAATTAATCTTATAGTACTTTGAATATTTCTCTAGGGTCACAAAACAATGAACTAAGAAGACATATGTGCATTTCTGTTCAACCTTAAGAATAAAATACAAACTACAACACAAAAGTCTAAATAAACAAAATATGTAACAGCTGCTAAAGCCAAATTATTACCAACCTTTTCCATACAGTTCTTTTCTTTTAAATAGATTTGATCACTGGCAGTAGCACACACATCAAGCACTGCAAATTAGTAATAATGGGACTAAACATGCTTCAAGTGCCCTGATTATGAATAATGTCATACACCTGAATAAAATAAGCATTTAGTGTTGATACATTTTGTGGGCGAGATTTTCTTGCCAGTGATATAAACTAAACAACCTCCTAATTTAGCTAAAAGTAATGTAAGAACTATTCTATTGAAAACAAAATTGATGCAGTAAAAATAACTAAACATAGCAGGAAAAAATAACTACATTGTTCAAAAGTCAAGACTTAAAATGAAAATATTTGATTAACTTAGGTAAACATAAATGTCCCAGTGGCACAATGGGTGTTAACCAGAAGGTTGGTGGTTCAAGCCCACCCAGGGACAGCTGTGGCCAGGATTCCTGCACTGCAGGGTGTTGAACTAGATGACCCTTGGGTTCTTTCCAAGAGTCCCTACAAGTCTATGATTTTATGAAAATTACTAAAATGTCAGTGAGCTTAAAAATAATAAAAATAAGAAGACCCCCAGGTAACCACCTCTGTGAGCACTTAGAAAAGGATGCTGTGATTACCAAGACCCTTAATGAATTTCTCAAAAACAAATCATGCCAGATGAATCTCTTCTCTCTCTCTCTCTCTCTCTCTCTCTCTCTCTCTCGAGTTACAAGCTTAGTGGATCAGGGGAATGTTGTGGACATGTGTATCTTTATTTCAGTAAGTCTTTTGACAAGGTCGCCCATGGTATTCTTGCAGAGAAGCTGGTAAAATGTGAATTAGTAGCTGGTTGACTGACTGAACCCAAAGAGTGCTCACTAATGGTTCCTCATCATCCTGTAAAAAAGTGACAAGTGGGATGCTGCATGGCTCCTCAACATATATATAAATGACTTGGATGGAAGTATTGAAGGTATGGTATTCCAGTTTGCAGATGACACCATCTGGAGGGGTAGCCAATGCCACTGAAGACAGAATCAGGATTCAAGATTACCTTAACAGATTGGAGAACTGGGCCAAAACAGACAAAATGGATTTCAATTGTGAAAAATGTAAGGTTCTCCACTTAGGCAGGAAGCATGAGCTGCACAAATATAAGATGGGGACACTTGGCTTGCCAGTAGTACATGTGAAAAGGATCTAAGGGTCCTAGTAGACCACAAGCTTAACAGGAGTCAACAGTGTGATGCAGTAGCAAAAAAAGGCTAATGCTATTCTAGGCTGCATCAACAGAAGTTTAGTGTCTCATACCACGTTGTTATGCCTTGGTCAGGCAACACCTAATGTACTGTGTCCTGTTCTGGGCACCACAAGGATATCGACAAGCTGAAATGTGTGCAGAAGAGGGTGACCAAGATGATAAAGGGTCTGGAAACCAAGCCTTATGAGGAATTGTTGAAGGAATTGGGTTTGATTAACTTGGATAAGAGGAAGCTGAGAGGAGGCATGATAGCCGTCTTTAAATATCTAAAGGGCTGTCACATGAAGGATGGAGCAAGCTTGTTTTCTCCTGCTCCAGAGACTAGGGCCTGAACCAATGGTTTCAAGTTATAAGAACGGAGTTTCTGACTAAACATCAGGAAAAACTTTTTGACGGTAAGAGCTGTTCAAGAGTGGAACAGACCCCATGAGAGATGGTGGACTTTCCTCCCTTGGAATTTTTAAAGCAAAGTTTGGATGGTCATCTCTCATGGATGCTTTAGTTGGGATTTCTGCATTGCAGGGGTAGGACTGGATGACCCTCTGGACCCTTTCCAACTCTATAATTCTATGATTTTGGAATTCTTTTAGTAAGAAACAAATCTCCCTGTAAGAAAACAATTCCTCTGCCACTGAATGGAGACTCAAATAATTTTATTGGGGTAGTTTACCAAGTTCCTTCTTTATCCTGCAGCAACGTTGCTTGTGTGAAATAACAGTACAGAAAGTAAAAATGCTGTACCACACCCAGGGCTTTGATGGCTCATTGCACTGAGGGCAGGATATTGGGGGTGGCTCTTTATTATTTTCCCCTCTCCTTTTCCCTGCAATGAGAGAAAGTTTGACTTTATCAGTTCCAGGGCTGGGTCTGATCTGTGGATGTCAGAGGAACCGTGGATGTGGATCCAAGGCTCACCGATCCCACTCTCAGCCCACTTTAAACATACACTGACAGCACACCTACTGCAGCAGAGCTTTTCACTGCCGTATTGAGGGATTTTCTGGAGGCATGATTTCCATTTCATAAGTGGAGCCCCTCTCCAACATTTATTCTAGCTTTTAGCTGACTTTTGCATTCCTCTAATTCATCAGAATGGGTAGTAGGCCATAGCCATGTGCCTGAATAAAGTCATACAGTTTAAGTCTGCTATAATCGTTGATATAAAACCAAGCATTCCACCACCCTAAACCTCTAAGGGTGAATAACATAAACTAAAAGAATCTTGTTTTCTTTCATTTTCATTTTCCAATTGTTTGATTAACAACCAATGACATGGGCTGCACTCCTAAACACTTACCAGGGAATAAGTCCAATTAAACTCAATAGGATTTACTGCCAAGTACATATGCACAGAACTGCACTGTTAGAAAATAACTTTTACTTTGTATTTTTGGATGCATGGGTCTGGAATTCTTTCTAATAGATTATGTAAGTGACCACATTTGTATTTCCAGCATGAATATGTGTCAGAAACATAACCTGATAGTATACAATTAACATTTTATATCAAACCATGCTTTATATTCCCTTCCCTTTCCAACTTGCTCACCTTTCGATTTTCCAGATGTTCAGCTTTGGCTAGGATTGGCTACTTTTGGTGCCATTCTTTACAGTCCAATAGATGGTGCTCTTTACCCTTGGATTTGTTTTCCTTCAAATGTTTTGTTTGTTCTCTAATATACAGTTAGCTTCTGTGCATCTTTAGATTGGAACACCTGAAAGGGGTATATTTTAATATTTTTCTGAATTATTTGATAATAGACTACATTTTTAGTGTTATTGGAGATTCCAGTGATCAAATGAGGATGTGTTCTGCCCATTAAACACTGGCCCTGCCATATATATCTTTAACATAACAGCTTCTTCAAAGAAGTGGGAAGGGTATTAAATTGTGTCCTCCCTAAAAGAGGGTTCATGTTACGGTGAGACTTGGAGACTGACCTCCTGGTTGTGGGTGGGGATATTGGACAGCCACAACACCCAATTGGTAGATCCTTTGTTGCTGGGTTTAATCTGGCCAATGGGGTGCAGTCTAAACAGACCGAGGGGCCTATATATACCTATGCACATGACCCAGAGCTTCCTCTTTCGGCTCGTGCATCAGAACACCCACCCACCTCTCCCTACTTCTGAGGAATTTTGCAATTGACCTTGCTATGCCATTGTGTGTTGTCTGTTGTCGCAACAGGGGCATGGCAGAAATTTTCCCCACTTGGCTGATTGGCTGTTGCCATTTCAGTTTTGCCTGCCACGTAGCAATTCGTCACAACTTGTAAGGTTGCAGACAGGCACTGGTTCATATGATAGGGAGAACGGTCTCACCATCCCTGTGTGAAGGGTATTCCGTTAAAGGAATCCAGGGACTCAGCTTGGTTTGGTCAACCCCCAAGAGGGGGTTGTGTCCATGCCTGAGTCCAGGGGAGCACCTGGGGGAGTGAACATAGTCTGTTCCCGGGCTTTTCACCTGCCTCAGGTGTTCACCCTTGGCTGACCTATACTCGTGCCCTGGGTCAGCACTGCCTGCAAGGGTGCAGGGAGCTATTCGAACCAGAGCCTATGCAACCACTCACTTTTCTGTGATCAATAAAGTTGTGGCCTAAATTCTGCCAATAACCAAAACTAAATTTTGAGTCAATTGTGTGTTTATTTAGGGGGGAGGTCTCTGGGTCTGAACATGCAAAAGATGCACACCACATCCTGGCATTGGGTGCTATTCACACAAAAGATATTCAATCAGTGGTCATGGGGATTTCATGCCACATTTACAGTGTCATAGTTCCTTATCAGGAACAGACTGGTATGGTTAATATTAGGGACAAACGGCTTGAGAAGAACCTTTGCAAGGGAATTACTGGTAAATGCATGCAAATTAAAAATCCAAAACAAAACAATGTCCAAAGCCAATTTGGAGCCAGAGCAAGCAATTCCTCCCCATTGCTCCTATGAAGAAAGTCAATTGCCCTTCCAACAAGGTAAGGGCACTGGCTAATCATGCAGTGCCCTGCAGAAATCCCAAAGGCATACGATACAAGGGCAAATTGTCACAGAAACCAGCAACCATTGCAACTCCTGTCACAAAGCAGTCTGCGGATTACAGCTATCATTCTTTTTTTTCTTTTAAATTTAAACACTATTTTCCTGAAACCTTTTTCCAGTTAGTTATTGATCACAGGTCAGACACTTGCTGAGAACCAATCTTGGAATGATTTTACTATTATTTTGTACCTGCTTCTTTTTATACAACCTGGGCTTAGAGGTAAATGATAAAGAGCCAGCCTTTTAGATAATGATGATTTCATCTAATGGTGGTCCCCCCCCGCCCCCACTCCATTCTAGGACACAAGGCCCTTCTGCTAAAAATGTGGCTACAATGTAACTGCTTTTGAAATAACTGCAGTTATAATAAAATGACACTGAGCAAAAACAAACAAATAAGATGTCAAGTGCAACGTTATTTGGTGCAAATAACGCCCATGCATGCTTAGGACAACTTTCAGAACTAACATTATAAAAGAAACAATAAAAGTATAAAAAGCTATATCAAATTAAATATCAGTAGCTTTATCTCAGCTGCTAAATGTTAAACTAACCAAGGCAATCTTACAGTGTTTCCTCTAAATGCTCAGTTGGAAGTTTGATGCATTTCATAGAAAAGAGTCATGCACATAGCGACTACCAAGCAAACCCTTATTCTCATTATTTTGCCTTCTCACACATAGCCCAGTAGCAATCTGCTATTGTGGGAATATTCCTCAACTCATTCATAACATCTAGTACACTGGGTAAAAAGCTTCCATACTGGCAGCAGATGACAAGGAAATCTGCCTCATGTGAAGGTCCTGACTATAAGAAGAGCTCTACTGAATCAGGCCAAAGGCATAGCCTGCTTTCACAGTGACCAGCACAGGTGCAAGCTCCCTGGGGCCCGGGGTGCCCTAGAACCCACAAAATTCCCCATGGAGGGACTGGGCACGCACAAGTTTTGGTGCCAGCTCGGGCAAGCAAACTGCATGACACCCATGATTGCAGGGCCAAGCTGGCACGTCCGGTGACCAAGCAGATGCCTGCGGAAGCAGGATATAAATGCAACAGCACTCTTCCCACTGGTAAGTCCCAGCAACTAGTAATCAGAGACACAATGCCTCTAAACTAGGGACAGAGGAAGAATCTTTTTAAAATGGATTTGTATATGGAATTTGGCAGTTCAACTTGATAAGAGTTTTGCCTGCATCAGACCATTTCTTGCCTTAAGCGCTGACTTATGTCTGAGCAGCTCATGCATAATCATCAAGAAAAGAAGCCTGACTAATTATATGCAAGCTCATAACCACAAAATATGCAAAGTGTAAAATGTATAGAGGAATCCAAACTCCATGTGCTACTATATTTCTGCAGCATAAAAGTAATAACATATAAGTATTTTGTTACAGTTACATGCATTGTTGTATATTTCTGTTTATATTCTGGTTACTTCAGGAAACCCGAAGTGTATATGGACATAATATGAGCATACTATAATAATATGAATAATAATGTCCATACTAAGAAAAAATTATTTGTATTTTTGGTAGAATTGGTAAAAAAAGAGAGACCTGCTTCTTTCACATCGACAACAAGGAGTGTTGGGAATTGAAAGAATCCAGGCAGATAAGTACTTTTTTTTAATTTTTTTAAAGAAAATTCCACCTACACTCAGAACAGTATGGATATTCATGGCTGGCCATTATGACAGATGAGCAGTGTTACCACATGCAAACAATTTATTATCAGGATAAATTAATGCATTTACTAACCATAATTTAGGGTCAGTTTATTTTTGCAGTGGTAAATAGAATCCTTAATATGGTAATCTTACCACTGCATTTTAATTTGAAATGAATTCTGTGTGCTTTGTAAGATGACAATGATGATAGCAGCCTTCTTTTCATGAGGCATCTGTTTCCACACATGTGTTTTTTTCTGTGATACTGAGTCACTAAAGCACTGTGAGTATGCTTTGACACCTATAATGTATGAATTACAGCTTACCTGAAATGCCTCTCTCATTTTGGCCACTTTCTTTGCATGATGCAAAGTTATGGGTGACATTTAATGCTTTGGTGGGGGTGAAAGGAGGTGAAGTCAGTGGTGAATTTAATGTTAGTGATGTCAGCGCTCACCTGAGTCTTGATGGCTGCCTCTTTCACTTGGATACCACATGCTATGAACTCATTTGAGGGAAACACTAGTATGAAACACTAGTAAGAAATGCTCAACAGACTCTGGCCTGGTTTGTACAACAAGCTAAGCCAAACCTTGAGTGTATGAACATGGGGTCCCAGAGAGGAGCTCATGAGCTGCTTTGCTCTTCCCCAGTCCTTTTCACTGCCACACTGAGCTGAGGCTTGCTTAGCATGTTGTTTGAACGGAGACTCTGATTAGACTCTCACCTTGTTCACCATGAACTGTGCAGTGGGAAAGCAAAAGGAGCAGGAAGGAGCAAAGTATCTGTGAGCTCCTCTCCAGAAGCCCACATGTTCACACACCCTTGCTAAGTCAATGTTTGGCACAACATGCCATGCAACCTAGCTATATCTATAACGCAGCATAAGGAACCATGCCTGAATCATTCACTGCCTAATTTTAGAAAGGCAAATACTAGAGGAAGCTGTTATATTGCTGCTCCTATGCAGTCTTATTTCCCTTTCAATTGTTTGATTCTTTAAAATAAAACCTTAGCCACAATGATTTACAATAGATTATTGAGAGCTACACAGAGGAATAAATGGGACAAAAATATTTATATAATAATAATAATAAAGCCCTGGAGGGCAATGTTGAAGAATGGGGATTCCCATAATTCCCTTATTACACTAAGGGATGTACAATTCCAGTTAGGTAGTTCCTTCTATGCAAAATGTCTTCAAATTACCCACATCTGTAAGCATTCAGTGAGCTTTGTGCAGTTTCACCATAATGCATAGTGCATATTGATTGTTTTTGTTGAAGTATCACCATATAGGATTTATTTTACTGCTGTTCCTCTGGGACTTTCAGTTAAACAAGACATAGATCTCATCATCACAAGGCAACATCACAGCAAGAGGGGAAAGGAAGAAAAGCTTGTATATAAAATAACTGTACAGATGAAATGTCAACTTGAGCCTTGAAGGTTTGAAATCTCCTTACTGTTGCTATCATAGCACAGTGTAAAACAAGAATTTCTGGTGCTTAATATTTATACCACACAAAAATAGCTGCTGCTACCAGTTTGAACTGCCTCAGAAAAGCCACTGATAAATGCATCATTCAGGAGAAGATTAAACACCTCTTCTCCAATTCCTCTCTCCCGACATGACATCAACATTTAGATTACAATGGTTGCCTTTAAAGTTAAACCTACAATTCTGAATGAGGGCTGTGGTAAATACATTTGTATTTGCTATCTGTTTGAAAGAAATTGCTAGCCTGCCATGTTATAACACAGCCTTTCAAGCCTCAATACTTGCTAAACTTTTTATTGTTAATAATGTTAGCTGCAGGGATCTGTGCAAAGAGGCAAATGGTTTAGGGCTAACAAGGAGGAAACTGCAGGTGATGGCACATTTTTTAAACAGCTGGAATGCTTACTTATTCAAAGATGCTCCAAAATGCAATAAATAAGAGATAATCACTTTAACTATGCACTTATGGAAAATGACTTGAGGGAAACCAAAGATTTATAACCCTAATTTAGATCCAAATGTAATTCAGGAACCTTTAATATATAGAATACATAATCCTAACTAGAGACCTATCCCTGGATTACGAAGGTGATTGATTTTACAATACACTTGAAGATCAGTGATCTTCTGTTACAAATATCAACACATAACTGTATTTGTAGTCTATATTGTAGTAACACTTGTCTGAAAATACATGTTTTGGACCCTATTCAGTAAACAATACATTAAACAATGCCTGCCAAGGGCCTCAAAACTGATCCAGATGTGTTGCAAAAAAAGCAAATTATCAAGTAACTGAAGGACCTTAATACATGGCTATTGTACATAATGCATGTTACAGGAACTTGCAGGGGGGAGGAAGAGGAAACATTTGTATCAAATGCATCAATTAATTTAATATATTTAATATATTTAATAAATATATCATTGTTGGGTTTTTTTTATAGCTGACTATACATTAGAGATAGGGAACCCATAGTCCTCCATATATTGTTGGACTGCAATCTCCATCAGCTAGTTAGTTTGGCCAGCTGTCAGAGATGTTGGGAGTTATACTCCAGCAATATTTGGAAGGTCACTGGTTTCCCTTTACATATATGTATATGGAGGAGGAAAAAAACCCTCCAAAATTTCAGGTAAAATAAAGGTAATAAGAAACGGCCTGACCTCTTAAAAGGAGAGACTGGAACAAGCCAAGTAATCCTAGATGTCTTCCTCCCTGTGCTTCAGTTGCACAAAATAATTTCCCCAACCTCCGTTTATTAAATGCTACAATGCCAACCTGATCATGCAAGATGCATCATCTTCTATATTATGTTGCCTTTTGTGGCGTCAAGATTTAGGAAAGAAAGAATGAGAATGAGAGGGAGAGACAGAAATCATACTTAGAGTTATTGTTCTTAGAGCCTGAAAATGACACTGTTGCAATATGTAGTCATGCCCCAATTTCCAGTGCTCCTATGCTGAAGTCAGCAAATAAAAGCTCCTACAGTGGAGAATGCTGAGATGCCAACCTGTCAAAACCTAAATCAGGGATTATCTTTGTGATGCTTCTATTCCTTTGAACAAGATTCCCTTTGGTGGCTTGCCAAGTTGCTGCTTTGCTGCATATTGTCATGTCTGTCAGTCTCGCTAAAGACATCAGGAACTGCCAAATGTTTGTATAATAAGTGAGGATTGTGGTTTCTCTGTCTTTGCTTGGCTTAAAAAAAATAAATCTCAGTTATTCCTAACATGACAAGTGCAATGCATGCTACCCACGCGCACGCGCACGCGCACACACACACACACAATTACTGTCTGAAATGATCCTTAATAAAAAGTAATAGTTATCTCTCTAGATTGAGAGATTTAGCTGTAATTATGGAATATTTAAGTCCTTGGTATGGATCCTCTGTCAGACTTGTTGCCAGGACACTTCACACATTACAATGAAATAATGCTACATACATAATAAAAGATGGTTTGTTCTTTTGCTCATACAGAAAACTGTATATATACCATGCAAACAGGAGTGCCAACTTGAACAAAATATTGCGGAGGCCTAGGTAAGCCCTGCCCCACATAACAGATCACAAGACACAGTGCACACACACCATTTGAATGGCAGTGCCCATCAACTTTGGGGGGGGGTAGCTCCCTCCAATATTTTATTGGGAAGGCTAAAAAGACCTCAGCCCCTAGGAGTTGGCTCCTATGCAAAGTAAAATACGGCCATTTCCAACCAAAGTCATCTGTTGTTTTGTATTCACACTTCTTAATGCAATGAATACTGTCCTTTCTCCCCTCTGAGAATGGGTGAATACAACCTTTTATTTATAATAATTTATATCATAATGTATTTATTCTATGGATGAATGAATGTAAAAAAAATGGACGTGAAAAATGTCACATTAGAAAACAAAACTGACATGGATTTTGCATTCTGATCAATCTTCTTCATCTTTATGAATTCATGTTTATGTAGTGAAACCTCTTCTCTTTCAAATCTTTCTCTAAAGCTCTCTTCCTTTGGCTTATCCCCAGTAGCCTACCTAGATGAAACAAATCCTAAGTATGCATAACAACGTTTGTATATATTCCTCCTCATTATGCTTTCCTTTTTTTCCTCCATTGATGGCTATCTACCTGCTGACAACATTCGGATTGCAGGGGTGTGCGGGTAGCCGAGGAGCTAAGTGACAGTGTAGTTCAGTGTCTCTAATCGCCACAAGATTACTTTGATACATAGTAGACTCTAAGCACGTAAGGTTTTAAAGCTCTAGCTGTGCTCTGGCATGGACATCAGGGTTCAAAAAACAAGCTAGCCAAATTTTATATTCAAGAAGAAATTGATGGAGCCTTCATTTAGGACTCAGAGAAGGCCTCAGATTAAGAAATGGCCAAGGGAGGAACAAGAGCAGAAAAAGATGTCAAAATGTTATTGAAATGGAGGAAGACAGATAATCAAACGGCTAAGTAACAAGATAAGGAAAGCTCTAGTTTGTGATTGGGCAGCAGCCTTGGACCCTTTTGAACAGAAGTTAGAGATTCTATCTAAGCGAATTTCAGATTTGACTAATAAAAGCAATGAAGAAAAAAAAAAACCCCTCAGCCCTAAACAACCAGGCAGACATTCAAATGCTACAAATGGAGACTGAAGACCTGGCCCTATAAAATTGGAGGAACAATCTGATCAAGAAAGGAGGAGGGGGAAATCACATTTGATCCCTTCTAGAAAATCAGGAAAGAACATAGAAAGAACAAAAATAATTTACAACCCAGCTGGCCCAGACAAAGCAGAAAGCCCCTCCAAAGCTGCAACATTTTATCATGGATACTTTCTCATGAAATATGTGGATTTTTCTAACTTACGCAGGTCTAGCCAAGGCATTTGTATCAAAATGTCATCACAGGAATCATGACATTTATTTTAAATGAACCACAATGAATTGTCAGTGAAGCCCAGAATCTGAGTGCCTTTAATAGCTGAAGACTTCACTCAAGTGCATTAGGGACTGAGTGGTGCATATCTTATCCCTCAAAAACATACAGCAGATGGGAAAAGAGTCAATTTTACAAACACCCCAACTAAAATGTCTGGTGAAAAATGACTATTATAAGACATCATTTATCCTGAATATTCCCTGAGCACTTCTGCTCTCAGACTTCTATGCATGAATCTTGTAAGGACACGAACCACAGAGTCCTAAAACATTTCTCTTAAGGTGTCCGCAGTCCTCTTCATGATGTTTTTGTTGGTGCAGCAGACTAATGTGACTAGTGCTATGGCAAAAGGAAGGACTTAGTAGAATGTCATAACACTAAGATCAATGACTATTTCATGTTGATCATCTTACTATACTTGTCCTTGAACAAATAGTTTGCATACAAATGATTCTAAAGACAGGTACAATAGTTCCTGAAACCTTCACTAGTAAATATTAAGAGCATCTTATGTGAGGATGTGCTTGCATCACTAACAAGCAACTGCCTTGATTTCTGACAGTCCACGCAGCAGACTTGGGACAGAGGAAATCATGTTTGCACACGTGCTACAGTTTACAACATGGAAAATGAGCAAAACACAACTTCTTTTAGGTTCATTGGCTCCCAGTACGTTTCTGAGCACAATTCAAAGTGCTGGTGTTGACCTTTAAAGCCCTAAACGGCCTCGGCCCAGTATACCTGAAGGAGCGTCTCTACCCCCATCGTTCTGCCCGGACGCTGAGGTCCAGCGCCGAGGGCCTTCTGGCGGTTCCCTCATTGCGAGAAGCAAAGCTACAGGGAACCAGGCAGAGGGCCTTCTCGGTAGTGGCGCCCGCCCTGTGGAATGCCCTCCCATCAGATGTCAAAGCGATAAATAACTACCTGACATTCAGAAGATATCTTAAGGCAGCCCTGTTCAGGGAAGTTTTTAATGTGTGATATTTTAGTGTATTTTTGGTTTCTATGGAAGCCGCCCAGAGTGGCTGGGGAAACCCAGCCAGATGGGCAGGGTACAAATATATTATTATTATTATTATTATTATTATTATTATTATTATTATTATTCATATACTAATAGGGCTGACCGTGAGGTGTGGAAAAGGTTTATTGGTAGGGCCTGATAGCAGGGAGTTGAAATGACATTTTAAGCTGTTTTCGTCTATTGCAGTTGCACCCCTTTAGGGAAGTTTTTAATGTTTGATGTTTTATCATGTTTTTTATATTCTGTTGGGAGCCACCCAGAGTGGGAAACCCAGCCAGGTGGGGTACAAATAATAAATTGTGGTTGTTGTTGTTAATGATGCACCCTAGTGGGGCAGGCCGAGTAAGGTACACACAGCACAGGCAGTTAGCGACTGTAACATATGCCAACACTTCATCCAACCTGGTGATCTGTGGTTGTCCAGCTTTTGGGCCTACAGCTGCTGCTGTTGAATACCAAGTCAGCTCTGAGTAAGACTGTCTCTCATCTATGATCTGATAGTGGATGAGGAGGCTGATCAGGTCTGTTTACACAGGGACTTGGGTGGGTGAGCAGCAGGACAGAGTTGGTCTTAGGCCCAGCTCACCTGGCACCTATCTTTAGGTACCAAACAAAAACATTCCTCTTATCCCAGGCCTTTGGCTAATTAGACCATCTGCAGGGGGTTATTGTTTTCATTTGTTACTATGTAGTGCATTTCTATATTGTAAACCTCCCTGTGATCCATGTATAGAAATGTAATAAATAATAATAAATATGCCCATTACAATGTATTTTTATCTCAATTCCCATAGGATTACTGAAACCAGAGAAAAGATAGGCTTAAACTATGTACTAATAATATTCTGTTCATATATTTTGTCAGAAGGAAACAATTTTACAATTTAAGAGCACTTTTGCAGGGCCCTGGCTCATGACAGAATCATTAGAGACTGGAATGAATAATGTATTTTTTAAATCCTCTAATTATAGACTGACACACACCACAATAGCACCAAGGAGCTGCTCTAGTTAATTGTGTCAATTCCCAAACTATTCTTTTTCCAGTATCCTTTTCCAGTATCTCTTGCTAATAAGCAGCCCCTATCAATAAGTGCTTCACTAGTGGATCATAAATCAAGATTCATTATCCTCCCACAAAGAAATTATAGTGAATGGAACTGTGGATTTCTCATAGTCTTCAGTTCTCTTGTAATGAATGAAGAAAAACACAGCAGTCTGTTCTATATGACTCTTCAAAACATCTTCATAGTTTCTGTAAAATTAAATACTATGATATACAACTGGATTTTTCTTTGTGTATCTGCACTATGCTAACAACAAAAGTCCAGTTTATTTCTTTATAAAACTAAGGGATTTGAATTTTAATATTAATCTTGCTGTACACAAAAACTACTTCTTTCAGTAATGTTTTTGGCATTAAGGGACAAGAGCAATATTTTACCAAGATAATGTACTAAAATAATAATCTCTAGTTTCCTGTTTATTTGTTTGCAGATTTATAAACCACTTCACAACAAAAAGATACTAAAGCAGTGTGCTATAAGGTAAAATACAAAAAGGTTACACAGTAAACTGAAATAAATTAAAAAATTTCTATGACTGTGCAAATGATGATGATGATGATGATGCCCATATGTCTGGGTTGCCCCAGCGACTCTGAGTGGCTCCCAACAAAAAACAGTAAAAGCACAATACGATATCACACACTAAAAACTTCCCTAAACCGGGCTGCCTTCAGATGTCTTTTAAAAGTCACATAACTGTTTATCTGTTTGACATCTGCTGGGTGGGCATTCCACAGGGTGGGCACGATTACTGAATATTTCAGAAAATGACTGGAATTGTGGGGAAGTCTGTGATGCAGACCAATATTTCCATAAAATAGGTAGCAATGCAAATGCTTAACTTACTTGTACAATAGCATACTTATATTGGAAGTCAGATGAGAAGCTCACATCATGTACAGTAAAATTGCAAATCCAATTATTACAACAGGAAAAAAAGGAGGAAATATACAGAAAAAGAAATCAGTTGTCTTTCTCTATCTACTATATATTTTGAAAATAGTTTGTCTGTTTCTTCTCAATAGGTTCGGCTGCCTCCTGAGTTACTGTCATCCTTGCATGAGGATTTCCAAGGAAGAGGCAGTGGTTTTAGTCAATGATGGGCAATCAGCTGCCATTTTGAATAGAGAAGGCAGTCCCAAATGTGATTTTGGTATGATGTGACTTTATCCTATTTTTTGTATGAAAGGCCAAACCAAACTATGTAGACTTTGAAGTCAGCATGAGGTTCCTGAAGGGAGGGTAGCAGTTTTAATCAATACTGGGATGGCTGCCATTTTTGAATCAAGATGGCAGTCTGAAACATTATTTTGACACTTCACCCAAACTTTAGCATGAAAGGTCCAAACTGTTCTGATTTCAAACTCAGTATGAGGGTTTCCAAAGTGGGAACAGGATGCTGGGCGGGTCTGATCTAACAAAACTGTTTCTCTTATGATCTCACAACAACAAAGTGGAAGAAAACTGCACCGAATTGCATATCTGCATGTATTATCCAGTATAACGAATAATCTACAAGAAAGCAACAGAAAAAGCAAGCAAGTTTTGCAGATAAAACTTTAAGAATTCCAGCCGGATCTGCATGCCTTCTTATGAGTGGAATCCATGACATATTGAAATGTATTACAACAATTTTGTTCCCAACTTTTCACAAGTGTATCATTATTAGAGCTGAGTGAGGAGACAAAGCCTAACTCCTTTCTGAAGGCTTTTCTGCCAAAGTACAAGTCTCTGCTGATCAGTTTGCTGACAAGAGAAGAGCAATACTTTGAAATTAATGATGGTAGACTGGCCTTTTGTGCCCTTGTGGCCGCTGGAGCTCAGCATTGCTGCTGCAGTTTCAACAGCACATGGTATTTACGGTATAATGCCAACAACAACTGTATAATATAATCTTTAGTTATAGTCATGTTTAATTATTGCTTTGGACTTCTGCGGTGTGCCCTTTCTCTCCCTCACTTAGAATGTTGAACTTCTTGTTAATTAAGTATAAACTTTCATTAAATTATTCAGTGACATGTGCCCAAACTAATAAAGCTGCTGCAAACAAAGGAAAGAATTGTCATTGTTTTGAAAATAAATGGTTCCATACTTTTGATCTTAATCAAACTGGAAAGGAAAATCTGTTTAGACATCTACATCAAAAACAGGTAGCAAAATTCCACATTTTTTAAAATAAGTGTTTTATGTATCACTAGGAGCATCTGCTGAAAGAAATTTATTGGACTTCTGCATTATGTCATGACAGAAACAAGACAAAAAGAAATAGACTGAGAAGAGAATTGTGACCAAGATCACACTGGTTTTAATAAATATTACTATTTACCACCAAAGATCATCAAATTGCTGTAGGACATTCCCCAGGTATGCAGTAAATTCTACTGGCAATTTCACCACTGAAAATACCTATAAATGTTGCATGTGAATGGATCCCTTAACAATCCTATAAACTAAAAATGAACCTTGGAGAACTGACATTATTGGTAAGCAAACTATCTGTGCTAACCACTCAGACAGACCATTTGAGCATTCTGTTTGGGTAATAGAAATAACCCACACAGTAACCATTTCTTCCCCTTCCCTAGTAAATCAGACACGTAACAGTATACAAATAACTGTTTGGAAGTGTAGCTTTTCCCTTGATAATCAGAAAGAGGTTCTTCCACCACATTCAAACAAGCAAAGTTCCTTCACAGTATCCCATGTATTATGATCAGTGTTGCATTACAATGGCCACTTACCCTATTTCAGGTGGGCAATGGTTGCAGCTTCTTGCTAAATCCTCTATTTCAAACTGCCCAATCCTGGGCATCTGAAAAGGCAGAGCCTCACTGGTAGACCAGGAAGTGGATGCTTAAAAGCCTATTGTGCCTGGCACCTTCAGTGCAGTCAGCAGAAGAACAAACCCTCCCTCCCCTCGTGTCATGCTACTGCAATGTGTCTTGTTTAACCTTATTTTGCATTCTAGCTTGCTTGTTTAATCATATCTTGTTTAACCATAATTTCATTTTAGGTTGCTTGTTTTAACAATGTTTGCCTCCCTGTACTACCTAACCTTGCTATGGTTACCAGTGTTGCCATATTCAGAGCTGGGAAGGAATTTGCCTGCAAACAGATTGGGCCTGTTGGGAGGTTTTGCCTTCCCTATAGCAAAATGTTGCAACTTTCAGCAGGTAGGGCGTTGGGTGGAATCCTACTCATCAAGGTCACAGTTGAATTGGTGCTTCACTGTAACCAAATACGTACTCAGGGTACCCCATTAGAGGGGTCTAGGTGGAAGTCTCTGTCCAGAAACCAAGCACAGGGTAGGTGGCCATTAGAGTTTTCAGCAGCAGTGTGGGGAGACCATAAACCTTGGCACGACCCTATCGAAGTTTCAGCCCTCCAGAAGAAGGCTAGAATGAATATACACTCAATGCCTGAACCAAAGTCTACCTACATCTGAAATCAATAACATTATGGCCATTTCTAACCTGCACACTAAAAGTGATCTATCTAGATAAATTATATTTACTTATTTTGAGCAAAGAAGAAATCTGTGCACATAAAAGCCTTCAGTTCTCATGAATTTTCTTACTAGCATTTTTTTTTTGTCTCATGCTCTAACACAAAAACAGCATAGGGAACAAATCATGAAGGTCACCAAAACAAATATAAGAATGCCCCCAACATGATTTCAACATTATTTCAATTAACAAGTGTCAGGGAACTGCCATCGGAGCCAGAGGAGGAAGGGCTCCAGAGGGATTCCGGAGAGCGTCCCAGGAGGGAGAGAGGCAGCCCATCTTCTGGGGAAGGAAATCAGCGTAGGACCAGTGGAGAAGGGGGCTAAATGGGGGAATCGGCGAGGGGGCTCCATGGCTCCTCGCCAGAGACCAGCGGGGAGAGCATGGGTCCTCCGCTGCCCACACCCTCCCTGCGCAGAAGGCTTCCGCGCAGGGAGAGTAGGCGGAGACTAGGCGTCAAAGAGCTTCTTTGCTGGAAGAAGTTCAAGAAGCACCCACTGACGGATTCTGCCAGTGATTGAGACAGGCACGGATGAGTGGCTGTCCGGACAGAAAGGGTTCACCCAGGTAACCCAGCCAAGCGAGGCACAGATTTATGCACAAGCAACCCCTAGAACCATTACAACAAGATTTTAAACCATCTCAAAAATTGCATAAATGATAAGAAATTGAGCATTAAAATATAAAAATGGTGCCATTTAAATGCATAAATAAATTTGAGAGATAATGTAGCAGAGGCTAACTAGTTCTCCTGGTTTGAATAGTACTGAAGTTTTTAAAATATATATATAGCATTAGAAATGGATTTGACAGGCAACTTGTCAGAAAGCAGCTCTTCATCTGGCAAGTTTTTCTTCTTATAAGCCATTAAAAGTTGGCTCTGTATGGCCTATTCTACTTATAGCTCAGGGATGGTATAGATGGAAAATGGATCCTAGTCATTAGTCTACTGGTTTAGAAATTGGTCCAAAAAAAGTAGAAAAGGGGTAACTTTGTGTTTGTTCTTGGATGACAGTCCACATCACTTTTTATCCAAGACTTAATATAGTTCACTAGAACATAGTTTAAGAATCTTTGATGTACTGACTGTACATTTTGTAGATACCAGAATAATGGGAATGATATAGGAAGCTGCATTACTGTATATCAGGGATAATAGGAACATAGGAAAGTGCCTTAGATTAGACTGTCCATCTAGCCCAGTATTTTCTACTCTGACTGGTGACTACAGAGTCTCAGGCAGAGGGCTTTTCTTGTCACCTGATACCCCATTCTTTTAATAGGACATACCAGGGAGTGAGCTCCTGCCAACCTAGCAGTTCAAAAGTAGATAAATAGGTACCGCTCCAGCAGGAAGGAAAATGGCATTTCCGTGCGTTGCTCTGGTTTGCCAGAAGTGGCTTAGTCATGCTGGCTACATGACCCAGAAGCTGTACACTGGCTCCCTTGGCCAATAAAGCAAGATGAGCACCGCAACCCCAGAGTCGGTCACGACTGGACCTAATGGGCAGGGGTCCTTTACCTTTTACCAGGGATTGAACTTGAGATCTTCTGCATCTAAAGCATGTGTTCCATCAATGTGGTAGAAAGATGGCAAAAGACCTGGAAAGTTATATATACGTCACAGGAAAAGATCAGCCAAGGAGAGGAAAATCCGGCTGGCACTTTCACCGATGAACCAAACAACAACATAATCCATGTTATTGGACTAAGATTACTCTGTGTCTCCACTGCTAAAGCATATAATCCAACCTATGGTGCAATGAATTCAAGCACCAGGAAAACCATGCCTTTATTATTGCTTATCAGACAACTGATCCAAAATGTGGCTGCTTAGACTAGTATCTGGGAGTGGCTGCTGGGACCATATAACACCATCCTAAAAGATCCACAGTGGTACCTCGGGTTAAGAACTTAATTCGTTCTGGAGGTCCATTCTTAACCTGAAACTGTTCTTAACCTGAAGCACCACTTTAGCTAATGGGGCCTCCCGCTGCCACCACGCCGCCGCCATGCAATTTCTGTTCTCATCCTGAAGCAAAGTTCTTAACCCGAGGTACTATTTCTGGGTTAGTGGAGTCTGTAACCTGAAGCATCTGTAACCTGAGGTACCACTGTACTTTGGTTTACAGTATGATTCTGAGCACAATTCAAACTGTTGATGCTGACCTTTAAAGCTGTAAACACCCTCAGCCCTGTATACCTGAAGGAGGACATGCACCCGCATTGTTTAGTCCGGACACTGAGGGCCAGTTCCAAGGACATTCTGGTGGTTCCCTCACTGTGAGAAGTGAAGTTTCAGGATCTTCTCAGTGGCACCTGCCCTGTGGAACACCCTCCCATCAGAAGCCTAACAGAGTGGCTGGGGAAACTCAGCCAGATGGGTGGGGTATAAATAAATAAATTATTATTATTATTATTATTATTATTATTATTATTATTATTATTATTATCATCATTATTACTACTACTACAGATAAACAACTACACAACTCTCCAAAGACATCTGAAGGCAGCCCTGTATTGGGAAGTTTGATGTTTGCTGTGCTTTTATTATGTTGGAAGTCACCCAGAGTGGCTGGGGCAGAATGAAATAAAATGCTAAAAATAAAATAAAATAAACCAGTTGGTTGGAAAGGACAGCTCCTGCTGTATGGTTATAACTGCAGCTGGACTGATGTGCCTAGAAATGATGTTATGTAACTATTTAGCACTCTTTCTAGTGTGTTTGGATGGGGGGCAGGGGAGATGGATTTCCCAATAGGTCCATGTGTGACCAGTGTAAATTGGTCTTCACTGCTGCTTATAGCATACAAAAATGTACCTTTTGAATGTCTGCTTCCATTAGTCTTAAATTCTTCTCTTTTGCCAATTGACTTTTTCATCATGGTTCCAAGAGGCATGTAAATTAAGCAGTATGATTGAGATCAATAGGGGAGCAGTGTCTTACAACTGAGTGGAGAATTGGTCACAGACAGATTAGCAAAATGATAACAGTTAATAATGCCACTTTTACACCATTTATTTATAGGCAATGAAAAGCTCAGTAATTAAAACTCTAACCTTTTCTAGTTTTCACACTTCTGACTACAAGACCTCTCACATTATCACAGGGTTTTTAAAGCTGTTATTTGCATTTCTGAAGTTGCCTTCTTTAAAGAGATTTTGCAAAGGAGGGTAGGCAATGGTTTTAGTTTGAAAATTGTGCCTCTCTATATGTTCATTTTTGGGGGTTGAGGGAATCAGTAAAGACATATAAGAAAATGTGCCTCCTAATTTAACAGTTATTAAAGTATTTTTTGTTTTTAAATCCTACCCAGAAATCTACCTGAGTATTGTCATTACTCTTTAGCTTGGCTTTTGACACATGAGTCCAACCCCATGCAATGCAGAAATATCAAATAAAATTATAGATGGCCATCCAACCTTTGCTTAAAAACCTCCACCACCTTCTGAGGAAGCCTGTTCCTCTGTCAAACAGCTCTTACTGTCAGAAAGTTCTTTCTGATGTTTAGTCAGAATTTCCTTTCTTGCAACTTGAGTGCAGACCCTTGCATTTGCCCCTACTGAAATTCATTTTGTTAATTTAGACCCAGTTCTCCAATCTGTTAAGCTCATTTTGAATTCTGATTCTGTCTTTTGCAGGATTAGCTACCTCTCCCAGCTTAGTGTCACCTGCAAGTTGGATGAGCACACCCTCAATTCCTTCATCCAAGTCATTTATGAAGACATTGAACAGCAACAGGTCCAGGACAGAACCCCGCAGCACCCCACTTGTCACTTTTTTTCAGGATGATGAGGAACCATTAGTGAGCACTCTTTGGCTTCAGTCAGTCAGTCAACCAACCACAAATCCAACTAACAGAAATGTCATCCAACCCACATTTTACCAGCTTCTCTGCAATAATAGCATGGGGGACTTTATCAATAGCCTTACTGGAATCAATGTACACTATGTCCACAACATTCCCCTGATCCACCAAGCTTGTAACTCTATAAAACAAATGAAATGAGATTCATCTGGCATGACTTGTTTTAGAGAAACCCATTATGGTTCTTAGTAATCACAGTATCCGTTTCTAGGTGCTAACAAACCAATTTTGTATCTATACTACAGGCATAGGCAAACTTGGCCCTCCAGATGTTTTGGGACTACAACTAACATCATGCCTGGCTAACAGGACCAGTGGTCAGGGAGAAAATGAAAAGAAACAAAAAAGAGAAGAAAAAATCGAGAGAAAAATAAATTTGACCTCCAATTAGACTCATTGTACTGCTGTTCCTAATTTGGTCTTAAGGCAACAATTTTGTTTCAGTGTTGGACACCCATCTGTCAAATGGGAATAAAAATGATTCTCATGTGGAAGGTGGACACCATATAGACTGCTTTGGAAGTTTTGCAGAAAGCTTCTGCAGGTGTCATTAGGTCCAGTATGGATGGCCCTCATCTTAATGCCTAGAGATTAAGGATGTTTGTTGTCTTTAAGTTTAATTTAGGAGTTAGCCTGAATTCAGAAGAGCACACATGCTCTGAGCTGAGCAAGACAGACAGCTGGAACTTTGATGGTGCTGCACCACCAAAATCAGTGGCTTTAAAGAGGAGTCAACAGGATGGAGGAAAGGGAGAAATTCAAATAAAACTAAACGTTACCATCTGCTGCAATTCTAACCCTTAAAGTTGTCTTAGTGTCAAACCACAGCCAGAATAGTAACCATTATTGTGCCAGCTGCAAATGTGGATTAACAATGTAAGAATGGAGAGAAACAATTTACTTTCTTAATACATGACAGGCTTGTACATAATATTTACTTTAGCCCTATCAGAACATGTTAAGGTGCCTGTGGGAATATTTGAGGTCACATCTGGATGTCATGTGCACCAGCAACACTTCTCAACTGATACATATTTGACTGAGTGTAAAGGGGGATGGTTAATCTTTCAAAGGGTTTCCTACATGAGGATGTGAGGATGGGAACTCTGATTAGTGGGGTTTCCACTCCATGTTAGAAATACCATGTTAACTTAGGAGCATTGCAGGCATGCACATCACCCAAGGAGTGAAGTTAACTCCATGCATTCCTGAGAGTAGCTTTGTTTGTTCCAGGAAAACACCTGAAGACAGCTTTGAGAACGGTGGTGGCAGGTCATTTGTTAGCATTTCACCTCATACAAATCAATATAGCACCTTACAACATGTGATGAAATAAATGAAAAAGAATGTTTTAACGTTTGGCAATGGTAGCTTTTAACAGAATGAAAACAAGCTCAAGATGCTTCACTCTCTAAACTTTAAGACTGTAATTAGAGCAAACTCTCCAGTTATATTGATACCGGGAAATGGTATATTGGCACTAAACTTATCATTTGCAAAACAACTGCACATGAATGTTGTTAGAAGTCTCTGTCTCTCAACAGGCTTAAAAACTAATCCTTTTCCATAAAGGCATGGATGTGTCACAGCACAGTAGTTCCATTGCTAGGAAACCGATCTCTGCCTGATGCACTAATGAAAGAAATCCTGTACATTCCTGATAACTCTTTGTAGGTTAGCTTTGGTCACAAATCTTTTCATGGTTAACACACAGCACTGTTGCATTTAAGTACTTCTCACTGCCTATATGTTGTCCTGAACAGTTATTCAGTTAATTCAGTAAGATGGAGAGTTTTAGAAGATGGAGGGAACCAGTGCCTCTTTGCTGTGTTGAAAAGTTTCATTCATAAGGATCCTTTACTGTTCTTCTATTATCATCAGACCAGACAATTTCTATCCTCATCCTCCACTAAGGAATTTGCAACACTGCACTAGAAGAACATGTTGAATGTGTACAATGTGCAACATACTAGAGATAAGTGGCTTTTGTCAGAATCTAATTCTGAGAGGCTGAACCAGCACTATCTCAACAGCCCCAGCATTTGTGCTGGTTGCTGCTGGACCACTGGGGAGTAGCAAGCTGGGTATTGGCCTTTATAGCAACATCACTGCACCCTGGCAGACTGCTGGGATTGGAAAGGAAGGGAATCATAGTTTGCCGCATGAGGATGCTGTCCTTCTGGAGAGCACTGCTTTAAGTGGCTGCTTGCCTAAATCTGCCTAGATTTAAATCAAATAAGAACACAGCTGTTTTGAGAACTGTGAGGCCAAAGTAGCATTAAATTGTGAGGACAAAGTAGCATTAAAATGGCATGTTACTACTGCTTTACCTTCAACAATTAAATGTCTTTATTTTTTTCTGTTTATATCCTACATTTCATTAGTTCACGACCACAGGGTTGGAGGCAGCATAAAATATACGTAAACATTAACAGCACAACTATGAATTAAGCAACAATAAATTTCTTCCAACAGTTTTGACTATTTTCTCGAAAATAATCTGAGAGACAGACTTTGTTGTGTAGTAGTATCTCTGCACAAAACTGTCAAGTTAGCATTAATAAGCTTTAAAAAAGCAGCTGAATATAGTTCCACACTCCACTGTATTGGGCAGATATTTGCAACATGTATAATGACTGTGTGATTCCAATGTCTGATTTGAGTTAACTTCTTTATATACCTGCATAAAGTTTGATCTTTTCCTTCCTCAACAGAAAACAAAGGGTGGATTGCTCAGTTTTGGTCCATTATGTTAAAGCTGTCATGCTTTCACTAATTAATTTTGCAAAGTACCACCTGTTGGCCAAGTGTTTCAGAGCTGTTAGATTTGCCCTCATTTTTTGGGTCACTGTCTGTTTAGATTCTGAAGGGCTGAGAAGCATGACAACACATACAAGGCCAGAGGCAATGTTCTCATAGTGGAAATGCTGGATTAAAAATGCACACACACACACAATTCCCCACCCCCCAGCACATGCAATGAACCACACACAAGCTAAAAACAGCATTCACACACACAAAGTTATCACTATTCTTTGCTATCTCTAATTTGCAGCAATGACATTAATAATTCTCATAGATGAGGGGAAATGTTTAGGGCCAATGATCTAAAAATATTTCGAGAGATCTAAAAAACAATAACAAAATAAGTTCCTACCATATTTAATAAATATTTAGAGGTCTGGCAATTATAAAAACAGCAGTTGTCTGTTAATGTTTTTAAAAGGAATTCTTTCCCACACGATTGCTTTTCAGAAAAAAACATCAGCATTGGTAATATCCACTATCAATACCACCAATATCAGTGAACTTCTTGTTGCTATTGTTTAAAATCGATGGACAGTGTCACAAGAGCAATTCAAGAAAACCTGCTCTGAGCAAGACAGCTAGACATATCCTAGAACACAGGCAATTTAATGAGAATTATTTATTTTTTACAAAATCAATATTTGTTAACAATTTGCTGCAAAATCTGGGTCAATGAATTTACCTTACTTTGTTTTGTGTGTGTCCCCCCCTCCCGAATTAAGCACACTAAGAATGTATCAAATAAATGCAATCTTAGTTCAGATTAAATGAACTCCTTTAAAATGTTTATTCACTGTGTCTAATTGTAATAAAACATTGTTTGACAAATCAGAAGCATGTTTAATACTGCTGTTACAAAGAATGACTACATTGAAAGCACATCAGTTGCTGCACAAAATATATATGTGAGACAGCTGGTAGCCAGAAAAGTTATATTAAGCAAACAACGCAAGGAACAGAAAGGGAGAGGAGGATTTCAGTATAATGAGCAATGTGTTTGCACTTCAGGATACTCAGGTGGCAGTGGAAGAGAATGTTAGGGGAGACAAACATAATTCTGACCACAGAATATGATAGTAAACCCCTGTAAACCCAGACCATTCAGTGGGTCCATGAAGGAAACAGTATGGAATGCATCAGCTTAGGGGCCACTACGGGCGCATTGGAAGATGGCTGACAATAACATCTCTCCGACCCACACGAGGTAATTAGGAGGCTGTGATGGGAGTAAATAGCCTCCCTACCCCCCAAGGTTGGGGGGGCTGTCCTTGCCTGCTGTGCCCTACACCACCCCAAAATTTGTGGGGATGGGGGCACTAGGCAGAAAGCCCTCCTGTGGATCTCGGCACTCCTGGACGCTGTCTCTGATCCGCGCCTCTAGCTGCAATAACTTCAAAAGAAACAATTAGGAGGAAGCGAATGCACATATTTCAAGGAAGGAGGGGGAGTAAAGACTGCTAACAGAAGAGATCTCTGATAAAACAAGACGGGTCGGAGGAACAAGAATAAATCATGAGAAGATATGCCAAGGCTCGGTATGGCAAAGGAACTGGATGGGGGGGGGGACTTTCCTTTCTTTCCTCTATGTGATTAACCAAGAATCCCGCCCCCCCCCCAAGTCAGAAATGCCATTTTAATGACTTAAGCTGTGGATTTATGACTGTGTGGAGATAATTTTCTAACCAAAGCATGTTTCAAGAAGATTGTGGAAAGTATAAGAGCTTTGGAATGATGCAGTTAAAAATACCGTCGCCATGTTGGCAAGTTCTGTTGGAGGACTTAAGTCTGGGAGGAGGAACAGAGCTGCTTTTATATTGTGGGTGAGACTCCTCAGAGGGACTTAAGAGCGACAGATTTGCGAGATTAATGATGGAAAGAGCGATGTTATTTATGAAAGCGATGATATATGGAAACCATCTTGATATGAGGATTGGACGAACGGAAAAATTCACACAGGATTATAATTGGTGTTTATCTGCTTAAGGAGATTATCAGAAGAGATCATAAAGAAAAAAAGAAAAAAAATATACGAACAAGATGAGATGTGGAAGCAGCAAGATAAGATTGGATAGAATTATGAACATTATTTGGACTGATTTGGATATTAACGCAGTAGCAAGAAGATGATCGGAATCCCCCTTCGGAACTTGAAATATGGGTCCCCTCAACAAAAATTTAAAATTCAGCTTTGTAATTCGGAATTTATGTGATGTGATGTGATGTGATTTGATTTGATTTGATTGGTCAGCTGATAATTTTTTTTTTTTAAAGGAATGCATCAGCTTGATGTATTTTATTATTATTCACTACCCACCCTTAATCTTAAGGTCCCAAGGCAAGTTACAACATAAAATGAACATAACAAAAACAGTTTAAAACAACTTACAATCACAAAAATAACGCAGGCCCCCAAAGTAATATGTATTAAGGCAATTTCTTGCTATACAAGAATGACTGGTATTGCATATAGTTGGATAGACCAGCGACACTGACATTTCAGTATGCCAAGTACTTGACAGCACAGATGCAAGCTAGTTCTACAATAGCTAAAGAAAACTGAAATGGGGATTTACCTTGAAGATAAGGATGCATTAAGGGAAAGTCACATCTCTATTTAGGATGCTACTGTGCTACTGCAGCTGCTCGGCGGGCGGGGAGCCACACTGATCCATCTTTACTATAGTACAGGTGAGAAGATATTAGAGAAACTATTGTGGGCATGGCCACATGCCCCACAACCACTCTTCTCCTGGTAGTAATTAGGCTTGAAAAACGTGTTTTTCCTTTCCTTTCCTTTATACTTAAAACTGGGTTCTCTTCTTGGAGTATGAGCTGGGGAGGCACTCCTAATCTCCCTACCGTCTATTTGCGTGTCGAGGTCCCCAAGCCACCCCCCAATAACTCACACATCACACATCAATTTTGGTTTGGGTTTTTGGCACGATTTTGGCCACAACTTTATTTAAATGCATCCAAGTGAGAGGGACGCAGGTGGCGCTGTGGGTTAAAGCCTCAGCGCCTAGGGCTTGCCGATCGAAAGGTCGGCGGTTCGAATCCCTGCGGCGGGGTGCGCTCCCGCTGCTCGGCCCTGGACACAGATTTGACCTGTGCCTCCATGGACAGCTGTGAGTCCAAAATGACTCCCAGGCTGTGCCCCTGGTCCTTCAGGGGCACAGTTACCCCATTCAGGACCAGGGAATCCTCCACACCTGCCCGCCTCCTGTCCCCTAGAAACAGTACTTCTGTCTTGTCAGAATTCAACCTCAATCTGTTAGCCGCCTTCCATCCTGGTTCTGGTTCTGGATGTAGATATGCTAAGAAATCAATTCATTAGGTGAGGGCTAGCCAACCCTTTTCTGCCTGAGGGTTGTCATAGCTTGAAGAGCGAAAAAGAGGACACCTATGCTGGTTTCTACTTTTTAACTATGGATTGCCGTGACAACTCTCATTTTACATACCCATGGAAAAAAGGACAAATGGGAACCCTACGTGTTGGTCAATCCTCTGATAGCCACGTTAGTGGAGAGTATGGCCAAATTAAAAGTCGACATCGTCAAAGTTGTCATGGCCGCACCACTGGCTCTTTCCTTTGTGCACATCCACATGTACTCATGCATACCACACAAACAGTGCACACATGACCTAACCATGAAGACTGCATACACACTCACATTCCCATCACAGCATTGAACTTGTCGGATAGGTTTAAATCTACAAAGTCTAATGCTACAATATGATGTGATTTAAACTTCTCATCCCAGCAGAGCATTGCAACAGGGAAATTTCACTTGACTCTATAAGGAGCATATCCATCTAATCCTATATTCATGATTTCATACTGCTGCTGCTTCGAAGTTGGGGGGAGAACAATATGTATAAATTAAAATTACAGTGAAACAGAGCAATACAAATGTACCTAAATATAAAAAAGAATGACAACCTACACATAGGTCATCACAAACATGCTAGTCACAGTTCTTTATTTGGTTCCATATTTATTTATTTGCTTTCAATATTTTGGGCAAATGATTGGCTCTGCAATAATGTAATATTGAGTTAGCACCTGAAGTTCATATGCATATGTTGAACCTTGAAATGTGATCTTCTGGTGGCACTTGGGTTCCAGTTACATCATGAAGCGCATTTCAGCTACAGTGGAATTTGGATGCTGGCACTGGAACACTGAACAGGCCTATAGATAAACATTTCTCTAAGTGTCTATCTTCCTCTGGGATCCGAAAATTATACTAGCTCTTCACATTATTTCCAACAGATGGCTAAGCTGTAGTGAATGGAAAAGGCTCTGCCTAAAATTCAAGCTATTTGGAGCTTGAGGACCATATCATATCCCATCAGTATTCACTATTCTTCTTCACTTTTTGTTCTGAGCTGCTTGATTTACTTTTAGCCTTACTATATTGTGACGTACCTGTCCAGATACCAGTCTCCCTGGATAAATAAATACATATTCTATCTTAAACTATGGTGATGAGATGGATATATACTAGTGCAGGGCAGGCAGCTTGCAATTTCGACTTGTATGAAAATTCTGGTGCGTATACTGATTTTGGTAGCAATCCTATGACTTTGGGAGTAACTTGCATTTATTATTTCTGAGTAAACATGCATAGAATTGCTCTGTAAATCTATTTACAGTTTGCTTTAATTTAAGCACAGGTTTTCCATTAGGGTGTTTTATTATGCTCTGGTCCAATAGTCCAGTGAAGCAGGCAAAATCAGAAAGGTTACTGACAGAAAGGAAAGTTAAGAAAGTATTTCTGTCAAACCAGCACGGTGCGCGCGCGCGCACACACACACACACACACACACACATATATAATATTTGTATATACTTTCTTAGGTCTCCTTTCAGTCAGTAACGTTTCTGATTTTATATAGGCTGCTTGATACTATAAATAAATAAATAAATAAAATACCCCACACATTCAAAGCAGTTTACAAAATATGCATAAGAAGAATATAAAAAGTATGTTGCCAAAGTCCACCCAGTTCAGCGTTCAGTCTCCAGTACCAGCTAATCAGATTCCTCTGAAAATAGTAAATTCCTGTGACTTTCAGTTATAAAAGAAATAGTCTTTATGACAGAAGAGGCAGAGGAACCAGAGACCAAATTGCAAACATGCACTGGATTATGGAGAAAGCTAGAGAGTTCCAGAAAGACATTTACTTCTGCTTCATTGACTATGCAAAAGCCTTTGACTGTGTCGACCATGGCAAACTATGGCAAGTTCTTAAAGAAATGGGAGTGCCTGATCACCTCATCTATCTCCTGAGAAATCTCTATGTGGGACAAGAAGCTACAGTTAGAACTGGATATGGAACAACTGACTGGTTCAAAATTGGGAAAGGAGTACGACAAGGCTGCATTTTGTCTCCCTGCTTATTTAACTTATATGCAGAATTCATCATGCGAAAGGCTGGGCTGGATGAATCCCTAGCCGGAATTAAGATTGCCGGAAGAAATATCAACAACCTCAGATATGCAGATGACACAACCTTGATGGCAGAAAGTGAGGAGGAATTAAAGAACCTTTTATTGAGGGTGAAAGAGGAGAGTGCAAAATATGGTCTGAAGCTCAACATCAAAAAAACGAAGATCATGGCTACTGGTCCCATCACCTCCTGGCAAATAGAAGGGGAAGAAATGGAGGCAGTGAGAGATTTTACTTTCTTGGGCTCCATGATCACTGCAGATGGTGACAGCAGCCACGAAATTAAAAGACGCCTGCTTCTTGGGAGAAGGGCAATGACAGGCCTAGACAGCATCTTGAGAAGTAGAGACATCACCTTGCCAACAAAGGTCCGTATAGTTAAATCTATGGTTTTCCCAGTAGTGATGTATGGAAGTGAGAGCTGGATCATAAAGAAGGCTGATCGCCGAAGAATTGATGCTTTTGAATTATGGTGCTGGAGGAGACTCTTGAGAGTGCCATGGACTGCAAGAAGATCAAACCTCTCCATTCTGAAGGAAATCAGCCCTGAGTGCTCACTGGAAGGACAGATTGTGAAGCTGAGGCTCCAGTACTTTGGCCACCTCATGAGAAGAGAAGACTCCCTGGAGAAGACCCTGATGTTGGGAAAGATGGAGGGCACAAGGAGAAGGGGGCGACAGAGGACGAGATGGTTGGATAGTGTTTTCGAGGTTACCAGCATGAGTCTGACCAAGCTGCGGGGGGCAGTGGAGGACAGGAGTGCCTGGCGTTCTCTGGTCCATGGGGTCACGAAGAGTCGGACACGACTAAACGACTAAACAACAACAACAAGTCTTTATGACGGAAAAAGATTAAAAATTAATGTTCAATATAATAAAGTTATGTAAACTCAAACACTAATCCAAAAATGTCATTTAAACAAAAATTATTCGGTATTAATATAGCTAATGCTGGAGAATTCTCTACAAAAAACTAAATTTTTACAGTACATCGTTTTGAATACTATTAAATATGCGCAATGCCAATATTTGCGTGTTCAGACCCAGAGACACTCCCCCCCCCCTAAATAAAGACACATTTGACTCAAATTTTAGTTTTGGTTTTGGGCAGAATTTAGGCCACAACTTTATTGATTACAGAAAAGTGAGTGGTTCACTGCCCAGATGCTCCCCTGGACTCAGGCACGGGCACAACCCCCTCTTGAGGGTTGACCAAACCAAGCTGAGTCCCTGGATTCCTTTTAACAGAATACCTTTCACACAGGGGTGGCGAGACTATTCTCCCATCCCTATCTCATGAACCAGTGCCTATCTGCAACCTTACAAGTTGTGATGAATTGCTGCGCAGCAGGTGAAACCCAAATGGCTACAGCCAAGTGGGAAAAATTCCTGCCGTGCCCCTGTCCCAACGACAGGTGACACGCACGGCATAGCAAGGTCATTCGCAAAATGCCCTAAAATTAGGGAGAGGCGAGCAGGTGTTCCGATGCACGAGCTAAAAGAGGAAGCTCTGGGACATGTGATTAGGTTTATATAGTCCCTTGATCTGTTTAGACTGAACCCCATCAGCCAGATTAAACCCAGCAACGAGGGACCTACCAACTGGGTATTGTGGCTATCCTATATACCCACCCACAACCAGGAGGTCAGTCTCCATGTCTCACCGCAACACGTGCCCTCTTTTTTGGAGGACATGATTTATCAGAAAGCTATATATATATCAGAAAGCTATATATATAATATACTTAGCATATTATACCGTATGTACCGTATTTTTCACCCCATAGGACGCACCGCCCCATAGGACGCACCTAATTTTTTTTTTGGGGGGGGAAATAAAGAAAAAAAATACCCCCCCCCCAGGCACGGGGCAGGTGCTGGGGAAGCAGCCTGCTATCCGCAAGCCTAGGGAGCCGCGCCGGTCTCCCCAGGCTTGCGGAGAGGTGCGCGAAGCCCAGGCGCGCTCTTCAGCGCGCACCAGGCTTCGGAATGCAGGAAGCCTGGGAGCGCAGGCAGCTCTGCGCCACCCTCCGGAGCCCCGCGCGGCTTCGCGCCAGGATCCGGAGGGTGGCGCAGAGCAGCAGGAAGCCCTGGAGCGCAGGCAGCTCTGCGCCATCCTCCGGAGCCCCGCGCGACTTCGCGCCAGGATCCGGAGGGTGGCGCAGAGCTGCAGGAAGCCCTGGAGCGCAGGCAGCTCTGAGCCACCCTCCGGAGCCCCGCAAGGCTTCGCGCCAGGATCCGGAGGGTGGCGCAGAGCTGCAGGAAGCCCGGGAAAGCCTGCATTCGCCCCATAGGACGCACACACATTTCCCCTTCATTTTTGGAGGGGAAAAAGTGCGTACTATAGGGCAAAAAATACGGTATATGCAACCTATATGTTCACTTCAACTCGGCTGCCATTAGCAAAAAAAGTGACCAATTGATAAACTTTTCATTTTGTGTTTGGGATACTGACATTTTCCTGAAGTAATCTTTTACATCAACTCTCTTGCAGACCTTACAGTCTTCAACCCCTCCTTCCCCCCTTTTTCTTTTGCAGTGATAATGTTTGCTTCCTAATCTCTTAGCTATCAAAAGTTACAGAGACACCATTTCCTGTAGGCTACTTTACAGCTAGAATGAAGCAGTATTTCAGGCCATTCGCTTCCTAGGCAAATCTAAGCATAAAGGACTAATCTGCTGGATTCTGACAGGGACACAAACTATGAGCAGACTGCAATCACTTTCCATCTAAAAATGGGAACAGCTGTACTAAACATATGGAGCTGCCATGGAAGAAAAGCGCCTGGGTTTGTCGAGTGAGACCCTAATCAAAGTGATTGATGCTGGATATGATGCACCAATTCAGCAGAAATCCCTTTTGAATGAAGACACTCCGGAGATAAATACAAAATGCTCAAATAAATGGGACAGCCTGCAACACCTGCAATACCTCAAGGATAAATGTTAATAGTCTTCTGAGTTATGTTTGCTATGAATCATTTTCCTCCAACACTAAATATTTAAACATAGAAAGTGCAATGGTAAAGTGGCCATTGGCTCGGCGATTATACCAAGAATGTCCTGTTGGCAGAGCTAGTACATAATTGTTAAGCAAAACTTAACATGGATCAGGCTGTTCACCTGCTATTCAGTCAAGATTTTATAGTTTCCCAATAAAAAGAATGTTTATTTTGGTACTTGCCTTGAAGAAGAGTTCACAAAAATTACTTTCAGGTATGATGCAATCTGAATTCCAGGCAAATTCAGCTCTCCTGCTAAATTTGCTTTTGCTGAAAGATCAGGTGCATCTTGAACTAGCCTTGGCCTAACGTCAACACACCTGCAGAAAGGGAAGATCAAAATGGAGATTGGTGGCAAACACCAATGCACCTGGTGGTTTTGCAGGCAAGGGCAATGCTAGGGCCTACAGTAACACAAAATAATGGCTCTTTTCTACTTTGAGACAGAATCAAAGCTTTGAAGTATTACTCCTTATTTTGTGTATGCTGGACCAGCCTTGCTTCCAGGGTTTATAAGAGGGAGGTCAAAGAAGGAGATTTTGCCTTCGCTCCTTAATAAGGAGCCTCACGCCCACTCCTCATATTAATATGTTTGCTCACGAAAAAGACATTCCCATGATGAAAATTGTAACTTGTGGCTGCTTATGAAAAGATAGGGGAGAAATTCAAATCAGTTTGAATCAATAGGGGCATCTACCTAATTTGCACTTTCTGAAGCAATATGCAAATTGGATGCAAGCATGTCTATATTAGGAGAAATATTGTATTATAGACTCATGTAGAATGTGGAGAACTGAATTTAAGACTTGAAAAATGAAAAACTGAGAGAACTGAAATTGACAAATTCAGCCAAGATAAATTAGATGCTGGTATTTTGAGACAATATTTATTTTTGCTTTTATATCCCATCTTTCCTTGAAGGAGGTCAAAGTGACATTCATTGTTCCCCTTCTCCATATTACCCTCATAAAAACCCATCAAGGTAGGTTACGCCAAGAGATGGTGATTGGACCAAGGTTACCCAGTGAGCTTCATGACTGAGTGAGTATTTGAACCCTGTTCTCCCAGGTCATAGTTCAATACCTTAACCACTAAACCACACTAACTCTATATACTATTATTTTAAAAAAATCTGTATACCTTTCTTATACTAGTGCTTGCTACATTTAGAAATGTGTAGGTGATGTTTAAGTTTGTAAACATCATCATAATAAAATGTTAATTATTTGTATGCCACCCATCTGACTGGATTGTCCTAGCTACCTGTCTCCTTGATCCTTGCCCATCCTGGCTAATAAAAGCAAGCCGGGAAGGGCTGGGCGATGGGCTCTGCGGGGTGGTGAATGCTTCCCTCTGTGAGGGAACATTCCCAGATCCGCTGAAAGAGGCGGTCATTAAACCGCTTCTTAAAAAAACATCTTTAGACCCAGCCAGTATGGCCAACTATCGCCCAGTGTCAAATCTTCCATTCTTGGGCAAGGTGATTGAGAGAGTGGTTGCTGAACAACTCCAGGCATGCCTGGAGGATGCGGACCATTTGGATCCCTTCCAATCAGGATTCAGGCCTCATCATGGGACTGAAACTGCCTTGGTCGTGCTGGTTGATGATCTCCGGCGAGCTAGGGACAAAGGTGAGAGCTGTTTCCTAGTTCTGCTGGATCTTGCAGCGGCCTTTGATACAATTGACCATAACATCCTTCTGGACTGTCTAGAGGTGCTGGGAGCTGGGGGCACTGTTATACAGTGGTTTCGCTCCTTCATCCTGGGCCGTGTTCAGAAAGTGGTGGGGGGGGGATGAGTGTTCAGACCCCTGGGCCCTCACTTGTGGGGTACCTCAGGGTTCTGTCCTCTCCCCCATGCTTTTTAACATCTATATGAAGCCACTGGGAGAGATCATCAGGGGGTTTGGACTGGGTGTCCATCAATATGCAGATGATACCCAGCTCTACCTCTCTTTCAAATCAGAACCAGTGAAGGCAGTGAAGGTCCTGTGTGAGTGTGTGGAGGCGGTTGGAGGATGGATGGCGGCTAATGGATTGAGGTTGAATCCTGACAAGACAGAAGTACTGGGGGACAGGGGGCGGGCTGGTGTGGAGGACTACCAGGCCCTGAATGGGGTAACTGTGCCCCTGAAGGACCAGGTGCGCAGCCTGGGAGTCATTTTGGACTCACAGCTGTCCATGGAGGCACAGGTCAATTCTCCACCTGGTACGCAGGCTGAGACCCTACCTGCGCGTGGACTGTCTTGCCAGAGTGGTGCATGCTCTAGTTATCTCCCGCTTGGACTACTGCAATACGCTGTATGTGGGGCTACCTTTGAAGGTGACCCGGAAACTACAACTAATCAAGAATGCGGCAGCTAGACTAGTGACTGGGGGCGGCCGCCGAGACCACATAACACTGGTCTTGGAAGACCTAAATTGGCTCCCAGTACGTTTCCGAGCACAATTCAAAGTGCTGGTGTTGACCTTTAAAGCCCTAAATGGCCTCGGCTCAGTATACCTGAAGGAGCGTCTCCACCCCCATCATTCTGCCCGGACGCTGAGGTCCAGTGCCGAGGGCCTTCTGGCGGTTCCCTCATTGCGATAAGCAAAGCTACAGGGAACCAGGCAGAGGGCCTTCTCGGTAGTGGCATCCTCCCATCAGATGTCAAAGTGATAAACAACTACCTGACATTCATAAGACATCTTAAGGCAGCCCTGTTTAGGGAAGTTTTAAATGTGTGATATTTTAGTGTATTTTTGGTTTCTGTGGAAGCTGCCCAGAGTGGCTGGGGAAACCCAGCCAGATGGGCGGGGTACAAATAATAAATTATTGTTGTTGTTGTTGTTATAGCCACTCAGGGCAGCTCCCAACAGTTTTTTAAAAACATGATAAAACATCAAACATTAAAAACTTCCCTAAAAAGGGCTGTCTTCACATGTCTTCTAAAAGTCAAAGAGTTGTTTATTTCCTTGACATTTGATGGGCGGGCATTCCACAGTGCGGGCACCACTACTGAGAAGGTCCTCTGCCTGGTATATGCAGTGCATATAAAGTACAGTGGTACCTCGGGATGTGAAGGGGATCCATTCCAGAGCCCCGTTTGCATCCTGAACACAACGTAAGCTGTGACGGCACGTCTGCGCGTGTTGTGTTTTGCCGCTTCCGCGCATGCACGTGACGTCATTTTGAGCGTCTGCTCATGCACAAGCGGCAAAACCCAGAAGTAATGCGCTCCGTTATTTCCAGGTTGCCACGGAGCGCAACTCGAACGTGCTCAACCCGAAGCACATTCAACCCGAGGTATGACTGTACACCTGAAAGCTGAGACAATGAATCTCTCTGGCAGCCTTCCCACCAAATTTCCTTATGTATATGGACAGATCTCCTCCTCCTCATGCATAAAAATCCAGAATGTATTAATCCTAAAAATACAGAGGAAAGAAAGCATGTCCTTGGATAATTGTATAAACCTATGGTGCTTAGTTACTGGGGTAAATTGAGGACACACCTGCAGCTTCCAACTGAACAAAATTTCCTGTGTAACTATCCAGTGGGTATCCCTTGGTTTTTTGTCATTCAAAGTGTGGCCTAGAAATATTTAAATAAATTACAATATAAAGAAAAAATTGTACAGACATTTGTACTGAATAGTATGTGCCTGGTAGAATGATGACTGACATCCTTCAACTCTCCATATAAAATTTAACATTAAGGAGTGTATGCAATTTTTCAGCTTAATTGAGAAAATATATTGAAGACTGATAATAAAAAACAAACAAAAAACTAGTCACTGCAACACAATATGCCTTTAAATTCACTAAGTGTTCTGTTATCTTTCTTCACATTCCTGCTCTCTTGTACTTGAAGTGCAGTGTAATTCTATCTCAAAAATATTTTAATGATATTCATTACTTCATGCAAATGAAGTGAGCTGTAAAATGTAACAAGCATATAAATACGAATTCATAATGCTAATTAGAAAACCGTTAGTGATCTCCTTTTCAATAAAAACACACCACATTAATGCATTATGCAAAGTAAATACATTGCTATAGGTCCCAATAATAAAATTTTAAGCAGACCTACGTAATTTGTGGTCCAACAAGATGAACATAACTTAGGAAATATATATGGTTATGGGCCAGAGCTCACCTGCTTCTGAAGATCCAGGTCTCCTGAGTGACTCAAGTTGTGTCACAATGGACTGGTAAATGTGTTTTATGATTTGCATTCAACCTGGTAGGTCACAAGTTATACCACTCAGGTCTAGAGTAGCTGGTATATATATGTGATGTATGTGATGCTGACCTTAGTGCAGACACCCAATCAGCATAGCCCACAGCAGCCCTAAACTTCTGAGCTCAAGCAATCTGCCAGCTTCATCCTCCAAGAGTGGCTGGATTACAGGCATGCACCACCGTGGCACACTGAATATAACTACAAATTAGTGTTCTGACAAAGCTATTGCTACTGATCATGTTCTTCTGTCCCCTTCACCTAATGATATGTATCAAAGCTGGAAAACACACACACACACACACACACACACACACACACACACACACGTGTGTGTGTGTGTGTGTGTGTGTATAGGGTTGTACTCTCTCATAGGCAACCTACCATGGGCCAGTGGTGGGTTGACCCAGAGGCACAGTGAATGTGACTCTTATTATTGTACAGTAAGCTTAATTCCAACACACACTGACCTCATACTGTATGGTTTGATCACAGATTTATGCTAGTACTAAAAGTGTAAGGGAAAAATGGGAATCTTATTTTCAGAGTAAGTCACAGTAGGGCAGGAGTTCTTCATTTGTGTTCAGGAGGAGATAGGATCTTGAAAGTGGTAGTGATTTCCATACAATGATCCAGGAGCTGGATAAGTTTAATGCACTCTGGCAGAAGGCCCTCACTGATACAAATTAGATTTGTGGGGATAACTGAAGTGATGCTAGGCCACGTCAGTTTTGTCTTCACACCTCCATTTTGTCTGCTTCCAACAGGGGCAGGCTGTCAGGACCAGCTTCCATTGAAATTAAGTAGAAAGAGCCCCAACATCTGAATGCCATCTGTGGTACAGCAGTGTTCAAGCATTTGCCTAAACGTACAAAGTGTAGAACCCAACATGGGAATGTTGGCCCAAACATTGCAAGACAAGATGGCTGCTTTTTAGATCTTTGTGCAGTTGACATAAAGGTCTGAAGTTCTTGTTGTTGTTGTTGTTGTTGTTGTTTTTATAGTGTGTTCAACTGAAACCCTAATAAGTCAAAGGTTCCCACTCATGTGAACAGTTTAAGAACCCTTTCAGACATTTGTGTGACTAAAAAACCTAAAGAGCGGCTGGTGTACCTGGGGATGTTTGGGAAGCAGTTGTGTGCATGCCCTTGCCCCTATTCCCCAGTTTAACTCCTGCATGCCTGAAGTTAAAGGGACTCCTGAATGTGCTAAGCCAGTCTGCTGTATCTTCACACAGAGAAACATTCTGCAATAATGAGAACCTCAACTGCTTTTCTGACCGACCTGGCACACAAAGTGCACACCAAATGACTATTACCCACTTTGCAAAGCGTAGCCTTGGTATCTGCAGTCCTGTTGTTTTCCCCAACCCCCAAAAAACTAAATCCATTAGTAGGCACCCTTGTTGTTTGTGGCTTATCTAAAAGAGGTATATCTCATTTTCTAAAAGTGGCTTTTGGACCACTAGGCTGCATGGCCTTACCAGCATCCACACTGCACACTCTCTCTTCAAGCTCCCAGCTAGATGCCCATATTTCATCACAAAGTCCACATCCTGCAAAAAGCCTTTTTAAAAAAATATTTCTGATTTCAAAAGACTGGAAAAATAATGAATTTGGTGTTCAGGAATCATGCTGAATATATTAATAATCAAAATTCAAATATATACTAAGTTAATATTTTTAAAAGGTAAAACCTAAACTTGAAGATTTGTCCTGTAGTGTTGTTGTGGCAATAAATAAGATAATCTACAGATGACCACACTTTTATTTAGAAGTCCTCACTGAAATATTCATCTCAAGTTTATCTACTGTACATTAAAAAGTAAACTACTTCTACTCCATTTAATAATGTATCATAATTAGTTAAGGGTAATTTTGAATATGCAGTACCTTAAGCAATATCTACTATAGATTCAAGCCAGTAAAATCCAACCAAATTTGAGTAGTTTTAAGTCCCACTGATTTCACTGAGAAAGTTAAAAACATACTTAATTGTTTCTTACTGAAATCTATGAATTATCTCTGACCGAAAACAGTTGAAATTTGGCAGGAATGTGCCTATAATAAAGCATATTCCAATGTCAGATTCATTCTTAAAGCACCCATATGCTTCACTTTGGGGATGGTCAAGGCACATAAGAAGTGGACTGAAATACACAACCTAGCAATGAAATTGAATTTGGTGCCCACATAATAACCTGCCATCACCACTTCTAATAGTTGCATGCAAGCTAATCCTTTGAATAGGTCTAAGAAAAGATTTCTATAAATTGACTATTTCAGACAACCTCTAAAGATGCTGACACACATGACTAATGTTGTCTGGTGACTTGGTAAACTGATGACTAAAGCAGATGCCCAGTACAACTGTATGGAAGATTTATTTCTCATTTACCCAAGCTGTAGATCTAAATCTACAGAGTGAGATTTAATGCTTCTAGCTGATAGAAGCACCTGCTTATTAATATATTTCTTAGACATCAATAAGCTTATTTATCCACCTGGTTCCCAGAGAAGTAGTAGCAATTATTTTCAATGTAGAGTGCCACTATTGTTTTCATGCAAAGTAAAATGTTGATGCTATACTAAACACTCAATAAATTATCACTTGCTATGATACAGTATATCTCCACTGCAGTGGCGTAGCGTGGGTTGTCAGCACCCGGGGCAAGGCAAGTAATTTGCGCCCCCTAACCCGTGGATTTGCGCCCCCTAACCCTAACCCCCAGATGTTGTGCCCGGTGCGGCCGGCCCCCCCTGCACCCCCCACGCTACGCCACTCCTCCACAGATCTGTTACTCAGATTCACAAAGTCATCTAAGTCAGAATTCTTGTTCTATTGGAATCCAGGGGCTCAATTTGCTCTGTCCAATCCCCTCTCAGGGGTAGGGCCATGCCAGATTTCCTGGGAGCATCTGGGGTGAACTAAGAGGCAGAAATCCGCCTCTGTGGTCCCCCAGTATGTTTTCCCTTACTGACCTCTGGAGGTTCCAGTTGTCAGTCCTGTTCCTGCCGGTGAAGGTTCAAGTAGTCCGAACCAATGACTAAGCAACCACTCACATGCTGCAATCAATAAAGTTGTGGCCAAATTAATACCAAAAATCTTAAACAAATGTTCTGTGTCCTGTGTGATATATTTTGGAGGGGGTTTGGGGGTCTCTACACGCAAATACTCCATCCTGTTCCTGCTAAAATAACATTAAACCTATTGCTTTTAAATCTATTGTTTTTAAATTTCCTGTTTTCAAATTTGCTGTTTCTGTAGCGTGTAATGTGTTTTTACTCTTTGGCATTTTAAGCCTGCTAACATTCACGCTACACAATTGCACCACCCATGCTGTTTTAAGCAGCTACCACACAGTAAATGGCTGTGTGATTCCATCTCTGTGTAGCTCCTGAAGGTGCTCAAAAACAGTTAACTGATATTTTATTAAATTTTTGAAATGCAGTCTGGTAATTGCCATGTTATGTATCAGAAGCTCTCCTGCATATGTTCAAGACATACTGAAATGAGTTAGGTTCACTGAACAGGTTCAGACTATTTCATTTTCTTTTTCCCTTCCCTCCACATTCTTCCCCTGGCTGTTCAACATAATGTAATCTTAGATGGCATTCTACTCTCTTAAATTTGGTGTTTCTTCCAACAACTATAACTAAGAAATGTACCTGGGGAGAAATGAGACAATAGTGAGAAGGCCAATTGTGTTTAAACCCTTCCTGGTCTTCTTGGAAGCATTTGGTTATCTACTGTGGGAAGCAGGATGCATAATTTGGTGGTATCCCCACCCCTTCTAAATCAGCAGAGCTCAGATTTATTTTTTCAGCTAACAAGATTTCCCCTTTTGAACAGTTCTTGACAGTGTGTGATCTTTACTCTAGTGCTACAAGGATAATTAACATTAATTTTTGCCTCAGGTGCAAGTCATACTGGGGCTTATCTCAAAACCTATCAATTGCATTAATTAGTGACACTGGCAGTTGTGTGAAAGCTAACCATGATGCAATAAAACACGTAATTCTAACTTTAAAATGTTATCCTGTGGTACCTCGGGTTACATACGCTTCAGGTTACATATGCTTCAGGTTACAGACTCCACTAACCCAGAAATAATGCTTCAGGTTAAGAACTTTGCTTCAGGAGAAGAACAGAAATCGGGCTCTGGCGGTGCGGCGGCAGCAGGAGGCCCCATTAGCTAAAGTGGTGCTTCAGGTTAAGAACAGTTTCAGGTTAAGAATGGACCTCCAGAATGAATTAAGTACTTAACCCGAGGTACCACTGTAACTGAAAATGCAAGGCTCCTCACCCCCAGTAGAGCTCCAACTCAGATAAATGCCACTTTGATCCATTGGACCAGAGGCAGGGGTGCTGGGTCATAACTGGGTCTGCACGAGGGACCCTGATGCACCAACTTCAGATTATGTACTCTTGGAACCTGCACCCTGAGGAACCAACCCCCTCCATGTTAGGGGCAACATCCCCACAGCAGTCTGACAAGATAGGCAATGAACCTTGGAGGTCTGATCCAAGGGGAGAGGGACTAAGGTTGAAGCCAGAGGCTTCTCCTTCTAAGGCCTTCCACTCTTCGAGGAAAGGATGAGCATAAGGAGGATGATATGGCCCTGGAGGCATTAAAAAGCTTCATTTTATCTCAGTATTAAAATGTGTGGTTTTGTGTTCTGGGACTTAAGATTCTAGTGATGTTTTATATTCAGATTGTTTGGCAGGTTTTGCCTTTTCTGAAGTGGTATTTAGTTTGCAAGAGAAAACTATAAACTCAAAGGTGCGGTTTTGTGTTCAAGGCCTCAGACGCCAAACTGTGCCTTGTACTCCAAGCCCCAATGGCAGCCATTTTGTTGTGGTGGCCAAAACGGTTTTTCACATCTCCAGATTTGCCTGTGAACTCAGAAAGGTTGGTGACCTCAATGTTTATCCCTAGCCACAGCCAATAATATGCAATTTACTCTGTGTGCCAAATAACCTAATTAGAGATTGGCAGGCCTGACGCAGTTCACAGCCAGTTACAACTGACCTGAAAATATCTGCTTCACCCAGCAACATCCTGCTATATGCCCTCAGGCCATTGTGTCATACCCTTTAGCAAGATGGATGCAGCCTAAATTTAGAATATTTATTCCATTTTTCTTTTTTCAAATGACATCTGTATAGTGTCCCACAGGCCCTCAAAATTCTAACTATAGGATTATTTTAAACTTATCTATGTTCTCACAAAAACCCTGCCACTTTCTCCTCTCCATCCCTTTTCAAAGGTGTTCTTTCCTCTCTATTCCTGTCTGCAAAAATAGGTCTATTAGCATTTCCATGGATTACTATATCCCTTGATCCCTGCCTATTTAATGAGCTGTATCGGAAGCTATCTTCCTTACCTGTGCCACTCTGATCACTCCTTGTCTTGACTCAACCCAGAAGCTTCCTGTCTAATTCCTTACAGTGTTTAAAGTCTTTTTGTCATTTCAGGGCCTTTAACAGTGTTTGTTATAACTAAATCTCAGTTATAATTTCTTACTGTTCATATTATGCTTTGTGAATTTTGCCTACCACTAGAGTCAACTCCCACCCCTAGGTGTATAGAACCACATACTATTCCAATAAGGCTTCATTTCCCCGGAATGCTAATACCCCACCTCTTTAACTACTTGGTGACAATGAAATATTAAAAAGATTACTATGTTGTCTGCCCAGCTCAGTTTCTTAGCACTACCCAACAGATTTTAACTTCATCCATATTCAGATAAATATCTACCATAAAAAGGTAGGAAATTGAGGTTGAGGGTGGAGCTGTTGACTTGAAAAGACTAACAGACTATTGCTTTTCAGTTCTTTCCTTCCTTCCCCTTTTAGCAATTACTCTGTGTGTGCTTAGGGCCTGAATTTACACATGTGTAAAAGTGAAGAATACTTAAAAAAAAAATCCCTCTGGCATCCCTCTCAAATACACCACAGCTTCTTTTCTCTGCTTTTTCCAGGTTTTTACTTTAATTACCACTGAAGAAGCTCAACTGATTGCTGCCATACTAGCAAGGTATATCAATGCCATTGGCAGGGCCAGCTCAATACATTTTTCTGCCTGAGAGGAAGGACCAAATGACGCCCTCCCCCCAAAGCACACACAGAAGCCAATTGGATTTGCAGTTGTATCTTACTGCAATACTAATGAAAGGTAAGCATCATCCACTGCACTTGAAAGCAGTCAACTGGCATCAGAGGTACAGGGCCGACCACACAGCACTCATAGCTCTGTCCTTTCCCTGACCCTCAGCACCTACTGCCTGAGCCAGCTGCCTCACTCTGCCTCATGACAGGGCCAACCGTGGCTATTGGCAATCTACTTCTGGATACATACTTTCATTAGGATTTCCATGGATTTCCTACAGAGTTAGCATCATAACTCCTAAACCAATCTATGTCTCTGGTGAATATATTCCTCGTAAATTGTCCTAAGCTGTTTTTCTTGCTTCCATTATGAAAATGTACGTAGAGAAGCAGAAAGATGCGCATCCTTGAAATACGAAATGGCCCAACTAAAGTTTCAGAATCTGTGCAAAAGCTTCCTGAACCTTTGTAGTTTGACAATCTATTTGCATATGACTGGATTAACAATGGTGTACCAACTGTCCCCAGGGACATATTTGTACAGAGAACTATAGTGTTCTGGCAGTAACACCAACTACCAATGTAACTCACCCCCCCCCCCCCCGAAACAGTGGAACTGGATTCCACTTTGTTCTACTAGTGGAAGCCAGCACAATAACTCCTGCTAGGGCAACAGTGAGGCATCTAATCATAAGCCTGCATTTTTATCAAGCTTATATTTTGATCAGGGCCTGTATCTTAAAATGAGCTTAAAGATTTTCAAATGTTCATGCCAGGCAGAAGACCAGCTGCCTAAGAACCTTGGCAAGATGTTTATTCTCCTAGACAAGGGGGCCCCCTGATTTATAGCAGAAAACAATTCTCAAAGTCAAAAAGGGAATTACAGGCTGAGAGCGAGGACACTGACCCTACATATTACAGAAGATAAAAAAAGCAGAGATAAACATAATTAAGAGTGGGTAAATAGTAAAATAAAACCATGTACCTCCCATTAAACTTGAGCCATATTTTCCTAAGGTTCAAAGGTCAAGAGCAATGGAAAAGCATCTAGCTGGCAGAAAGGAAGAGAGTATTTTGGGAAGTCTTTTTCTAAAGTTCTTTCTTAAACTGAGATCCTTTTAAGATTTCTTTTCCTTTTAAAAGGTTATTTATGTTATGTATTAAATATATTGGCTTAAATGTAATATGCAAAGGATTTAAGAAATGATAGATTCTTATTTCATATAGTTGGAAGAGATCACAGGGGCCATCAGCCACCAGCCCAGCCCCCCTTGCCAAAAACATCATTAGAGCATACATATGGTTGTCAAGCTTTTGTTTAAAGACCTTCAAGAGGAGATCTTTCAATAATGATGTGAACTCAAGATCCTTGACATCTGTTTAAGATAATAATTTAAGATTAAACCATCTGTTTTGGAGGGCAATAGGGCGAAGTGAGCTGGTAATTAAGGTTCCTTGTTGAGACACATGTAAGATATATTACTACTTATTTGTCATTTATAGATAGAAGAATATATAGCTTTTTGTTTCCCATAAAAGGACAGAAGGAAATGGGTGTATCTTTTGTGATTGGTTCTAGCAAACAGCCAATAGGAATTTTAACCGGGCTGATTGGACAGAGGCAGCCACAGGAGGAGCAAGGGGGCTGGATTAAAGAAATATAAGTGCTGGCCAGAATGGCAGGAGGGCAGGCCACAGCTTGGTAACCATATACCACTGTGCCTCATATTTATTTGTCTGACAAATAAATTATTATTTTAATTTCTCTATTGCTGCGTTGAATATTTCATTCCAGCTAAGCGTTAACCACAAGCAGGGTGCTACAACAGCACCCCCCTTCTCCTCTCCCTGCACACCTCCTGTGCCCTCCAAGTCAGCTCCGGAGGGTCAGAAGGACCCCCAGAACACTGTACAGGAGAAGGAGAGGAGATGTCTTTCTGCTAGGCAAGCAGAAATGCTTGTACTGATGGAATGCTTGTTTTAGTAAAGTGCTGAATTCCTCCCACAATAATAAACATGTCAATGATTCAGCTATTTCAAAGGGATTGGCTATAAAGCGTGTTCTCCCTAACAGAGAGCATGTGTTGCGGTTGGGGGAACAAGCCACCTTGCCATGACTAGGCAGATTTGGAGAAACCCAAGCCTCCTAAGGGGTTAAGATTGGGTTGCCGGGGAGTTTTGATTGTTGCCAATTTGGAGGAGGGGTCAGAGTCTTTAAATACAGGGGCCAGACGTTGGCCTTCCTCTTGGCCGTTTTGCATCGGATCCCCCTCCCTCCCTCCCTTTAATAGGGTGGTTTTTTCGATTGCTTGACCTTGCTATGCCTGTCATGGGGTCGTCTGCCTTTGAGTGGGGGCCTGGTAGGAATTTTGCCATCTGGCTGATTGGCTGGTGCCATTTGGTTTTTGCCTACTGCGTAGCAAATTGTCACAACTTGTAAGTTTGGCGGTTAGGCATTGGTTAAATTGGTGCTTGGAGGGGTAAGTGCCTACCCCTCCAAATGATGCGGAGGGAATTCCGTTAAAGGAATCCAGGGGCTTGCCATTCTTTTCGTCCTTGTTCATGGCGTTGGACTTGGGCCGTGCAAGCCCCACAGGAACATGAGGGTGAGAAGTGAGGGACTGTTGCCCAGCTTCATTTTCTCACCCAGTACTTGTTTCCCCACACTGGCTTCCGTTGGTGTCCGGAATGCCAGCTCTGTCCCTGAGGGCATGGACAGATAGTCATAACCAATGCCTAAGCAACCACTCACATTTTTTGTATTTGAATAAAGTTGTGGCCAAAATTATGCCAAAAACCCAAACAAAAATTGATGTGTGAAATGTGAATTTTTTGGGGGGTGGCAATTGTGGGACTCAACACACAACTGTGCAATTTGCATATGTATGACAGCTGGCTGTATCATGTCACAGTTCTGTGTACTGTAATGTAAGAATTTACTTACTGAGATATTCTGTTACCACTGCTGCTAAATACTGTCATGGCATTTACGTAAAGTCTTCCTTTTGATTATGGCCTTTCATTGAATTTAAATAAATTAACTGGTCAACACTTACATCATCTCTGTGACTAGCTTGCAATCTTGAAATATTTTGAATAGCTTTATACTTCTTTCGTGGCCCTAGATCTTGATTACTGATTGTTCATTTTCATAATAAATTCATGAGTGTTTTCTGCTTGAATCACCTTAAACTTTGACCATCTTAACCAAGCTCCTAAAATGTTTTTGTGTATTTGGCCTCTGATCACATGATCTAGATAAGAGAAGTGATAAGAGAAGGTTCATGAATAATATACAGTATAGGAAGAAAGCAAGTGTCTTAAAAATAATAATTTCCAGTGGAATGATGTGGAAATTAATGAGGAATAGGGGAGAATGGAATAGAAGCTATTAAATGCATTAATGGGGGAAATGAGCACAAATCAATACTGAAATAGGAGAAGGGATGGGAAATAATAAAGGGAAAACACAATGGGGCTAAAAGATGGGAATATTTATGCTAATTTGCCTTCTTTTGTATGTGCAGCTGAGGGTCTAATCCATATACAGTCATATCTCTTGTTACGTTCGGTTCAGGTTACGTCTTTTCAGGTTGCGTCCCACAGAAACCCGGAAGTACTGGAAAGGGTTACTTCTGGGTTTCACTGCATGCGCAGATGCGCAAAATGGCGACACGCGCATGCGCAGAAGCGGCGAATCGCAACCCACGTGTGTGCAGACACACAGACGCGGGTTGCATTCCTCTCAGGTTGTGAACGGGGCTCCGGAACAGATCCACGTTTGCAACCAGAGGTACCACTGTACCACTTGGGCACAGAAAATATTGTTGCCACCTCTGCTCCTAATACTCTCTGGAAATGACCCTGCTGGTAGGAGAAGAAGCAGTAGAGTGCTTCCACCTAGCTTTTAATTAATGACATGATGTTTTGACGTTTTTCCTGAAATTTGAGAACTTCTGCTTTTTGATGTCTTACTTGTTTATTTTATTAGAAATGTTGTTTTATTGTTCTATTTCACGAGGTTAAATTTACTTTATGTTGCTTTTGTTATTGTTATAATAAAAAAGTAGAATATAAATAATACATTAGTTAAATAAACAAATAAATACCAGGACCCCAGCCAGTGCCTAACACCACCAAGAATCAGTGATAGATTTATTCATGCAAAGCACATATATAGGAATTAACTCATTTGAAGAAAGTTGAGTATGAATTAAGATCTACACAGAAAGCACCTGTGATGCTGGAGGCCTGCCAGCTTACTGCCTTCACAAGTCTGCTTCACAAATACATTATTATTATTATTATTCATTTCATTTCCATACCACTTTGTATTTTTAAGATAAAAATCTCAAAGTGGTTTACAACCTACATTAAAACGTCAGACGAAACAACCCAGAGTCAAACGTTACAGAAGAAAGCCAAATATACATTCAAAGCAACGTAATTAACAGGAAACTAAATATTATCTTAAAGATTTACAAATAAAACATTACTAAGGTGATCAAGTACAGAATGCACTTTTAACACAGCAAAGTTAACAAAAAAATATCTTAACATTAAAAAAAAACATTTCTAAAGGAAGTCAAATATAAAATGCACATTTAAAACAGCACAATTAGGAAGAAAATAAAATATCCCCAGTTATGGAAAAACTGCATGTTGCTACAGAAGTGGAGTGGAGAAACTCTCGATGTGATGACATTGCATTACTCATTGATATTTACTAGATGTTACTAAGACAGGAAGAAGGAAGAAATGCGAATGAGCTGTTAGAAGCCATGTGTTCTCTATATCATGTAGAAGAAACTAGTAAAATTTCTTAATTTTTTAAAAAGTGAAGTTAAAATACAAAAGCTAAAAAGCAGTGTTGTGCAAATTATCCTCTATGCATCCATGGTTCACAGCAATGCATGGTTATTATGGTACACAGATATACTAGGGAAGGAGAATAAAGATGTTTTTTAGAATCTTTTTGCTCCAAATTCAGTATAAATTGCATGACCTGGAAACAACTCGTGGACACAATTAAAGTGTTAAAAGAAACAAAACCTCCTGCTGTACTAAAATTTAATGTTATTTTGAGCACCCTTAAATCATTAGTGTAGAAATGCATGATAGGGCAATAAAACCACTTTCAAATTTGGGTCTTTAAAAAATTAACAGATATTTGTACTTAAAGTGCTATATTCCTAAATAAACCTCTACCCATTTTTGCATAATGTATTTGGGCTAAGAGCTCCTATTAGACTAAGAGCTCAAAGGCACTAAATGAAGCCTTTCACCACTAAAGTTTTTATTTGTGTAGGTTGGGGGGTGGGGAGTTAGATGCTGTTTCCTTCTATTTGCAGCTGCATAAAGCAGTCACTTTAGAAAATGAACACTTTGTTAAATTTATAGCTCTTGTGTTCTCATTTAGTCTAATCTGTGCTGGCTCAGCATAACTATGCTGTGAATGCTGCACCTACTTCTCAGCAAATTCTGCATTGGCTGACAAAAGGGAAAGAACACAAAGCCCCCCTTGGAACATATTTCATTCTTGGGACCATTATGTTATTATAATTGCACATTTCACAAACAACCATAAAAAAAATAAAGAAAGGAAGGAAATATCATTTCAATTAAGCACAGGGTACTTGAATGCACCCTTCTTTGATCAGTCACAACTTTGAGATAATGTTTACCTCTTAATATTGGCAGGGTCGTAATGTATGTTGACAAAATGATTAAGGAGTCAGACAGTGCTGTCAATTCTTTCCTAGCATAAGACATGCTTTTAAAAAGCTTACATAAGCCGTTTTCTCTGACTGTGAAAGTTACTTTTCATAGAATTGTTGCTATAACATTTATGAAATTACCTTGATAAATTCACGAAGCTAATTAAACACTTTACATTGTTATTTATTAAAAATAAACCTAATTCAGACTCCCAATATTTATTGCTCCGATAATTAGGTTATGCTGTATTCCAGTGTAATAACATGGTTTATAAGTCACATTTATCGATCAGTTATGCTGTCAGCTATATTATGTCAGGACCCCAGAGTCCACCATTGACCAAGGCACCAATTTGCAAGCTAATGAGCCTGACTGAGCTCTTAACTCTGAGACTTACATTGGTGATCAGTGGACCACTGAAGATACAGCTGGCAGACAGGAGCCTGATAAACCAGCTCCCAAGCCCAAAGACCTGCAGAACCAGAGCCAGGACTTTTATTACTTCCATTCCCTGGGCCCAAGGAACCAAGTACCTCCCAGACTGCCTTGGCAGTCAAACAGCACAGGGAACACAGCAAGTGAGAGGCTGTGCAGCAAAGAAGTGCCCTTCTAAAGGCCTTCTAGTTCTCCAAAAGGGGACAAAGCATAGAAATAGGTTAGAACAGGCATAGACAAACTCGGCCCTCCAGATGTTTTGGGACTACAACTCCCATCATCCCTGATCACTGGTCCTGTTAGCTAGGGATGATGGGAGTTGTAGTCCCCAAACATCTGGAGGGCCAAGTTTGCCTATGCCTGGGCTAGAACATGAGGCTCAAAAGTCCTCTTGTCAGAGCAAGGTGCTCACTAGGACCTCTTCTTGATGCTGAAACAACCAACCTGCCTTACCCCATGGACTACTATGCTGGATCAAAGCAAGACATGATATACCCTGCAAATCTTTCAGATTATACCACATTGCTCGGGTTACATACGCTTCAGGTTACATACTCCGCTAACCCAGAAATAGTACCTCGGGTTAAGAACTTTGCTTCAGGATGAGAACAGAAATTGTGCTCCAGCGGTGCGGCGGCAGCAGGAGGCCCCATTAGCTAAAGTGGTGTTTCAGGTTAAGAACGGACCTCGGGAACGAATTAAGTACTTAGCCCAAGGTACCACTGTATAATGTTTTTTCTTATGAAAACTCATGCTGGGGGGCGGGGAGTGTTAGTTTAAGATGCCTTGTTGTATGCTAGATATCATAAACAGGCCAAAATTACAAAACCAAGACATCATCTGAGTTCAGACCATGGTTTAGCATTATGTAGTTTAGTGCTACCCAAATGGGCTTCCCTCGCTTTATTCTCCTCCTCTAGTAAGACAACAAGGATGAGATCAGCAGCTTTTGCTTGCATTTTGAACTAAATGCGGTTTAGTGTTATGGTTGAAACCAGGTAAATTGTGGTTAGTATTGACTATCATTTATTGAACAAGCTAACAAAATCCATGGTTTATGGTCCAATAAATATTAGTTAAGATTTACCACAGTTTAGTGCTCAGGTGCAACTCTAACCTGTGATTAACTGAAAACAAAAGCTTCTGATTTTTTATTTATGGCCATACCCAAGAAAAAGGGGGAAGAAATGCATAAACCTGGTTATCATTTAATGCCGAACCATACTTTAGAATTACATCCAAACCAGGCCATTATTTCAACACAAAGTTGTAGAAGTGGGACAAAGGAGAGGGATCCTGAACCTTCAGAAATTAAATCTGTTCCAACCCATGTTGTATTACACTTGGGAAACTGTGCAAGGTGTATCAGCTCATCGACATCATTAACCCAATAAATTTGCTGTGCTTTACCAGTGCCACTGTTATTTCTTCCTCTTTCTACAATAACAATTAAAGCTTCTTTTCAGTGTCAAGGCCATGTGAATTTGCAATGCAGTGATTGGGGAAGCTATTGGAAATGAGGGTGGGAGATGAGAGAAGTCCACGACAGCAGGGGACACACAAACACTTCAGTGTGTCTAAAAGGGTTGGATGAAATGTGTCCATTATATATTCAAATTGTCTATGCTATAAATATTACCATGAGCACTATTTCTGTTCATATTTAATCAAACATTAAAAGATGGAATGGCTTAAAAAAAAAGCTATGTGATTCTTTATTAAAAAGAAGAACTAGCCATTATATTCTTTCCTATTATCTGGCAGACTTCGAAAGGTAAGAATAATACATTTGTATTTCAAGTTATTTTTTTCCCTTATAAGAAAGCAGCTTTTATTTCTTTTCCCAACAATGAAAGACTAAAATGAGTGCTGTGGCTTTCTAAACACGAAAGAAATTCTCTCAGAGGTAACAGTAGCCATCGAATAATCTTGGCTGTACTTTCGAAGGGTGAATGAATATCTATTTGAAGATAAAGTTTCTTTTCTTTTGTGTAAACTTGATAGGTTTTTGCCCCATTCAGTGATAAGCTCTATCTCCAAATCTGTTTTTTTTTGGGGGGGGGGCGGGGCGGGCGCTTGCATTACAGACATCCCATCCTGAAAGTATAGCTTTATTAGTTTTGTTTAAATTCATAGGATTTTATCCCCTACACTTTTCATTCTTAGTAATAATTGAAATGTTAGGCTTCTACCCTTTGGCTGTAATATAAAAATAATGATGATTATCCATTTCAACCACCATTTCTACTGTGACCAACTATCTGTCCCCATTTCTTTCTTTTTTTAAAAGAAATATTATTAGCTGTGTTATTGTTCTCTTCCAAACCAGTGATGGACAATACATTTCAGTGTGTGCCCTGTTTCATATAGCTGGTTGTGTTTTCTTCTCTTCACATGCACTATGTTACAGTAGGTATGGTATGCCAATTCTAGGTGGTGGTGGTGAGGGACTTCTGCTTAACCCTGTGGAAACCATGCCTTAGTCCAGGTGTCAGCAACCTTTTTCAGCCATGGGCCGGTCCACCGTCCCTCAGACCATGTGGTAGGCTGGACTTTTAAAAAATAAAAATAAAAATGAACGAATTCCTATGCCCCACAAATAACCCAGAGATGCATTTTAAATAAAAGCACACATTCTACTCATGTAAAAACACCAGGCAGGCCCCACAAATAACCCAGATGCATTTTAAATAAAAGGACACATTCTACCGATGTAAAAACACGCTGATTCCCGGACAGTCTGTGGGCTGGATTGAGAAGGTGATTAGGCCACATCCAGCCCCTGGGCCTTAGGTTGCATACCCCTGCCTTAGTCTCATAAATGGTATGGACTTGGAGATAGACTGGTGTGGATTGGAGGTGGCAATCTGTTTTTTTCTCCTATATATATATACCATATTTTTCCGCCCATAGGGCGCACTGGCCCATAGGGTGCACCTATTTTTTCTGGGGGGGGATAAAGAAAAAAAATTATTTCCCCCCCCCAGCCCCCAGAACAAGCAGCTCTCCGCAAGCCGTGGGAGAGCTGTGCGACTTCATGCAGCCCTCCCATGGCTTGCAGAGAGCTGCGCGAAGCCCAAAGCCTGGGGGGCGCTGAACTCAGCGCGCCCCCAGGCTTCGGGGTGCAGGCAGCTCTCCACAAGCTGTGGGAGAGCTGCGCGAAGTCGCGCAGCTCTCCCACGGCTTGCGGATAGCTTCCTGAAGCCTGCATTTGCCCCATAGGATGCACACACATTTCCCCTTCATTTTTGGAGGGGGAAAAGTGCATCCTATAGGGCGAAAAATACGGTATATAATTGTCTTTCAGCACCATTCACCATGATATCCTCCCACGTGCCTGAATTGAGAATTGGGTCACAGTCCAAAAGATGGGTTCTGGGGAATTTCTGCTCAACCCCATGACGCCTATGCTATCTGAATGGATATGGTTTCATTTTACCCAGTGGTCACTGGTAACATTTGGACTTGATGAAGCTGCAGATTTTGACCTTGCTGCTTTCATTGCAATAGGACTTGTACTTCTTTAGGAAAATGTTCCATTACGCCTGCGTGGAGTGCTATGGTCTCCTCTATTCTAAATCATCGCTACCATCATAATCTCCACATCTATCAACATAGAAATAGTATGATTTTTAGGCAAGTTTTATTCTATACCACTTATTCTGAAAGGAAGCCATACCACACAAGATAAGTCTGACCTGCTGGGAGCCTGAGGGCCCCATTCCTGCCTCTCTCAACCTGGCCAAGGGTAGGGCCTGACACGCTTCATTTGAACTGCTGCTGCCCAGCAAGGACGGGGGTACTTTGGGGAAAGTTTTGTTGGGAGTCTTTGCTGTTATTGATATTAATCTTTGTATCTTTATTTTTATATGGAAATTGTTCAGTTTGGTTATGTCATTTTCGATGTGTTTTATTTATTTTTATGACTACTTTGCTATGTTTGTAACTATGTAAATATTTTCATATTGTAAGTCGCCCTGAGCATTGTTTTGACTGTGGAAAGGAAGCATACAAAAAGAATGATGATAAGTTTTTGAATTCATGTATTGTTTACACCTCCAAATCCATTGCCAAAAAGTTAAACATACAAAAACTTTTTAAATGTGAAGAAAACTTGCTACTAGTTGTATGCAGTTTTCTTCTTCCAGAAAATTTATTTAACTATTCATTCTCCAAAACACTTTCCCCCTCTAAATTAGAATAACAAGTTATTCCAGCCAATAGATTGTTTCATTTGAGCCAGGGCACATTACAGAACAGCAGAACATATTAGCAATGCATGCCTTAGTACCGAAAAATTAAGGTATGTACAACAAAAAACCTGCATCCCACCCAAAAGAATTTCAGCAACATTTTAGCTCCCCTTTGATCATTTCCAAATGCAGTTTCTTTTCTCATTAATTGATAGAGGATGATAAAAACATTTGCACAGCCCTAGCAAGAGGATTTAAAAAGAGGAATATTATCACAATTAAATTTATCCATATATAGTTTGATACAATTATATAACTGAAAAGAAAATTGTCTGGTTGCCATATTTCAAAAAGTAAAAACCAGGACACTCTGAAAGTTGTTTTTTATGAGCTTTTTTAAGGAAAATGCCAAGAAAATGCAATTTTTTGATTAACTTGCTAAAGATCCAGGACAAAGCACCACCTTTTGGAAATCCCCCCGGAATCAATTCACCCTTGAAATCCCAGTAATGTCTGGAAAAATCTGGACGTATGGCAGCCCTAGATGTGACCCTAGAATCATAGAATCAGAGAATCATAGAGTTGGAAGAGACCACAAGGGCCATCTAGTCCAACCCCCTGCCAAGCAGGAAACACCATCAGAGCACTCCTGACATATGGTTGTCAAGCCTCTGCTTAAAGACCTCCAAAGAAGGAGACTCCACCACACTCCTTGGCAGCAAATTCCACTGTCGAACAGCTCTTACTGTCAGGAAGTTCTTCCTAATATGCTATGAACTTTAGAGAAAGGTGATATAAAGCGTGGTGCCAACATGGTAATTTTTCTGTGGTGGTTTCATTGCACGAATTTGCTAAGAAATCTGAATTTAACAAGTAGTAGCCATGAAAAAGCCATTTTTTGGGATGTAGTATTGCTTGTGAACATAATACAGATTTTGGACAAAGGGCATTAGAATGAACATTGGATGTCTTGTAGTTCTTCAGTCCTAGTTGTTAGCTATTTCCCCCAAAAAATTCACATTCTGGTGAACAAGGCTTTCTTAGTTAGATGCACTTTCAAAATCTCACACTGCTTAGCTCCATTTATCATCAGCTTTAGAAAAGTCAAAGCAACCAAAATGCTGCCAGTATTTCTTTTTATAGTAGGGGGACACAGATTTGTGTTTGTGTTGCTTGGTGTTAACCTGAGAGCAAAATCAAAATAAGGAGCTTTGTTATTACCTCACAAAAAGAGCAGCCTTTTATAGTCCTTAATTTGTTTTCTCAGAGATTTTTCTATTGATTTTAATTAAACTTTCCCTTAGCTTGCAAGGCTACAGATCTTAAAAAGGAAAAGGGAGGACAATAGTGACCCCCCTTCCTTTTGGAGAGCTCTGCTTAAAATTCACTGGAGGGGTGTTTAAATACCTTCCTAGCTATTAAGTATATGGCCTATATGAGCTTCTTCTATAAAGTTCCCAGTATAATAAAAATGGTAATTCAATAGGAATTAGATGACATTAGTCTAAAATGATAAAACTTTTTCAATATTTGTGGGAAACATGATGCTGGACCAAGTAACTTAACTGCATGGTAGCAGCTTTAAGAGCCAATTCAAGCATTAAAGCGGATTCATAGTACATTATTCATAAGACTTTATGTACCATTTCTAGAATGCACATGAAAGAACCTGTTTGAAAGCACCACGTACATCTATATCTTCCTACACATGTCAAGGCAGCACACAGAAAACAACTAACATGTCTAGCAAAGGAGAAAAACTTTAGATGTGAGTTTGATGTTCTTTCAGACAAGTAATCCTCTCCCCCACAGCTACATATCCTAGAGGTCGTACAACCACATGGAGACAACAACTATGAAAAAGAAGTGATGTAAGAAATTGTCCTTCCTAAAAGATACTTCCACATCTTATCCCACAAGACTAGAATAAGATAAAAAAAAGACTACATTTCACCACTGACATAGCAACTGTTTCTTTATTATTTGCTATTGATGGAGTTATACTCCCTCTGAAGGAGCAGGTATGTAGCTTGGGGTCCTTCTGCATCCTTTGCTATCGCTTGAGGCTGAAGTGGCCTCAGTGGTGCAGAGTGCCTTCCATCAGCTGATGACCCAGCTGCACCCCTGTCTAGATATCTCAGTCTCTGTTGTCTGTGCTCTGGTAACCTCTAGGTTAGACTACTGCAATGTGATATATGTAGGGCTGCCTCTGAAGATGATGCAGAAACTTCAGCTGGTGCAGAATTCAGCAGCCAATTTGCTCACTGGAGCAAGACAGTTTGAGCATATTTCACTGATACTGCACCGGCTGACAGTTAGTTTCTGGGCCCAGTTCAAAGTGCTGGTTTTGATTTATAAAACCTTAAACAGCTCAGGATTGCAATATCTCAAGGACTGCCTCTCTCCATATGAAGCTACCCAGACCCTGCAATCATCATCTGATGCTTTTCTCCATGTGCCTCCTCCACGAGAGGTCCAGAGGGTAGCAACACGAGAATGGGCTTTTTCTGCAGTGGCTCCCCGTCTGTGGAATGCTCTCATCAGGGAGGTTCGCCTGGCGCCTTCACAAAAACATTTCTCCTCTCCCAGGCCTTTGACTAATTAAACAATCTATGGCCTTTTAAACTATGGGTTTTTGTTGTTGTTTTGTTACGTATTATTGTGTATTTAAATTGTAAACTGCCCTGTGATCCTCAGAAAAGGGTGGTAAAGAAATTTAATAAATAATAAATATAAAAATAATGAGCATGCTAAAGGAAGAAGAGGATAGATTTCTGTGCACCTTACTAATATAGCATATATCTAGTAATCTGAAGTTCCTCCTTAAACCTAAAGTCCATTGTTAAAGAAATGCCTGGAATAACATATGTTTTGCTTCTCCCATAGTAAATCTTAACAGTGCAGAACACTCCATGTTTCACAGCAACATAAAAGATACATCATAGCCATTAACCTTCCCCCTTCGTTGCAGATAAAGTAAAACAGGACCATTCTTTACAGTAATAGTAATGCACCTGTTCAGATAAATATTTCTCTTGTTGCAATAAATCTGGGCATTTTACAACTGCACAGCTTACAAACTATAAAGACAGTAATTAAAATAGGGAAAGATCAGAATACCAAACAACCTGAACAAAATTTCTCTCTCCCTCTCTCTCTCCCTCTCTCTCTCGTGCATGTGGGGGATCACTTTGAAATGTAGAAGTGGATCACATTTAATCCATTTTTACATTTTACTCAGTGTTTTACCTGCCTATTTATTTATTTCATTTATGAAATGCTTCTTAGGACAAATCTCAAAGTGATTTCAAAATCCCATAAACACACATGTACAACAACTGGATATATAAACACAATTTAATGATATTACATGTATGAAAAAAGCTAAAGCAATTGCCCGACTGGCATGTTCTCTCCCTCTTGGTCGATCGTTCCGGAGCTTCAAAAGCTTTCACCAGCCCGAACATCACAGCGACTGATACCAAGAGGCGTCAGCGCTTAGGGACAGCAGAGTGTTGGCTGTTTGTGTAACAAACTCAGTAGCACAGCATTTTGGCTAAAGTACTTTATTTACATATAGCACACTCAGAGCATCCTGCCTCAGCTCCTTCCTCTTTCTCATCAGGCAGCAAAGAGAAAGAACAAAGGACAATAGTCGCACGCAACAGAACACAGTAATACAAAACATCCTGTCTCTGTCATTTCCCACAATGTGGAATGAAAACAAACACCATCATGTGATAGAAAACAATCCCATGACTGCAAGCATGGAGCAAGAATCCTAACAATATAAACTTTTCCAAATCCAATATAACCAACTGGGATAAACAGCATCACTTGGAAGGGTTGTTGAAAGAGAAAAATCTTAAACAGTTGCCAATAAGGCAATAGCAAAATTTAGGGTTGCCATGTGTCCTCTTTTTCCAGGGCAGGGCCTCCTTTCCAGGGTTAAAATTTGGGACAAGGGCTGTCAGAATAGCCCAAACAATACAGCAACATATGAAACATCTCACAACAAAATAACAAAGCGCTACACAATCTTCTTCTTCTTTTAAGTCGGTCACTTAACAGATTAAAAACACTTGCTAGGAAGACTAAAAGGTATGGATGATAAAAGTGTTTTCATCTGATTCTGGAAAAAACATCAGAATCAGACCAGCTGTGCATCCCAGGGGAGGGCATTCCAAAGTTGGGCTCCACTCCCTAAGGGGTGCCATCCTAGTTTCCCAGGGTACCAAACACTTATCCTCTGAAGGAAGGGAGATCAGAAGTGGAGCTACCAAACCAAGGAAATAACAATATCCAAGTCAGTTCTGGATAGAGAAGGCTGTCCTTAAGGCACACAGGTTTCAAGCTGCACATGTCTTTAGAGGTTAAACACATTTTCAGTCTTGTCTAGAAGTGAATTGGGAGCCACTGTAGCCATGTTCCATGTTTGTGAATTCCAAGTACTCAGCTCTCATACTTTAACAGGTTAAGCAACAATACATATTTGCACACTTCAAGCTATAGTGAGGGAGGCCCTACATTTTCACATAGCAAATAAGTCTCACTTGAGAAGCTTGTACAATTGATTTTTAAATTGCTTATGTACATTCGTGGAGTGACATTTATTTTGATAAGCTGACTCCAATGTTAATGCAGCATACACTTGGATCAATATGACACTGAATGAAGACAACCTGCATTGCTGAATATAAGCAACATCTAAAGGCAAGATAAAAAGTCTATTGAAATCCATCAATGGAAACTCCACATGGATTTCAATAGACTTTGGATAAAGGCCTATTAAAAATGAATCCTGAATTTATTCTTATCCACAGGTCTTGTTACTATTGTGCTTTAGCAGAAGCCAGGTTGATTTTATTCTATTTGAAAAATTAATTGCACATTTGTCTGTACAGCTGAAGTCCAAATCCTAATATAAATTGATATCATGCTTAACCAAAGACAGGACTTCAGAATATATTCTTCTGCTTTGAAAGGGTATGTATTGAAGGTCCCAGAACATGGTCTGAGGGCACTTGTATTAGCACTTGTATTACCTTATTGAAAGTAAGCAGGTCTACCTGGGTCTGTATTTTCATAGGCACAATCTGTAGTGTCTTTGTAAACTTCCTGGTAAAAATGTATTAGATTCTATAAGTGTATGATGTGTCCAATTCAATTTTTGCTATTACAATTTAATATTACAAGTTGAAGAATTTAATGTATCATTTACTGTGCAGATTGATAACGCTAAGGGCCTTTCAAGTAACTATATCAACTTGTATAGGGCATTTTGGCCCTTTGTATAGGGCATTTTGGCTTTGAACGGGTCTTTAGCAAGTGAAAGAAAGTGCACAATTCTTCTTCCTTCCAGTTTTATAAGCCAGGACCCTTAACCAATAATAAACTTGTACAAAAGCTTCCGTGAATAATAAAGCCTGCATCTGGCTCCAGAAACAGCACTAGTCATATTTAAGAAGGAATTTCACAACTGAGGCACCTGCTATGAGAATGCCCCCCTTTCATTCAACCAATGTAAGTGTCAGCTGCAGTAATTCATAAACCAATTGAGCATCCAAAATAGCAATCTGAAAAGGGGAGAAGTTGCATTTGGTCATGTTTTGACACAAGCTTCCCATGTTTTGACTCCTATCTTCAAAATTTTCAGTCACCTCTAGTTGGTTGGTTCCAAGCTGGAAGTTGCAAACACAAAGTGCCTTGGCATGAGCACATATTACTACAGTTAGGAGTTGGTGTGGATGTTTTGACTAATCTCAGCAGCTCTAGTGGTAGGTGCATATAACACCGGGCAAGTTATAAGGAATTTGTGAGGCTGGTATCTTGCCAAGGCTTGGTTGCCTGTGTGGGTGCTGAAAAACAGTGATGTCTGATCAAGCATGCATTGATCAAGCATGCATAGCCCTTTGTGTACAACTTCATTCAGTAATTACTCCAAATGCTTTTAAGAGTGGAGTGAGATCCAAACGTAACTAGTCCAACATCTTTTCCAGCAAAAAGGATGTTGGCAATCTTGGTGAATATGAGTCTCTTCACGTCAGATCACTTTACACTACTTGTCTGGTAATGAAACAGGATCAGGTCACAAGAAAGAATATAATATCACACCCTGGCTGCAGAAGGAGTCTGGGCAGGAGTAAATTTACAAAGGCAACAGAAGTGAGGCAAGGAGCCATGTCCCATGGTGGATTTCTGTCATTTGTCAGCAGTGGGGAGGAGGAGGAAGGTGGAAGATAAATGGGATAATGCACCCTCACCCCCTACTTCCTCTGAAGTCTTTGAGGCACCCAACTTGACCACCCTGCTTACAATACGAGATTAGCTGATCACAATATTTGGGGCCTATGAATTATTATTTTTTGCTCCAACAGTGTTATTTTTTGCTCCAACCAGTGTAGGGTTTTGTTTTTTGTTTTTGCATATTCCATACTGTATGACAGTTAGTGGTGTAATTAGGTTGACAAGTTTAATTGCGGACAGAAAATTGGTGAGTACCCTGAGGAACTTTTCAAGTGACCAGTGGGCAGGTTAATCTGTGTCACTTCAGAGTCTAGTGGCTGGAAGGAGCATGAATCAGCAGTACCTGCCTCCTCAAATTAAAGGTGTGGCAGTGGGGAATAAGGGTTGGGAGTAGTACTAGCTTGACTCCCTGCAGGGTGGACTCACCAGTTCCAACAGGCTTAATAGCCTAATGGAACATTGGGGTGGTTCCCAGCATGTGGTCTTGTTTCCCTTATGCAGCTTAGAAATTTTTAAGTTACTGGGTTGTACAGTTGTACCTTGGAAGTCAAACGGAATCTGTTCCGGAAGTCTCTTTGGCTTCCAAAACATTCAAAAACCAAATCACGGCTTCTGATTGGCTGCAGGAAGCTCCTGCAATCAATCAGAAGCCTCAGAAGCCCCGTTGGATGTTCGGGTTCCAAAAGAACGTTCGCAAAACTCGGGAGCCAAAATGTCTGAGTTCCAGGGCATTCGGGATCCAAGGTACGACTGTATTGTTCTTAGATATTTAAACTTAGTTAATAAAGTTTCCCTAGTTTGCCCCACACTTGTGTCTTGCCTATTTTTTTCTGCTCTCCTAAACAATTTAATATTGGGCATTACTTAACTATACCCAATGCTCAGCCCAGTGGCGTAGCGTGGGGGGTGCAGGGGGCCCGGCCGCACCGGGCACAACATCTGGGGTTAGGGCAAATCCACGGGTTAGGGGGCGCAAATCCACAGGTTAGGGGGCGCAAATTACTTGCCTTGCCCCGGGTGCTGACAACCCACGCTACGCCACAGGCTCAGCCCCTGCTTAAGTTGCGAAGGATCACTTACTGAAGGCATGTCTTAATTTGAGCTGCAGCATAAATGCCTGAACCCATTTGCAAATATTAATACTCAGCCCTTGAATTTCCGGAATTGGTTGCAGGGTTTAGGGGTGGGCTTGAGCAAAAAAAACCAAACAACTCTGATAGATGGAAGTAGCCCAGAGGAGATGACTTAACAATATACATTTTACAAATGTGTCTGCATCTGAACACAGAATTTTAAAGAAAATAGTTTTAAAAATGCTTATTACATATGATCTGCCCAGTAGTATTGATTGTAAGTGACAACATACCAGTTTTGTTTTCTTTCATTTTTGTTATTGTTATTCCATCCTCTTTTTGTCTCTTTTGAAAAATGTGTTTGTTTGCTGAAGTTTGGTTTCTTAGAAGTAATGTAAAGAGCTGTTGCTGTGTTTGTCAAATTACTCTGTCTTCTAATATAAGGAATGGCATGGCGGTTCCAGCAGCTTCAATTTCAAAGAGGAAAAATCTTTAGGTTAGATTGATTGTCACTATAGAGTTTGCTAAGAAAGCAAACAGAATACCAGGAGACAAGTGCTACATATTGCAGTACAAAGCTAATGAGAATTCCTAATGAGAATACCATGCACAATGCAGCACTGGAGTGGAGATTTCCCTTCCCTTTCTGTTCCATTACAGTGTCAGTTTTTTAGATGACAAGAACAAATCCTTCTTTAGAATTTGAAATATGTTATATTGTGGATATTTTTCATCAAGGACAACAATTTGATGGGTGACACTCTTCCAACATACAGAGACAAGCAGATCACAGGAAAAAAGGAGTGGGTTGTTCTATACTAGTCCACAAAGCAAAATCTTGCATTAGTTTTCCTGGAGGGAAAGCAGAATTGTTTGCCTTTTAATTGCCCCCCTCCATGTCCTATGCAGTCCCACAAAAAACAAACTAGGCTTTCTAATTACTTGGGCATGCTTACTGCTTACCTATTGAACAGTAGACAAAGGAGGATCAAAAGAAGCTGCAGAAAAAGCCCAAATACAAAAAGGCAGGGCACAAGTCGTTGTTTTCTTGACACTTTTGAGTATCCAAGGGCTTCTTTCCGCATTTCTTTGAAAACTGCTTGGGCACCTTCTCACCACAGGGAGGTCTGCTAGGTGAGTGGTAGGTCTGAGAGGAAACCTGAACTAGGTGAACTGCCTCAAGAAATAACTTTCTTCTTGATTCCTGAGTAATGGGAGCATTGTGTCCTTTATCACCCTTATTGTTGTGCTGCATTATAGTTCTTTTGAAGGTCTGCCAAACCACTGCAGATTGCTCAAATGCATTGATCAAGTTCAAGGAAACTTTTTAGAACAGTTGGCTTCCTCTAAAAAAAGGGGGAGTACATCACCTATTTAATAACTAAGACAACATACATTTTATGCAAGTTTAGAAACCACCATCATATAACTACATTACCAAGTAAATATATATCATTTTCTTTTGTTCCTGAACATCTAAAATCACACTGTTTGTACAAAAGACTCATGCCTCAATGCTAGCAAGAAAACTGTTTGAGTAAATACTTAATTTGCTTTGGTATTCATTGCTAACTCAGTGTGGGCCCAATACATATTTACAACTGTATAACTGCATACTTTTCTCATGATCTTCATGTTTTGTGTATAGAAAGATCTAGATGCACTGCACTGCAAAGTTAATAACACTGAATGGTAACTCATTTCAGGCTAAACAATCAGCACATAACAATCGCTTCAGGAAGGCTTGCATCAGTTTAATGCATATCACCCCCTTGAGAAGACTCATGTTAATTCCTTTTTAATAGCTTTTTAAAAAGGAACCGAACACCTACCATGACCACTGAGGGACTGTTGGTTACCTTACAGTATATTATTCACTTGGTGTTTGACTTCTAAAAACAAGTCAGAACCTAATTTCATAGAGGGAAATCAAAAATATTAACTCATCAGTCAAACAAAGCTTCAACATCTGCCTCATCAATGGTGCTACCTCTATTGCCCAGCAAGCCTGTTTGTGAATAGCTCAAATTCTGAAACACACACAAAAAGGTAAAGGTAAAGGGACCCCTGACAATTAAGTCCAGCTGTGAACAATTATGGGGTTGTGGCGCTCATCTCGCTTTACAAGCTGATGGAGCTGGCGTTTGTCCGCTTCTGCAGACAGTGTTTCCAGGTCATGTGGCCAGCATGACTAAGCTGCTTCTGGCAAAGCCAGAGCAGCACACGGAAATGCCGTTCACCTTCCCACCAGAATGGTACCATTTATCTACTCGCACTTTGACATGCTTTTGAACTGCTAGGTTGGCAGGAGCTGGGACCGAGCAATGGGAGCTCACCCGGTCGCGGGGTTTCGAACTGCCAACCTTTCGATCGGCAAGCTCAAGCAGCCCAGTGGTTTAACCCACAAAGCCACCTGCATCCCGAAACACACACTAGGGACTTATTAAAAAAAATATTCAGAACAAGTGAATGAAACAGATATGACCTCACCTGGTATTTTAACTCAAATCATTAACCCAAAAATATAAAATGAAAGAACTTGAATGGTGTCATAGGACTTGGGGAAATACTTACTCATCTTTACCAACCCTGAAGTCCCACAAACCCCTCCCAATCAACCAGTTACCTCTAGAATCATATTCCCCTTTCCCTATGTTACAAACAGCAAAGGTAGCAGGGTCAGTAGCAGAAGAAGCATGCAAGAAGACTGAAAGGAAGTTCTTCTACCCTCCTTCCCTCTCTACCGGCAAACAGTGTAAAAATGAAAAGCCACGGTGATTACAGGAACTGAAATTACAGCAGTGGGGAACTACACTTCCCATGTTCCCATGGACTGAGATGTCTTATATTGCTACTGTCATGTTTTTGTGTTATGGTTATGATTGCCTTTTTATAATTCAAGTTTTGATTTTAAGCTGCCTTTAGAGTACTTGTCACAGGAAAGTTATGTAAAAACACTACTAAAAATACATACTTGAGAGATACATGAACATGTGTTATTTTAAGTAGCAAGGGGGAAGAGTAGTGAGTGAAAGAGCCTGCCATGATGGCACTGGAGGGTAGCTGGATGCCGTCTGGCCAGGTGTCCATTATTATATAGATTTTTAGTTCCAGACCTGATCACATGGGCCCTAGGTATCTCCTCCTCCTTAGCTGGCTATTAGAAAATAGTGGTTTTTTTGCTTTGCCATCTTAGAAACCAGAAGCTGGCCAGGTATAAACACTGTGCATGGTAAACTATTGAGGAATGACAGGCCCAGTTTAGCATGACTAGTGCTGCCTTCCCACTGGAGGTACACCAAAAGGAGAGGTGTCTCCAACTCTAAAGGTAAGCTGTCAAGATTGGAAGAAAAGATGAAAGGTGAGTGAAAGACAGACAGACATACAGTGATGCTTCCTGCCCGTCTAGCTGCCAAGGAACCTGAAACAGCTAGTGGATTAACAGCAAGATGAACAGTGTAGCTAGGACAGTAACCCAAAAGACTCAAAATACCCAAACAGATTGGATTTCAAGCAGTGGTAGGGATCCCAAATAACCAACTAGACTTCATTTCTGATTAGAATACAGTTTGGCTGGTGAGAACAATACTTAGAGTATACCTTAATTAATATGTCACCTTTTCACAAGGGATGAATTAGTATTTTCTTGACCAAGTGCCACATTTATAATATTTACACGAAGTATGAGGGAATGTACAGAATCTGAGTGGTCAAAATGTGGTAAGAGTGAAATGCAGTACCCACATTTTCCACCTTCAGTAAAAGCATATTGATAATGGAGGGGAGGGGGAGGGAAAGCAGCTGCCTATGGAGTCCGGTTTGTGAATCAGTTTTGTGAAGAAGGCTCAGTAAGAACTTAATATTCCATACTGAGGCTTATTTAAGGTTTAGGATCTCCTCCCAAAATGTTGTAGTGCTCATAAGAGCTTTTCAAAATCCATTATATTCACTCTATCTCATACGAGATCAAAAGCCTGAATAATTGGAGAATGTGGTTTTAAACAAGCTTCTTCATCAAGTGGGCTGATCCAAGTTCCTCTGCAGCTATTATTAGCAGAGCTAAAAAGGCAAAAAAACATAGGCCAAAGTCTTAGGAAGACATTCATGAACAAATCCTTAAAATCCCTTTACTTGGAATTTCTTTCTTTCTTAAAAGAAAAAAGAAAAAAAAAACTGATAGCAGGAAAATGGTTTACCAGCAAATACTAGAGCATTTCATTCAGAAAGTTATGACATGATAACAATGTGGCAAAACCCTGCTACTGCTTAACAATGCACTGTTACTTTCTATTAAAAGGGAACAGAAGTACCACAATATGCAAAAGAGAAAACAAACAATATATTTAAATATATCCATGTGATACGATCCTGCTAACGTAACCACTGTTAAATCCCATTTAGTTTAAAACATGCTGAAATCTCTTCTGCTGAAATTAATGAGACTTAAAAATTCTGAATTGTGACAATTTGGTGATATCCACAACCTAAAATCCATTGATATTTCAGGTTAAGAGTTCCTTTTACCAGAAAATTGTTAATCCCAATATGCACCCAATACATATGCAGTGTGCATTGCACTGTTAACATGCAGCAGTGCTTTTTTTTTCTTAAAAAAATGTTTGGGGTACTCTCATTTTCCTACTCATATTGAAATTCTGCCCCTCAATGAGGCCAAACTTAGATTCACAAATTGTTTAGGGTAGGCATGACCAAACTTGGCCCTCCAGCTGTTTTGGGACTACAACTCATCATGCCTAGCTAACAGGACCAGAGGTCAGGGATGATGGAAATTGTAGTCCCCAAACAGCTGGAGGCCAAGTTTGGCCATGCCTGGTTTAGGGGTATGCGTACCCCTGCATTCCCCCAGAAAAAAAGCACTGACCTGGTGTAGTTATGGTTTCAATATAGTACTGTATATCTCAATGCAGGGGTGATATTAGCATGCATGACTTACTCCTGTTCCAAAGCCTCAACCTGGGCAGCTAATGCCTGGACCATGTCCTCTCCCTTATTAGATGATCTATTATTTCCTGCTTAGCTGTTTTGGCACATAAACTTCGCCCCACATTTGTGTGGTGCCTTCTTATGACCTATCTCAGAGTCACAATGAAAACAGGAAGGTAGGACAAAACCTAAAAAAGAAATCAACACCAAAATCAGAGCAATACTCAAAAACCACCAGAGAGGCTTCCCAGGCAACAGAGAAAGCAATAAATTACAGGTAGCAGTATTGCCGCTGCCCAAAGAAAGGCTGATTCCTGATTCTATTCCTATAGACCCATCCCCCATGCAAGCCAGGGGGAGGGGGAGTAGAGGGGTTGATGCTGCAGTAGAAATTGTGAAAAGCTCTACTCCTAGTACAAAATTTTTTAAGGGTTGGGGTTTACCTAGCCAAGCAGTAAGTCCACCAGAGGTCCTCCAGAGATACTTGGGATGGAACTATCTAACCCAAGCAAGCTTGCATAGCACCTGGTCCAAGCCCTTTTGATCAGGTAGGTTGGACAATGAAGCCTTCATCCCCTGAAATGGGCCTTGTGAGCCAAGGATCAGGTCTGGAAACTGCCTACTCAGGGCCAGCCCTACTATGAAGCAGACTGAGGCAGCTGCCTTGGGTGGCAAATTCTGAGAAGTGGAAAGAGGCTAGAAAGGTGCACCATGTGGTCTGCCCTGCAGTTCTAAGTTAGCTTCCTGCCCTGGCATGTCTGGCACACCAGTGAAGTGACCTGAAGCAACCTGCCTCGGACTGCATGTTCCTCTTACCCTACTGGGGCATGGGTCTAGACCTGGGGAGAGTAGCACTGGTAGCATATTACGCCTCAGGTGTCCAAAGTGTTTAAACCACGGGATCTAAATAGGCAGATAAAAGAGAACAAGGCCTAAGAGTTGGGTAAGATTAAAAGTCTACTAGCTATGAGTTTAAGCCCATGGTTCTTAATAGGCAAAGATCATGCTGCCAGAAAAGCCATGCCTTTGATGGCCCCTTTGGAATGGCCTTCCCCAATAACCCCCAATCCCATCTCCCACTGAAGGCAGGGAATGCAATCCACAATTGTATTTGCCACCACCACCACCACTCTGGTGGGATCATGGGCCTCGGAGTTGCTGTTCCAAGGTGCCCCCACTCCAAAGAGCTCAAATGGCTGTCTCTCAATCTGCCCACCGTGTCTTGGAAGCTGGCTGAATATCAGGCCAACAATCATGGATCTCTGCAGTATTGCTTTCAATCTCTGCTGCCACATGAAAGGATTCCTTCCACTTCCTGTCAATCAACCTGTGCACCTTGAGAAGTTTGCAAAGTGGGTCACTGAAGCACAGACAGTGCAAATTTCACTCTCCAATGCTGTGATGCAATAGGAGGGAGAGAAGGATGGAGAGCTGTTCCTCATTGGTCCCTCATCCCTCATGAACAAGGTCATCCCTCCCTCTAGAAGAGACCAACTTGAGTAGGGGTGGGAACTGCAACAAATGTTTCAGTGGTGGGAATTTTATTATCCAAACACAAGGTAACAATAAGAAGTCTAAAAAGACCATCTTATTCCATGGCAGATTATTAACTCTTGTGTGTTATCTTCACGACTGAAGAGTCTAAGCAAAAGTCTACTAATGCAACAAGGGAAATGATAGGACATTTGTTGAAGCAATAAAGTCAAATCACACAACCCCAAGGGCAGATAGAATGGAGATGAGTAGGACCTCTTGTTGAAGATAAAGTGGCATAAGACAAGATGTGAAGGAATACCCATCTGCTTAATCTGCCATATTCAGATAGCTATTAACATTAGTTTAGGGGAAGAATAAGTTGATCCTCTTTCTAAAATTCATATGCCACCAACAGAGACGCAGCACCCCATTGTCATCACTATACATAATTAAAGATTGATACTATCACTGAAGGGCTTAAATCACAGTTGGGCATTAGGGACAAAAGAAGGAAAAGGTCACAATGTGCATAAATATTTACATAAATAGTTTATAATGCTAAGCTGAAATATCTTAGTCAATACATTTCCATGTTGTATGTATAAAAGAAAAGAACTCAGAACATAGATTCTAAGATCTGCTTATAAATGTAATTCATCTATCCCTCTCTCTCCCCTATCAGTTTGGTACAGAAGCAGCAGCTAGCACAGCTCATCAACATACAGACAGATCACATGTTGTAACTGGAATCAAGAGACATCATTTAATGAAGCAGAAGCAGCACATGATACAGAGTTACAGGTAATTTCTCTTCCAATATTTTATTTGTTTGTACGAATCAACAAAAGTAGCAGCAAACCACCACCTCAGGAAAATGCATACAACTCTGCATCATGTGTAACTAAATCCAGTAGCCAATGAGGTAAATAAAAGAGTGAGTCTATTCTAAGTGAAGTGAGCAGAGAAGGGGGAAGGTGGGTGTTAGAGGTGCAGAGATTATACTGAAACCGGAGCCTTCAGAGTAACCAGCAAGAGGGCAGATGTTGATGAAATGGGTATATAGATTTAATCTCACTTCCTCTTTACCCTTCAGTATTGCCACAATACTGCTTGGCTCAGATTTTTGAGGCAGGTTACTGAAGGGCTAGAGGATGTCCAGAACAACCTCATGAACAGGGGGAAAGAGGAATGCCCACCAACTCACCTTTCATGTTCTAAGGGGTGTCAGAGTCAAGACAGAAAACTCATAATCTTTGAACCATGTTTCGGTTAATTAGCCACTCAGACACAGCAGCAGAGAACAAGAATCATAGGCTATTTGTCTCCTGACTAATCTGTGCATGCACAGATCTGAGCACAGGATCTGCTCCTAGTCCTAGGGCTCATCCACACTTCCACTTGTGGGCTCATCCACACTTCCACTTGTGGGTCTTTTGTCCTGCTTTCCTCAGGAAAATCCACTGTTTACTGCTGAACCGTAATAAATGTCAGTCCACAGAAAACCCAACTGACATTTTCTGATTCAGCAATAAACAGTGGGTTTTATCAGGGAAAGCGGCAAGAAAATCCTCTTGAACCCATGTCTAGAACTCATGGGAAGTGTGGTTGAGCCCCTAATGCAGGCATAGGCAAATTCGATGTGCAAGACTGGTGTGCAAGATCGTGCAAGATGGTTTATTGCTGAATCAGACTGGTGTGCAAGATGGAAGCAGGTTGCAGGCAGAAACTGTTAGATAGGCCCATGCATGATTTCTCCTTGATGTTAAGGCTGCCGCTATTGGTGAAGCAAGAAGTACTGGTGTGTTAATACTATGAGTCCCTCCATCTTAGGATCAGGTTGCACCTGCAAATAAACTATATATCATAAAGACACCACAGTCCTTCACTCCAAAGAAACCAAACCCTGAGTAAGTGCCTACTTAGAGACTGGGGTGGTGTGTAGCTACAAGTTAAATCTGCCGTATTTCCAGTTTCTCTGTGTTGTCATTGCTTTTAGTTATGAAATATCTGTTTGTAATTGTCTGTGGGAGAAGTTGCAGTTCCTTAATTAAATATGATAATGAAAAATGCCTAAGCAGTGTTTTTTTTAAAAAAGTCATTTTGCAAAATATACATGAAAACAGACATTACCTAGCATAATAATACCGCCTGTGTACTTTCCATCTCAAGTTCAAAGAAAGGGTGTTTACCAGCAGGTATCTGCTGCTAGAGCTAGAAATAATATTCTCATTACCAACAGGACAGGGAGCATCTTCAATCCAGCAGTTTATTTAAAAAAAATGCTTTTATTTAAATACCTTATTATTTCCTCTTCTCAAAGATAGCAAGGGTATTTCATTTTAATGTTCACTGTCAAGAACTTATTTATTTTTGTCAGCTAAAATATTCAGTAGTGTCTCTAGATATCCACTGTATACATTTTCACCCACCCAATCAGTCTTTGGTCTCCAAACAGGGGCATAACACCGTATGTTAAACATAAACCACATCTATAGGAAAAATCTGCTTCAAACAATAACAGAATGTCCATCATTATGCTGGGCTCTGTGTTCTGTCTCAGACAAGTGGTCCCAGCTAGGGGACAAGATTCAAGCCGAAATAGGTGTGCTAGGCACAGATTCTAGAGACCCCATATCACATTCTGCTGTTTCCATTTCAGGATCCTGTAAACAAAGTTAGGGTGAAAAGCCATGCCATACAGAGATTTAAATAGGGCTGCAGCTTCTTCTGAGAAGATAGCTCCAAGCCTATATAAGTAATGTAAAATGACCTTTGCTTTAATTTGGATGTTTAGCTTATTTTTAAGTTGCTGCTTTGTTAAAAGTGTTTTATAGATTGCAATTGTTTCAGTGATGATTTGTTAATTATTTTATATGATTTATTCTATATTTATGATGCTCTGTTATGTTTTATCATTTTATTGCTATTTATTGTTTGTAAGCCACCTGGGGATTCATTCAAATGAAAAGTGGCATAGAAATATAATCAATCAAATCAATCAAGAACCCTGATGTATAGAGCCTCTACTCTTAAAGTGGCACATCCTGTTTTAGGAGTCCTCAGACTCAGCTATACAACTGCAAATAAAACATTTTAAATGTGTTTTAAGTGCAATATACAATGTGACACTAGATGGTGGTGGTGAGCCTTAAGGAAAATTCAATGTAATTTCTAAAACGCTTTTTAAAAAAGCATTTTCAGGACTTTTAAAATATGTGTGTAGATTCCACCATTGACTTCACTAGCACTGGGAAGATTCTATTATACAATCTCTTCAGGTTGGAAAGGCATCACAGCCTCCTGCAGTGCTGGAACATCCAATAAGGCATGGATGCTGAAGGCTTGTTCTGAGGGCAAATACGCTTCCCAGTCAAAAACATCCTCTGTGTCTATGGTCTCTTCTATGATGTGGAGTTGGAGACATGGGTCAAGACACCCAGTGAGGCTGATACATGGCAGGTATCCCTAGTGGGTGGCCTTTGCTCTCAGAGAACCATTGTACTACACTTTAGGCCACTGGTATGAACACTAAAACACCAGTGTTTGAGAATTCAACTACAGGGAGATATACGCCTTTAATAAGATAGAAACCATTTCACAATCAAGGCCACCTTGTAAAAATTATTAATAAATTTGTACTAAGGATCTTCTTGAAGTTTTGTTTTCCTTTGCTGTGAAGTCCTTTCATTCTTACATTTTAAGAGAGAATAGCAAATGCAGTTAAATGAGCTTTGAGATTAAAGGACAAAATCCTACTCTTCATTGTTTTTCCCTTTGCTAAATATATGCTTTCTTTGTTCTTATTGCTAGACTTCCCCATAATTTACTGTTTCTCATTTTACTTTTATGAAAACTGTTCCTTGAGAGCCACATAAAATGAATGTTCTTACTGCTTTCATTTTTTTTCCTGAAGAAAAGGGTTTAATAAGAGGTGTTTATCTGAATGTAATTTTCTTTGCATTTGGTGAAGATATTTATCTTTTTCTTCACTTTAATGGAGAAACACATCGTCAGAATCAAAGGAATGATTTGCATCCTATTGTTGGGGGGAGCACTGTTTCTGGGAACTGCACATCTAAATTTAAAACTCTACTTCTAATCCTTTAGGAAAAATTCTTTTCCAACATTCAGTAGTGCCACACTAACTTTAAATGCTATTTAATACCTGCTATAGTACATAACGAGTTGAATCTGGAAAAACTTTTAATTAACATTTGGATTGGTAGTGTTAAAATCAGAGTGGCTTGTCTTTCCCATCTTAAACCCCACATCTACTTGCACATATATTGTAGAAATGTGCACATGAAAAGCACATGTATTATATTGGTCTTCCTGGAGGAATTAATCATCTTTTCCTGCTCAGTGTGCAGTCGGTGACAAACTACATTTAAATTAATGTGAAACCATGATTTCTTGCCATGTGACTGAGCCACAGAAAGCCTCAGGCTTGCAAATTTTCGCTCCCTTCTCTTCTTCTGTTGCATGCCAGATTTGGAAATCAGAAATGCCAATTTCTAGCTTTAAACTAGTAACAGCTTCCTATGATATTTGAACTCAAAGAACTGCTTGTTTCAGCCATGGTTAAGTGATATCACACTATGGCTTCAGATTTGGTTTGTTCCGAAACCTTAAACCAGGAGTGGGGAACTAGTGGCTAGCAGGTCAGATGTTACCTCCTCCACCCAAACATGCCAACTTCAATAGGTGGGACAATTTCACCTGATTGACATGGAGAGCACACCTTTAAAGGGGCCCAGTATAACTACTGAACAATTGATAGGTGATTCCAGTGAGCCCCTTTGAAGTCCATATGCAGGCAATTTGGATTTTCTTGGCAAAGGAAAAATGTCGGTTTGCAGGTGAGGTTGCAAGTGAGACATAAAGAACACACACAATTTGGGCATCACAGCAAACTGGTTTGCTTCAAACTGGAGATAGATAGTTCCAATCTTCTCCTCTGGAGGGAGTGCACATGCTTCAGAGGTTTGTGTAAGTTAGTGTGCATAGGAGAAAACTATGGTTTACCCTTATGTCTGAACTGGGCCAATGTATAAACTCAAGAGTTAAATACTTTCCCATAGAGTCCTTTAAAAACACACACAAAAACCGTTCTGCTTATGCTACAGCATAGTTATTTCTAAACACGACAGCATAGTAACTCAAAATAAATTTCAGCTCCTCATTGTTTAACTGAAGCTTTATTGTTTTGCAATCACTGCGTAATTTTCATCTTAATATAACACATTTTGCTCTCTGGCACAATTAAAGCAAGTGAGGTTTTCCCTTTGGGGAATTCACTAAAGCAATTTCATTATTGCATTCAATCCAGCTGCCATGCATATGACACACAAAAAATGAACTCACTGTCATTTGAAACCCACACAAGTTTCTAAGTTCATCAGAAAGTCATTTTTAAGGATTTGAAAACCTACTAACCATAGCAAGTTTTATGCCCGGCAAATACATAAATTCTATAATAGGTATCAGGGATGGCTGTGAGAAAAACTGCACAGTATGTCATCAAAGAAAGATGCAAAGCAATTGTTTTTGGCCATTGTTTACACATGGATTTGTATTACATTATGTAGCTGGCAATACATTTATTCACACACAAAAAGAAATCATAGCAAACAATTTGCTGGTGCTTAGATTAAGAATGCAAGGAAAGTTTGCTGGAACAGGCCCATGGCCCACCTAGTCCAGCATCTTGTTCTCACAGTGGTCAACCAGATGCTGTAGGAAACCCATGAACAGGATTTGTGCAAAATAAATGCCCCTTTCTGTGGCTTCCCGCAACTGGTGTTCAGAAGCATTACTGCCTCCAGCTGTGGCAGCAGACCAAAGTCATCATGGCTAGTAATCTTTGATAGCCCTCTCCTCCATGAATCACCATCCATATATTTCTGTTTTAATTATATGTGTGTGTGTGTGTGTGTTCCTATTGCTGTATTTTGGTTACATCTTTTTGTTATATAACATTATAACCTTAACAAGAACTACAAATCTGTGGGTGATCCCCAAGTATACAACCAACCAACCAACCAACCAACCAACCAACCAATCGTCATAGCCAATTCTGGATTTTTGCTGAGTGTATCTATATGATACATGTGTTTTAAAACGTATTTGTCACATTCATATTTGATGCTTTTATGTGTATGATTTGAGTTGTAGCTATTGTAACAAAGCTTTATCCTGGCTTTACCCAAAATGCCTAAATAGATACCAAAAGAACCCAACAGTGGATTATATTCAGCTACCATTTACACAGAGTGAATCCACTGAAATTAATGGATATGACTAACATAGATCCATTAATTTCAATGGGTCTACTCTGAGCCAAAAGTTACCCATTACCTAATTGGCCACATACTGAATTAAGGTTACTGGGGAGAACTCTCTTTTGGACTTTTTAGCACATTCACCAGGTCAAGATGGCTTTGGCTAGTACAAAGAACAGTAAAATGGGCTGTCTGCTAGAGAGTATGTTCTTTATACCTTTTGTTTTACTATCAATTACTGTTATAATGGACAATGAAATACAGCTTACAAAGTGACATCTTAATGAGTTTTTAGACTTTCGGATTAGATTTTTTATTATGCAAGTAATATAGTTAAGTTGCGTTTGATATAAATTTATAGATCATTAGCTAACTAATTCTATCTAATGTGAAACATCGTAATTTAGCTCTCATTAATGGCAGTTAATTTTGTGTTATTTAAAAGGTGATCACTCCATTCTACTTAATTTTAGCACAGGGATGAAGAGCACTATAGCTTCAATTATGGTAATGTAAACAATTTAAATAATCACAAGAAATGTTGAGTTAATGACATACTTTCCCCACTGAATGACAGGAGTACAACAGCATTAAAAATGATTATTACCTAGCACATTAAAACTGCCTAGCAAGGGAATAAATCAGAACCATATTAGCTTTTCTAAAAAAAATTATCATATGGATTATGTAATATTTATTTTGAAAAATAATCCTACAAAATGATAATGTTGACGTGTTTATCTCTGTGAAGCATTTACTGAACACATACATTTCCTTACTGAGAGATCACTGGAGACACATAAAGTGAATTACACTGGTAATAAATGGGTATGGTTATAATGTATGGCCTTTGCTCATCTCCATAGACTAGTAAATACAAACAAGAAAAGACATATAGCAACACTATTACACTTTTTCTTTTTGGTAAGCATGAAATATTAACAAAATAGTCCATCTGAAGACAAAAACTGGTAGAGTAAAAATGTAATAAAGATGAATAACTTGCAAAATGCCCATCCCTAAATATATTGCCATGTATTATTTTAGTTGCTCTACTAAGTGGAGGGAAATTTATTTATTTATTTTCTTACCTATTTATTATTTTAAAGAAGGGCTAAGGGTACCTTTGGCTCTCTAGATGTTGCTGAAATACATCTATGATCATCAGGCTATGTTGGCTCTGGCTCATAGGCTTTGGGCTCTAAAATATCCAGAGGGTTTTAGGTCTCCTATCCCTTTCCTACAGTGATTCGCAGCATATTAATTCTATTACATGTTTAACAGTGCAAACTTAATCACATTTATAGTTAAAAGTATATCCCAGCATGTCTTAATTCCAAGCTTGGTGGTTAAAAATGGAGTAAAAACATGCCTCACTTCATGTGCATATACAGGTCTCCGGCAAACAGAGGTTTGAAGAACTGATTGTACACCACAGATGAATGAAATTTTATACAAATGAAACCTTATACAAATTTCGTTTGTGCAAGAATTTCAACCCAGCAAAATGAGAATACTTTTAGAAATATTTTCTGCACATAGGATTCCTGCATCAGTCATTCACACATAAGGTTGCTGCTGTCAAGAGGAAACTGAGTCATATGCATCAAGATCGTTGCACGTATAAATGCATTTGTTCCAACAAAATGATTCCTCTACTGTTTATGCATTTCAACTGTATGGTGAAATCCAACATTACATGAGCGGAGTTATGCTCAAACAGTAGGGCTTCACTTTCCTCTGCTCTATCATTAGTCCCTATGCACACACACTCCCAATAAAAATATTCTGTAGAAAGTAGTGATGGGCATATCTGTCACTTTCAGTTTTTCTCGGTTTCTCATCTCTCCAACTTTAAGTTTAGTTCTCCACATTTCCACATCAGTTTGTACATTTAGAAAAAAATATCCTCATGGAAATTCATCACTCTGTCAATAAAAAGTCTACTAATTCTAGTAATAAAATCAGTAAGCAATTTAAATTCACAGAGGAGGATTTAAAAGATTTTTTTTCCAGTTAACAGCTTGTTTAAAAATCCATAATGAATAAGATGTCAGCATATTATGAACTATAATATCAGATTTAGTACATGTCTCACATTACTAAGTATTTACCTTTAAACAATTCTAAAGAATATGTGAACTTTAATTATACAGCACTTAAAATCTAGATTCATCACTTTTTTTCCGACAGCAGGTCTCAAGTGTGTAATTAATTATTGTTTAGTAATCATGGTTGAATGCCCACTAATTAGATTAAAACAAACTCCTCATACAATGATATATCATTGGATTCTACTGAGTTTCCTCACCCCCACTATTCCTCACATATATGTCTCTTAGATTTCCTGACTACAACTGTGTGTTAACAGTTTATCAGAAGAAGAAGAAAAACTGTACTTTCTTCTTCTTCTCCATTGGTGCAGGGAAGCTAAAACATTGGTTTTTTTGTTGTTGTTTTCTTTTAAAAAAACAGGAAACTGGGCCAGAGTGAAGCCTGCAACTGCACAGTCTGCTCCTCAGCCAGCTATAGATTGGCTGATTCAAAAACGGGGATTTGGCAGGAACCCAGAGGCCTCCACAGCAACCCTAGGGGCTGAGCAATGGCCATTGGAGCAACATGGCTTTGGGAGGATGGCGGGGCTGTGTGCCAGAACGCAAACATCGCCCATCCCTGGAGATTTGGTGAATGGCCATTATGTGATCATGTACCAGCAATAAGCCTTTTCATTCTACGTAAGACAGAAAGGTATCTAGATCAGTCTTTATGCAAACGAACAAATGGATACAAACCTGACACCAGAAATGTCATTATCCATAAACCAGTGGCACCACATTTCAACCTCCCAGTATATTCTGTAACTAACTTTAAAGTCATCATTCTGGAACTTCAAAGGAACAATATGAAGTGAAACAGCTGAATTAGAATTCTAAAATAAATTCAATGTCATCACATGTGGGTTAAATCAAGAGAATGGATTTTTTATCACACTATATGTGTTAATTAGTTTACCAGTCTCTAAATATCTGTGCTATCTATGATTGTTTCCTATAAATGGTTCTTTCCCCCATTACAGGTGGTAATATATCAGCAATTGCCATCAATCTGCTACTGTTTTAAAAGGTTAAAGGTGTGCTTAATTAGCATATGCTTAAGCTCTAATTATCACAGACTTTAAAATTTGCATCTCATTATCTTTCAACAAATTTCTCCTTATGCCAACTAAGATTTCTTTCCACTCATCTGACAGAGTGGGCTTGAGCCCATGAAAGCTTTTGCCGTAAGAAACGTGTTAGTCTTTAAGGTGCCACAATACTATTTGATTGTTTAAAAACATTGAGATGACATTAGATGACACCAAATCAGTAACATGACTGCTGATATAGAAGTTTAAAAATTCACTTATTAAAGCCCAGATCATTAAGCTCAGTAGCGGCTGCCGAGGTGGCATGTGTGGGACATCATTGTTCTCCCAGCTTCCCGACATAGCAAGTTGCTAGAGTTTACCAATAGGGATAGGGTGTGTGTGAAGCACGGAGAGCTTTACACTGTGTAGCACCTCACAGAAGTAGCAGTGGATTGGGTCCACTGCCATGTGCCACACAGCACCAAGCTTCCTGTGCCCTCCCCTCCCTGTAAGCACCAGCCACCGGCTGTGTTGGGAACCTAGCAGAGCAACTGTTTTCCACCTGCATTGCCCCACTGGCCACTACTGATTAAGCTGATATATGGAAAAGCGTGTTCTCCATCACGGAGAGCACGTGTTGTGGTTGGGGATTCCAAGACACCTTGCTGTTTCTGGGCAGATGGTTTGGCCAACTCATAAGCAGGGGCGGGCTGTTACTAGGGGAAATTACATGTTGCCATTTAGTGATTGACAGCCCTATTTGTTAAATACAAGGCACGCAGCAATGGACGTCCTCTTTCGCTGCGTGCTTCAGATCACCCGCCCTCCCTTCCCTAATGTTAGGCTGTTTGCTTGACCTTGCTATTGCCTGTCATGGGGTTGTCTGCTTTGGGGCAGGGGCCCGGTAGGAATTTTGCCATTTGGCTGATTAGTGTGTGCCACTTAGTTTTCGCCTACCGCATAGCAAATGGTCACAACTTGTAAGGTTTGCGGTTAGGCATTGGTCTGGAATTGGTTGCTGGGGGGGTATGGATTTGGGGGCCGCTGTTGAATTGGCCAGTTGTCCCTACCCTCAGCTCTGCCTGGTGGCAGTTGTTAAGGGTAACCTGTCAAGGGTTACCTGTCAACTTGGTCCAAAATCCTTGTGTTTGCTGATTGCTGATTTAATCAGCAATGATTAAATGGGCACAAGATATTGGTCATGATATTATGTTTGCTGACTGGGAACAGTTATGGACCACCGGTATTAAATTTACTGCATGTAATGCTTTAAAAGAAAATATTATGAAAATGATTTATCGGTGGTACATGACCCCAGTCAAGCTTGCGAAAATTTACCACTTGCCTAATAATAAGTGCTGGAAATGTAAGGAGACTGAAGGCACCTTCTACCACCTTTGGTGGACCTGCCCAAGGGTTAAAGCTTTCTGGGAAATGATCTATAATGAAATTAAGAAGGTCCTTAGGTGGACTTTTCCTAAGAAACCAGAGGCTTTTCTCTTGGGCATGGTTGGCCAACTGGTGTTAAAGAAGGATAGGCTCTTCTTCATGTATGCCACCACAGCAGCAAGAATCCTACTGGCAAAGTATTGGAAGATGCAAGAACAACCTACTCTGGAAGAATGGCAAACAAAGGTGATGGACTTTATGGGACTGGCTGAGATGACGGGCAGAATCCGTGACCAGGGGAAAGAGACAGTGGAAGAGGACTGGAAGAAATTTAAAATATATCTTAAAAACAATTGTAAAATTGAGGAATGTTAAGATGTCAGGAGGTAAGAGGTAAAGAATTGCAGCAGTAACTAAAAAACTAAAGGAAACTTTATGAAAGGGAATTAAGAAATTGGACTTAAGGGTTGCTAAAGAATCATTAAACAAGGATGCAGGGATGGGGAGGTATGGGGAAGTCAAAAGAAAGAAGAGTATGAAATGATGAATTTGAAGTTATATGGGTCTAATTGTCTTGTGTGCCTTGTTTGTTTTTTGTCCTTCTTTTGTTTGTTTTGTTGTGTTTTTTCTATTTGTTTGAAAAACGAATAAAAATTAATTTAAAAAAAAAAAATCCTTGTGTTTGTGGGTGGAAGCAAACAAGTAGCAGTTGATTGCCTCCTGCGGCATGTGGTCTGGGAAGGTCAGGAGATTTCACAAATAATGGAACTCTTACCTGAGGCAGTGTTGGGTTGTGGGCATCCCTTAGTCACTGTTGTCAGGCATGGCCTGCGGGTGCTAGAGGATTCCCTTTGACCTGGTAGACACATCGGGGTGAACGTTGGCCAAGAGGGCCACGGTGTGCCTGTTGGGCTCTTACACCGAAGGTCCACACAGCGGGGAGGGAGGATATTAGGAAACCTTGCTGCATCACACAGAATGCAGCAGTTAACTTGCCCAGGTGATGGGGGTAGAAATTACCCCCATCTATTAATGAACACCTGCCCGGACTTTAGTTGATTTGGTTACAATGGTTGAATCTGGTTAACTAGTTAATTGGTTTTGCAGATCCTTAATATGTTGTATTTAATAAATACCATCAATTTATCCACATTTGATTGTCTTGACTTTTCTCCCTGGTGTGAGGGTAATCAGATTCATGACGGGAAATTGGCAGGAACTAGTGAGTGTAGTGGCTGGGCAACCTGCAAATAGTTGCGTGCTGTAAAGGTAAAGGTAAAGGTACCCCTGCCCGTACGGGCCAGTCTTGACAGACTCTGGGGTTGTGCGCCCATCTCACTTAAGAGGCCAGGGGCCAGCGCTGTCCGGAGACACTTCCGGGTCACGTGGCCAGCGTGACATTGCTGCTCTGGCGAGCCAGAGCCGCACACGGAAACGCCGTTTACCTTCCCGCTGGTAAGCGGTCCCTATTTATCTACTTGCACCCGGAGGTGCTTTCGAACTGCTAGGTTGGCAGCCGCTGGGACCGAGCAGCGGGAGCGCACCCCGCCGCAGGGATTCGAACCGCCGACCTTTCGATCGGCAAGCCCTAGGCGCTGAGGCTTTAACCCACAGCGCCACCTGCGTCCCTGAGGTTCCCCAAAACACCCCTACCCCAATAACTCACACATCACTCATAAATTTTTGTTTAAGGTTTTTGGCATAATTTTGGCCACAACTTTATTAAACATACAAATTGTGAGTGGTTGCTTAGGCATTGGTTATGACTATCTGTCCCCCCTGCCTTAGGGGACAGCACTGACTCCCGGATTCCAGCGAAAGCCAGTGTGGAGGAACAAGATCAGGGATAACTGGAGCTGTGGCACAGACCCTCAGCTTCTCCCCGCATGCTCCCAGGGGCTTACGCAGCCCAAACCCGATTCCAGGGGTTTGGACGAAAGGATGGTAAGCCCCTGAATTCCTTTAACAGAATTCCCGTGCAGCAGCAGCATTGGAGGGGCAGGCACAGCCAATCCATACCCCTCCACCAACCAATTTAAACCAATGCCTAACCGCCAACCTTACAAGTTGTGACGATTTGCTACGCAGTAGGCAAAAACCAAATGGCACACACTAATCAGCCAAATGGAAAAATTCCTACCAGGCCCCGCACCAAGGCATAGCAAGGTCAAAGCACAAGCCCAAAAGGGAGGGAGGGTGGGCCCAAGGTGAAAGAGAAAGCAGCTTGCTGTGAACCTTGTTTAAATAACCTCTGTTCCCACCCCCAAATTGGCAACATCAAATTTACCTCAGCAACACCAACCACCAATCCAAGCCAGGCCCCTTCAATCTATCCTGCCTGGCAACTACGAGGTGCTTTGCCTGGCCCCATCCGCAACATGTGCTCTCCTTTAGTGAGAACACGCTATCCTGTTTAACCCAGGACTCATAGAACATGCTTGCATGATTGCTTAGATGCCACATCTATAATCTTCACTTATTTCCACACATCCCTTCAAATGTTTAAATTTACTGAGTATAATCAGGTCAGCCATGCCTTCTCCTTTCTCCTTTCTGGAAAAGCCAGAAAGAAATTTAACTTTAGAGGATGCAGTTTTGCCCATTAGCCAAATGGCTTGCAGATTAGGTTTAGGCTTCAATTAATCTGGGTATGCTGTTTAAGTTAAATTATGATTGCATGTACCAGAAACTATACATGGAGCTATAACTTAGGTACTAAAGGTGATTTTGTTTGAGGCCACTGATCATATAAAGCATTCCCATATCTCCAATAGAGAATAATTCAGCTTTTTTTTAAAGGGATACCAGATTTATTATATATATGCATTTTCAGCTCACATAATATTATTCATTTATTTATTTATAGTATTTATAAATTACCTTTCTGTGAATAAGGGCCCCAAGGAAATAACCTTCATTATTTTGAGTTGGTAAAAGAAGAGGTTCTAGCCAAGCTGCAACATTTTCATTTTAACAGAATACAGTGGCTCTGCTGTTTACTAAACTGCATCCGTCTAGGCAGGTCACAGCTCTCTGTATCTACAAACTGCAATGGGGTGTGACTAGATCAAGTTGTTAAAGGAGAGGAAGTGAACAAACCCAATTCCCATGTTAGCTAGGCAGGGACAAATTACTTGAGTTACAGACCAGAACATGTATTCACCCATAAGTCTGTTCTATCCCATTTCCACATTAATGTACTTAAAAAAATGCATTGAAAATTTCCATTTAGAATTTAAATATTGATTTTTAAATGACTTTTCTCTCAAAATATTTATTTATTTTAATTTATAAAATTTATATACACTTGATTGTGTGTGTGTGTGTGGGGGGGGAGAACCCTCAAAGCAGTTTACAAATCATGCAATGCTAAATATACTTTCTCTTAAATTACACATTTCTAAATGTCGCTTCTCTCAAAGCATACATTTTAAAAGGTATTTGGTATGTTTTAGTTTTGTTTAGCCAGGAACTGTGCCTCAGCATTAGAAGATCACGGAAAATCCAGTGAGTAGTTCCATTCCATTCAACCCATTAATCTGGGAGATGTGGATCAAGTCTGTTCCTAACAGAATTCACAAAAATGCTGTTTCTCAAACAACTTAATACCGACATTTGTTTACAGTTGACTTGGACTTTGTGACATCATCAAAATGTAAATCATTTGTGAAGAATGCCAAAAACACTGAAACAATTGTGTAAAGTAGTTTTGCTTATTTTGGGCCCATAAACTAATAGATTGCCTTCCATGCAAGCCAAATTCTCTTTGCTTTGCTTTTTTCTTTTTGGCAGTTGCAAGATAATTCTGATATATAGAGTTAGTCTGCACACAGGATCTATAAAAATGGAATGTAGAAGGATTTATGTGTATGATTTACACATTCATCCTTTTAGTCATCACTTATTTAGGTAGGCTTTGCTGTATCTGTACAATTCTATCAAAATGATTTACTCAGAAATTCCCAGTACCAATTTACTAAGTTTTTCTGACAATGGAATGTCTTGAACTTAAACTATAAACAATAAGTCATAAAATCTCTGTGTTCCTGAATCATTCAGCAGTTCTTTTTTTAAAATAGTTCATATACTTTGATCCTGATACTCCAATTTTTTCCATTCTGCAGTTCTCAACTTTTCTTATTCTTTTACTGGGCTGCATTTAGCAACAAAATGGACTCTAAAATAATTCTTGATTAGAACATGGCAACTTTAACCTTTTTGAGCTATTGTTCATTCACAAGCTATGTATCACTGAAGACTAATGGTAGAGCAGCAACCCACAAGACTAAGAATAAACTCTGGGCTAGGGATAAAAGGACAGTTCACCCCATGCACTGGTACTATCATCTAACACAGACAGTGTCACAGTTCTTCTTAAATTCCTGCATAAGATCGTGTTTAAGTAAGCTAAGCTATGCAAATGACTTTTGGAGCAGTGGGGGACAAAAAAGCTGCTTTATACTGAAAAAGCGTGTTGGGTCTACATGGTTTGGCATTTTTAACTTTCTGAATTATCACCAGCTCTCAAGGGTTTCATGGAGGAGTCTTTCCCCATCTGGATATCAACTTGGAATCTTTTGCACAGAAAGTATCATCAAGGGGGAAATTGCTCAAGTCTTACTTCAAAAGCCATACTAGAATGAGCCAAACAGACGACGAAGGTTTCTGAAATTCCCCTATGATAATTGAAGTTCCATATATTTCAGAAGTGGAACCAAACCATTAAGAATTCTCAATTGATCCATTTTTAATTTCTGAATTTTATATAGAGTGCAGAGTGAAGATGAAGGAGCAAAAGGCTGCACACTGAAAAACTAACTGCAGTTAGGGGCCATTTTTGTGTTGGTACTAGCAAGGAAACAACTAATAAAATAAAACAAAACAAAGTAGACATGGGACTGGGCTGAATGGAGAGGTTTGAATGTCTCTGTCCAGTCTAGAAAGTGCTGGAGGTTCAGATTTTTCCCCTTCACCTTACTGATCATCTAATGGGTAGGGGAGCAATTTTAATCTCCATTCTAGGTACTGTCATGGGCTGGATGGATAGATTTAAGGCTCTGCCCAGCCTAGCACTACGTCTACTTATATTTTTTCCTGTGTTAGCATCAAAATTAATGGGGTTTTGGGAGGCCAGAATAATTGTTAGCTGGGGAAGATCAGGCCCACAGGCTGAGGTTTTCTCACCCAAGCTTAGGAGTTACCTAAGATCTCTAAGGTGGAGAAATTCCTGGCACTATCAACAACTATGTTCTTCCAGAACTCCTACATTCCCATTAAATGTGTATTAAATAAACTATCAACACACCGTCTAACAAACTATAGTTTAGATGTATTACAGTGATAACTTACTGAGGGCTGTGTACCGTGGTTTCCAAAATGAGTGATTTTTATCCCTATGAAATCATATTCACTTTTCATCTTTAAGAAGAAATGGATGTGTCAGCTACTTAAGAACTTGAGAACATTTCACTGAAAAATATCTCACTATTCTAATTTGTTGGACTACTATTATTAGTATTTTCTGAATTTATTAATTTCTATAATTTCATTATCTAGGGGATGCTTTATAAAACTATTTCCAAAGTAAGTACTCTCTCAATCAAGAAGCATTGCTCAAGCAATTACACTGATTTAGAGCATTATCTTCTGAAAAATGAACAAAGTTCAAGAAACAATTCCAAGGGAAAAAAGGATAAGAAAATTAGAGTTAAATGATGCATTTTCCATTACACTATGTAGGGCAGAGCTCATTTTTTAATATATGCAATTTTCAATGTGCTTTAATTTAGTTTATACAGTTACAACCATTCTCATTAAAGCCCAATTTTGCCACCTTTCTTCACACTGAACAATGACTGACTCCATGTAAAGGCCCATTGGCTTCTAAATGTTCCGTATTCATATTCAACCTGTGTAACTACCTAATAATTTTGTTCATTTTGCTATTGAACATGATAACAGCAATCTTGTCCATAATACCAGGGTAAACCAGGGCAAATTAAAAGTCCTTTCATATGGACTTGCTTGAAGCCCTATTTGAACTGATGTGTATTACCTCTTATCATGTTTCAAAAGAAGAGAGGGATGAAGTCAAGCTACACTGTGTGTGAGGCAGAAGCTCATTTTCTAACACAGCAAGGGAGGAGTCAAACGTCTTCAAAAACAGAATCCCCATGTAATTTACAGGACACTGTTCTGGAAATTCCTGGAGGAAGAGGAGAAGACCTCAGAGTAGGGAAGGGAAATAATGGCCACCATGTAGAAGATCACCAAAGAGGTATATCTGCTTTACATAGGTCAGCTACAGGTATTACATGTCCAGCAAAGAATAAACTCTAAATAAAAGAATCCCCTGTCTTAAGTCAATATACTGTCTACATTAAGCCTAGTGATTAAGAAAATAGAAAACACAAAGTATTGTGTGAAATTAGATCCCTTGTTATGAAAGTCTTATAAACCTTATTTTCAAGTTGTTGGCTTATTATATTTTCTAAATGTATGTGAAAAATAAATAGAGAGATGCACTGATGCATTACAATTTTGATTCTCATTGTAAATTTGAACTATTATTGCAATGAAGAGATGAGAGATGGGGAGTGTTATCATGGATATGGAAAGTTAATTGTGGTTCCAAAAATATACAAGCAGACGTCTTAATTGCCCTAAGCTATCTGAAATAAAATGGCATTTTAATCAAAGGGAACAAAATTATTATGATGCTCCTTCTGCACAATTATTTCACCAAGCATGCTTCTTAAGTACTGCTGTCAGCATTGAAGTTCCTCATATATCTCTAGCATTTATGAAAAGGCTGATGTTAGCAATGCAGAATGAACAGCGCAGCTATGAATGGTAACACAAGTTTATTCCCTCTCAAAAATGAAATTACTTTAGCTTTGCACACTTTACTGGATATCAATTATTAGCTGGCAGTAACCTAAGAGAATAGCAAATCTTATACAAAGGAGAAGTATAGAGTCCCTCAAATTCCTTATAGGAAGGAGAATGATAGGAACTACTGAATGATGCATATGTGACTGTGCTACAGGGACAGAGAAGACTGTTTCAGGTTTTCACAGGTTGAACCATGTGTGGATGTGTCACTCTTAGCAGAGTCCTCTGTACTGATCATATGCGAGCATCTTTTGCTGCTCCATTTTGTTTTTTTATGTACTTTCTGTAAATTTGTTTTAAATTTGTTTTAATTTTAATACAACCCTCCCTCTTTGTTTTAGAAAATAGCATACACATTTTTTTTAATAATGTAAAATAATGTAAAAATCATGAATGGACTTATTTTTGATGTGCCTGTACTCATTCTTTAACCCGAACACTCTGTTCAGTCGTATATCACATGCTACAATAGGATTCAGTATTTCATTTTTGGGATATCTGGTTTTCAGCATCAGTTGTGCGCACAGATCTTTTTTCTGTTGAACATATCCTACTGGACCCATTGCAGTATAATATCAAATATATGGGAAAACCTATAATAAAAGGATTGAAACATAAAAAGAAAGCAAAGGAATGACGTACAGAAATTGATCTAAGACACAAGTGGGAAAGTATTGTTACACATCACCCCATTCTCTACCGAGCAATGCAAGATTCCAGGCGTCTTGGCACTTAACCAGGGTTTGTGTTCCTTTGGAATAAGGCATGTCAGAGACTAGTTGTTATGTACTGACGTTCTCACCCTGGGCCAGCAGGGGGATACTGTAGATACTTTTCACTCAGGTCCACATATGCAAATAAGGGATTGAAAGTGACGTTCAGTGATTGGATAGTTACAGAAAGTGTTACAGTTGTGTTGTAGTGGAGCTCTATATAAGCAGGCTGGCTGAACCCTTCAGTTCAGTTCTGTTCTGGCCTGTGAATAAACAAGAGCTGTTTGAAGAATCGCTGTGTCGTCTGATATGTTCACCCACAACTTAACACTGGTATTTTTATGAAATATGGTTTATTCACACATATTTACACCTGAGTATTTATGGAGAGTTCTCAGCATTTACAACTCAAAAGAGGCTTGTCCTTCCCAGCAGCACAGAGCCATCCTAAGTGCCTGTGTCTCTCTGTAATACGTTGTGCTGCAGCCCTTAAGTCCCCGCATGGAGTCTTCCCACTTCCTACCTTTCCTTCCCAGCAGAGTTCGCAGAAAACAGCTCCTCCCCTTCTGCTTCCAGTCTCCGCACCCCCCCCCAACTGAGACGTCCTACCAACCTCTGTTTCTCAAGCCCATTGCAAAAGACATTTTTTTTCACTTGCTTACATCACGTCAATGGTAATCCTACCCCAAAAGCTACTGGTCAGAGAGTCTTATGTTCTGCCAATGGCTTACCACTATCATGAGGAAGCTAGATGGTATTATTTCCAGCCCTTGCTAAATTAATGAATTTATGAGTTTGCTGAAAGTCTAACCCTTCACTGACTCTAGAGATTATTTGGGGTGATTCCCCACTCCCACACTGCAAATTCATAACACAATAACTTTCAAAATGTTCACTCTAAGAAAACAGGAAGAAAGAATAAAGTATCAAGAAGAACTGAGAGGAAAAACGAATAGCATTGCCGAAACAAATGTGGTTTTTAAAATCCATATTTCTGAAAGATGAGGAGAGAGTCAGTGGATATCTTCAAGGGATTTATTAATGTAGAATGGTCATAATATGTTTTAGCTGATATAGGAACATGTCCAGATTTTTATGACTTTGCTTATTAATATGATTAGCTTTTCATCAGAGAAGTGATTTATATCACTTCTGCATACCCACATTCCCTCAAGCTCCAAGCCTCAGAAATGGCAACTAATTATTTCACAATGTTGAAAGAAAATGGATAAAACCTTTGCTGTCTCACTGTGTTGAAAGAAACACAGGGAGAGACTAGTGGGAGTGTATCATGAAATCTCAGGTAAGGACATGGTAGAGACAAAGCAGATACAGTTATACCTCGGGTTACAGACGCTTCGGGTTGCGTGATTTCGGGTTGCGCACCGCACCAAACCCAGGAGTACCGGAACGGGTTACTTCCGGGTTTCGTTGCTTGTGCATGCGCAGAAGCGCTAAATCGCAATTTGCGCATGTGCAGAAGCACCAAATCACAACCCATGTGTGCGCAGACACGACACTGCGGTTTGCAAACACTGGGGTTTGCAAACGTGCTTCCTGCACGGATCACATTCACAACCTGAGCGTCCACTGTATTCAGACTTAGCAGGCTGAGAAATGAACAAAGCTTTTGCCCATACATGCAGCATCTTCACTCATTCAAGCACAGTTTGAGCAAACCAGCAAACCTCTAATTAAGCATGGTTTCCAGTCTGTTTGAAACAAGGCTTTGAAATAATTGAAGATATTAAACAACTTGAAAACTGATGCAGTTCCAGGGGAGGCATCCAGAGCACCTGCTTAGTCAGATTTTGCAGATTTTTCAGTTCTGATGACCCAAGAAAGTGAATGAGACACTTGAATCAGTCTCTCTGAGCACATGTAGCCTCACTCATTGCTCATCATGGCTGATTGGAAGAGATTGACAATAGAGGTCCAGGAATGCCTCCTTGTGTCAAGGTGGTGCCAGATGTGCTGAAAAAGTTGAGAGTGAAGCCCCTCCTAAACAAGATTTCTCGAGACCTGGACGTATATGAAAACGCATGTCCTTTTCTGTATCTAGTAAACATAGTGTCCTGGCTTGAATGAAACTATGTCTAATTGTAGTATTCCTGGTTTCATTTCCTCTTGTGTGAATACAGTTGCTACATGTAGACAAAAAAGTCTTGTTACTATATTGGTTTATGAACCTGAAATATGATCATTTGAAGCAGATTCACATCCGAAGTACCCTGTCTGTTGTTTTCACCAGTCTAAACAGTAACACTATGTTCAATTAAACATACTTCCTATTAGGCTTCATGAGTATCTGAAATGCTTTGGATGGTTGTTGCACTGACATGCTGTAAAATATTGTGTTTTTTTAGTTTAGCAGGAAACAACTACTCAAATTGCTCAATCTTGAGAAGTGCCATTGAAATAAATAGAGCTATTCTGGAAAAAATAGATTAATGACCACAACTCTAAAATTATCTAAATACCATGTGTTAGATTTAGAGCTAAGCATGTCAACGGGGGCTGGCTTCCATTGGCAGCCTTTTAGTACTAAAATGTATCTTGAGGCAATGCTGAATGGGGTCAACTGTGGCGCAGGATGGCAGAGGAAAGTGAGGATCCCATAAAACCAGGCTGATAGACATGTCTAGATCCAACCCCATAAAAGTTTGAAGACATCTAGGCTGACTTAAGTAGATTTTAGATATTGACTTGCATTTTAAAAAGCTTTTTTGGAAACTTGTACTCTGTACCCCTTTCATGGATCACTGCCTTGCCGTGGCGAAGGGGCTTGAATAACTCAGAGAAGCTATGAGCTATGCCGTGCAGGGCCACCCAAGATGGACAGGTCATAGTGGAGAGTTTTGACCAAACGTGATCCAGCTGGAGCAGGAACCAGCAAGCTGCTCCAGTATCCCTGCCAAGAAAACTCCATGGACAAAGACAACAGGCATAGAAAAGTTATGACACTGGAAGATGAGCCCCTCAGGTCGGAAGGCGTCCAACATGCTATTGAGGAAGAGCGGAGGACAAGTACAAGTAGATTCAGAGCTGATGAATCTATCTGATCAATCCCATGGACTGCAAGAAGATCAAACCTATCCATCTTAAGGAAATCAGCCCTGAGTGCTCATTGGAAGGACAGATAGTGAAGCTGAGGCTCCAATACTTCGGCCACCTCATGAGAAGAGAAGACTCCCTGGAAAAGACCCTGATGTTGGGAAAGATGGAGGGAACAAGGAGAAGGGGACGAGATGGTTGGACAGAATTCTCAAAGCTACCAGCATGAGTTTGACCAAACTGCGGGAGGCAGTGGAAGACAGGAGTGCCTGGCATGCTCTGGTCCATGGGGTCATGAAGAGTCGGACACGACTAAATGACTAAACAACAACAACAACTCTGATTTTAAAATAACCTACAGTGGGGAAAACTATTCCAAGGGTAGAAATTGCCACCCACTGTGGTAACCACAATGTCAGTTACTATACACATGCTACAATTTTAGCCTCTGATTCATCTGCAAAAACAATTTAGAACACATTGCTTGTGTCATTTCCCCCAGAAAAAAAAGATATCTGGCTTTCAAAGTAATTAGCTTCTGCCACTGTAGTCCAGGAAACTTTCAGTTGCGCTATTTCAATCAAATAATGGTGAAATGAACTGAAACATAATTAGCACTTTTGTCCTCAAGTCCTAAAAATAAAGTGAACTGAAACATAAATGTAGCCATGGAACTAGAAAAATAAACCATACTTTGTTCACCATTATCATGAAAGAAAAACAAACAATTCAGTGTCACAAAATAAAAACTTGACTTGCATGAATTTGTTTTATATATAGTGGAACACTGACTAATTCAGCCAGATGGAATCATATTACACTGCTCTAGTTTGCATGTAATGCTAAGCCAAAACATGGCCAAGCATGAATTAGTAGCACATGTCCACATACACAAAATGAAAATCACTCTCCTGGTCCTGCTCATATGTAAGCAAGCAATGAGTGCAGATATTTCCACATCAGTGGCCTGATTTCACATAATGCTAAGCTAAACTATGACTCAGTGTGAGGAGTGGGAGATGAAACAGCAGTAGCAGCGTTTGGACGTGGCTAGGAGCAAGGCACACCACAAGGTGGGAGGAGGCAGGAAATAGCAATGCCAGAGAAATTCCTGAATCAAGAGCAGAAAAAAGGACTGCAGAAGAAGAAAATGTTGGTCCTGTTACACACTGAGAAAGAGGCAGATAGGGAGCTGAGAGTGAAGATAGCTGTGACTTTGAAAGTAAGGGAAGGAAAGCTAGCTGGAAGGAGGTAGAATTGAAAGTCTGACTGAGGATAGTGAGATCAGGCTACATGAGAAGAAGGCAGAGTAAAGACTGGGACTGATAAATATCTCAGGGGAAGGGAAAGAGACAAGAGGGCATTAGAGGAACAAGGAGCCCCTGAAAGAGGGTAAATGGGAGATATTGGCCTGTGGATAATTTAACCTTGCTAGGGGTTAACTGGCCAGTTCTCCCTCAGCATAAGAAAAAGAAGTGGGTCAGGAAGGTTTTCTGAGAATTTATGAGTTTAGACATCTCAGTAGTGGGCCAGAGGAAGGACTGAATGAATTAGGCAGTGTGTGTTCTGTGATGATAAGAGCTAGGGGCATACAAGCATGAAGTACTTCCCCAGCTGCTCTTTGCATGCTGGATATCTGAGGACACTTGGGACACCAAGCAGTCCTTCCTCAACATCACGCTTTGCATGGACAAGCAAGCACGGTACACTGAGCAAAATCTTGGTACTTGTGCAGGTACAGAGTGAAATTCACTTCTCCTCTCCTCCTGTTGCTGCCGTTCTACATAAAGCTGAAGCATGGTTTGGTTTAGCATTATGTGTGAACTTGGACTTGTGATCTATCTCACCCTACCAGACCACATACAGTAAACCTAGACCAAATCTTGGTTACAGGTCATGGTTTATTTGGTTAAAAAAATAAAAACAAAAAACAAACCCTATGAGCTCAGGTTCATACATAATGCTCAGCAGTGCCATGGCTTAGCTGAAAAAGCTCCAATGTTTAATTCCTAATGGTATGAGTTACTGAAATGTCAACTACAGCTTAAGCAACATGACCATAAGACATTCAAATTAGCAATAATTGACATCTTTCTAAATCTCTTACCTGAATAACTTCCCAGGATCTATAGCTTTGATGTTCCCAAAGACTGAAGATTAACTTCCATGGCATTACTTTGCTCCTCTTCCTGAGAAATATTATAGTTTTGTACTTAGTATTGCCCACACACCTTTAAAAATTGCTTGTGATTAGAGCTTCCATTATCTAATCAAAATGCCTATACCACTGAGATATAAAGGACAGGTGAATTTGAATTATGCACAGTATTGAGCAATAATAAATTTATGGCTATGGGAAGATTCCACACTCTGTAAGCCTACTGCATCTGCCTACTTTCACTGAAAAACAATGATTTGACCTAGTTTTTCAGTATAATGTTAAAGGAGAGGAGCCTTCAATGCTGAGCTATTTATACATTCTCCATACTTCTCTTTTTCAGAGTTTACATGACTTTTTTATAAACGTAAGGCAGTTCTCTATATTACACTTGAAGTATTGCTTGAAATGAACTACAGCAGATATATTCTGATCATATTAATTTTCTTATTAAAATTGCATTGCATTTTGCAACAGAAAAGACATTTTGTTAAGAACATATAAAGAACTAATCTTTTCCTATTTTCTCTCAATTTGAGACACAGCAAGCACGCCTTGGGGTACATATCCTGCTGTTCTCAGAGTTCTAGATATATTTGACGTGTTGTGCTTATGTCCAAAAGAATGACTTGCTTGATCCAGCCGAATTACCTGTCTACATGTTGTTAAAGTGATTATTTATAGGCTGTTTAAATGAAAATAATGCCATTGTATTGGCTTCCAGTGATGTAAAGGTATCTACGGTTACCATTCATGGTGCACCATGAAAAAGACCACAAAAATGAAGTTAAAAGCAGACTGTGACATGAGCTCATTTCCATAGGCCCCTTCTCCTGCTTCAAGGAAAGGGCATGACTTACATTTCTGCTTGTGAATATTTCCCACATAAAGCAGACTGAAGCAGTTAAAATGATGGCTAGACAACAGCAGTGTAGGGCTTGTGCTGTCTCCTGAAATGTCTTTCTATGATAATAGATTTTTACCTTTGGTAGCAAAATGGTAGTACACTCAATGGGAAGGAAAAAAAAATTCCTTCCAGTAGCACCTTAAAGACCAACTAAGTTAGTTCTTGGTATGAGCTTTCGTGTGCATGCACACTTCTTCAGATACGTGTGCATGCACACGAAAGCTCATACCAAGAACTAACTTAGTTGGTCTTTAAGGTGCTACTGGAAGGAATTTTTTTTTTGTTTTGACTATGGCAGACCAACACGGCTACCTATCTGTCAATGGGAAGGGAGAGGGAAGAGATACCAAAGAAGGTGTATTGAGGAACCAACCCCAACTAATGTCCTCAAAAAACTTAGGCAGAAGACATATCATCAACCACAACAGGTAAACACCAGCAGTGGATTGAAAAGGTACCATTCTCTATGTTTTATGCCATGGATCCCAAAAATTGTCAACTTATTTATAGAACAAGTCTTAAGATTTGGGGTTATTAAGTGAAAAAGTATATCTTAACAGAAAGATAAATGCATTCTCTCTCTCTCTCTCTCTATATATATATATATAGAAATAGGAAAACAAACAGAATGTCAAGTTATATTACTGTTCCCTTTTTATTCCAAGATGATGGCTGCATTTTTATAGACTGTGAATATGCTTAAGTGGAATGCTCATTTGCATATAGATGCATCTCACAGAGAGAAGAATATTAGCGAATTGTAATAACTCTGATGCAAGTGCAAACCTCTTTTAAAGTTGCTGCAGGCAAATCAGTAAAACAATTAAATTCTAATATAAAATTGCTGCATCACATATTTTAACATATACTATGTGAAGCCATAGGCTATTAGAACAGTAAATGTCATATACATCTACATCAGTTGTAATAAAATTGATCAACATTAGTAGTGCCTTGATGCAGCTGCTTCTGCTTTGCATACAATTTATATTGAAAACCAAAACATACAAATGTCTACATTTTAAAGGGGAAATGTAACTATGCTGGACTATTTTTAGTTAAACAAAATCAGAGCAATATTGCCATGGACAATTCTAACCTGCTGTTTAGGGGGAAATGATGCAAAATCTGAGCTAGTAATGGTGCAGTATGTATTTCATTATGTATTGATTAAAGCTCTCTTGTATTATTGAGTGTTTGATGAAACATGGAAATAGAAATTTTACAGTCTTCTGTAATGATAGATCTATTGGCTGGTGCCAAATTTATATCTACAGAAGAAAGACCAAAAAATTACTCAATTCACACTTCTCAGTTTCATAAAATGGGTGATGTCCCCTCCTAAAATAGGTCCAGCTTTACTATTAATTAACTTTACCTCAATGCCTAAGACTAGGTCAACAGAGCCAAAAGTGAAAATTGACTAATGTAAAAATAAAAATTAGGGAAAACATTCATGGTCATTTATATTCGTAAGTACTGAGTGTAAAGGTCACTTGGAGCAATTGCTTTTCTTGGTTTTAGGATTATATTCCCTATTATTGTTCTCTTTTTACAATAGGGGCACACAAATTAAGATGCTATGTCACATTTTTCACTCTTGAATAGACGCAGACTCAAACATTTCATTACAGATGACAGAAGCCTCACTCTCAATCAGAAATGCATTGTTTGAGTCTGAAAGCCTCTGCCGAAAATAAATAAATAAATAAATAAATAATCAATAATGATGCCTTCAGTTCATTTGAGTAACCCATGAATAATCAACAGCACAAGCAAATCAACTCTGACTGGATGATGTGTTAATCTCTGATGCAGCCAGGAAAACGCTAGCACATGATTAGAATGAATAATTTACAAGCACCATTACAGTATAATGAAATGAAGAATTGGGAATGATAGAAACTGAAATACATCCTTGCTCCCACCCCTTTGTGTCTCCTTGGATTTGTTTAATGTTGGTGAATATCATCAAGCTTTTGGAGACACTGAGATGGCCAAATATCTTTAGCAGTGACAGAAGTATTGCAAATGTCTATTCAAATATCATACCCACCAACAATTCAGGGGGGGGGGGAGGAACATCCCATTTCTTCATGTAAGATCCTGGCGGCCATTTGGGGTGCTGTGCAAGATCACACTCCGCAAAACTGCTTTAGATTACAATTTGCTTTAGATAATTTTTATGGCTGCTCAGTCCTAAGTATTAGCATTTTGTGGTCTCAGGAAACACATTTCTCATGAATTTCTGTAGTCATGACAGGCTAGATGTTGCATTCCTGACCATCTCTGTTCAACTCAATTCAATGGGGCTTACTCCCAGGAAAGTGAGTTTAGAATTGCAACCTTAATATGTTACTTACAAATAGGTCAATGGGAGGGGAAGAAAGAACAGAAGGATTGAGGTTTCTCTTTTCATGCATGCTCTAATATATGAAATGAGACCTGCAATTTGCAGGAGGGAGCGAAAAAGCATGAGTCACTATTGCTTCCTTCCCTGCATCATATATAAACTGGTCCAGAGGCCCAGATGAAAATAGAAATGCTGCCTCTAAGACTTTTACTGTTTACACTTAATTTTAGCTTTGGACTGTGACAGCCAAATGGGACAAACTGAAGGGTTATAGAAACCAAGTGCACAATCATCCTGCCAAGATAAGAAGGGAAAGGAGACAGATGGAGGTAAGAGGAAGTTGATTATTCCTCCACGTGTGCCCCTTTGTTTCACTTCCGTCTTGTCTTTCTGACTCATAGGAGTGTTTCCATTCCATCAAGCTAGAATTCTTTAACTTGAAATTCAATATGTGGTGATGTGTGGCAGAACATTCTTGGTACTAGTGCTCCACCTGTGGAATTCTACCCCTTCCCAAATAAGCCTGGCACAAATTATGATGAGTTTTTGGCACCAGTTAAATGCCTATCCATTAGTTCAGGCATTGGGGTGAATTGTTGGCTCCTGGCAGGATTTCCAAAGGCATCTGGTTGGACACTCTAAGAGCAGAAGCATGGACTAGGTGGGCGCATGGCCTGTTCCAGCAGGGCTCTTCTTAAGTTCTTAAGAGTCTATTGTCATTAGGCTTTATTGTTACTGTTGGTGTTATTTGATGGTTTTACTAAGTAGTAGGCTTTGGGGTAGTCTGATTGCTTCTAGCAGTGAAAAGTGGATTAGAAATATTTTACATAGAATGAAATGAGTAAATAAAACAACTGGAGATGCCAGGGATTCAATAGGCAAACATGGCATGCTCTGCATGCAAAGCATGTGTTTGTCACATGCACAAAGCATGTGTTTCTCCAGTAGGAAACAGCTAGATATTGGTAGCATGTATGAATAACCAAGAAGAAGGTCCCTCCTTCTGTTCACTGGTGGACACTTTCGCTGGCTCAGCCATTTCACACACCGCAAAAGGGAGGAAATGGTAAGCAGAGTTACTGCTAGGCCACTTGGGAATGTAGGTGGTGCTGTAGTCTAAACCACCAAGTCCCTTGGGCTTGCTGATCAACAGGTCAGCAGTTTGAATCAGTGTGATGGGGTGAGTTCCTGTTGCTTTGTCCCAGCTCCTGCCAATCTAGCAGTTCAAAAGTACACCAGCGTGAGTAAATAAATAGGTACCACTGCGGTGGGAAGGTGAACGGTGTTTCCATGCACTCTGGCTTCTGCCATCATTTCTCGTTGCACCAGAAGCGGTTTAATCATGCTGGCCACATGACCGAGAAAAGATGTCTGCAGACAAATGCTAGTTCCTTTTGGCCTGAAAGCAGAGATGAGTGCCACACAATGGTCAAATTTGACTTTTCTAAACCATCCAGGGGTCTTTTACCTTTCACCTAGGATACTTGGCATGAGAAGCTTGTTCGCTACCTTCCTTGGTTCCCATACAAACTAATTCACTGGTCAACCTAGTCTCCAGTGAAAAGCATGTTTTGAGCTATGGTGAATGATGTGTAGAACTTATGGCTCAATACTCCAATCAGCCCTAGTCAGCATGGAAAATAGTCAGGGGTGATGGGTGTTGTAGTCCAATAGTGTCTGGGGAGGCTGAGGTCCCATGTTTTAGCCAATTAATTTTGAAAACCCTTACCACAGAATGAAATGATACACAGATCAGAATTAGTATGAACACCATTTCACTGGATAATAAAAATTATTCCTTTTAAGAAGCCGTAAGGCTAGAGTAGGAAAAAAAGAGAGTAGAAAACTGATACTGTCTCCAATCTAACAAATGATATTGTCTGAAGTATTTTTGAATACAGAAAATGTCATTTGCCTAACAGTACAGAATAGCATGTGCTGCACAAATATAAATGGGTCTCCTAACTCTCAGTGTGACTAAAAACTCTCACTGTGGATGATCTTATCTGATATTTTAGCAGGCAAAACTATTGGGATTTTGTTTTTATCTGTTATCTAAAGCTGATACTCCTTTTCTTCCATGCTGCTTGTACGCTACTGAGTGGTTCTCCTGTCTCACTGACAATATAATTCAAATTCTAGTGACTGCAGTGCCCCCGGAAGGCATGGTGAGTCTGCAGGGGGTGCCCAGAGGAAGCACAATTAAGAGATTAACTTCTCTCTCCAGTCTCCCTGTGTCATCTTTTTAATTGTTTTTAAATCCACCTCTGTTCTCCGGTGCTTTTACATACTAATGAGGTTTGAGGATTGTTCAGTTGGCTAAAACTAGTAATAGTGTTATTTTAGCACTGGGCCAGTTGTGAATATAACTGCACTTTGGTGATAAAAGGCATGCCAGGATCTGACGGCTGTAGACAGGAGGAAGATTTCTGTTGAGATATATTACTTGAGTCTGCTTTTGTGGTAAAAAGGTGTGAAGGGTTGAGGACATAAGTGGGCTCAAGGATGCAACTACTGAGTGACAGAGCCCCAATAAAAGCTTCACTCTCTAGGAGAAACCTATTGTTGTCTCTCAGCTATCAAAAACTGCATTGGTGTGACTATACCAACCAAGGCAAAGGCACAGCATGTTAGCTCCAGAGCTGATTACCGATAATAAGCTAAAGGTGCAGAGCAGAGCAGAGCAAAAAAAAAGGAGACTAAAAACCACCATATCCATAAAGTAAAGAAAAACAGGAGCTGGAGGATAGTCTGGACCAGCATAAGAGGGCAGGAAACAACGGTGCTGCAAGCTTGTCAAAATGTGAGAAGCTACCTATGTTTTAGGGGGTCATGCAAAAGAAAGCAGATGATGCAAAAGCCAAAACAATTATTACATAAACATAAAGAATATAGATTAGATAGCAACACATGATATATAAAAATGTGTGTGTGAGTAGAATATTATTCTACTGGTCTGGATAGCTGGTTTTAGAGAGGGCTTGATAAAAGTGCTTTGTTTTTGCTGCTGTGCTATGCTACTATGTTAGTACATACTGCTACTACTTTATTTATCATATTTGTTAAGTATTTTTAAATTTTTGCATGCTTTAAGATCAAAATCAGAGACAAAGGTAAGAGTTTGTCACAAATCCTGTCACAATCCTATTGACAATACACTGAGAAGTCTTCCATTTGTACAAATGTGTTTTACAATTTTTACTGAGCACGTTAAGTAATTTTAAACATGATCTTTGCTCTCTTTTTAAAGTTTGTTTATAATTTTGTATTTTGAAAAGGATGCTTGTTCTAAATTCGTTTTAAACACATTTTAGAAATCAATTTTGTTGTGCTTTCATGCCTGATAGAGCACAGTTCTCTCATATTCCCTGCTTAAGCTTTGCCCTTTTTATATTCCTCTGCCACTTCCAACTTATTATTCCAGTAATACTTTTGTTTAAGCCAACTAACACAGCTACCCCAATGGAAGTTTTTGAACTTTAGTATCTCTCCCTCAGAAATGTAGATCCTATTAATTTTTAAAATATATGTTACTTAGTACTTGGACTGTACTCAGACTTTGCATTCTTATTATAACAGAACTAGATGGCATATGATTCTGTCTGCTTGTTAATGCCACCCCTGCACGCTACAGATCACTCCTCACACAAGCCTGCACAAAAGAATCTGCTTTTACCACATGAGTCAATGGAATGGAATGGAGCATGACATAAAACTAAAGTAAAGAAAAAGGCAGAAGTTATTTATACAGTCCCTCTTCTATTAGTCATTGTTTCTTCAAATGTCCCAGCCTTGAGGTAAAAACAAAAGTTGACACAAGAGTATATGGTATATTTTAAAATCTGTTCAACATTCTTCAGTCTTGCTTTGTTTAATTGTAAAACCCACCACAATAATTCAGTATGCAACTGCTTTGCTGCTTCCATGTATGCTTCCATGTATGCATCATATCTATTAATTTACAAAACAACAGAATATGCACATAAAAGAATGAAAGTCCCTTCCATACCATACATTTAAAGGATTCTTAAAAAGGTAAAGGGACCCCTGACCATTAGGTCCAGTTGTGGCTGACTCTGGGGTTGTGGCACTCATCTTGCTTTATTGGCTGAGGGAGCTGGCGTACAGCTTCCGGGTCATGTGGCTTCTGGCAAACCAGAGCAGCACATGGAAATGCCGTTTACCTTCCCACTGGAGGGGTACCTATTTATCTACTTGCAGTTTGACATGCTTTCAAATTGCTAGGTTGGCAGGGGCAGGGACCGAGCAACGGGAGCTCACCCTGTTGCAGGGATTCGAACCGCCAACCTTCTGATCGGCAAGTCCTAGGCTCTGTGGTTTAACCCACAGTGCCACCCACATTCCTAAAAGGATTCTTATCCCACTGTAATAGTAATTTCTTCCCCGCAATAATCCTGGGAATTGTGGTTTGTTAAGGGTGCTGACCTCATAGGTCGACCACCCTTAACAAACTACAGTTTTGATCCCAGGATTCTCCATGACTATTAACAATGGTACAATAGTGCTTTGAATGTATGACGTTGCTGAATGATGGAGGACATGGAAGAAGTAACATAAGAAGTTTGTGTGGGGCATACAATTTCTTTTAGAAAACCAAACTACTTTAAGGTAGCATCCCATCCCCATAAAAGAACAATAGTAGCCGAACAATGACACAGTATTCATGGAACAAAAACTATTATCTGGGTAAGAGAAATGGAAATCATGGTTTTCCTAAAAGTTCAAATTTGTTAAAACATACAATAAAATTATTTGACAAAGAGCAAAACACCGTTGGGGAACAAAACAACTAAGAACAGCATCTATAAACATTATCCAAAGAAATTAATTCAGTTTCCTCATTCACAACTAACCCTTCAGACAACCCTCTGGAGCAGGGGTCTGCAAACTTTTTCAGCAGGCGGCTGGTCCACTGTTGCTCAGACCTTGTGGGGGGGCCGGACTATATTGGGGGGGATGAACGAATTCCTATGCCCCACAAATAACCCAGAGGTGCATTTGAAATAAAAGGACACATTCCACTCATGTAAAAACACCAGACAGCCCCCACAAATAACCCAGAGGTGCATTTGAAATAAAAGGGCACATTCCACTCATGTAAAAACACCAGACAGCCCCCACAAATAACCCAGAGATGCATTTTAAATAAAATAGCACATTCTGCTCATGTAAAAACACGCTGATTCCTGGACTGTCCGCGGGGCAGATTTAGAAGGCCATTGGGCTGGATCCAGCATCCGGGCCTTAGGTTGCCTATCCATGCTCTGGAGTGTCAAACAGAGAAAGGGATGTAAGCTTCAGGAAAGAGAAACAGGAAGAACTTCATGCCATCAAGGAGGGTGCAAGGCTGGGAATTCCAGAATTTGGGTGCAGCTGCCAAATGCAAGTTTGGGACATACAAGGAGACTTATCCTTATCTGTGATCATGTTCATAGCGGAGCATGATCATATTCAATTCGTATTCAGAAGCAGAAATTCCAATGTGTTGTGCAGCTGTAAATGCCTGAAATCATCTCAAAATTCACACAAGAATAAAAAAGTAACCTTTAAAGGAAAGAACAACACTCCCCGTGCTCATACTTAAATGCTGTTTAGGACATTAATGCCTTCAGAACTCCATGTGGCAGTGTGCCACATCAGAATACAATGGATAACTAAACTATTAGACCAAATGAAAGCACCGTATTCTCAAAAATTGCATTATAGAGCTTTTATGTTTGACAAAGAGTTGAGTCCAAACTCAAAATGCTGCACAATTTCAACAACAGGAGGAGCCTAATAAAATGGACTTCCTTAGGGATATTCCATCTCATTGTCTGGGACCAAGGCAGCAATTCTCTATATTAAAGTTATAATGACCACTGTTGGATTGCTCAGCTGCCAGAACAGTACTCAATTCAATCATCATAGCAGCAGGCTGCCATGCTTTTCATCATGGCCCAAGATTTTACCTCTTTTGACTATGCAGTTAGAGATATGTTGCCGGGGGGAGGGGTGCCAATCCAGTGTAATATCTCAGACAGAAGCATGACTGCCTCCAAACTGTTGGTGAAAAAACATAGGAGACTTATAGATTTAAGGCATGCAGAGGGCTCTGCTGCATAATGCCTGAAGGTATGGTGCTGGGAGATGGAATAAATTGCCAAATGAAAGTTAACAGATGCATTGTCTTTAAGGATGCTGGAGTGACAAAAATGCTTCTGTTATTTCTTGTAACTCAGTGTTCCTAAGGATTTTTATTTTAGAAACCTTCATAGAATAGCATTTTGTGCAAACTGCTCCTTTTTTAAAAAAAATAAATTTTTATTAATTTTCCAATACAATTGTACATTTTTATCCAAATTTTAACAAATTATCTCTTTTTGGACTTTCTTCAGCTTCTCTGACAATCATCTGTATTTATCTCTTCAGTACGCATTCCCTTCATTTGCATAACTGCTCCTTTTGTATCGTCATTGTATATCTGTGTCTAATACATACCTCCTAGGTTTAACTCGGCATATATAGAGACAGTCAATAATGAAAGGAAACTTAGGGGGTTGTTAAGAGAGGAAGAGCTCTGCAGTTGATCCAACAATCCCTAAATCGAAGGCCCACATGTGCTTTGCCCAGTGCTGGCTTGCTGTCCTCTCCATCAAGGCAAACAGGTCTCCCTTGGACTAGTTAGAGAGACTGCACCTGAATTCCTTCCCTACAGTCCAGCCCTGATGCCTAAGGGTACAGGGAGCAGCCTAGCTGAACTCTCAGCTGATCTCCAGCTCCGACACATGTACTATGCATATTAAATGGGAGCATATTAAATTCATGACTATTCATCAATGCCCCATTCTTGGCTACCACTCCAAGAGAATAAGCAGAATAATACCAGGAATGTGGAGGGATCTCTCATCTGTATCAGTTTCTGTGTGTATGAGAGAATGACATATTAAAGGGGAGGGGAAAGGTATTATTATCCCTGCTCCCTCTGAGGAAGGAATTCAATCTAGTTCTCATTAAAAAGTGAAACTATTTAATTCACACTCTCCAAAACAACACAAGAAACAAAACTCAGTTGGTTAAGCATTAGACTCTTAACCTTAGGGCCATGGGGTTGAGCCCCATGTTGGGCACAAGATTCTTGCACTGCAGGGGGGTGGACTAGGTGACTCTTGTCATCCCTTCAAACTCTGCAGTTCTGTGATTCTATGAAAACACAGCTATCCTTCAAAATCCATGCTTCTTTGAATTTTGTGGTGCAGTTCTCCAAGCAACGTTTACAAAAATATTTTTATTAGGAGGAAATGTTTTCATTAATATATTTACTTTTAAGGACAACATACAAAATGCATTATATCAGAGAAAATAATTTGCAAAAAAAATGTACATTTGTCAAAACAGCATACAAAAATGAATTTATTAAGAAAATTTCAGACTTGAATGCTAACCAGCTTTAACTGCTGCAGAAACGTGGAGAACTAAATTTCTGATTGGAAGAAAACAGTAACAGAACTGAAACAGACACATTGTTCTATAGATACTATGCTGCCTTTTTCTTTGCCTCTGCCAATGTCATTTCTGCCACTTGCTGCTTCTTATTTCCTTAGCCAGTCATTTTGCCTAATGTCTTTCAAAAAATTCCAAAAGGTAATCTTGAAGTTTCTACAGGCTTGAAATATTTTTTCAGTAGAGACTTCATAGTGACTTGTTTTTTAATTGGCCCAAGCACCCGATCCACTCCTTTCAGTTTTGACTTCTAGGGACATAGGGAGCTGCATTATAAAAGGACAGTGTTTTTCTTTAATTTTGTGTTGTCTATTCTGAGTGATTGTGGGTCACCAGGATCTTAGGCAGAGATTTTTCACATAATAAATTCTTAAATAGTAATCCCCATTAAACCCTGGAGTGCCCCACAACTAGCAGAGGCAGATTTTGGGTAGCACAACCAGTGTGCCCACATTGGGTGCCAAGAGTCACCACAGGGCCCCCTACAACAATGACTTAGAATGGAAGGCGAGGCTGGGGGTGGAGACCAAGTTTGGCCTTGCACAGAAATTTGAAAAGGCCAAAGCCAGTCACTGCTACTGGGGTCTGATCCCTCTCTACATCAGAAATGACTATGAAAATTTAATTCAGTGTGATAAAATTGTCATATGACTTCCTCCCAATAGCCACAGTTCATAGAGCCGTATGTACATAAATGGGTGTGCATAGTCTCAGTGACAGAGCTTCTTGCTCCGGCACTGGGGGACGGAGAGCAGGCGGGGGCAGGGATGATGCGCGCCCCACGCCCAGGGGTGAGGCACGTGTCCCAGGGGTGGGGCGGGGTGGGGCATGCCACCCGCATAGAGTGGCACGCCACCTGCATGGGCGTCCAGCGTGGGCGGGGGAGCAGCCGCGATGGCACCCTGGGGATCGAGCTGCCGGGGGCGGTGCTCTCCCCCCCACTCCTCTTCCTCCGCCAGTGCATAGTCTTTGCGTGTTGCATTACAAGCTGCACTTTAAACGCAGGAAGAGTTTAAAATGAAACACCCTCCCTGTTCTACAAGCAAGAGTATAAATTTATGCAGCATGCATGAGTGTTGCATTGATTTTCATTGTCGTAGAAGTCATCTTTAATTTCTTAACTGCTCAGAAACCTCAACCTGGAATTACATTTTCTGTGGATATTAGTTGATCATTTATTTACTCCGGCTGTATCCCTGAGCAGTGCATGACAATGATTTTTCAATAACTTTGACTGCCATCATGATATCTGTATTTTGGACTAAAGGAGGTTGAGTGCAATAGAGGAGAGAAAAGAGGCCTGCATTTTGCCTTGCATCTATTGATGGATGTAGTTTCTAGGAACCTGATCTCACTGCCACCTTTCAAACACTTTTCAAAACATCCCCAGTAAAACATGCCTTTGATTTTGTTGTAATTGGTATTTAACAGCTATAAAGTGCTAGCTTAGTTCATAGTGGTCAGCAGAACTCAGAAGGGCTCAATGTATTTACAGTCAAATGCTATGTTGAACTATCAACAACTAGTTTGGAGTGAAATCAGTTGGGTGGAGCATGAAAAACATTTAATTCATTTCTGCTAGGGCTTTGCGGCGTTCAAAGAGAGAGAATATCACCAGATTGTGTTGACAGCAAGGGGAAGCAGTCATTTTGCTCTTCCATTTTCAATGATATCCCCAAAACATGGATAAAATATACTTATATAGCCCCAAAACAAGGACAGTGTTTTGAATCAGCCATATAAATTGCAACAGATACAAAACGAGGATGAGGGAGAAATTAAGGATTTACCATTCAGGTGGGAAGATATGGGACTTGATCCAGGGAAAATTAGTCATGCTTAAATCCCATTGAAATTAATGAGGCTTAAAATTAGCAGAAACTATTTGCTTATTGCTCATTGCTTTCAATGGGACTTAAGTGCAACCAACCTTAGCAAGATTGGTCCATCGTGTGTGGTATAAGCAGGTAATTCTGCAAAGGATGACATTAAACACATGTCTCCTCCTTCACTTCATTTCCCCAAGTGACTCATGCTTCCTTTCTATCCCAGAATGGCAACATCCAAAGATGTACCAATTAGTCTGTCCATAAGAATATAATTAGGGTTTCTTATAATATTTTCAGCTAATATCCAAAGGAAAAGTTGAAGTTTAATGTTAATTTCTACATTAAGTATTAAATAGATGTCACTGGCTATGTTCAATGTCAGACACGTATAAAAAGTTTACAAGCCGCTAATCTGTAAACTTAATTGTACAGAGTCAAGCCAGTGTGGTTGTGTCACCTCATCAAATTATTTTGCCAGTTTATTTTTTATTTATTTTGACATTTTGAATATCAAAGCTAAATAAAACATTTATTTATTTTTAAAAAACTTAATCTGAGTTTTCTAATATGAAATTATAACATTATTAAAAACACAGCATGCTTTATGAAATAAGATAATTTAGAAATAGCCAGAAGTAAAAAAAAACCCAAAAACTTACATTCTGCTTGGATTTCTCTAATTTTCCTTAGAGAATAACACCGACTAGTCTCTAATTTAGATAATTTACTTTGAGCAAAGGTCCCACATCACAGCATGCCATGACCTATATGGAAGAAGACAGCATGCCGAATAGTCATCAGACCCTTTCACCCTCCTCTATTTCCAACTATAGAACTACAGGGGTTGACACAAAATGGCTGGAAGGGGCAACAAAGGTTTGAATGCTCTAATTATGCTATGGTTCCCAACTCCTTGAACTTACATATAAGGGAATGGAAGTTCCCAGAGCAGTAAACAGAGAATGTTATATCAGCAATTTCACTACAGAAATCCAGTTTTTTGTTAAATTGTATGACATTTTGTTAAATTGTATTAAATAGTATGACAATATTGTGGAATATTTTGCAGAGAAGTGTGTGTTGAAATCTGATGCTTCCACTGATGTTAATTAAGAAGTATTATACTTTTTAAAGATCCGTCCCTCCAACTTAACTACTTCTGGCATTACTGTACTATAATCTACAAACTATTTTCACAAGTGGGACATAAGATAAAGTGTTGATGACTGTGTTGTACATACTCTGCAATATTTTGAACTTGTGCTAAAATAAAAAAAAATAAAAATAAAAATATGATGATGATAGATAGATAGATAGATAGATAGACAGACAGACAGACAGACAGACAGACAGACAGACAGACAGATAAATACAGCTAGTCTCCAAAACATATTCTTACAAATCGGTAAAGTTGAAAAGTGTAATAATTACATGCCTTCCTTTGTTTTCTTATGTCTGGTGCTTCAGAAAACTTTCCTATCATATTCTCGAAAACCTCTCTGCCATTGTAAGGGCTTTTTCCCTTTGAGAGCTGGGATTCTTGAGTGTCTAGAAGACCTCCCTGCAAGCTGCTTCATACCATTTCCCCCCTGTTAGTAAAGTGAGTGTTCCATGTGTGGACATGCTGAGATACCAAGCAGGTAACAGGTGAGTTTATATAATGGAATTAAACATCTAGAAAACATGTGCCCATTGAAAGATGGATAGCATTGAAGCTGACTAGTCTTCAAAAGCTGACCAAAGGAGTAAGTGAATTTATTGCAGAGAACTCAATGCACACACAGACAGAGAGAGTGGAGCCAAGCAACCACCCCCTGGTCCCCTGTCTGTTGGCAGCTGGCCAATATGTGTGGTACAGTCATCTACCAGCTTACAAACTGTATGCATAAGTAATGTGACTAGAAGGTATACGTTCTCATGCAAGGGCAGTGTGGGCATACCGATGAGGGAGACTCTAAATAGATGCGCTAAATGTACCGGGACGTGGGTGGCACTGTGGTCTAAACCACAGAGCCTAGGGCTTGCTGATCAGAAGGTTGGCGGTTCGAATCCCCGTGACGGGGTGAGCTCCCGTTGCTTGGTCCAAGCTCCTGCCCACCTAGCAGTTCGAAAGCATGTCAAAGTGCAAGTAGATAAATAGGTTCCAGCGGGAAGGTAAATGGTGTTTCCGTGTGCTGCTCTGGTTTGCCAGAAGTAGCTTAGTCATGCTGGCCACATGACCCGGAAGCTGTCTGTGAACAAACGCTGGCTCCCTCGAACTACAGAGCTACATGAGCGCGCAACCCCAGAGTTGTCCACGACTGGACGTAACAGTCAGAGGTACCTTTACCTTTACCTAGGCTCTAAATAGAGAACCAAGCCAGTTGACCAACCAGCAGGATTCCTCATGTTATCTTTTCTTTCACCTGTGCTGGTGCTGGAGCCCCCGATCCAATGACTGAAGCTGCCATCTATAGCTAACTTCTTTGTGGTGCTGCTCCACTGGGGAGACCAGGTACGTAAAGTCCAGTGTCATACATGCTAAATGATTTCAGCTGCCCCTGTCTAGCACATGCAAAATAAAACAAAGCCAAAAAATGAGGGTGGGCGGTGTAGTAGTTAAGAGCGGTAGTCTCGTAATCTGGGGAACCGGGTTCGCGTCTCCGCTCCTCCACATGCAGCTGCTGGGTGACCTTGGGCCAGTCACACTTCTCTGAAGTCTCTCAGCCCCACTCACCTCACAGAGTGTTTGTTGTGGGGGAGGAAGGGAAAGGAGAATGTTAGCCGCTTTGAGACTCCTGAAGGGGAGTGAAAGGCGGGATATCAAATCCAAACTCTTCTTCTTCTTCTTCTTCTTGAATGGGGTGAATGGGCGATGAAGGTGGTTGTTTGTTTTCTTCTGCTCAGTTTACCGACTTACTCTAGATTGATTCTTGCCACAGCCTTAGCTGGTTACCAGTTCATTTATATCTTGGAAGCAGTCTAAATAACTACTTTATTAACTTCCTCCCAACCACATACCTGCTTTATGCTGTGGTCTGATTTTTTTTTTAATTTTTTTTGGAGTATTTTGTACAAGATGATCAAGAATAGAATCTAGATAAAATATACTTTAGTGATTCCATTTTATTCACACAACCAAACCTTTCAATCGTCTTATGTGGCCTACAAGAGAAAGGTGACTTTGAAAGGCATGTTCACTAAGATTCTGATTTTAAGCAAGTCTCCTTCATGCTGCATTTAGGGCCTTGAGTCAAGCTGTGAACTCAATAATGTCATCACAGTTTCTGTACGAACTGGAATCTATAATCTCTCTACCCTCTCACACTTGTGAAGATGGCTTTGGATATTTTTAACACCCCAAGGCAGTCATAGCAGAAGATAGCATAAGGAATCAAGAACACAGTGAAGCCACCTCTAGTTAAACCAACATTCCAGCTACATTTTTTGTTGCTGACACTGAAGTGTTATGGCTGTTTCTTCAGGCTGAGTTACTTGAATATTTTATTATTATTATTTTTAAAAAATCATATTCTTCCTCAAGAAAAAAAAGACAGAAACAAAAATATCACCTGCAAGGAACCATGCATCACAACAACCAAAGATGCAAGCTTCAAATTATGTACTACCTTTTCTATACCTAACAAGGAAAATCTAACACCTGAATTTTTTATTTTTATTTTTTTACCAGCACTAGCATTCCATAAGCAATGCTTATTTTGGAAACAACAACAACAACACCCTTATTGAGTTACAATATATCTGGTTGCCAGCTTTAAAAGAAGTCAAAAGTGGGGTGGGGAGAGAGAAGAGACACCTACACAGGAACTTAAAGGCATTTGTAGGAGGGAGGATGGCTTAGGGAGAACTATTCTAGGACATAGTGTTGCTAGAAGGATCCCTTGGTACCTTCCACTGACAGTTCTAATAGTTTTAAACTGTCAGCTTGAATCAAAATATAGGAAAGGTTTTCTACCAATATCTCAGTAAATGTGTATGCTAGTGTCTTTTTAGCAGTGGTGACACCATACTTATGCTTTCAGGTCTCGGTTTTGCACTGTGGAAAATAGGAATGCCTGATTTAATTTGATCTGCATGAATCCTTGTATGAAAGTACCTGACCCACAACTCTCAGAACTAATATGGATTGGACCATAACAACCCACCACATTTTGCACTTTTTTGAATGTTGTGAACTTAACCAATATCAAAATGCCCAATTCAGTCTGTAAATTGACATATAATAGTATACATGTAAATATAGATGTATTTTGGGAGATGTAAAATTTTAACGTGGAATTTGTGATACTAATGTGGAAATAGAAATATAGCTAAAAATACACAAAAATGAGATGGGCCTCAAAGAGGCACCTTTCCCAATTCTTAGTGGCAAAAGAATGAAGCTAAATCACAGTGACAAAAGCCGTTCTCTTATTGCTATCTGCAGTGTATGTGTGGGTGTTTAGAACTGTAATGGAGATCTTGGCTAGGGAGGGAAGGGCAGATATGTACACAGTGGTGGGCTGGATGAGGACCAATACACTGAATAATGCTATGAGACTCACTTTGGGTGAATGGCTCCAGGTCTGGGAAATGGGGGATTTGCCTGTTCTACACATATGGAGTTGTACAGTGTAGAGGTGTACAGTGTAGAGGTGCTTTTATAACTATATTTCTCCATGGACGCCCAGAGTCAGTGGGCTTCGTGGACAAGACCACCTATCACCAGCTTCAGCTGGTGCATTTCTGAGCTTGGGCCCTATGACTTGTGCACTGGTAAGTTGACATTTAGACCACTCTATTGAGCTCTATTTGGGGCTTCCCTTATGGCTGGTCCAGAGGCTGTAGCTGGTATAGAATACCACATCCCATGTGAGGAGTAGTGGCCTTTACCAAGCACTTATCACATCGGTATCAAGGAATTATCACAGTCTACCTATTAGCTACCAAGTCCGTTTGAAGGTCTTGTTACATACAAAGCCCTAAACAACTCTGGAGCAGGTTACTTGAAAGATTGACTTCCCCTCCACTGCCTGTGGAGGGTATGGAGATAAAGAAATGAAAACTAATAAATCATGCTATGACCTGATGATTATGGGCTTTTGGTAATGGAGGCAGACTGTTTCACTGGTGTGCCAGTGTCATGGAAAGCTCTCCCTGTTGAAATATAAGACAGCCCTGCCAACTTATATATAGGTATAAACACACACCTCTTTATACAGGCATTATTTTTATTGCTTTGGTCTTTTGACTTACATTGTTTTAATGACACTGTTTTATTGTGTATTTTAACTATGGATATTTACATTTAAGTTGGACTGCGCACCTTGATTTTGAATTTTTTATAAGCAACTTAGCAGTATACTCTAGCCTTAATTTATATATTACTTAATTCAAGGCTTTCACCCTTCCACACACTGTGGTTCTTATAAAGATCACCTCCATGCTTAATATTACACAGTAGCAAAAAAACAAGTGATTGGCAATACATTTAGCATTTTGTTTAGTTAGATCCCAGCCCTACTTTCTAGCAAAATATGTCCATCATTACTGACCTTGATAATGCTGTAAAGCTTCCTAGGAATTTTGTGCTTACCTAGAACACACTTTAAATATCACACTGTTCCAGTTATAGGGCAGTCCTCTATTTGAAGGGGTGCTCAGTCCACAAGGAGTTTAAAGATAAAGAACCCTATGGTAGGTCAAGTGTCTTGAATTTTCCTATCAACACTTAGTTCCTGCACAGCGTCTTCCTCATAATGGAGTCTTCCTCATTATGGTGAGATGCAATGTATTTCAATTTAAAATATATGATTTTTTAAAAATCTAAATTGCGCTTACACCTACAAATTAGCGTATACACATTTTATGCAAACTGATTCTTATTTTGTCCTCTTTTGGGGTGTTGAATTTCCATTTTTGGCAATGCACAAGTAACTGCCCTATTCAGCTATGAGTTGGGAGATATGGTTACATGCTGTGGCACTGGCAAGGAAATAATATCCATAATAAATTGAACTGTATAATGTCAGCACATCATGGGAGAGTGTTTGGGCAGTCATTACATGGGGATAAGTCTGATTCATATAGTTCTCATTTAAAACAAGCTAACAATGAATAAATGAGTAGTAAGATGGTGATATCAAAAAAGGGGTAAAACTTTAAGATAGCTGACTCTTTGCAAGCATAATAAAAGATGAATCAACTCTGGTGGGCAAATCATAGGCTCTAAATCTGTATGGAAAAACTCTTAGAAGCATTCCTGAATCAGAGATATTTCAAGGCCACAGAAATCTATATTTTGCATTAATCAATTTGTTTTACATTGCCAATGCAGCTTATCACTATGTGCAGCAAAGATAATTTACTTGATCTTTGCACTTCATTCATTTTAAAATTATTTTAGTCAGCACATTTATGGAAGAATTCATATACTAAAATAAAATATAGTCAACATTAAAGGTGCCAAGAGGCTGAATATATCACCATTCATATTCAGTCTGGTGTTACATTACTAACAGAGTATTGAAAATGTATGTATTTGAAATTCATAAAATTTCATCTTTTATTTGAAATATATATGGAATAAAATATCACTATTTTCCTACTGTATTTCTTGTAGATATATGAAAAGTAGCAAATACATTTTTTATGATAGAAATTAACCAGATTGGGCTATAATTTAGGTATATTTATCTACCTGATTTTGAAGCCTACTTACTCACTATGTATTTTATTCTGAATTTGGTGAATTAATGCTTCCTTGTCAAGATACTACCATATTTGCTCGAATGCAACGCACAACTTTTTTGGTCAAATTATGTCATGAAATTAGAGCGTGCATTAGATTTGATGGTGCATAAGATTCAATTGCAAGCTTGAAAAACACCACTGGCATAGCAAATACTTATTTTGGTTTCAAGGTGTGCATTAGATTCAACGGCGCATTATATTTGCGTAAATACGGAATTCCTGCTCTGTGGTGCAATCTACACTCTGGGGATATTATTGTTCCAACAATCCCTACTGTCTTCCAGATGTATTCTTAGCAGGGCCCATTTCCCCATGATGGAAACTGCATGTTGCTCCACAAATGTGCATATGAAGAAGGCACCTGTGAACAGCCAACAGTTTCTCCCCATGAGAAACTCAGCTAGCAAGCCATTGGTTGACAATGAAATTTAGCACATCCAATATAAATATGCATATAGAAGTTTGAATCTTTAGTTGCATATGCATGCACAGCATTAACTCTGAGACAATCACAGAACAAAAGTCACAATGATTTAATCATTGTAGCATGTTATTAAAAACAGGCGAAGCTGAATGTTACTTCAAAATTTGATGTTTCTTAAAGAGACAGACCATAAGTCAGTACAAGTAACAGATCCCTTGCAGAAGAATACAATGGAATTATGACAAGGCAAAGAAATTGCAAGCAAATAGTTGGAAGCTTTCAAGAGGAGGCTTCCACAGTATCTCCTGTGTACACAGGAGTCAAAATGACAACCTGTCACTTTGCCAATGGCCTAGCCCAGTGGTGGCCAAATTTGACCTTCCCACTGTTTTGCGACTACAATTCCCATCATCCCTGACAACCGGTCCTGTTAGCTAGGTGTGATGGGAGTTGTAGTCCCAAAACAGCTGGAGGGCCAAGTTTGGCCACCACTGGCTTAGCCATTTTCCCTTCCAGACTACAGGAAGCAATGTTCTCTGTTACACAGACATCGTTTAAAACAAAGCAATTTGACAGCATCCCAACAAGTGGTATGTATTTGCTTTAAAGGTAAAATATACTTAGTTTTTAAGTCCTACAGTATAATAAAGTAGTTATATAATCTTTCATGATCTCCAACTTCATAAAATGCTCTAGGGCGAATACAATAATTGTAAATGTGTCTGCTGTGTAGACTAGTAGAATATTAAATAACTCAGCTGACTGATACAATAGATATCAGGAAAGACATTTTGAAAAAGATTTATAGTGCATCTGCTCAGAAGCTTAAGGCATTAAAGATATTCAGATAGACACACTGACTAAAACTGCAACTGCACCATTCCATCATATTTAGAATATGTTCCTCCTCTATATACCTCTGGTAATTTTCTGGTATCCCATATGCAGTGTACGACTTATCACACAAGGAGAAAATAAATTAAAATGTGATCGTGGGAGGGGATCTGTCAAGGCAAGAGATTTAAAATATACCAGCATCTCATATAAACTGTATTAATATAATGTGTGATCAAAAATAAAAGGGAAAGAAAATCACATTTGTTTGCATATGCACTCAAAGTTTTATCTAGCTCATCAATATTCCTTTTAATAATAGCATTTTCCCCTAGATAAGTGCTTGATGTGAATGTACCATTTATGAAGTGCTCCTTTAGCATCCTAGTATGCATTTCACTTCAGAAATATATTCATATATAAAGGACAGCCATTTTCCACTTTGAGTTTTCTGTTTATGAAACGACCTTCAGCCTTCTTCATTTTAAATTAGTCTGTTCATTTCTTTCACAACAGACTTTTTCAACAGCTGCAATGCTAAGTGGTGCACTAGCCAGATTTAAGGTAAGAAAAGGAAGCTATAAATGCACACTTACCTAGGATAAATCCCACTGCACACAACCCCAAAGGTGAGTTATTGGACTTACTTTCCCCATTTTGTATCATTTGACTTCCAGATAAACATGTTAAAGATTCATGTTGACCACTGTGGAAAACCGGATGCTGGACTAGATGAATCATTAGCCTGATCCAGCAGGCCTTTTCTTATACTTGCTCTTTTCAATTTTTCTGAGCATGCCTACGAACAGATGTTTTTAAAAATGTAGCAACTGTGAATATGCTTATATATCTCCATGCATAAAGCACATCTATGAAAGGTATAAAAAACTACTTTATGCTAAAGCCCTGATAAGGATTTGGTAACATGAGGCTGCAAAACTGGAAGAGGGCATTGAGGTGTCCCAAATTGTTGCCATTCCCAGTGATCAATCATGTAAAGGTAAAGGGACCCCTGACCATTAGGTCCAGTCGTGACCGACTCTGGGGTTGCGACGCTCATTTCACTTTACTGGCCGAAGGAGCTGGCGTATAGCTTCCAGGTCATGTGGCCAGCATGAGTAAGCCACTTCTGGCGAACCACAACAGCGCACAGAAATGCCGTTTACCTTCCTGTCGGAGCAGTACCTATTTATCTACTTGCACTTTGATGTGCTTTCGAATTGCTAGGTTGGCAGGAGCAGGGACCGAGCAATGGGAGCTCACCCCGTCACGAGGATTTGAACCGCCGACCTTCTGATCGGCAAGTCCTAGGCTCTGTGGTTTAACCCACAGCGCCACTTGGTTGATAAGTTACTTGAATAATTGCACCAATTAATGTATAGTCATTCCACACATAAATATGATTCAGTTGTTAGTGATGTTTTGCATATGAAGAAGTTGAAAACCTCAAGCAGTTAGTCCGGATTAGGCTGAAAGATAAAAGATTGTTATGCAGGTCTCAAGATGTCAAGGGCTGAATCATAGAATTGGAATCAATCCCAAGGGAAATCCAGACCAACCCCCTGCAATGTTGGAATCTCGTCTAAAGTATCCAAGACAGATGGCCATCCAACTGAATATGCAACAAGTATCACCACAGAATTAATATATGTATTGTGAGATCATGCCTGTTCCACTATTCTGCTTGTTTTACCAACACATTATATAAATCTGAATGCCTGGGTGCCAGCTCCATTGAAAATCTGTGCTGCAAGCACCATCCCCAAGCTGTGTGATTCAGATGTAGCCCCACCCATGTGGGATCGACTTTTGAATAAGGGGCTCTCATATGATCATGAGGTGCCTAATAGGATTCAGGAAATCAGATAGATTTATGTCAAAGATGAAAGTCAGTTCTTAAGTACTACTGAAACCTATTGCAGATTTTAATATATTTAAATGAATTCCATCATTATTATGGAAGAATTAGAAACACTTGTTTAAGAAATAAAGTGTGAACTTCCCCTGCTGAATATAATATAAATAAAGCCAAGAAAGAATTTTAAACTACATACATGCTTTGAAAAAATCTGATGACAATGTTTCAAGTTTAATAAAATGGGACCAGACTGGAGAAAACACTTTTTTTTTAAAAAAAAAAGTGATTACATCTTAAGGGATTACTTTAGTACAGTGGTACACTCAGATATTTTAAGCAATGCAGTTCTTCTCCTTAGCTGTTAAAACTTCCTTATTGTCATTCAGCTGAATACAGAGATTACGCCCACACAAAAAATATCATGCCAATGTAATGGCTCTAAGCAGACTGCACAAAGGACCATTTGTCGCTTGTTGATGCTCTGAGGTCTCATCTACATCTGTGCTGCTCATGTCAAGAAGGTGGTAGGACACAACGGTTTGGGAGCAACTGAGGACAGTTTATCACTTGACCACTGCCAAATCATGCGGTGATTTGTGTGTATGGGTGACATATATGGCCACTTAAGTTTGCTTAATTAAGCCTGTCTGTTTCCAGGAGTTTCTTCCTGGAAAAGGCAGCTCCAACCATTATCATACATGGCATAGTAATATTTTAAAAATCCATCCCATATAGGGATGCCTTTGAAAGGTGTTCAGAAATGATTTGAAATTGGAAACCCTAAAACAGCAGGGAATTTGGTTTTTTTGTTTTGTTTTGTTTTTTATAAATGTTTATTAAGATTTTTTAAATACAAATGCAAAAATAATCAACAATATAGCATATATCATAACATATTTTCAAAACCTCTTTGGACTCCCTCACATCTCCCGCTCCCACTTGCATCGTCTTAAATTTTAACCAGCAAATTGTCATCTTGTTTATATTCTTAGGTCCCATTCTTTTAAATATAGTCTAATAGTTCTCCAAATGGTTTATATTTTCCTCAATCTACTTATCGTCTTAATTCCATCTAGTTTAGTGGTGGTCAATTATTTATGATCTAGCATCCTTCTTAACATTCAACCAAATTACAATATTTTTGTAAATAAGTCCTAAATTTCTTCCAGTCTTCTTCAACCCTCTCCTCTCCCAGGTCTCGGATTCTGCCGGTCATCTCAGCCAGTTCCATATAGTCTATCAGTTGCATCTGCCATTCTTCCAGTGTGGGTAAATCTTGAGTTTTCCAATGCTTGGCGATGAGTATCCCTGCTGCTGTTGTTGCATACAGGAAAAAAGTTCTATCCTTTTTTGTCACCATCTGGCCGACCATAACCAAGAGAAAGGCTTCCGGTTTCTTGGGAAAAGTATACTTAAATACCTTTTTCAACTCATTATATATCATTTCCCAGAAGGCTTTCACTCTAGGGCATGTCCACCAGAGGTGAAAAAATGTTCCTTCATTTCCTTTACATTTCCAGCATTTGTTATCAGACAAATGGTATATTTTGGCAAGTTTAACTGGGGTCATGTACCATCTATATATCATTTTCATTATATTTTCCTTCAAAGCATTACATGCAGTGAAGTTCAGCCCAGTGGTCCACAACCTTACCCAGTCCTCAAACATAATATTGTGCCCAATGTCCTGTGCCCACTTTATCATAGCCGATTTAACCATTTCATCTTGTGTGTTCCATTTTAACAGCAAGTTATAGATTCTTGAAAGTACCTTAGTCTTAGGTTCTAACAATTCTGTTTCCAATTTCGATTTCTCCACCTGGAACCCTAACTTTTTATCATTTTTAAAAACTTCCTTAATCTGAGCATAGTGTAACCAGTCTCGCACTTTATCCTTCATTTTCTCCAAACTCTGCAATTTCCAATTGTCTCCGTCTTTTTCTAGAATTTCCCAATATTTCGGCCATTTGGCCTCCATATTGAGTCTTTTTCGGGCCTTAGCTTCCAGAGGCGATAGCCACCTCGGAGTTTTATTTTCCAATAAGTCTTTATATTTTGTCCAGACATTAAACACTGCTTTCCTGACAATATGGTTTTTGAAGGCCTTATTGATTTTAACCTTATCATATCATAAGTATGCATGCCAACCAAAAGCATTATTAAAACCTTCCAGATCCAATACGTCAGTGTCCTCGAGAAGTAGCCAATCTTTTAGCCAGCAGAAAGCTGCGGCCTCATAGTACAACTTTAAGTCCGGCAGGGCAAAGCCCCCTCTCTCTTTCGCATCGGTTAATATCTTAAACTTAATTCTGGGCTTTTTGCCCTGCCAGACAAACTTAGAGATATCTCTCTGCCACTTCCGGAAGCACTCCGTCTTGTCTACAATCTGTAGTGTTTGGAACAAAAACAACATTTTTGGCAATACATTCATCTTAATGGCAGCAATTCGGCCTAACAAAGAAAGTTTCAATTTTGTCCAACTATCTAAGTCTCTCTTAATTTCTGACCAACATTTTTCATAATTATCCTTGAATAGACTCAGATTTTTTGCTGTTATGTTTACCCCTAGGTACTTTACTTTTTTAACCACATTTAATTCTGTCTCTCTCTGAAACCGTTCCGACTCTGCATCCGTCAAGTTTTTCCCCAATACCTTAGTTTTCTGTTTGTTTAATTTAAATCCTGCCACCCGACCAAAGTCGTGAATCAATTGTAATACTCTTTTCGTACTAGATTCTGGCTCCTGCAGGGTCAGAACTAGGTCATCTGCAAAAGCTTTGAGTTTATATTGTTTGGCTCCGACCTGAATTCCTTCCACCCACCGGTCCCCTCTGATCATATTCAGAACACCTCCAGAACCGAAATAAATAACAATGGGGAAATAGGGCAGCCTTGTTGTGTTCCTTTTTCGATTTTAAACTCTTCTGTAACCACATTGTTAACTATCAGTTTAGCCTTTTGTTCTGAATATATTGCATCAATCCCATTCTCAAACCCCCGTCCCACTCCCATTTCTTTTAGATTTCCGTTCATAAATTTCCAGGAGATGTTGTCAAAGGCCTTCTCCGCATCAATAAAAATTAACACTGCTTTTGTGTTTATGTCTGTTTGCAAAAGTTCTAGAATGTCAATAATGTTCCTTGTATTGGCAAACAAATGTCTACCTGGGAGAAAGCCCGCCTGGTCCTTGTGAATTACTTCATTTAGAACTTTTTTAAATCTAGTTGCCAAAATGTCTGCAAATATTTTGTAATCCACATTTAAAAGAGAGATGGGACGATAGTTCTTAAGTTGTGTCTTTTCAGCTTCCGTTTTTGGTATCAATGTGATGAAGGCTTCCTTCCACGATTCTGGCGCCCTCTTCCCCTCCATAATTTCATTGCTGACCTCCATCAGTGGTTGTATCAAATAGTCTTTTAATGTCTTATAGTACTTGGAGGTCAGCCCATCTGGCCCTGGAGATTTGCCCAATTTCAAGTTCTGAATGGCTTGTTCAATCTCTTGTCGTGTTATTTTGCAGTTCAGGATTGATCTATTTCCTTGTGACAATTTTGGTAGACCGTTTTTTTCCAAAAATTGTTTAATCCCAATATCATCTTGCGGCCCTTGGGTATACAACTTTTTAAAGTATCTCTGGAAACACTTTCTAATATCCACCGGGTTCTGAATATTTCTTCCTTCAATCTCTAAATTTGTGACTGTGTTTAGCTTTTGTCTCTTCTTCAACTGCCAAGCTAGCAGTTTTCCACATTTATTCGCCGATTCAAAAGTTTTTTGTTTCATTAATTTAATCTTCCACTCTATTTCCTGGTTTATCAATTTAGAATATTGTGCTTGATGAAGTTTAATTTCTCTCAGAATCGGCTGTGACTTCGGATTTGATCTTAACTTCTTCTCTAATTCTTTAATTTTCTCCAAGATTTTGTCTTTCCTCTCATTTTGTGACCTTTTCTTTACAGCATTTTGTTGTATCAAGAACCCCCTCATCACGGCCTTACTTGCGTCCCAGATGATTCTTTTTTCCACCGTAGTGGTCATATTTATCTCAAAATAATCCTTTAAAACTTTTGGGGCCTTCTTAGAAATCTCCTGATCTCGAAACAGATTGTCATTCATCTTCCATCTAAAGGAGCCGGTTGGTAATAGTGTCATGTCAATCTTAATCGCATTGTGGTCGGAGCAGGTCTTTGGGCAGATTTCCACCTTTCTGGCCTTCGGTGCCAGACCTCTAGATATCCATATTTGGTCGATTCTTGTCCAAGTCAGTTGGGCTTCAGAGAAAAATGTTCCTTCTCTTCCCAAGGGGTTCTTTGTCCTCCAGATATCAATCAAATCCATATTGTCTGTCATTTCAAAAAAAGTCTTTGGTAGTCTGCCGCCTTTTGTAACATTTTGGCTTTGTGACTTATCCATGTTAGTTGATACGACCCCGTTCATATCTCCCATCATAATGATGTTGTTGTAATCCAGATAATCCAGCATGGTCTCGTGCAACTTCTTATAAAATTCCGATTTCCCCTCATTTGGTGCATAGATTCCTAATATCAAAAGCTTCTCTCCTTGATATTGTATCTCAATTGCCAAAATTCTTCCATGTTCGTCTTTGAATAAGAATTTGGGTGACAGGCTCTCTTTTGCATATATCACCACACCTCTCTACTCTATCCGAAGATATAAATTCCTGGCCAAGTCTTTTATTTATTAACACTTTTCTGTGGAGCAGGGAATTTGATGTAGAGGCTCAATACTGCTCCACCAACCATCAGAGTTGCCATCAGAGAGCCCCACCTGCCTTCCTTCTTACAGTCAGTTCAGGTGTGGCATTTCCTGTCAGCTTCCTCCCCATTAGACTTGGTGTTGATCTTGTAAAATTCAGCAGGGAGAAGAATGGGGACAGAATTAGTTGGCTCTGCCTGTCACTGACTCTGGCTCCGCTTTTTGTTGGTTTCTCTGCTTTCCATCCTACCAGTCCCAATGGTGTGCTGATGCAATGCTCCCCCTTCCCATATTCACTGAACATGCAATGGAGAAAGGTGTTCAGAAACACCTGTAAAGAGCTACAGAAAATCATCAAGTCTGAGGGAGTGCCAGGCTAGAATTCATCAAACCCAAGCAAGTTAAGTCTATTAGTATCTACAAGTCATGGTTGCTATATGTACAAAGTGCGGGAGTAGGTGGGAAAGTGTCGTTCTTATGTTCAGTGATTTTCCCAGAGGCATCTAGATGATTCTGGAATACATAGGTCTTTGGTGAACCATAAGGATACTTCTCATGTGCTCCTTGACATGTAGTTTTGTATGTAGCCTTTCTCCTGTTGCTTGAAATGATATAGGCCAGACAATTTTAGTTCCTCAGTGATATCTAGACTTCAGTAAGGATAAGAGGAACCAAGGTAATTTGCAGGGGTACATCTAAGTACACTCCCTCTTGATTCCTGCACATCGTGGCTGGTGAAATCAATCCAGGGAGATCTGAGGTGGGTCCAAGGAGTGAATGTTCCTTTTGTGAGAGTGGTACCTACTGCCTTAATTGAGATGATAGTGTGGACACTATTGAAAAGGCCAGCCCTGGACCCAGTGGAATTTAACAACTATCACCTGGTCACAAATATTTTCTGGGGAAGATGATCATGAGGGTCATGGCAAAACAACAGTAGACATTCCTGAGAAAGACTGATTATTGGGATCAGGCCTCAGTTTGGGACCAAATCAGCCTTGGCTGCCCTGATGGATGACCTATAATGGGGCACTTCTAGTGGTACGTCATGCCTCTGAGGTTCAGTTGGCCTTCACTAGGACCAAGCCATTAGTGTGGCAGGATCAGCCCTGTGGAACTCCCTACCTGTAGAGGTTCAGCAGAAACCATCCCCGTCTTCTTTAAGATGTCCTCTGAAAACTGTCTTGTTTAGACAAGCCTTCACAATATGCATTTCTTTTGTTCACCAACCTACACACACACACACACACACACACACACACACACACAGTGGTACCTCTGGATGTGAACGGGATGTTCACAGTGGTACCTCTGGATGTTCCAGAGCCCGGTTCGCATCCTGAGCAGAACGCAACCCGCGTCTGCGCTTGTGCACGGGTCGCAATTTGCCGCTTCTGCGCATCCGTGTGACTTCATTTTGAACGCCTACGCATGCACGAGCAGCGAAACCCAGAAGTAACCCGTTCCATTACTTCCGGGTCACTGTGGAACGCAACCTGAAAATGCTCAACCTGAAGCAACTTTAACCTGAGGTATGACTGTATTCATTTTATATTGATGTTTTAAGTTTTGTTTTATGGATACATTTTATGATTTTATTAAGTACGTTGTGTATCATCTTGCTATATCTTACTGTAGTTTAAAAATATTTTAATGAAACAAACTAACAAACAAAATTTCTGTGTCTTCTCTGGTCTTGTGTTCTTAAAATGTGTGTAAGGACACTGGGGGGGGGGGGGAGAGTCAGAATAACTTCTGCGTAGCAAGTCCAAGATAATGGCACATTATGAGTTGGTGGTGGTGGGGAGTTGGAAAAAAAATGCAGTTTGGACTCTTTCGTCCTTGCCTAATGTTCTAGTGTACTGAAATAAAATACAGGCTGATACTCTTCCTGTGTCATCTTTTCAATAAGTTTTTGCAAGGAGCTTTAATAGGTTTCACTATTGAAAAGAAAAAGAACAACAAGACTTTTCATTTAAGGATTTGAAGAGCTTCCCTATTCAGACCAGTGCTCTAGACTGGTATTGTGAGCTTTAGCAACGTGTCTCAACCAGGCTCTCTAGTGGCTTGGTAAGAAGCACTTCCCTTCCATACTTACCACCAATGCCTCAAAATGAAGAAGGATACTAATATAGACAAAGAATACCCCTTAGCTGGAGAGCTGTCAACAGTAAGATTACCAGGCGTCCCCATTTCCCAGGGACAGTCCTCGGATGTACAAATCAGTTCCCTGACAAAATCCATTCATTCCTACTGAAGTTGAAAAGTGTCCCCAGATTCATTGAAAAAAATCTGGTAACCTTAGTCAACAGTAACCACAGGATAAAAAGATCCTTCAAAGAGGAGACAGTTCCTATTTTCCCATTCTTCTCTTCATTCTAAAACCTCGTTTGTGCCATGTTTTGAGAATTTGAACTCTGCATGTTCCTGATCACAATTATGGATATATTGTTCTAACTAGAGAATCAGCAGAGAGTTTTATAACTTTCCAGCCCTTTGGCACACTTCCTGGCATTCTCAGTAATGACTATACTTACTCTTAATTGCCTTCAACACACTTACACAAGAGTTACATTTAGTTGAATTATTTCCTGGATTCTCTCTAATTAATCTGAAAGCAGATGCTTTAGGACCTGAGCTGATTAATAGTTGCAAGACAGCTAAATGCCTTGTGGAAGGGAAATCTCTCTGAAACATATGTACATACAGCCCCACTGTTGTCATCCTGGCACTTGTGATTCTGATGCAAGCTATTTTCAGTTAAGCATGTTACCATCTCCTCAAATAGTCAGTTCTAGTTCAGCTTCAGAACTGTATGAAGCTAATTAATCTTTTGAATGAACACGGTTTTGTAACATATGTTGTGCAATGTTTTTAGAGGACTATTATAAATACACACATTAAGCTCTAATTATCAGCTATGGCATGCATGGAGTAGAGAATCACAAATAGTAAAAGTGTGACGGGAATGCTGTCATCCACTCAAGTGCTGGGTCAGATGTGGAGTCTTCCTTGGCACTGAAAAGGATGGAGAGTTTTACTTTTTGTGTCTGGATCAGGGTGTTACATGCAAGAGATGATTACAATTATGGATGAGTTGTTTTTGCCTTCTTGCACATGGGAAATAAAAGACACTTACTGCTATACATTAAATACGGATATGGCAACTACATATCATGCTCCCATTTCAAAAGCACAGACAACAGTACAGATCTGAATCATTGTGATCCACCACGGGTATGTGCAGTTGGCTTAATTGTACATCTTGTTCACTATTCAGAATGAAAGGTGGCAATATAAATAAACACAGATCTGAATATTTTTTGTGAATGACATATGAAACAGCTTGTACAATTAAGGTCTCTCTCTCTCTCTCTCTCTCTCTCTCTCTCTCTCTCTCTCTGTGTGTGTGTGTGTGTGTGTGTGGATATCCAGTAATAATACTCATAAACCTTCTGTTTGTTCAGGACACTTATGTATTTCCAGCCATGAATATGCAATTTTCACTTTGGAACCAGGAAATTATGGATAATTTCAGCATCCCTGTATCCAAATGTGTGCTTTAATTATGTACACAAAATTTTACTCTAAAAGAATTCCAGGGTTGAGGAACAAGACTGAAGCAAGGAGGTAGGAAATGTAACACATATGGTGAACTTAGGGCCCTGGGACGATTTGTGACCTGATGGCCAGATAAAGAGATGGGCAGAGAGGCTGGATTGAACTAAGGTCATGTTATTTAAGAATAAAACCCTTGTGGAGGGAAAGCACCATTGGTGTGAGAGCAAACCTGAACCAATGCAGTTTCTAAGGAGACTAAAACCCCTGCCTACAGGAACTGGAGACATGCTTTCCACCCTGCCTCCCATTCCCATGAAGGTGAGTAGGAAGGCTTGGGCTGCTGCACTTCCCTGCCTGAGGCTCTTATCGCTTCTGCTGATGAAGCAGTTTAGCCTTAAGGGTGACCCCTATCCTGCCCCAGGGCCCAGAGAGTAAGCCTCAGAGTAAACCCTTCACCCAGAAACTCTGCTCTAAAACCATCAAGAATTCCAGTGTTGAGCAACAACAAGAAGATCAACAGAAAGAGGTAAGAAATGTAATAAATAAGATAAATTCAGGGCTCTGGGATCTTTAATGGTTGTTTAGATACTTGGGAAATTGCCTTATGCCGGGTCAAGCCAAAGTACTTATCTGTAATGACTGGCAGGCAACATAATGTTCTCATTTCAGAAAAGATTCATTCCAGCCATACCTGACGATGCCTGGGACTGAATTTGGAATTTTTGCATGCAGACTTTGGAGTTTTCCTTGAGCCAACAGTCCTTCCCCACTTTAGAAGAGGGGATTTCAGTGGTGTAGGTTTTTGGCTTTTGTTCTCATTTCTGCATGTCAAACTGTACTTGGCAAAATTGCCACTTCTGTCAGACTGGATTCTGGGGTCAGTTGTGGGATGTTCAGAATAACACAGCTCATAAAGTGACAGATAATAGTTTGTGTCTAGTGGCCCCCTACAATTGATGTCAGCCTATCTCAGCTGACTACACATTCAGCACACATCAGAAGAGCCCTGTTCAAGCCAATCAGGTCCCCTCTTGTGTGGACAAGCTTTATGCATGTGCATCAGTAGGCATGTAAACTCCTACTAATGGGAATCAAATGTGTGGATACTGGTGTTCATCTAGGACCCCTTAATTACGTGCAAGTGTGTGGAAAGCAATGTGCACAGCGATGCAACCCCGCATTCATTTAACTCAGAAAGGGGCTGGTCCATGCTCTCTATTGTCATCATTAAAATAGAACCCACATGTGCTAAAGAGGCTATTGGCACTTTTCACAGATCCCCAAATGAAAGGGGTTTATGCGTGCTGCTACAGTATGAAAATGTAACAGCAAAGAAACATTTATCTTCACCTCAAATACCATATAGTGGAATGAAAATGGCAAATTAAAAATAAATAAATATATTTGGCAGCAAGCTCAACCATAGCAGTATTTCATAATTGGTGCTCAAACATGTTTCCTTGCAAATCTACGGCTACATGGCAGTATGTCAGAGTGCATGCTTGGGTGTATGTAGAATTTATTTTTAATTGTACAGAATTTGTCATATTCTTCATTAGGTGGACACTTTGCTAATTTTTCTACAGACATAATTCAACTGATAAGGATTAGAGTTGAAAGCCGTTATAATGGCTTTAATATTTTATTTATAGGCAGAGCTGAAAGGGAGCAGGAACTTCTTTCAAGAAAATTGTTCTCCGATTTGGAAAACATCCCTGGCAATTTTTTGAGAAGATCCTCGAGAAGGGACTATAGAAGTGTTCATTTAATCTTCTCTGATTGGCTAGTATTAACAATTTGATCTGTACAGAATGTGCTGCCGTGCTCTAAATGGATTTTATTTGTTCTTCGCATCATTGACAGCTATCAAAAACCAATTGGGTACATAGTATTGTGGTGCACAAAGTTCTTTTGAGCTCCATTGCTGTTACCACCACTTACAATACTTGCACAGCTTACTCTAAGCCACTGGTCTTCAACTGGTGAGTGAAGAACCAGTAGAGGGTCACGGCCTGATTCAAGGTTGTTGCAACAGGAGCACTACCACCATGAAAATATACAGTAAAAGATTAAGAAATGGTTTCCCAAATACATTGTATTTATTTTACTGTTGTTAGCCGCTCTGAGCCCGGCTTTGGCTGGGGAGGGCGGGATAGAAATAAAATTTTATTATTATTATTATTATTATTATTATTATTATTATTATGTTTGGGATAAAAGTGGGTCCTGGTTCTGAAAAAGGTAAGGCCTGAGTCAAGGCCTACTACTCCCTTTTCCTATCCTCCTTTCCTTCAGGCAGGGCATTTGTAACTAAGCTGTAGTTAGCTCTGTTTTAGGACAATGTTTTTATGCTGAAAAATCAAATTATGGTATCTACACACTTCTGCATATAAGTCTTATCTATGGAAATCCAAGGTGAGAGGCCAAGAAAAAGGCTAATAATGTGGAATATATATTGTATATATTCTAAGGAAGAAGCCTTTGGGCATTGATAAATTTTAGTATTATGAGAAAGTAGAATCAGAGATGGAATGGGCCCAATGGGTAAATTTATACCTATCTTAAATAGCTAGTACAAAGAGCCAGTTCAGAACTAGAAGCACCACTCCTGTTTCCTTAAAGAAACAATTAAATTAGACTTAGCAGTAATCATACGTTTAGCTAAAGAAGCATTCATGTTTTCAATGATTAAATTCTATTTCTCAGGAAATTGATTGATTGTTCTAAAGGGCTTGGTTTAAAAAGCTGACAAGCTGATCACTAGTTATAATTGATTTAACAATAAAAGGTTTTGGCAGAAGATGGGGATGTGTCAATGTAAGTTCTATGCAGAAGTACATTGATACAAAAAAGAAGAAGAGAGAAATTAATCAATACACAACTCTTAACTAGGAAACTAGCATTAGATCAAGCTTTTTCAAACAACAACGCGCCCCCCCCCCGATTAATCTGTTAATGCTCAGCCAGGGCTTTTCATACATGATAAACAAAAAATAAATAGATTAAAAATGCATAACATAGCAAGAAAAGCAGAATTCTGCAATCAATGGATAGTTTGTGAATGTAGCAGTTATTTGTATGATAAATCCTGCTTTTACTTGTCACAAGCTGGGGCAATGACACATGAAGGTCACTCAGTGTCCATACTATGACCTGTCTATTCAAAAAATGTTCAGCCCACCCTCACCACATCACTTCTGATGCTTCACCAGGCAATGCTCACATGCCTTTCAAGATTATATTCACAATATTTAGCACCAGAAGTTTGCTTTAAAGTGAATACTTCAGTTTTTCAGACTGCTGAATTCTGCATCCAATATATTTTTGTGCTGATTAGTAATGTACAAAGCAGTGGTGCTCACCTCATCTCTTTTTGGTCGTATCACTGCTGCTTACCAGAAAAAAATTCTGCTTACCAGAATTTTGGCTGGGGTGGCGTAAGTAATGGGGCTGGTGTGGTGCAAACACACTGGCAGAGCCATTCTGAGGTTCTTGCCAATGAATATGCACTGTGCCAAACTTGTGTCTTCCTCCATCTCTCAGCACGTAGCAGCCATACAACTGACCAGAGGTCAAGTGTGTACTACTGCCCACACATACTGCCCACTACTGGAAAAGCCCATCCCTCTTGCCTACTGGGGGAAAAATCATCTAGGCTTTGTAAGCATTTCTGCCAAATATCAAAGAACCAAAGGTGAATTTTTCAAGAATTCAAGGTTTGCAAATATTCCAGTGATTCTCCCATTATTTCAAGGCCAAGGCAGAGCCAGGCAGGCCCAGCTTGTGTCCTACCTGTTGATGGTTACTGTTCTTGGAGATGATGGCTAGTAACATCAGGAGTAGTAGATTATTTACAGTAAGCCCAAATTTTGAATGGTCTGGTTTGAATGGTCTCTCCCTCTAAAATTTTGTTGCATTACTAATGTTTATATTCCGCTAACTGCAGCATATGGATAGCCTTGAGTAAGGCTAGTGAAAAGGTGAGTAATGATAGTGAATAGGTATGTAACAAAGGTGCATACCAGCTCTGTGCAGCCAGAATTATGAGGAAAACAAGGGTAATTCAGGTGAGGTGAATTCACCTGCCAGAGTTGGATTATGCCATAGAGAAGGCATCTTGTTTTAAATCAGTCCCAAATCACTCAGAGGATACTGGTGCCCACAAACAATGAAAAATTACGACTCCATTTTTTAAAAGAGTAGCTAAGCTGACTATGGCAATATGCTGAACTTGTTGGGAGAGAGAAAGGGAGAGATGGGAGAGGTCCGGGTGGACAGGTCCAGGTTTTCATTGCAGTGAATTATTTTCCCAGGACACTCTAATCATAGTGATTTGTGGGAAGGGATGTTTGCAGGCTTTTAGGAGAGCTCACAAGGCAACTCCACTCCCCAAAACTGGTTTGGTAACCAAAAAGATACCAGTTCTTCTCAGATATTCATCTCTGCTTGAAGTAGGAAGATGACAACAACACTATTAATGCATAAACAAGGGGGAAAGCAGTCCAATGCAATTGTTGATTCAAGTCTTTCTCTGAAAGGCAAGAGGAAAAAGCTCAGTGTTTGCAGTATGTGAAAGGATAATATTGTGAAAGAGATAAATGATCTCCACAAGCTTTCCAAGAAGGCAATATAAATAACAAATGGCAAATATAATTAACAGCCTAAGCTGAGGAAAATAGGAAGTCATTTCACTTGGGCTGCATGAGCAATAATCAACATACTCCTTTTTACCAACTAAGCAGAATAATTTAAAGACAGAATGGGACAAAGGAGGTTAGTGGGAAATGGACAGTATTAATCCCATGGCTATTGTTATAGAAATGAAAGAAATAACATGGCGTATTTGCATTGAAAATTCCTATTGGCAACAGATTATATATTTTTCTAAGATACCCTGATGATGGCAATGAACATGGTCTGGTGCCAAAGTTGAACATGGGTAGAATTGGTTCTTAATCTGGTGTGATTTAGAAAGCTAGATGCAAAAAAGAATATATCCAAATGGCACATGGAGATTCTCCAGTGGTAATGAAAATCTAAATAAACAGCCAGTTATCTTGCCAGTTTTAGGTTAATCCATTTGAGTTTACAGTTTTCACTTCACTGCCTCCCTGTTTAGAAAAGGTTTGAGAACAGGGCAAGACACAGAGAAAGTCACTGAAGTCTATTTCAAGAGAGGATCTGTAACATCCCTGAAACTGCTACATCATCAAACAACTGTAGCAGTGTAGAAAAGAGTAGCAGAATAGAAAATATATGAATCCATTTCCCTCTTAATTTAAGCAAAGTCACAGAAGAAAAACTGCATACAAAAAGTGAAACAATGGAGAAAATGAGAAATGTGGAGATTTCTAAAACAAACAAATAAAGAAACATACAAAGTTTATTATATACTGATATTATATACATCCACAAAATAACAGGGAGCTGCAGAGCAATATAAAATCATAAAAAAATGATTAAAAGCAGTACAAAGGGTGGTATTCAACTAGGTTTTACTCGGAGTAGACCCACTGAAATTACTGAACATGACTAAGTTAGGTCCATTAATTTCATCAGGTTTACTGTGAGTAAAACTTATAATGTCACCCAGAACAATCATCAAGAAAACTTTAAACAACTGCAAAAGCCTGTTGCCATAAAAAAGTATTCAAGAAACACCTGGAGGTGAGGATGGCTGCTGAATAAGAACATAAGTAGAGCCCCGTGGATCAGAGCAATTATCTATTTAACCCAGCATCTTGTTCTCACTGTGGCCAAACAGTTGCCAGTGGGAAACCAGCAAACAGAACCATGAGCACAAGAGCACTATCCCCTCCTGTGTTTTCTAGCAACTGGTATTTGAAATCTTTGCTGCCTCCAACTCTGCAGGTACAACATAGCAGTCATGGCTATTAGCCTCTGATAGCTCTCTACTCAATGAAGCAGTCTAATCTTTTCCCCCCCTTTCAAGTTGAGGGTCATCACTGCCTTCTGTGGTAGTGAGTTCCATAGTTAAACTATGCATGAAGAAGTACTTTCTTTTACCTGTCCTAAATCTTTCAATATTCAGGTTCATTGGATAGCCATAAATCTCTGCTGGAAAAGCGTTCCACAACATGAGACTGGCAACACTAAATGCTTGACTTCTAGTTGAGGCACCATGGACAGTGACTTAAAAGTCCTTCTCCAGTTGATCTCAGTGATATATGGGGTCAAGCGGCAGTATTCCTGTTATTTTTGTGTGTGTGTAATTGCCACTTGCTAAATACAATAAACCAAACTGACTGTTAACTGACTGTAATATGCTGCCAGTCTTTTGCCCTACTGCATTCTGTTGCCATACGTCCAGGTTTTCCTAATCCCCCCCCCAAAAAAAAACAACTTTTTCTGGACAATTTCCCCCAAAAAGCCCAATTTTTTTTTGTCCAGAGTTTTACTTCTTGAAATATGGCAACCCTAGGATAGGTCCAAGGGCAGCCCTACATAGAATTTATTTGATGGAGCTATTTCAAGCCAGGTTGATGGTTTTAAATGACATACAGGGATAATTTCCCCCTGTACAGTTAGCAGGACAGCTGATTTGTCAGCAATTGGGGTGCTAGAGCAGTATAATGACTGTGTTCTACCAAATATATAGCATAAGATTTATCAATAACATTGTGGCTAGTTTGCACCCAGCTGTCGCTGTGTGTGGCCTATCCTTTCATTTGCCTGGTTTTTCAGTTGCAGGCAGAAATAGTAATAAATCTTTTTTGATTGCATGGAGACTACTTCACAATTCTAACAGATGTTTTTCTCATAGATTAATATGAAATTATTTTGATTATATTTGGATTATGTTAATGTGTCCCTTAAATGAATGAATATGTGCATTACTATTTTCTTCAATTACTATAATAATCATACTATAATGATTACCATTGTTAAAGGAGGAATAACTTAAATTACCTTTAAGTGATGTTGCACTGCACAATATATTAAATCATTCAGATTAAAACAAATGCATAGCTGTAGACCTAGCCAGACCAATTATAGAAACCAATGAAAGGAAACAGTGATCATAACTACACCTTACTTGACTTCCTTCAAAGTGAAGGCTACCTTCTGCTTTTAGAAACACAGCATGTCATGTACCCTGTGGATTACAGAGAAGCTAACAACAGTGAGAACTCTCACTGTGAACACTGGCTGCCTGAGAACCTCGGAGAAAGATGTATCATAGGTTAGTGGAAAATCACAGCATGCAAGGATGGGATAAAAGTATATTGAAAAAGGAAGAGTCCGATAAAAAGGAAAGCGTCAGCATCTGGTTCATTTTCAACATCTTAGTTTTGTACAAATCACACCGTGTTATAAAATTCATAGCTACTTTCATATAATCAAACATGCATTCAGATAAAACTGTTGTCTTTCAATGCCTGTTTTCACAGTTAGGCATAAGCAAGAGCCACAATTCTCATAACACTTGTCTTAAAAGTAGACCTTCAAAAAGAGAGAGGAAATGAACTCTGTTGAAATGTCAAACCCTAGGGTTTGAACAGCATAAATGAACACGGAATACAGAATATAGTGAAATATGAGTGTTTCTAATTTGGAAGGGATCACTCACTTGATAGGATGATTCTTGTCACCTATTTCAGGAGCAGCATTAAATAAATGCCTTTGAAGTCACAAAAATTAGAATTTGACAGTGTGAGCTTTCCTGGGATTCAATGTTATGCTGCATCAACTGTGCTCTGGCCTGACTGCTCTATCAATTCAAAAAAGTGATTCCTAGGACATATGAGGGCTTCACAGCTGCTGCTTTCACATTCTATTCTTTCTCAAACCACCTGGGAATATAATTGATGTGTGATATACAAATCCTTATATCAAACCATCTAGTGCTTCTGCAGACGTGTTTCTGCCACACTGACTTTACCCTTTCTCTCCCCCTCTCCTAAAAAGCAGCAGAAATTCAGCCACTGAATACAATATACAATTATACAATTATAATTTGTTCTGTTTTTATATTGTTTTGCTGTTGGTATGAAAATTGGGAAAGTCGTGGAAGGGAAGTTTGGTCGACATTAGGAAAAATGTTTAAGAATGAGTATTGATGTATAAGTATTGATGTTTAAGTTTGGATAAGTTAAAACTGGTTTTTAAAATGGTCTAAACTAAATGAAGATAAGGTTTGCAAAAATAAATTAAGGAAATGGAAGAAAGAGAAAAAGTAAAATAATAATATGTTAAAATAAATTATTAAGTAAAGTTGAGAAATAAGTAATAAGGATTTGCTGAGCTAATAATTTAAATTGGAATACAAGAAGGGGAGGTCTGAGGAGGTCTGAGAAACAAGTTAAAGGAAAATAAGCAATTGAAATTTTATGTGTTTTTTTTTAATTGTTTCTAAGTTTTGTATTTTGGTCATTTGTTTTTTTTTTTTGGTCTATTTTTGCTTTTGTTTTGTTATTGAAAATCCTAATAAATATTCATTAAAAAAAAGAAAAGAAATTCAGCCACTGAGAGGTCAGGTGATCCATGCCACACTGCACCACCATCCTCTGGAAGGAGAAGGGGCAGGGTGGGGCAAGGAATTTGAGTAGGACTGCAAACATAACAAATGCTGCTCTTATGACTTCTGCCATTTCATTTACAAATAATCAAGAAATCAAGTAAGGAAGAGTGTTAGAGTAAATTCAGCAGTATAGGGGGGAAATGGAGTAATAGGGGGGAATATGCAGTAGTAATGGATAACTAAAATGAAAATGAATATATAAAAGAAATCAAGTAAGAGTGCTCACATATGTCGTGCTCCCCACCTTGCCCTAAACATATTCCCTTCTTGATCCTGAACAAGTCCAATCTCCAGATACCAATTGTTTGGCATATCCATATGTCCCTCTGTCTCCCTTTTATGAGTGTTAAGTTAATGGTATTACAAGATATACACACATTGCCAAATTTCAAGTAAAAATAAGATCCCTAGAGTCAGGGCTGGCCTTAGACATTTTGGCTTCTGAGGTGAACCACAAAATGATGGCTTTCCACCCCCAGAGAAGAAGGGGTAACTGAAAAAAAATGAAAGATCCACATCAGGGTTTCACAAACCTGTATCTCCAGCTGTTTTTGGACTACAGCTCCCATCATTCCTAGCTAGCAGGACCAGTGGTCAGGGATGATGGGAATTGTGCTGGTACTCATAGAACAATAGAAGTACCATGGGAGCAGCACAAAACGACTGTCATGGGCGGTGGCATGGGGAGGCAGGAAGGTGTGGTAAGTCTGTACCACTGACTATTGTCACAAGAAATCACTAAGAATGTGTCATCCCATCCATAAGATGCTCAGATCCCAGATTCACGTAGACTATGTTTCCTTTTAATTGGTGTGATAGGGATAAAATTTCTGAGTTTTGTTATTCAGTGGTTTCCATGACAATTTATTATAAAATCAGATACTGGATATATAATAAAACAATCAGATACTAAATATGTAGTGTAGAATACACACCAATTTGGGTTTGCATGCTGAATATTGGAAGCCTACCATTGTGCACGAATATAAAATACTATTAAATACTGCTGGGTATTTGACAGAGAGTGAAGGAGGTAGATTCTGACACAGATTGAACAGCCAAATTAATAATGCTTTAGGGCAGACTGTGTGGTATTATATTACTGAACAGAGTGGGGAACATCTTGAGTGCTATTATACTGAGTTAGCAATCACCACACACTAAGGAAAAAGCAATTCTCTCCATTGCCCTATTGAAAGCCGAAGTTGTTTCTTTGGTTTGTTCTGTGGAAACATGGATTTTATTAAAATGAAAAGGATTGTTCATTGACAGGGTTGCTAAGTTTCTCCTAAAGCAAAATGTTGAAGCAAACTTGCCGTACAGTCTAAAATTTCTATTCACCAGCTGGTTTGCTTTTCATCCATATGTTTTGAACTGTTCTTTTTTGAAAAAAGGGATTACAAAAATCAGCACTGCATGTGTGAAAAGGTAAAGGGTAATGAATATGACAAAGTTATCACATAATCAATGAAAAGAGATATGTAAAAGAGTAGCAAAAACAAGTTGAGATGCAATTATTATTTTTAAACCATCTTAAAATCACAATCCAGTAGTGTAATTCTTCTAAATGCAAATGAATAGAAGCATAATGTTTAGTGAACATGCCCTGGTATATTGCACCTTTGGCAGCAAATATGTAGATGGATTAGTAAACTGGCAAGTATTTTCTCAAAGGTAATTCCATTGTGTGTTAAATCAAATTGAAAAAGAAAATAGGGATATCATGCTCTTTTTATTAGCAACAGAAAAATACATTCAATTGCTGAATATTGGGAAGCAAGCTCAGAAATTTCTAGTGCCTCTTTGGCTTTTGAAGATAAGAGACAAATAAATGAATCTGGCTACATGATTAGGTTTTGAGATGATTCTGTGTTTAACCCAAACATAATAACTAATCACACACTGGAATAAATGTTTGGTCTTGTATCTGATTGTTTGAGTCAATGTATATTATATAAGAGGTGATGACCTGGAGATCATCTAGGAGTTTGGGGTGAGGTGTTATCAGCATGAAGATTATTTAAATATAGTTTTACATGCATTTCTGTTGACTGCATTGATGCTACTCTTTGAAATTATGTTGTTTTGATATATTTGGCTTTACAAAGAATTAAAATTACAGTGAAAACAAATTAATACATACTGGAAACTTACGTGCCTTAAAACTGTTCAAGGAGGGAACACTTTTTTTTCAGAATTCCATTGAAGGGCTATCGCCAGGGAATTTTTAGGTTATATTCAAATAAGTTCTACTGAAGTGGACACATTGGATACAACTCCCCTCTTTTTACAACACTGAAGATGAATCTGATAAAACTAAAGACTGCTCTAATCAATGGGAAGACTCCAACTCTTTGGATTGGGTTCTGAAAGCCATTACTATCTGATCATATCATTTAGCATATTATCGAAACATGTATGAGCTGTTCTCAGATACCTACATAGAACGTACAGTGCTGATAATTTGGTAGTATTAGTTATGTATTCAGGCACACTCAGAACTGAAATAAAAGTCAAGTACAAGGAAGTATACTCACTTTATCTAGACAGTAGGATATAGACTTAACTGAGTTCAGATCTTAAGCAAGATTATTGTTATTATTATCATTAACAACAATAAGAACAACATGAGGAAGAAGTTATAAGGTTTGTTCATTGTATATAGGCAGAACTCAATCCTTTAAAATACTCTAAAATATTTGTTTTTCTTGTTCTAAATGTGCTCAGCTATTATGTAAATAGGATAGAAGGAAGTTGTTATTGGTTGTGCTTGAGGCTCTTCAGGACAGAATTGGATATCATTTCCCCTTTAAAACAGTGATGTTCCCTGTTTTAGCCAGGGGCTGAAATGTGTACTTATGTAGCAGGGGAAAAACCCCCAACAACTATCTATAATATCAGAAGACAGTGGGGGAAAGGGGGAAAGTGTGAAGAAGATGAGGCCCTAATGAAATGATAGCAGGTTCAGCAGCTGCAACATTTAAAAACAAATAAAAAATTGACATACACAGGACTTTGAGCAGTACTGCATGAACATGTTATCACCAGTTCCTTTTAAATTATGTAAGGAACTCTCTGCTTCTCTTGGATGGTGCCAGCATTTATACTTGCTCCGGCTAATGGGATCTCTTAAGATTAATGCTAGTCACACAGCAGTATAGGGTTCTTGCTATATAGTGTTTACAGTTATGGAGATTAAGTGACTCCTGCTTCCCAAATTAAACAGAATTGCCTACAGCAGATACAATTTAATACCACTAGCCCATACCAGTGAGATGGTCAGGGAAGTATATTGATTACATGGTTGCTACCAAATCAGAAACAACCACAGACACATACAACAAATGTCAAAAAGCAGTTATATATTACAAACATTTCCACAGCAAACAGCAGTCTCTTTATAATCAGGTATGTAAACCACCATAAATGTCTTACAGAGTGATTTAAATGTGTATTAAACATAATCTATCTGACCAGGTCATATATTAATAGGCTCAAAGTATCAGCAATTCAGATGCGTATAAGAACATACATATGCACAGGCATGTAACAATGTTATACTCAGTGTTGGCAAAAACTGCCTGCATTCTTTTACCAATGTTCAGGGTAAGTGGTGTGTCCTGCCACTCTCCTCCATGTGATATCTGAAACATCTGGTCCTAAAAGCCCCATAAGAACGGGAGGCATAGCTTCCCCAGGCCTAATGCAGGTGGTCAGTCCTTGGGAAAATCTACTTTTTGTATTCCACCATTGTGACAACTGCCCATTTATTCTCACTATCTGCATTTCCCCCTCTTTCTTTACCAGTTACTGATCCACAAGACAACCTGTTTACTTCCCCTTACCTGCTAAATTTACCAAGGAGTCTTGGGTGGAAACTGTATCAAATGCTTTTTGAATGTTTAACTACACAATGGTTAATGGATTGCCCCTGACTATATGCCTGTCACTCGCTAATCAGTTCTACTATTTACTTTCAAATTTTGGGTACTTTGAAGTGCCTTCAACCAATATCCGATGTCTTCTCTACTGGCAGTTATTTACTCACCTAATTTCTATGAGACATTCACTCAAAATTCACACATACAAAATATTGATGCATTTTTAACAATGTACATGATTCCGATCAGGCATGCCAACTTGAATAAAATAATGGGGAGGGGGCACATAAACTCTGCTCCTCATAATCTATCACAAGATGTCTGTCCGTCTGTCTGTCTGTCTGTCTGTCTGTCTCTCTCACACACCCACCCACCATTTGAATGGAAATGCCCATCAACTTTGGGAGGGCCTGGGGGTAATCAAAAGACTTCGACGCCTAGGAGTTGGCTCCTATGATTCCAAACAATATGGATGACATTTTTTTCCCCTGCCCAAAGTTCCTGGATTAATAGACAGCACTATTTTCTATTCTTCTATGGAATAAATATGAGCTTATAATATAAATAAAATATAGAAACTAATCATTACCATTTTATTGTCTAGACATTCTTGTTTTCTACCTCATTCCCCCTCATATGTGTAGGAGGAAAGGCAAAGAAAATGACTCATTTAAATAGTTATTTATTACAGCGCTCCTGATCTGTAAGGACAGACTTAAAGGAAGTCATAGAGGACAGAGCTCTTTTTCTCTAGTAGAATAGTGCCAATTCTGCTAAATATCAAATATAGGTATTACTTTGCCTAGTATAAACTTGCAAAAACTAAGAAACAGTTTCTGCAATAACAGATGTGACTTAATGCTGAAATCCTATATCAAGAGCCTCTATTTTTTCTTGAAAACAAAGTTCCATGAAAAGAGTCTCTTCAGACTTCCATGAATGTAGCAACAAAATAAAAACATGAAGGAAAACAAATTAAATGATAAAACGCTCAGAGCATTTTTATGCCTTAAGTGTTGTATTCCTACCTGTTATGTTGTAAATTTTAATTAGCCATGGACAAAAATGAACATCATGTAAAGGTGTTTTTACAAATCTGTTCTATATTCACAGAGGTATAGGCCACTTTAGAAGTGACTTACAAAAATAAATACACTTAAAAAAAAAACAAAAGAAAAAATATTTTGTTTATTTGTTCGTTTACCAGATTTACTGGAACAGTAACTCGTCCACATCATCCTGAAAGGTGCTATGTGCTTTGGATGTCCTAATCCTGCTAACAGTAATTATATGCTGCATTTCAGCCCTTTTAGATTTTTGAAAGTGTATTACAGCATAAATATAAATACAAAATTAAAACTAATTTGAGAAAGAATAAAGAAAACAACATAACAACTGACAGGTCAAATTAGAAATCAAATAAAATACACATGCATTCACAATCACCAGATGCTTAGCAGAATTAAAACAGGTTTTGCCTCTGTTTTTGCCACATAAGAAAAGGATATTGGGGAAAGGGTATAACACCCTGCCTTGCAGAGATGTGATTTGAATCCAAATCCCCCATCACTAAGCTGCTACCTGTTTAACACACACACACACACACACACACACACACACACACACAGCGCACACGTGAGGGTTCCTGTTCACAAATATCATGTATAGGGACGGGCTGAGAAGCTAATTCCATCCTATTTCAGTCTCGATGACACTAAATCTGTTCTTTCTTATTTTGCACAGATTTTTTGAAAGACCACCGAAAGTTTGCATTCATATCGTACACGTTTTGTACACACTTAAAAAAAATTAAGCACAGACTTTTGAATCTAGTCATCCATAAAATACATATTTGATATGCATCTTCTAACATATTCCACTCACCACTTCCAATTCACCCCATTCACCAACTCTGCCTACCTGCTAACTACCTTGCCAGCCCCCTTCCTCCAAACCTGACCAATCCCTCCTCCTTTTACACTTGACTAAACTCCCCTACATTTATACCTCAGCCATCCATTTGCCTATCCCCTCATGCCTCGCCCCATTCCTGCCCCTCACAACCCAGCCCTTCTCCTTCCGTCACAGCTTGCCCCATCTGCACCCCCTTTTATAAGAGGGTGGTAGGTGCTTCAGAAAGCAGATTGCAGAACTGTTCTCTATAGTGTCACCCGCTGTAAAACACCACTGAAGTTGTGTGACACATAGAGGGACAGGAGCTTCAGAGAGTGGTTTGTTTCCTCATTCAATGCGGCTCCAATGAGGTTTGACCAGGAGGGTGGAGGTGTTTTACAGAAAGTGATTTGCCAAACTGCACTCTGAACCCTTCCCCCCCATAATGATGTTCACTAGAGCCGGGAAGCCTCTTTGTTACTTCTCTCGAGGATATATACCCTTAATGGTTATTATTATTATTAATAATATTAGTAGTAGTAGTAGGAGTAGTAGGCAGGAGGAGGAGGGTGGAAAAAACCAGTGGCTGGATACAGAAACTCTTGTGCTAGTTAGGAATCACTTTGTAATGTGAAATGGTGTGGCTATGAAGAACTGCTTTAAGGATATGCATTCCAATCTATATTCTGGAAGTTATTCTAACTTATTCCAGTAATTACTAAAAAGCAAGGATATTTCCACTGGTGTTTGAAACCACAGAACAGAAAACTTTGCAAAAATAGACATTTAACATAACCAATTTCTGCTTAAAATATCTAACAGAATGGTAACGGAAAACAGATTTCAATTACATGAATATGCACTGTTGAAAAAGATGGAGATGAGTTCAAGTGGCTCATGGTGGAAGTTTATAGCTTTGCATCTCTCTGTACCTTTTCACTGAAGTGGAAATAGGGGGGGGGGATGCAGTACAGAAAGAGAGAAAGAAGAGGTGACATAGTATATCCCACTCCATAAGATCGACAGGGCACAAGTGCCATTTGGATTCTCTTATCCCACAACTGTCATCTATTATTAGTAATTTTATCTTGCTGCAGCAGAGGGAGAGGTGAAACAAGACAGACTTCTCTATCACTTTGGATGGAAATAATTGCCGCTTGTCTTTCTCCCCTAGCATTTCTTAATTGTGGACACAGTCCTCTTCCAGATAAGTAATGCGGCCTAAGCACAGTAAACTGTGGAATCCTATGCTCAGTTCCATAAGATGGGTTGGCATTTGTAATATGAAACCAACACTCTCACAAAACTTCAGTTCCCATTCTGCATAGGGCAATAAGAGAAGCAGAATCATTCCCATTACAGTACTGAAATTCTGGAAAATGAGAGTAGTGGATTTTGTTATGACTTTTACCACATCTTATTGTACCAAAAATAACATTTTGTATAAACTGGTGTTGCATTACAGAGCAGTGCAAAGATCAAAGACATTGATGGCACAACCCTAACTACGTCTTCTCAGAAATAAGTCCTATCTTATCTATCAGCTCAGATTACCGCACCACAAGACTGACGACTCTGACTTTCTTTGGTATACACACACAACAACTTTACTTTTCACCCTTTAGCATCTAAATACAAAATATAAAACTGAATATGATGGACATCATTTCAAAAAGGATAAGTTGAACTGTATTACAGGCAATGAATTGTCACTGACAGCACAAGTACCAATGTCAACAACAGTTAGCAAAAGTCAACTTTGGTAAGATGCTGTGTCTCCAAGACAATAGATGCAATAATATTCTATGCACAATCTAAAGTAACAAGATGCCAGTCATACAGGATTGTTCAGATTAACAGTACATATCCAACCCAATTTTGATTGAAAATTTGGCTATCTTCGTAATAAGCCATTTAATACATTCCATTTAAATCTTTATCAAGGATTTTAAAACCACATAGCAGTTCTGTGTCACTTCCCACAATTCTGATGCCACTTGGCATGTCAGTCAAGTTGAGCTGCCCAAATATGCACAAAATTCTTCAGATAAATTATTATTGTATGTGCTACAACATTAAAAATGTAATAAATGTTGCAATGCATTTCTTCTTTCAGTTGTTTAAAATAACTGTGTTGCTGCAAAAATAAAAAAGGGATAAAGGGAACTTTTAGAACTTACTATTTCCTTTTATCTCCAGTCTCTTAGACAAGTTGGTTCAAGGGAGAAGGAATGTTACATTCTCTTTCTCTGAATGATTTGAGGTTAAAAACCACACATGGAGGTTTTTTTGTTTTTTTTAAATGGCACTTAAAAGCAAATACTAAAATTTCCCATACAGCAACACAACACACTTATGGAAGAATAACACATTCACATCCCATACTCCCCTAGAATTTGGCAATAGCTTTTTTTATTATTTATTCTAAGTATCTATTCTCAACTATTTCTTTTGATTTTTCTTTCCATCTCTTCACAGACTGAACAATTGCTTTTTATTGTGCTTTTCTGAATGATTTAGCACATGTTCTGACTTTAAGTAAAACTGTGTCCCAGGCTTTGTGGAATAATAGCAAAAGCAAATGTGATTTTGTGACTCTTTCCTCACACTAATTATTTTATGCTATGAAGGTTATTAGACTGAACTATAGTTAGATAGAAAAGTAACAATAAAGCTGATTCATTTATTACTATGGAATTTTCAGAAATATTTCTTCATATAAGGATTCTCACCTGTGGATTAGTACTAAAACTGTTATCTCATCTCAGTGATTCATTGCTTGTGAAAGTCTGCTAGGAGAGATTGAGATGGGACAAACTGCAGTCTACAAGGTTACAATGCAATCAATATGCAGATTACTTCACACTCTAAATCATAATGAACAGACAAACAACCCTAGCTGTCCTTGTATCTGAGGGAAGCTGCATAACAGAAGTAGCTAATCTTAATTAAGATGAATAAGATATTAAGGAAGATCACATCTCCTATCTAAAATTTCAACCGGCCATAAAGAAATTGGGGTTTTCTGGGTATCTCATTCCTTTGAGCCAATACATTAACAATTCATTTATTTTCTACTATACTAAACCCATGGCTTCCCTCATTGGGGGCTACAACTGCCCTCCCCAGTCTACAATGCATTCTATGACCTGTGTATGTCTGTATTTTTTTGAGAATCTGTGTTGCCCGGTCCAAGGGGTCTGCATACAGTAAAGTCAACTTTGAACATAAGATCAGTCCTGCTGGATCATGCCAGTGGCCCATCTAGTCCAGCATCCAGTTCTCACAGTGGCCAAACAGATACCTATGGGAAAACTGCAAGCAGGACCAGAGCACAAGAATATTCTCCCTTCCTATAATTTTCAGCAACTGGTATTCAGAAACAAACTGTCTCCAACCAGGCTGAAAATCATAGGCGCCATGGCTAATAGCCATAGCTTTATCCTCTATGAATTTGCTTAATTGTATTTTAAAGCCACCCAAGTGAGTGGCCATCACTGCTTCCTGTGGAAATGAGTTGCATAGTTTAACTACGGTATGAGCTTTGTGAAGAAGTGCTTTTTTTGATCTATCCTGATTCTGGCCATGCTGGCTATGTTGGCTATGACCACTGGCCATGCTGGCTATGTTGGCTGGGCTGATGGGAGTTGTCATCTAAAAGTTCTAGTGTTATGGGAAAGGGAGAAAAAAAACTTTTCTCCAGCTACTCCATGTCATGCATAATTTTACACAGTTCTGTCATATGATCACTTGCCTTTTTTCAAAACCACCAAGTCCCAAGTGCTCCAACTTTTCCTCATAGAAGAGTTGCTCCATTTCCATGATCATTTTGGTTGCCCTTTTCTGAACCTGTTCAAGCTTATCTGAACCTGTTCAAGCCCTTTAGAGGCAAGAAGACCACAGCAGTACACAGGATTCCAAATGCAGTTGCACCATAGATTTGTATAGTGGCACTATGATATTAGAAGTTTTATTCGGGGTTATTTTTCTGCTGGAACTTGCCAGAAGTCAGTTCTGGCACCTCTCAGGTGGGTGCCATTGCCATTCTAAGAGAACAAGGGACATGTTCATAGTAAGTTCTGGAACCTCTTTTTCTAGAAAAAATAGCAGTAATTTGAGTTCCAACCTATCACGGAACTGTCCATTTATTCTTACTCTCTACTACCTGCTACTTAACCAATTCCAAATCTACAAGAGGACCTCTCTTCTTCCTGAGGAGTCTTTGGTGAGGTAATTCTTGGTGCAATCACTGTGATGCCAATACAGTTGGGGAAAGTCTGGATCAACCCTCCCCAACTTGATGTCTGCTAGTTGTTGCTAGACTACAACTGCAATCATTACTGACCACTGGCCATGCTGGCTATGTTGGCTGGGCTGATGGGAGTTATCATCTAAAAGATCTGGTATAGATTCACAAGCTTGTTTATGTGCTGAATTTATGTCACTAGACAGTATGTTGCTTTTTGAAGTGAATGAGCAATGTCTAGAACTACTGAGCATCTTCACATATGAATATTTATCAGAATCTGTTTTCCCTTGTCAAACATTATGGAGAATTACCCTTCATCTTACTGCTAGTGATATCTTTCTGGAAAGGACCATCTTCACTTAGCTCAGACCAGTGGTTCTCAAAGGGTGTGATGTACCACACTGGTGTGGCAGGAGCGCATGGCAAGGTAGGAAGATTCAAGGACAATCAAAGAAACATGTAAACATTTCAGTATAGTATAGTACAGTACAGTGGACGCTTGGTCTGTGAACGTGAGCCGTGCGGGAGGCACATTTGCAACCCGCAGTGTCCACAACCTGCAGCACCACGTCTGCACACACGTGGGTTGCGATTTGGCGCTTCTGTGCATGCGCAAAGTGCGATTTAACGTGAGCGCTGAAACCCAGAAGTAACCCGTTCTGGTACTTCCAGGTTTCGGCGCATCCATAACCCGAAAACGTGCAACCTGAAGTGTCTGTAACCCAAGGTATGACTGTATAGTATAGTATATTTTTAATTTGCAGACTATGGATATTTTGGAGGTGGTTCATATTCTGATGTAGCTGTATTGTTTTATACTTTCTGGATGCCGCATGATCATATTATACAGTAGTTGTATTCTGTGTTATGAATCAAGCAGTGCTAGAGTTGTTTATTTTTGTTTTCCACTGTATTTCTTATCAATAAAAAAGTCATGTAGCGCAAGCAAATTTTTATTATGAAAGTGTGGCCCAGAGAAAAAAGTTTGAGAACCACTGATTTAGACTAATCCAGTTGTGTGAATGCTGTGACGGTTGTCTGCTACAACACTATACCTGGAAGCTCTAGAAAAACATCAAACATTCATACCATTGTATTAAAAACTATAGAACTGACCAGAGGGTCTGACATTTGTCTTAAAAAATATTATTGAGACACCATTTACTATCACATTCTTCCAATAATTGTCTTAGTAGCTATAGGTAAAAGTGGGCTTTTCAACAAGGAGATAAAAATACTTTTGCAAAACAACTACAGAAGATGTGCATTTTACATAAAGGCGATAGCAGCAAAAAGAACCCTAAGCAGAAGTGTCAGCAATTCCAGTATTGCAATTTAAAGCATGACCTTTTCCTTATATGCTAAGCTGCTTCTTACATGGCTTTGTGAACACAATGCTGCTCTTTTTCCTCCATTATATTTGAGAGCGGGAGAGCCCTCAAGTGTTTCATATTTAATCTGGGAAAGATTTTTAAAAGTTGCAATCATGGCAGAAAATTCTACGTGGCAGAGGTATATCTGCTGCTCTCAGTTTGTTTCTTTTCCACTTGGTGGGGATTTTCAAGGCTCCTGGTCTCCAATTTTATGGTTCCTTATCTTTAAACTAGACTGGACTAGACAGCCCTCAAACACAGTATATATTCAAATGACTGCAGTTTCCTATATAGAAATTGTCATCAGATACAATGGGGGGAGGGAGGAGTGTAAAGCAGTCCTTATTTAGCTATAGTTAAGACTACTAGGCTAGTGCCAATTTATGAATTGTCCATAGCAGACTGTCCATAACACCATTGCCAATTAAGTGATGAGAAACACAGAAGACTAAGAATTATTCACAAGACAAGCAGCGTGTATACTTTAAATTCATTTGAAAGCATGGAGCTCCAGTTGCGTCTTAAAAGAGCTTCTGAGGAGTGCATATCAGCTTAAACCATATCTAAGATTTGTTTTATTAATTCCCCCATATTGTTTTATTTCCTCATCTGTATGACATCCCTTGTTTTTAGTTTTGTTTATTTAATATCTTTGCAAAACCACCAGATGGCATTGCAGTGCTCAATTATTTTATTAGGCATTCCTTATACAAAGAATTGATAGAAACCATTTGAATCTTCCTTTTCTGGTCTACTTCCCATTTGATTAGTATTTCAACTCTCCATTAGCAACAAATCTCAATTCTCTTTAATAGGTGCCTAGTGGCTCAAGCAGGAGGAGGAATATAATAAAATTTAATAAACATCACTTCTTTCTGGAATGTATGCAGAGGAAATTATAGCAACCATGCTGGAGTTAAACAAAATTCTTGCAAATTACCAGGGATGTAAAACATGTGCCTACCAAGAAGCACATTTGTTTTTATTTTGGCTTAGACTTTAATTTGAGTTGCACAATAAGATACCTTCAGAGAAACCATGGGAGCCAAGCTATTTAGAACACACTTCAATAAAGTTGGCTAAACATAAATAAGAGGCATAGCTAGTTGCTAATGGAACCACCACAGGTTTCTTTTCTGTTTTAGAAATAGGTTCTTTCACTTCCAAACTCTCTTTAAAAACCACCCAACAAACTGGCAAAGTTGTCTGTGGGGCAGGGTACATACTTTGAACTTGAAAGACCTTATTCAGCTTCAAAACAGGAACACACATCAGTATGCTGTCTTTTTATGTTGTTATTTAGGAAATTTTGTATATATATATTTGGCATATCACAATATGTAAATGATATGGAGTTCCAGCATCACCCAAAATGTACAAAACACAAAACAAAATATTTACATATGTCACACTGGGAAACACATTTAAATGAATTCATTTCACACTTTTTGTGTCACATACACTGTATATTAAGGAAACAAATGGAAGCTATCAAATATGCTATCCACTATAATATCACTAGGATGCCTTGTCAAAGCTAAAAAAAATGTGCAGGTAAAATTCAGAATTAGGCATGACCTCTGAAGACAGCTATGCAATATTATCTATTCACAAATTAGAAAATAATCACATCATGCATTGTGACTGACCGGGGAAAAACAACAACACATTTCTGCAAAAAGAAAAGAAAAGAAAAGAAAAGAAAGGATAAAAGCAGGAACTAGCTAAAGCCCACCAGATCATGTCTGAGGGAAGGAGTGATGGGGAGCACAAAAAATAACCATGCTGCACTGAAGCAGTAGATTGTACTATATATCTCCTAACTCTAGCTGCCCAACAAAACCCTTGGACAGCTAGCGTGCCTGACAAATCAGAGCCAGAGCCAATCATGTGTCAATGTGATGTTCCACAAAAATACCCAATTGGTCCTTTCCTTTCAGTCCCCTCAGAGAGAGCAATTTCAGCAATATGTGCCTAATAACAGTGGCGCAAAGCACAAAAAGGTCACTAAGAATGGACATGACACCAGGCCTTGAACTGGGAACTTGTGGACAGAATTTGTGACCTGGAACCATGCCCACAAGAAGGGGCTTCAGAGCCTCTTCACAGAGAGAAGAGGAGTGTGCAATATCAGTCTCAGTACTTAGTGGATAATGTGAAATGTCTGGATTGACTAGACCTATAATGGATGCTAGAAATCTAGCATTCACCCCTTGCTTTGAGAACAAGAGAAGTACTTTATCAGTACTGCTCAAAAGAATCCAAGCTTTAGTATCTGTTCTGAGGTATATTTCAGGTACAGGTTCAGGAACGATCACCCACAGTCTCAACATCAACCAGATGTTGTTGTACTGTCAACTGCCATCAGCCCCAGCAAGCACGTCCAGGGTCAGGTACATCATCCTTTATCTACAAGGACCATGACACATCTGGTTCAACAGGCATTGAACAGCATGATGCTCAAAGCAGACCCATTGACAACATCGGCTGGAAACCAAAGAACAGGAGACAATGGGCTTGAGTAGAGTGTTGGTCAAGGAAATACTTGGCTCTGACCTAGAAGCTTATACTCCTACATTGTCTCCAGTGACCAATCTAGAGTCTGTTGGAAGCAACAAACAAACAAAAACAAGCACCACTAATGGTGACTGCAAATGTACTGGTTCAACTAGAGTTTTTTGTTTTTGCTTTATTATGAATTTCTAGCACTATATCCTAATACAAGCATAACCACAGATAAGGAAGACAATGTACTAGTGCCCTCAACAATGTTTCATGAACCACAATTCATTGCTGCCCAATGATAAGAAGGCTTCCAAGTCCTATAAGCAGCCAATCAACCACAACCTGAAATGAGACTCCAAAAATTATTCCATCAATCCCACAAATAGTAAAGGCAGAAGAACTGAGAATGAAAGAAAAATGTAGGAGATGCAGGTCATGGAAAATTCCAGGAGCACCAATCTATCTTGATATGCCTATTCATTGCAGTGGTCCTCAAAGAATGCTTGCTTAAAAGGATTCAGTCTTTACCTGATTACCTGTCTCTAAGCATCTTCAACCTGAAATATCTGTCCTCTGGAATGATGCCTCCCTGTGCTTCAAGACTGCCCAGTGCTAATATCTTTTTGCTGACCAGTGCTATTTCTTTCAAAAAATGTGAAACATTTTGAGTAGTTTGGGATGCACCTTTGTTATATAGATAACGAGAGGAAGTTACATTTTATTTTGAAAAAGTACTTTTAGGCAGGGGTTTAGCAGACCCTGCTTCATACCTAATAGAAGGTGATGTTTACAATCCTATACACAGTAGGCAGCATGCTGCACATAGTATCAGAGGTTTTACATTTCAATAGACATGTACAGAATCCAACTGTTTATGCTTAAGAATAAGTTCTACTGGGCATGATTCTGAGTAAATATGCATAGGGTTTGTATGTAAGACAGTGATAGCCAAACTTGGCCCTCCAGCTGTTTTGGGACTACAATTCCAATCATCCCTGATTACTGGTCCTGTTAGCTAGGGGTGATGGGAGTTGTAGTCCCAAAACAGCTGGAGGGCCAAGTTTGGCCATCACTGATGTAAGAGATGCAAATACAGGTTGTTTCTTTCCAGAATACTGTAATATAGGGAGTTCAATCCCAAACAGTGTTTCTTCCCAACCTATAACTTTGATACGCATTGACTCAGAAGGCTGTGGATTAGAACAGAGTCCTCACAAACTTTAGCAATTAAAATAACCATGCAGAAGTTTCTGTGCTGAGGTTAGAGCTCTTCCTTGAAGATATTCATGATGTTACTATTACATTGGATCCTTCTTTTGCAGTTTTTTTTTTAAAAAAAACTTCTGAGAAAGAACTGAAACGTCCTGGGGGTGAGGAAATCTGCTCAATTCTGGTATCAAGAAATATTTTTCAAAAGATACATCTTCATATGACTTTAAAGGTTTGCCTTTAAAAAAAATGAAATAGATACTCCCAACACAAGTTTCATGCTTTCAATTTCAGTGCTAAGAACCATTCTTCATAAAGACAAATTTACTCAGCACAGCTGTAAAACTTTGCCTTTGAAAGAGAATGTTGAATTTCTCATAAACAAAGTCACAACTGGGCTTTCTATTTTAAGCTGTTTCTTCAATTAAGCAATGGGGAAGAACCCAATATGAAAAGTTACACGACCTCTGTTACCTTAATCTGGTGGATTTTATTAAACTTGGAGTGTCTGAGACACATACATAACAGCAGAACATGGAGGCTGCAACACTTATCTGAAAGGAGGTAAAAGCTCAAAGGCACAGTATTTCTTTCAGTGTGTTGAATCCTGACAAAACAGAAGTACTGTTTTTGGGGGACAGGAGGCGGGCAGCTGTGGAGGATTCCCTGGTCCTGAATGGGGTAACTGTGCCCCTGAAGGACCAGGTGTGCAGCCTGGGAGTCATTTTGGACTCACAGCTGTCCATGGAGGCACAGGTCAAATCTGTGTCCAAGGCAGCTGTGTACCAGCTCCATCTGGTACGTAGGCTGAGACCCTATCTGTCTGCAGACTGTCTCGCCAGAGTGGTACGTGCTCTGGTTATCTCCCGCTTGGACTACTGCAATGCACTCTTCGTGGGGCTACCTTTGAAGGTGACCCGGAAACTACAACTAATCCAGAATGCGGCAGCTAGACTGGTGACTGGGAGCGGCCGCCGAGACCATATAACACCGGTCTTGAAAGACCTACATTGGCTCCCAGTACATTTCCGAGCACAATTCAAAGTGTTGGTGCTGACCTTTAAAGCCCTAAATGGCCTCGGTCCAGTATATCTGAAGGAGCGTCTCCTCCCCCATCGTTCTGCCCAGACACTGAGGTCCAGCTCCGAGGGCCTTCTGGCGGTTCCCTCACTGCGAGAGGCCAAGTTACAGGGTACCAGGCAGAGGGCCTTCTCGGTAGTGGTGCCCGCCCTGTGGAACGCCCTCCCATCAGATGTCAAAGCAATAAACATCTACCTGACATTCAGAAGACATCTGAAGGCAGCCCTGTTCAGGGAAGTTTTTAATATGTGACATTTTAGTGTATCTTTCATCTTTGTTGGAAGCCGCCCAGAGTGGCTGGGGAAACCCAGCCAGATGGGCGGGGTACAAATAAATTATTATTATTATTATTATTATTATTATTATTATATGAATAGTTGTTTCCATTAAAATGAATGGGGTAGCCTTGGAGTTGTGTGTACACCTCAAAGGGAATCCAAGTTGTTTTCTCAGGAAACACATTCAATTTTAATTTTTAAAAGCCTCAAATCTATTACTGGGTTTATGACTGCACTATGTAAAATGTTAAAAATATATTTTAAAAAAGAAGAAGTTACGATGAAGCCATGTATATGTTGCACACATACCCTTATCTATTTTGCTTAACGATTTCACAAAATAGGGGAGAAAGCAGGCTCAAGAATCTGTTTTGAAAAAATGCCATCAAGCTGAGTATTGAATAATCTACAGAAATTTGTCTATCTCTTTGTTTATCTTGTTTTTAGAAAGAGTTCCTTATGCCAACAGAGAAGCAAAAAACAAAGCTTGTGTCTTTGCATAAACAAAGTGTGTGCTTTGAATTGCTTAAAAGACCATCACTTTTTATTAAAGAGGTGAAAAACACACATCGAAACATCTCATCGCCCTACATTTTTCACAACTGATCTTCTGAAGAAATCAGCATTAATCACTAGGTGCAGGAATTAAGAACTGAGTAAACAACTTTTGTTTTGTCTTATGAGTTCGCCACAGATACAGATTTCAGGAACAAGTTGGAAACCATTTTAATATCAAACCGGTATTTTATTAACAAAATAAAAGCAGAATTCTAAGCATTATAGCAATTAACATGTATAAAAGAAATGGTTTGTTAGAACTTCTTTTCCTCTTCAAGAGTTTGTGGGAAGTGAGTTTCAAAATCACACTCATTAATGCAGATAAAATATAATTTATAACATAGTAATCATCTTTCCAGACAGGTTGGGAACATAGTCTGGGAGGCATAAGGCAGGCATTTAATTGCAGATGCAGATGGACTGTTGTTTAGGCAAAGAACTGAGCATCAACACTGGTGAACTACTGGAAGAAACAGGGGTGTGCCTAACAAGACAGGTCTGTTGAACCATCTCCCATAAATTGGGTAGCAAAAAGCAAATAAAAAAATTAAGAAACCATGGAGAATGTGAATAACTGAATTAAATTTGTAGCAAACCAGTACCACCATCTTAACCAGCTGTTTAGAGATATCTTTGTTTAAAAGATACACTAATTTATCCAAAGTTTATTTGATTTGATTCAGGGGCATAGATTCTGGAGATTTTTATTAGATGCATTCCAGTGTTTCAAAGATACTGAGGCATGGTATGAAATGACATTCAACATCATAAACTTATTCTCATATGAAACAAGGAAAACAAGGCAGCCCTGTTCAGGGAAGTTTTTAACGTGTGATATTTTACTGTATTTTTGGTTTTTATGGAAGCCGCCCAGAGTGGCTGGGGAGGCCCAGCCAGATGGGTGGGGTATAAATAATAAATTATTATTATTATTATTATTATTATTATTATTATTATTATTATATCATTTTATTGTATAAAGTTCAACACCTGTAAGTTCAATCAAATACAATGCTGAAAACTGTTATGCCTTCAGAAATAAGTTTGAATTCATGCCAAGCCATCATCCAAAGGATGTGGTTAAGACACAACATTCAATATAGCTTACAAAAAACATTGTTGTCACATATATAGTATCCTTAAATAAAATGATCAATACTTAGTGTCCAATGGACCACAAAGCTGTCCTAGGGGAGCTCAAGGAAGATTCAAGCACATAGATTCAAAAAATATAATCAAACATATTGAATTGACCACAAAGAGATACCCACATAATATCCTTTTAAGCATTCTAACTTCAGGTTTGTTTTTGTTTTTTTAACAGAGTCAGCATATTGATTATAAATGGCTGCAACTTTGTAGGAATCCCTTTTACCTGTGAAAAGAACTCCCCTCTTGAGATTGTTTTGCCCCAAAACCCTTTGGGAAAGTAGCAAACACATTAATAAAGGATGGGTGTACAGAGAAGGGCAAAGCATTCCCATGGCCAACATAACTTTTCTAATGCTTCTGAGCATGGAGTTGTGTGTAGCTTACAAGGTAAAACAGAAATGCATAGAACTAGCTTTTGCGCCATAACTAGCCATGTACAACAACACACAATCAGCACCAAATAGGAATGAAAGTCCTGCTGAGCAATGCTGGTAGCCATGGAACTTCTAATGCAGTACAGCAACAGAGGGAATGACCTCAGTAACAAACCCTTTTGACTACAAACCATTTAAAGGCTATGCCTTCAGCAATGTCTTCAGGTAGTCGAATTTGACAGCAAGAAATCACATTCACAAGTAATTCCCCTTCATCTGTTATAAATATGAAGGACATCAGTGGCAGGACTGTGCAGCAGCACTAAGCCTGCTCCCTCACATCTTCCATCTTTTCAGCATGAATGCCTGAAGAGGATCCCTCTGCACATGAGCAGCTGCTTATGTGTAAGGGCTCTGCTATTCAGACACTTGTGCCTGATGTGCAGAAATGAGTGGTGGATCTAGCTCAATGGATGATGCTGGAAGGAGAGTGGTAGCACAGTTGGTATAATGAACTTAAGATGCAGCCCTAAAAATGGCACCAAAGCAACTTCAGATCAAGCCTGGGAAAAGATGAAGATGGAAAAACCAACATGAAAGACTGGATACAATTTTTAAGGGCTTTCTGACACCTAGAAGCCACCTTGAAATAGTTCAAATGCAACAATTCAGTGCAGCACTGATTGACCACAAACCTATTCCTTTCAGACCATTCCCAACTCCAAATCAATTTCTTTAATTTGCCAAAGTAGCAGAGTGCTAACTATGAAGTTGTTTTAGAAACTGAGTCAAAAACATTAATGTAGAAGCTATACATAACCATAGGAAGGGGAAGAATGGTTGCAAGTGCCTATATAAACTACAGAGCTCGATATAGTCTGTGTATAGATATAGCATATGTTTCTAGATGCTGTCATATGGCCTGATCTCTGCACAGAACATTATATGACCAATTCATACATTTCCAAATCCAAACAGCACTTTACAAATGTCTCTACAAATGCATTGCCCTAATTAATGGAAAAGAGAATGTCTTCTTACCTGAGCCCCTTTTGGTCACAACCTTCAAACTCTGAACAAGAGTAGCATACAAGAGAATTAAGTGAGGAATAGGAGCTTTCATCTTCCAGCAATCCAAGGCTGTTCCCTGAAGCAGAAGGAAAAGATATATTTTGTTATGTTTGCTTGGTTTTCGCTGAAATATAATTTTTGACATTAAACAAAGGAGACTTCGATAGACTGTATCAGTTCATCCCATGCGGTAATTTTCTACCTACTATTAAGGAAAGTTCCAGAAATCAGAATGAAATTTATTATTATGCAGAAATCAAAAATACAAAATTCCTATTTCAGTGATAATTGCTCTTGTTAAAAGGAAGAAAAATTGCAGCCACATTTCAATATACAGTCACATGTGCTTTAGCACATTGAAATCAATGGGCTTTAGTGCCTTTAGTTCTGTGCTGGATTATGACTTACAACTTTATACTTAGCATGAATATTTTATTGAGCAATCTTCTGCAATGTGGAAATTAAACTCTATTCCAAAATCAGTCTGCAAAGCTGATTCCTTAAGCCTTCAATACATCATCCATCTGTAGCCTCCTAGAGGCAAAATATTGGTTTATTTTTTAGATAGTTCCCTATATTGGAAGAAAAATGTGCTCCTATGCAATTAGCTATTAGAATTATAGAGCTATTGAGAGCCTGAAGGCTAAAATTGCCCTCCTGAAGCCAAGGCTGCTCTCTTGCACTGAGACTGGAACACACTTAGACAGCGTATGGAGCATTCATGAACTGCAGAAATTAACACCTGCAAACAAATAAGGGGGAGTGGGATCACACCTGTGGGCTTCACTTGATAACTAGGTATTCAAGGTCCCAAGCCTATGTCTATAGGCTCCCTACTTTCAATCAGAGATTGTATAGGTCCCTGTACAAGTGAGACCTTGAACACTTAGAAGTGGGATATGGGCCAGTGGACATGATGCCAGTTTCTACACCTGCATAGGGCTTTAAATTAATTCATACAACAAATCTTACATTATTCAGTTTGAAGTGTAACAAACACAGTGAGAAAGAATTGGAGAGTCATGCTACAGAGAAAGATGAATAGTCCACATACACTATTATGCCTATTTTGAAAGAAAAAGATAACAAACAGAGGGACGGGTGGAGAACTGTCAGTTTTTCTAATGCAGATTTCATTTATTTTATTTTTTTAAGAACTAAGAACATCAGACTTCCAAAAAGCATTATTATAACCTTAAAGAAGATGAGAAAGCTGGAAAATGTGGCTTGACAGTCACTTTTTCTACCAGTTTAGAAACATAATACTTATATCTTTCATGTCTACAAGTTTAGTAGTTTGGGCATTGCCCTCGAGAACCTCGAAGTATGTAAAAGTAACACATTCCAATTAATCAAGCAGCGGCTCTATGACCATGAAAGACAGCGCTTGTTACCTCATACTCCAATATCTTGCTACGGAACCTGTGCCAACTATCTAAAAGATCTACTCCTCCCTTCCCATCGAAGAGCCTTTATACTTGCAAGACTAAATGCTTCCCCTTCCTCCGTGACCAAAGGCAGATGCTCACACATTCCATTTCAAGCCCGTTTGGGTGCCTGCCATCAAGAAGCACCTGATTCAATGGACCACATTCTCTTAGATTGTCCTTTACACAGCAGACCTCGCCAACTGATGCTGAGCAAAATGTTGGACCTCCGGCCCACAACTCTGAGAAGAAGCCAAATAAGGTTTCTCCTGGCAGATCAGGACAAAGATATTGCTGCTTTAGTAGCTTCCTTTTTAGCCGCAATTTTACCCAAAAGGGTTCTCAAAGAACTATCCTTTCGGGAAATAGACAGGGCATAGCAAAATATCCAAATGCACACGACTGTAGTGTGACCTTATAACCCTTGATAGCTTCACCCTTGTCTTTTTAATTATTATTATTATTAATAATAAGAAGAAGAATCTTTATTGTCATTGCCCCCTCTCGGGGACAACGAAAATTACTTGGCTGCTCCATCCACCCAGGTAGGGCACTCCACACAAAATCAGAACAACTATAAAAACACTAATTAAAACAATACAGTATAATTACAGTATAATTATTCCAGTTTCTTGAAGTGTTTTATACTGTGATGCCAATAAAGGTATTTGATTGATTGTTTGTTTGACTGTTTGATTGATACAAGATTAGAGGCAATCCCACTAGACCCCCCTGTAGGGGGCAAAAGGAAACAGAATCCTTGGGGTAATAAAATTCTACTCCCCCCTTTTAAACCAAAAATGTCAGTGTTACACACCTTGATGCTGGGGGGGAATGCAAGGTGATTATAGAAAGAAAAAATCTGTTCCATGTCAATATTCAGCCCCAGATATTGGTATTACAGGGCCTTCTCAGTAGTGACACCCACCCTGTGGAACGCCCTCCCACCAGATGTCAAAGAGAACAACAACTACCAGACTTTTAGAAGGCAGCCCTGTTTAGGGAAGCTTTTAATGTTTGATGCATTATGCTCCTGTGTGGACCTCGGCTCTCCTGGACGCTGTCTCTGATCACGCACTAGTTGCAGCAATTTGGAATAATTAATTACAAAAGAAGCAAATGCACATATTTTAAGTGAAGAAGGGGAGTGAAGTCTGCTAATTTAAGTGACCTCTGCGAAAGAAGACGACGGGTTGGAGAAACAGGAATATTTTACGATGAAGATACACCAAAGGCTGGGTATGTTGACAACGGGACTGAATGGGGGGGTACCTTTTTTACTTTCCTTCTATGTGATTTACAAGAACCCCTCCTCATTAGAATCGTCGGTTGAACTGACCCAACCAGGATGATTAAGGTCTGTGTGGAGATAAACTTTAACCAAAAGTATGCTTTATGGAGATTGAGAAGCAATAAGAGCTTCTGGGAATGGCGCAGCAATTAATTCAGAGTCGCCATCTTGCCAAAGGATTTGTAGCCAGGAGGAAGAACGGACTTGTTTTCAGACTGCATTCCTAGTGAATCTCCTCAGAGGTTTTGAGAAAGGAGGCAGATTGGTGAAGATTAATGACGCTAAGACTGTTTTGATGTAAGGAAGTGATGTTATATGGAAAACGTCTGGATATGGCTACTGGATAAAAAAAATAATATCCACGCAGGATTACAAACTGTTCTAACCAGCTTGTGGAGATTATCAGAGGTCACAAAGAGAAAGGAAAAATATATGAAAATAACAACAAGAGATGTGGAAAAACAATAAGAAAGGACTGGATAGTACTGTGAACATCATAAGGTTAGATTTGTGGACATTAAAACAGCAGTAAGAAGCAAGAAGTTGATTGGATCCCCTTCGGAACTTGAAATATGGGTACCCCCAACAAAAATTTAAAATTCGGCTGTGTAATTTGGAATTTATGTAATTTGATGTGATTGGTCGGTTAATAAAAAAATATTCTTAAAAAAAAAAGTTTGATGCATTACTGTATTTAAATGTTTTGTTGGAAGCTGTCCAAAGTGGCTGGGGAAGCCCAGCCAGATGGGCGGGGTATAAATAATAAATTATTATTATTATTATTCAGAATTTGTATACAATTTTAAGAGTATAAATAAAAGCTACTTATGCAGAGGTGAAGCAGAACAGATGCAACTTAAGCTATGTCACACTATATTGCTGTGTGATACTGCAGGCCTGAATTGTACGCTTCTGTAACCAAAATTCCATTTTTCAGTCAGTGCACTAAGTGATGCTGCAGGAAATCCTGATGCTGATATCTTCAGTCTTCATGATACTAGAGAGAGTCAGCTCCTTGCTCAGCATGAGCCTAACAAATACCGTCCAAAAGAATGAGTGACTTTTACATAGCACTTTAAGATCAACGGATATAGTGTGTTTGCTAAACAGAGCCGAGCATGCTCATTACGGTCGGCCTGCTGAAGAGAACATCTCCTATTGAAAAAGGAAATATAAAAGTATAAAGCCTTGCCATAATAAAAACTGAAGACAAAGCCTGGTGTCAGAAAAGGCAACAAAGAGCACACAAGAAAGGCCTTTGGCAGATAAAATTCCCATTCATCATCTCTGTAGCCACTAACATTTATGGGGGCCACTTACGCATGTGAGAAGAAAAAAAGAACTTCACGAAACTAGGAGGAGGGCACCAATTTGTATAAACTCTGCAAATGTTGATGTTTATGCATAGATACAAATTTAGAGCTGATTTCTATTCTTTAAATATAAATTCATACATTTACATAGTAAGGGAGACTGTGAATAGGTGTTCTGTGTCCCTGTTCCATCTCCTAGTCCAGGAGCAGCTGGCAGGCATTTTCAAGGCCTCTGCTCTCCTTTCTTTGTCTTTAAACCAGACTTGGACAGAAACAGCCCTTTTATACCTTCCAACTTTTCCCAGTGCAAAACCCGGACACACATATTCTGGGATGTGCTTCCAGATGAATCACATGACCCGTGCCTGGCTCTTGCCCCCCAAAAGCACGGTTTTTTTGGGGGGGTGAGAGCATTTGAGATCGTGGCACCCAAAATGGATGTCAAGATCTTTTAGAAAAAACAGGATGTCTCTTTTTTCTGGGGAACCCGGAAGGTATGCCCCTCAAAAGGAGGATTCCTTCAAATGGAAAACTGCCTGTAAAGTGGTACACGTGGCCATCCTACAAACACTTTGAATATTAAAAAGTAGTACAATATCATGAGCACTTTACAGATCATAGCAGGGTGAGATGGGAAGCAGGAGCAGAGGAGACTCCAAACCCTCACCCTCAAACTCTACAAAAGATAAAGATGACATACCAAAGGGAGGAGGGCTTGGCTGTGTACCCCTGCCCTACTTTCTTGTGACTGTTTACACACAAGGTAATAAACACCCAGACCAGACTTCTGCCTCATGTTGGATACCTTTCAATAGGACAGTTCCTTTGAAAAGGAAAATGTAAGGCACACTGAAGCTAATGATAAACTGTCTAATGCAATAACTTAATTCTGACATGCAGTTGTTGACAATAAAACACTGCCATATGAACTGCATGAAAGTTGCAACATTTAGTCCATGAATTCCCAAATGGTTGTGTGTGGACCCCTAGTGGTCTCCAAGCTTCATTCAGTTGGTGTATGGTGTGCCAGTGGATTTGTGGTTGAAGACGGGAGATAGCACATCCATTGCATTATATATATATATGTTTTGTTTCATTTTATTACAGTTTGAATTACCGGTATATAGAATTGCAATTTTTACAGAAATTTTTAAATACAGTGGTACCTCGGGTTAAGTACTTACCGTAATTCGTTCTGGAGGTCCGTTCTTAACCTGAAACTGTTCTTAATCTGAAGCACCACTTTAGCTAATGGGGCCTCCTGCTGCTGCCGCACCGCTGGAGCACGATTTCTGTTCTCATCCTGAAGCAAAGTTCTTAACCTGAGGTAATATTTCTGGAGTCTGTAACCTGAAGCGTATGTAACCTGAAGCGTATGTAACCTGAGGTACCACTGTAGTCTGGAGGGGGGGGAGGCTTGGAAACCAATGGGTTAGTCAATTTTGATGGACATGGGAACTAAGTAACTAAGTCACATCATTCTAGTTTAAAAAGATTTTTTTAAAAAATCCTTTTGAAATTTAGTCAGACTGAACTTAGACTGAAACATAGTAACACAGCAACCAAACTGCAGTTCATACTTAGCTCTGAAAGTCAGCGCTGAGTCTTAGTATGGTCTTTCCTGAGGGGGGAATAGTGCTGCTTTCACAGTGGCCTGTGGGAAAGAAATGAAGCCAGTTCCACGGCTGGGGCCCATTTTTTCTGCATGTTTCCATGAGAGAAGCATCACTAGTTTCTGCTATTCCCATGACTCAGCTTATAAAAAATCATTCTCCCTGTTCTCTTAGGTCAAGAGCCTCTGCACCTCTAGTTACTGAAGAGAATATAAAATTCAACCATGTGTAGATTTTCCCGTCATAGGGCTGTCAGCAATGCTCTTTCATAAAACTCTTAAAGGTGCAGGAACCTTTTGGATGGGGGTTCTGTCTTGTCTTTGTCTCTTTGCTTCCTCACCACCAACCCTGCATCTTGGGCTTTCATATTGCTCTCCTCCATCAGTCACTCACTTTTTTCAACTCTGAGTTAGCACTACACAGTGTTTCCTTTTGTCCCAGCAGTTCTAGAGTACAGTGTCCTTCTCCTATCTCATCTCCTTTAGCTGGGTGTACTCTCAGGCAATCGCACTTCAGGGTCAGCTTTCCCATTTCATCACACACTTTCCTGACACCAGCATACACACACTTCGCCTCACATGGGTTTTTTTTCCTGTGCATGCTTTCAACAGCTTCCCCTTTGGATCCCCTTCTCCAGCCTGTTCTTAAATCCTCATCACCAATGCCCCTCTTCTTTTTCTGTTCTTTATCTCTTGCACTCACCCTTTTCACTTAAGATCTTGGTTTGTCTTTCATTCCCACCAGTCACATTTTTTTATCGGCCCTGCTCAGCAATCTGAAATTTTCAAGAGAAAATGAAGCTTTTCCTGACATATGCTTTTCTATTAAACCTGGGTGGCTGAATTGAGCCTCCACACACGTATTAGTAACTGGTTTACGTAACAAGTCTCTATATAATTCCTTGGCAGGATCCCTAATGCACACCTACAGCAGGATTCCTCCTGGGCTAAGGGAGAACACGAAATGGGGAATGTTGAGGCTGTGCTGTGCATTTGATTCACAGTACCTGAATACAAAGCAATATGGAAATGGTAGAGGGGAAAAAAGCATCTCAAGTAATCAATTTCAGTATGTCAGGTTACTTTTATAGGCAGTGAAGCAGATCCAGTTCTCTAATTTTGCTGTCTCTTGGCTATCTGCCCAACGGCTTCCATTTTAATTCATCTTGCAGTGTTAAAGGGCCCAAATAGAACAATCCAGTCTACTTTTGCCTTCCCTCTCCATTCGTCTTCTGCCATGGCTGATTACATTGCTTCATTTATGGAATTCAGTTTGACCCCAACTCTCTGGCTCCTTGAGATTTCTAGAGCCGGGCCCTGAGAGAACCTCTGTATTCTTAAAAGCTGCACAGAAGGGATGAATGAGTTTTGCTTTAACTTTATTTGCTCCTGGGAGCTCTTTGCCCTGAGCTTTCCAGTCTCACACAGTTCCCATTTGGTATAGCCAATAGGAGCCAGAAACCATGGCAACAGATATGCCACAAATGCCCTCGTTTGAGAGCATTACAAACACACAGTATAGATTACTTAGAGACTTCTGGCCATTTGTAAACCTAAGACTAAACCCAAATTATGTCAAATCATTTCATAGCAGATGAGCTTCAGGCTAGTTTCTGTTTCTGGACTACAACTCCACTGGCCATTCTGGCTGGGGCTGATGGGAGTTGGACATCCAACAACTTTATACTGTAAACTGCCCTGTGATCTTCAGATGAAGGGTAGTATATAAATTTTATTATTATTATTACAGTGGTATCTTAGTTTAAGAACTATTTGGTTTACAAACTCCAAATAGTGTCCCGGTTTGAGAACTTTACCTCGGTCTAAGAACGGAATCCGAATGGTGGAAGGGCACCAGTGGTGGGAGGCCTCATTAGGGAAAGCATGCCTCAGTTTAAGAATGGTTTTTATTTAAGAATGGGCATCCGGAAGGAATTAAGTTCGTAAGCCAAGGTACCACTGTATTATTATTATTATTATTATTATTATTATTATTATTAGTTCCTATATAGAAATCATTATTTCCTAAACACACAATAAACAAACAGACATACAGACAAGGCAACTAGCAACTTATTTCATTTGGGCAATCAAATATTTGTACGAATTGAGTTTATGTTTACATATTGAATTAAGGTTACAAAGGAGACACAGACTACAATAACAGAGTGCAAATTCCATTGCAACATGATTTAGAGAAGCAGAGATGAGGAAAATCCTGAAAGTTCAATTTTCTGCCCTTGGGAAGCATGGGCTAATGGCAGCTATATACAGTATATATATTTTTTCTGACTGCTGATAGCTTGTGGATTTCATACTCGAATTTGCTTTGGTGAATTTACTACAGCATAATGCAATCATAAAAGGGCCAGTACATTCAGTAGTCTGAAAAGTGACAGTGCTGTTTCGGCAAGAGACAGTTTGGATATGACAGCTCTTTGGTAGTCCCATAGAAGACTACCATCTGTGGAAAAGATAGCAAAAATGCCTTTTCCAGTAAGTTTGATCTGCATTAAATCTGTCTGCTTGAAAATTTCAATTTCCATATTTTTAAATCCTAAGGACCCAGATGCAAATCTTCATATCTATTGACATCAGGCAAGCACCTTTTTTGTACAGCTTTTGATGCCTGCTAAAAATGTTCTTCCCCAAGCAGCCTATAAATAAATGAAAATCTATTAGTAACCTTGTTTTTAAAATTTGGTTCATTTTATCTCTCTCTTTTTCAAATTTTATGAGGTTTTTGTTTTTTGTTTGTTGATTTTATCAGATGCTTCCCCAAAGAATACATCAGAATCTCAGATCTTAAATGTAGCCTGTAATGAACTATCTATCTATGAAAAACTATAGCAAGATAAAAACATCCAATAAGAATAAAGAAAATACAAGAAATTTCCTTTAAACTACCACTAGTTTTAAAATTACACATCTATAAATGTCCATTGATAATATCACAATAATTAATTCATTTACTTTTATTTGTAAACATTTGTACCATGCTTTTCCATCTGAAGATAGTAAAAGCAACAAAGATTAAACATCAGTTGTTCCTTTGCCAGCTTGACTTGTATTTGGTGATGTGTGCATTTTACAAACAACTGCAAGCCAACTTGCTTTCAGCAGACACTGGACCCCACCCACATTTGGTGCAAAATTTAAACAGTGTCATGCACAAGCCACACACACTGTGAAGCAACCAGCACTGAATTTTAAGATTCCATATTTTATCTCTCCTACACCTGATATCACATGAGACCAGGTGAGTGACAGGTGGGCATGACCTGGACAAGTTGGAATTACTGGCCAAATTAGGAGGTCTATTGAGATGAATTGGGGGACCAAAGGTTACCCACTCATGATTTAAAGCAAGGTTGGGGAACCCATGACCTTCTAAGTGTTGTTGACTTCATGTATTCCATGCCTTTTTATTCAAAGGTCAGTCAAATAGAATAAAATGGGTCTTGCTTCTGAGTAAGTGCATATGATTATTGCCTTAGCACAGGCCAGTACCAAAGCAAGGCTCATCTTGCATATGTAGAGTAGAAGGAGAGGTTTTGGGACTCACAATAAAATGGCAAAAGTGGTAAAAACCTTCAGTGTGAATTACCGGTAGTCATTTCAAATTACATCTTCACAACTGCAAAAGGAGAACAGTTCAGTATGTATTTATCTGTGCTCCAGTTGAGGTATTGCATGTTCTCCTTGCCACACACATATGTGACAGCAAGACCTGTTTCTATTATGTGGAACAAATGATTTGTCTATAGCGGGGTGTCACCTTCCATTCTAAACTGCTGCATTGAAAGAAAACGTTCAGCATTTTTATAATTTCAAATAGCTCATCATCATACAGTTTCAGACAGCCCATTGAGTCAGAAGATTATGGTGCTTCCTCAGCACTTCTTTTCTCAGTTTTACATTCAATATACTAGACAATTATGTCAATTTCACTTCTGCATTAAAACAGTGATATGTTGTGCACACGGCAAGTTTAGATCACCACTGCTTACTCTGCTCTTTGATAAACACTTAGTTGCTGGAAAATGTTGAATGCTGGATTTAACAGTGCTATCTGAAACCTAGACTATTCTGCTAGCAAATCGGATCCTCCTAACTGAGGGTCCATGTTGTGCGTGGGCCCAAGGCCCCCCCCCACTATCTTTCAGAGGGTGGGAGATTGAGCCCGGTCCATGTGATGGTCCCACGATCATACCATGGCCTATTGGCCAATCAGAGATCGGTGGTGTGACTGTGGGGGCATATAAAAGGAGGCGATGTGTTTCTGGGAATTCACCTGGCTCCACAGCGCCAAACACCCACCCGCCTGCCCTGTATTTTAGGTGTCTGCTTTGGCCTTGCTCTGGACTTTGGTTTGTTGCCTGTTTTGGAACAGGGGCTGGAGAGGAATTTTTTCCATTCGGCAAATTGGCACAGGCCATTTGGTTTTTGCCTACCTCTTAGCAATCATCACAACTTTTGTAAGGTTTGGTGGTTAGGCACTGGCTTATTGTGATGTGGGGGAGGGGAGGTGTGGCCATCATCTGCCCCTCCCGGTACAAGGGTATTCCAGTAAATAAATCTGTGAGTCTGGATCTTGTCCAAAGTCCGCTTGAGGGGCTAGGACCCAGCAGGAACCCTGGGGTGAGCTTCAGTTGGTTGCCATGGATGGAGCTCCCTCGTTTGGTGTTTACCCTTCCAGACTTCCTGCGAGGCAGGCAGGAGTCAAATATAGTTACTGCCAATGCCTAAGCCAATACCACTCATATTGCTGTAATCGATAAAGTTGTGGCCTAAATTTTTGTCCATTAACCTTAAACTAAAAATTCTGTGTCTATGTGGATTTATTTATCCTTAGGGGTGCACCGGGGTCTTGATGCGCAATTATCTGCCCTATGACATGGAAAACAAGTGAACTTGAGATACAGTGGTTCATATCCAGAGTTGCCATGAAAGTGAAGTGAAATCAGAATTCTCTTAACATTCCCCAGATTGGAATGCCATGTACAGCTCTGCTCCTCACATCTCAAAAGTGATATTGTAGAGCTGGAAATGGTGCATGAAGAAGCAACCAAAATGATCAAGGGTTATAACATTTGAGGCTTTTAAGTTTCGGCTGGAGAAGGCGGGGGTGCAGAGAAAGGGGTGACATGACAGACATGCATAAAAGTATTTCATGGTTTAGCGACAGTGGTTAGACAGATTTTTTCTTCCTCTCTAATAACAACAAAATCAGGAACCATCCAATTAAGCTGGATGTTGAAGAGATTCAGGACAGACAAAAGGAACCATGTCTTCAAATAGTGCATAGGTAAAATATGGAATTTGCCGCCACAAGATATAGTGATCGCTACCAACTTGGATAACATTTAAAAGGAATTAAATAAATTAATGGAAGGAAACCAGCCCTGAGTGCTCACTGGAAAGACAGATCCTGAAGCTGAGGATCCAATACTTTGGCCACCTCATGAGAAGAGAAGACTCCCTGGAAAAGACCCTGATGCTGGGAAAGATGGAGGGCACAAGGAGAAGGGGACGACAGAGGACGAGATGGTTGGACAGTGTTCTCGAAGCTACCAACATGAGTTTGACCAAACTGCGGGAGGCAGTGGAAGACAGGAATGCCTGGCGTGCTCTGGTCCATGGGGTCACAAAGAGTCGGACAAGGCTAAATGACTAAACAACAACAAAGGCTATCAATGACTACTACTGAAGATGACTGTATTACCTCAAGAACTGGAGGAACGATGCCTCTGAATAACAGTTGCTCGGGAACAGAAACAAGAGAGTGCTATTATTTTCATGTGCTGCTGGCATCTGGCTGGCCACTGTGAGAGCAGAATGCTGGACTAGATAGGCCTTTGGTCTGTTCCAGCAGGGCTCTTAAATCCCCTTAAATACTTTATTATTAGTATTATTTATTAAATTTGTATACCGCCATTCATCTATAGATCTCAGGGTGGTTCACGACATAAAAATACAAGATAAAAACACAAAATGCATATTAAAACCAGAACATCCCCTCACACACACAGACCAATAACCCCATCCCCTCCCACAAACATATTTAAAAGGATATAGGATATTAATGAGCCAAAGGCCTGGTTGAAGAGGAGCTTTTTCGCCCGGCACCTAAAAGTGTATAACGAAGGCTTCCATTGACTTCCAAAGGGAAAATAGTCATAACCAGTGCTGACCAAGCAAGTACTTTTTAATATTTGCTGGGTTTCAGGCCCACTTCAGAAATATATGAGGGGATATTTGACAGAGTACTTTCACGAGAAAAGTTCTTCAAGTGATTTTCTATATGAGTAATGTTATAATTCATTTAGCTGGGCATGTAGTTTTTCTCACTGTTAAGTATGCTAAATATTTGATTAAATTCTATACATTGTTAGAAAAAATATTTCATAATACAAAAATACTGATGCTGGTGATTTCTGAATTGTTAGTCTAGATTTGCCAGGTCTTCTCCTCACAAATCCTGCCATTTTTCAATGGATCAGTTTTTAATGCTTTTTTTTTTTAACAGAGTGTCATGGGAATGACTGAGAAAAATATACTGTCATTAGTCTTAGTCAGCTGTCGTTCACAACAGCTAAACTAATTAGTGTCAATGTGCTCTTCAAACCAAACCACTCTGCCGTTCTCTGTCATGGTGAAGTAATTTAGACATGCCCTGGTTAATTTATGTTTCAGTGGTGACAGTTTATGCTGGATCTTAGTGAAAACTGTAATGCTCTCAGTGGACTTGACACTTATCGCTGTGTTAATGCATTTCATCCATCTTTTCCCTTTCCTTAGTGCTTTGATCCTAAAGACTTTCATTCTTATTCAGCAAGTCCTTTGCAAACTTGGCAGTGAGGAAACTGAGGAAACTGAAGAAGGCCTAATGTAGATCATCATAGTTTATGGCTGATACTAAGGAAAAAGAGTCCAATGCTTCAAGAGTAATTTATAAAGAAATGCCCACCTCTAATTAGTGCTAAATTAACAACAAAGTGTGCTTTAATAAAACACCTCAAACAGAATACTGCAAATCACATTATAAAGCTTCCAGCTTTTCATAACCTACCATGCCACTTAACTCAATAAGAAATACAGAAAATAATAATAATTAAAAATGAATTTTACACAATACTCTTAACAGCACACTTTCAGCATTTATTGATCTTCTCAAAATAGGGCTTTTTGGTGGCAGCATCTTGGTTATGACCACATCTCTAAAGAGAGAATAACCTAGCCCCTTTTATTTTTTTTTCAGGTGGGCAGTCAAGATCTTTCTAATTTGCCTCACTTTTAATGTTTTCTATCTGTTTCTTATTTTGGCATTTTGAAGAGCTCCCTTTTTTTACCATACTAATATATTTAATGACTTAAACTGCTTTGGGGCCTCTAAAATGTGCCAAAGAAATGTTGTAGAAATGTACTATAGCGTTGTAGTTCAACAACATCTGGGGAACCCTTTGTTGGCTACCTATGTTTTAGAAGACTAACAGTCTGTGGGAGATATTGATTGCAGAATTCATTTTCAGAAAGACATCATACAAGAGCACTAGCTAAGCATCTATAGACCCCCCAAAGAATTGGTTGGTAGAAGGGCAAATCAACCATACCATTTACACATAGGAGCTTCTGTGTAATAATTCAGAGCAGAACAATTTCTACACGGATTGCCATCATTTAATTAATTTGTAAATGTTTCAAGCATCAGTAATTTACAATGCCTAATAATCATCCTGTGAAGTTCACTGAAATTGTGTAGAGAAATGGCTGGAAAATTAGATGTGATTTTGAAAATCAATATTGCTAAGTGCTGAGAGGTCACTTTTTGGTGCTGTGGAATAGTGTTTTGAAGGTGGGAGTTTCTCCCCTATTTATTACATATTTATTTCATGTCTTTAAGCTTCAACCTCTTCAACTTATAGTAGAAGATTCCCCCTGCCTCAAAATATGTGAAGGCAACAAGTGGAAAAGAAGCTAGATAGGTTCTAACCCTTCACTTAAATGGCATCTGATTTTTGCATTGACAGATGAGGGAAAAAACCAGACACAAACATTTGATGCAGGTCAAGGAATGTCTCAAATTCCATAATTTTGCTTTTTGGCATTTATTATTTCTCTAATTCTTTATCATTTCAAAGAATTACACCAAAGAATCAAACAGAACTCAGGGAAGTTGCTATCAACTTCAAGTCACTTTCTCTTTCTATAAAACATTATAACTGAGATAATTTTAAGGTGCACAGAAACTAGATATGAAGCTTTGGCAGATATGTTTATCTACTTGAATGGGGAATCTAGAAACACATGTTAATTTCACATATAAGTTCTACAGTATACTAATTAGTTAGGTATCCATTTTTGCTTGGTATTGTTGTACAGTGGTGCCTCAGGTTAAGAACTTAATTTGTTCTGGAGGTCCATTCTTAACCTGAAACTGTTCTTAACCTGAGGTACCACTTTAGCTAATGGGGCCCCCTCTGCCGCTGCACCACCACCGCCCGATTTCTGTTCTCATCCTGAAGCAAAGTTCTTAACCCGAGGTACTATTTCTGGGTTAGTGGAGTGTGTAACCTGAAGCGTCTGTAACCTGAGATACCACTGTTTACCAGGCCTGCACAGCTTCAACTCACCAAGCATCACACTAAGAGATTTGATAACCCTCCTGTTCCTACTTCTTATTTGGAGCTCCAAGACCAGGATGGGGGCTGTTGAGAACCTGACAAAATCACAATGCATGCCTAATGATGAGTCATGGTCTGTTTGATGAGTCAGGCAAATTGCACAGCTGCAATGATGCAATGGACAAAGCATCATGTTTGACAATGTAAAAAAATAATAATGTTGGACATTCATTAGCTGGCTTTGAATAAGTCACTATTTCTCTAACTATCTAATAGGCAGTTGTGAGCTCAATGGAACAATATTCAAGTCTTTGCACTGAAAATTCACACCATAATGAATACTAAGAATACAACCCCAAATTTAGCCCTGACTCCTTTTGGTGGAAGGGTGGGATATAAACTTAATAAATAACCATAAATAAATAAATAAATAAATAAAGTCATTAAACCAAGGGGAGACTCCTGTTCAGAAGCCACACCTAAAACTAGGGATGTGTGGACTTATTAAAGTCTGGACTGTCCTAGTTTTGCATGGAGAGGGGACTAAGACCATCTTGCATTATTTCTGGGCAGAGTCCACACAAAAGTCCACCGAAAAGGTCAACACTGGCATTTTTCTTCTAGAATCTCACTAGCCCCTCCCCAGCTCCATAAGATACCAGGCAGTTTGGGTGTGATCTCTCAGTTGTCTTCTAATTAAACAGGTTAATTCCAAATTAAATTATATAAAAACACACACCAAAGAATCTTGTGACACTTTAAGACTATCAAATCATAAGAACCAAGCCTCTTTGGCTTAACCTCTATGAATCATTTACATATAATTACTGTTTGGTTCCGCTACAAACAACGTCCTGCAGAATTCTAGAATAAGTAACATGAATAGACCTCAATGCACATTAGATTTAGAAGGGGGCAGTTACAGGAGCTGTATGTCCCTAAAGGTAGATAATTTCAAAAATATACTTCTCAGCAGACTTAATGCAGGATGCTTTTGCCCACTGCCGCATGAAGAACATGATCTACTAGTCTCTGGGCAATCTTATACTCTCTACTTTGCCTTGCCTTAATAGCTGCAATCATTAAACACAATGGAATTGAGTTAAGGAGCTGCAGGGCTCCCCTTTTCGCTTGCTTTGTAAGTTTATTTTATGTGTAATGTGCATATTTTGTAAGCATTTTCAGAGAAACTATATTAACTGTAATAAGAGAATCCTTAAGCAGACCTGTTAGTGAGTGCAGATACAATGAGTCAAGTAATACATAGATACAAGTAACCCTCAGGTGTCATATATATTAAATGCATAAACAATTACTACTGAAGATTTTGTTTCTCTTTTATACATCAGTTGGTAAGCTGAAATTCAATCACCACATATGTAATACAATTATGCATTGCTATTTTGTTAACAATCTACTACTTTGGGAGGCAAAAAATGCAAACACAAGGGAAGGCCCTTGCTACTCTATGAAATTGCACTGCAAAGGTTTTTGAGCCCAAGGCAAGTTGTTCTTAGCAAATACAACATTTGATATAAAAATGTCTGATTTTATCTATGAATCTACTGAAAGAGCTAGTGTTGGACAATTCAAATGAGATGTTTATTTTTCAGACTTCAGATTGTAATCAGTCTTAAAGGTAGTATTTTTGAGCACTCACAACTGATTACACTTGTTTCTGGCCTAAAATTTATATTATAGAGGCTACCCAGATTGGGAGCCAGGCAGTTCACTACTACCACTGTCTGAAAGTGTTAAGTCAGGAATGCATCATTACAATCAGGGACTGACTTAGGAAGCCAGGGACAAGTCCTCTCCCTCCGCTCACTTCAGACTATTATACCCCAGGAGCACCTTTATCTTTTGAGTTAGAAAAGTAATCACAACACATTCAATACAATCTTTAATAAATGCAAGACAGACCATTTTCAACTTTGCTGTAAATCATGTCCCCCCCCCCAATACAACCAAAACGTAAACAGCACATTGATTACAATCAAGTCTACCAAAAGTCAATGAAAGACCTCCTAGGATAAGCTGAAAATTATTGTGCAGCAATCTGCAGGAAAGGGTTAATCAAGGTCACAAGAGCAACCCATACTGAAATCAAATTCTTGAGGTCATAAGAGACTAAAAATGTCCACATTTACCTGGAAGTACATTTAACAATTTCATAATGCCAAAGCCAGGGAAGTAACTGGCAGAAGCATATGTCTCTCTAAATGAAAACTGAAGATTTAAAATAATACTACTTCCTGTGAAATATTAGCCTTTTAATTATGATGATGAAACTTAAACAACATGAGTTCACAGGTACCTGTTACACATTTACAGACTTGTCACATATGAATACCTTAGGACCATTCTACCACTGCTATAGTAATCATCCCAGAAATTATGGAAAATATACATAACACTTCAAGTCAGACAAATTTGTGACTATGATTCTTTGACTGTATATAATCACACAATGAACTTTGGCTAATAGTAACCAGAATTGTCATCAGTAACTACAAAGCATCACTTAAACCAATGTAATTAAACTTCTTTCTATGGTTTCAGAAACATAACATGCAAAAGGCAGTGGAAAAAGATGGGAAAGGAGCTTTCTATGGAAAAAACAAGGCCTTGTTCATCAAACACAGTCCATTCCACGTTTCACAACTGAGTGCTGGTTAATATAACAAGCATTCACCATCTAATTGCCTCATGACCCAAAACATTCCTAACCATCAGCTCCACGACATAGTTACAGGGGTCACTGCTGATCATCCATTTGTGGTAAAAAATAAAAGAAAGAAAAGCTGCCATGATTATGTAAATGATGAGACTTAGTGTTCATACATCATTACAATGTTCAGTGTGTTTCTCTCTGCTCTGCAACAGAAATTCTTACATCAGGGATGGGGAACCCTCGGGCATTCAGATGTTACTGAACTCCAGCTCCTAGCATGGCCAAGTATCAGGGTTCATGGGTGTAGCACAGCATCCCCAATCCCTTCGTTACATCAACCTTGTAAAGCAGATTACTATTACCACAGTGTGTGGGGGGTGCAGCTGAGCTTCAAAGATTGTGGCTTACTTATGGTATCCCAGAAAGTCCATGGCTGAAACAGAATTTTAAGCACTTCAGCCACTTAGCCATTATACCAACTAGATCACATGTCCCCACTTAGAGGTGCTAGTCTGCATAATCAGTACTCATTTTAATATGGTCCAAAGGAAAGCAGAGCAATACATTTGGTGCTAGCTTGGCTTCAGGAGTTGCCTGAAGGAGGAGTACACCCCATGACCCCTTCCTGTATATATATTCCTGTAGATATATTAACCCCCATCCTCGTCATATCCATCTCACTTCCATTAGGGTTTCTTATGGGTTACTTTTGGAAAAGATACAATCTAAAGAACAAAAAATCATGGCCAAAGTGAAAGTGGTAAGAAATTTTATAAAATCTGTCCTCAGACCACTACATCTAGTTTTCTATCCAACACCTTCATTATTATTTTTTGCAGCATTATTTATTCCTTTTAATCTTCCTCTTGACTTGTTCTGCTGTGTTTTCCCCGCCAAAAAATATTTGCTTAGCACCTGAACTTTACAGAGAAAATTCATTAAACATTTACACTCTGCTTACATCTTCTCCTGACATGTAAAAACAAAGTAGGCTTGTATTACTAAAGTAGACAAAGCACTGGAGAATACACTGTGAAGAATAATCCTTAGCAAGCAGGACTTTGTGAAAAGGAACTTGCTGTTCCGCGGTTTCTACAATTCTATATCCAGATGAAGCTGCCTTTGATTCAACATATTCCAATGTTGGACAGAATCTACAGTGTCGTAATTGCACTGCATTGAAATTAGTGGTTTATCACCTGTTTGGGACCTGATGCAGCTACCCAAGGAAAACTTTTTGCCCCCTAAGATTCCACTTATTTTGTTGGTGGAAGCCAAAAAAAAAAACCAAAGCAAAGCAAAGCAACAACAACAACAAAAAGAAAACCCCAATAACCTGACCTGGAGAGGCAAGCTTCCATGTTAGAAGCTGCCCAGAACGGCTGGGGCAACCCAGTCAAATTGGCAAGGTACAACAAATAAATTATTATTAGTTGCAAACCTTTCAATATAGATGCACATACATCTCAGAAGCCCTTAATCCTCTGACCAATTGATGGGTAAAACTGAACTTTAATATGGGCATTCCAGGGTGTATGCACCATTGACAGAACACATTTAGTGGTTCAAGAGCTAGAAGTGTTACTCTGGTATACTAAATTGTTATTTTCTTTCAAAAGCTCAGGATCAGTGTCACCAAACCCTACTGAGATCCAGTTTCAGATTTTGTCGCCAAACCTTCAAGACTTGCCTTATCTCACAGATTGCTAAAGCAATAAATGGGAAGATCATTAAAGTGCTTTGCATAAAGAAAATGTACTGGCATGATGCAATGAGTATTAGTATTGATTTCTTTCTTTTTACAAAGCTAGGTATTCCTAAAATTCATGAACGCTAATCTGATGGATTTAGTAAGGAATAGCATTTTGAATTATATTACTGTCCTTGATCCCCATCAGATCATATACTAATTCTTCTGTGCTTGTCTGGCTGACATTTTATACTTCTCCAGATGACAGATCACAGAGAGCAATGTCTTCTTAAAATAATCAGCACGTATGGGTGATGGGAATAGAGCAATACTGCCTAACAACTGTTCTGAGTATTTTAAAATCAAGAGGAAAAGGGTCATAGCATTTGTCCAAATCTATCTGCTTCCTCTTCCAGTCCTTCTCCTTTTCCCCCTTCTCCTTCTCCCCCACTATCTTAGTGACACTTGACAATGAACCAGGTAGCATTATCTGAAGTAATGATGCACAGTCAATACGAATTCCATCAATCGACATGGATAACCTTCAGGAATATCAAGAGTAAGGTGACTTTGCTACTGGGAAGAAATGATTTGCTATTCAAAAATTATGATATCAACTTTGAAAGTTGTTATAAAAAATACATCAATTACAAAATTGTTTTTCAATCTTTTTTTCAAGCTAAATTGAAAGCTAACATATCTAACATCCAGTGTGATATTCCCCATTCCCTGATTCACCAGGATTGGCCTTTGCAACCCAATGTGGTGGCAAGAAGAGGAGCAACCAGTGTTTCCAGCACTCTATATTGTGTGTGTGTGGGGGGGGGGAGAGTAGAGGTTCTGGGAAATCCCATGATAGCCTCAGAGCTAGTCACTGGATGTACTGGGCTCCAGAGTGTACCTGCTTAAAGACTTCACCTTCCAGGTCTACTCTGGAAGCACATATGGACTCCCAGAGCTTGCAAGCAGCACAACCCTCAGGAGATCTCAGAGATGTAGCATTGGCAAGCTTGAGGAATAAGTTGAAGATATGACAGAGTGAGGCAAAACAACCAATGGAAGAAGAATTGGGGAGTGAGGAGCTGACCGCCTGGCCACCTGAATGGCAAGTAGGATGTGTGAAGAGCAGCAAAAAAGTTGGATGAATACAAGGGCTGAAAGTACTGAGGGGGAAGCGGCATGGTGAAGGGATATAAGCAGCTGGTCACTCTTTATACAGAGCAGAAAGCAGCTCCAGAGGGCACTCATTCACTCCAGTTTGAGTGGTGCTGACCAGGAATCGCCCCACTTACCCAACAGTAGGATGGGTGAAGCTGTGCACCAGCAACACTCTGTGCAATGCATACATTATACCTGGCCTAACAACCCATTGGTGGCCTGGCTGAAGGCAGTGAGGCTTGACTGCCTCAGGAAACTGCAGCAAGGCCTAACTTTGTGTGCCTTCCTTCACAGTTGGCACCAGTATTGCTGGTACAACACATTGGCTCTTTACTACTACTTAAAGGTAAAGGGACCCCTGACAGTTAAGTCCAGTCGCAAATGACTCTGGGGTTGCGGCGCTCATCTTGCTTTACAGGCCGAGAGAGCAGGCATTTGTCCACAGATAGTTTTTCTGGGTCATGTGGCCAGCATGACTAAGCCGCTTTTGGTGAAACCAGAGCAGCACACGGAAATGCCGTTTACCATCCCGCCATGCTTTCAAACTCCTAGGTTGGCAGGAGCAGGGCCTGAGCAACAGGAGCTCACCCCGCCGCGGGGATTCGAACTGCCAACCTTTTCATTGGCAAGCCCAAGGCTCAGTGGTTTAGACCACAGCGCCACCCGTGTCCCTTTTACTACTACTTATACAGCTATAAATATTATCAGCTTCTGAACAGGGAGGTCAGCAAGGAGTAGTATCCTATAAGCTGAGCACTCTGCTTACAATTTACATTGGTAAGTTCCAATTAGGAAATTCAAGAGTTTCTGCTTTTTTTAAAAAAAAAAGGGGGAACAAGGGTGCTCATGCCATCTCACCTCCTTTCTCCTCTCAACACCAATAGAAAGAGCTCCTGTCAGCAGCAAGGCAAAGTCATGACGCAGCCAGCACTGCCTGGAAAGAAGGCATCCAGAGGACACACCACTCCAGCCTCAGGAAAAGACCATCGAACAACCAGCCAAATCCAGCCAGACACACCCTACAGAGGCTTTCAATGGCCCTAGAGGTGGCTATCAAGTGCCATGATCAAATGGGGGTTCCAAGTCAGGCAACAGAAACTTCGTCTCCCTTGAGCAAGCCACCAAAGCAGAGCAAACAGCATGCTGCCTCATCTAGGGACTTCTCAACTGAACTAAAGGAGAGTTTTGGGAAACTAGCAATCATGGATAGGCATTCAAATGATATGGAAAAGGGGAAGTTTGGGGAAAGATTTCACTCTACACCCAAAGTGCCCCCTTTCATTAAAAAATATCCCTGTACAAGATCATTTCACAGAACACTAAGAGTGATGGCAAACTGTTGATTCACCACCAAAAACATCTGACTGAAGAAATGTCTACAGATTTGTGCAGGGGCTTTCTAGTCCAGGAGTACTGAGGGGGTTGTCCTCAAACAAAGGTGGCTCAGAATATAAATTCCTTTGGATCCTCTTTTCCCAACAAATCCACGCCTGTAAAAACTTATCATATCCTCTTCCTTACCTTCTATTACTATACTTTCAAACAGATAATATTATGAACACTAAGGCATAATCATATCTTAAATGAAAGTTTAAAGGAAAAGGTATCGGAGGTTTCTTAAAGGGTATAGTGACTCCTTGTTTTCCAAAATTAAATAAGCATGAAAAATGGAATGTTACTTTAATCAAGGAGTATGAAAGAAATTTTGACTTGATGTTATGATTATGAACACAGGAGGAACTTAATTGCTAGGTTAATTTTCTTGTTACCTCAGATGTGTTTTAATGAAACACTGTGTGAACTCATTGGATTTGTTGATTCTTTTAATATGTCTATTTACTTTCCTGTTCCTTGCATCTTCAATCATGTCTCGGTGCATAAGCAGGTACTCTTTCTAAGCATATCTATGTTCACAGAATTAATATGAGGGAGAAAGAGAGTACTCACACTTATGTTGATCATAACAAAAGCCTTATGTCATGTATAAAGCAATGCTGCCTACTCGGATGTTTTAAATACCACTATAAAATAAACCAGAGGTGAAGAATTTCCAGCTGATGGGCAGAATCTCTAGTTATAGCGACTTACCCTAGGCCATGCCCTTCCTCAGGCCACACCCCTCTCTGGACCTGCTGCACATTCTCACCTGCTTTGGCTTGGCAGAAATGTGTCATTGCACTGTCATAATGCCTCTTGCTTAGACAGTTGGGTAGGTGGAGAGATTGTGGGTGTAGATAGCTTTGTGATGGGTCATTAGCTACTTCATTAACTTTGTCTTTAAGGTGTCACAACATTCTTTGTTGTTTTTGCTTCAGAAGACTAACAGGGCAACACCTGTGGAAAGTCATTAACTCTGAAACGGAACATGCAAGGAAGGTAACTGATTTGTAAATATCTGTTGATGGCTGATGTATGCATGTCTATTGTGTGCTATGGGGGGGGAGGTTAATAATATGTACATTTCTTCATCAGCAACTGACAAGACAGAACATTGACTTCTGCAAAATAAACTAACTGTGATGTTGGGAAAGATTGAGGGCACAAAAAGGGACGACAGAGGAAGAGATGGTTGGACAGTGTTCTCGAAGCTACCAGCATGAGTTTGACCAAGCTGCGGGAGGCAGTGGAAGACAGGAGTGCCTGGTGTGCTCTGGTCCATGGGGTCACGAAGAGTCGGACATGACTAAACGACTAAACAACAAGAAGTGGCATGGAAAATACCAGTTGGAAGTGCCAATCAATATCAGAATAGACTGAGGTACATATGTTCGTACATCCCTTACAGTAGGCTATGTTCAAACCATGCCAAAATCACAATTTTTCACACATACTTCTTGCTATTAAGGCAACTATGTTCAAGCATATAATGTAGTCAGGCAAATGACTCGAGGAGGGCATGGAGCAGTCCTATTAATGGCTATGGCCTATGGAGAAGTGGTGTGGCCTGAAGAAACAGCAGTTCCAGGGGAGAATCCTGAGGTTTAGGTTTACCACCTCTGCTATACGGGGTTTGTGCACACGCATTCCCTCAATTATCTCCTCACCTCCAATTTTCGCTTTTTCTAGCTGACATCTCAACATTCTGTACTTTTGGGAATTTCATTGTCAGTCTATTTGGGAGTTCTAGAGGATTACAAAAACAAGGAAGCCTATATATACTTTTGTATATGTACGCAATTCTCTGGATCTTATTTTTAGGTGGCCCTGTTACACCTGCAAAGTAAGAGGCATCTGGGCACCCAAGCTCACTCTTAGGTAGAACATATTCACCACAGTTACAACTTCACCATTATATGTGCATCTTTAAAATTAATGGCATTTTTAAATAATCATACTATTAGTAGTAAAATACAACACATTCCACCCTTTAAAATTCCAGATGTGAGGGGAGGCATCCTTAACTGCAGTGAGTCATGATAAATATGTTCAGGTTAAGAGAACATGTGAACTACAAGAACTAATTGAGCAACAGTGCTGAACTGAATATGCTGTACCACTAACTATTCTACACTAACTATTCTATTCTTTCTATTCTGCAAAAAATAGCATGCCAATCTTTCCTATACTATCCATTCAAGCCAAGTCATATTCAATTGTGTCTGTGTTCAGGAAGAAAGTAAGATGTCTTTCAGGAATACAGATGTATCTCCTCAGTGAAGATCCCTGATAAGCTTTCAAGGAATCCCAGAGTTATAGGGATGGAAAGGATAGTAGTTTTTAATCATTATGTACTCTCTGCCTTGAGCGCCTCATATATTTTTTCTTTGTAAGAAGCAGCCATGGGTCAAGATAAAAATCCTCTCTATTCCTAAAATGATATTAGTTAAGGGGGGGTAAGAGTACAAATTATGCCCATAAGTCTTCTCCTTAGCAATTTTGGAGGCGATCTGGATGAAGACTATAGAACAGGAGCAAAAAGGTTATAACCTTCTTCTCTCCAACTGAAATTGTAACTCAGTGACAGTGCGTGTGTTTCCTATTCAGAAGCCCCAATTTTAATCCCTAGCATTTTGAGTTGAAAAGGATCAGCTAGGTGGTGATAGGAAAGATCCTAAGGATATTGCCTTAGATCCTGGAAAGCCACTGTCAGTTAGGTAGACGATACCAAGCTAGACTGGCAAATTCTCTAGCCTGGAAGTTTCTTATGTTCTTCCAAAGCAGTCCAGACATTTAGATTTTCCCCTTTAAAAGCCCTTAAAAGCCATTCCTTTGTTTTTTAACATACAGATAGCTTGGGTCCCTCCCTCCCCTCTTTTGCACTTTGTTGAATGCTTTATATTATTATGGAACCACTCGACTGCCAACCTTTGTGTACCTGCTCTGACGTGTGTTTGGCAAGGATGCAGAGTTGTTTGATGGTGTTTGAAAAATTTTTTTTTTCTTTTCACATAAAAGAAAGGATAAGCAAAAGCAAAGATTCATCAGCTTATGTATACAGGCTTCTCTGTTGTGAAGGCTCTAGCAGTGGGATATGGGAATTGAGAAATCCAATCTAATAGGCTGAACAAGGGAGAGTGGTCTGAATAGGGGGGAAAATCCATGGACATTCAGAATGTTCAGGCTTGCACAGGCTTATAACAACATACAATACTCTGGGGAAAATTTGAGCTTTCAAATTATAATTTCCATGGCAGCACCAACAATGGGTGCTCATTTCAGACAATACAGCTTCTAAAGCAACCTTGTTGTGCTCATTCCCTTTTGTTCCAAAAAGAGGCTTAGATGTCTGTAACTATTGGTACACACACACACACACACACATATGTAACGCTGGTCTGAGGAAAGTGGAGTAAGATTTCTTGGTTATGGAACCAGAGAAACGTAGAATGAATCTTCTATCAGCAAGCAGTGGCACAGTGTCAGACACAATGACAACTGTGAGTCGACAAGTGGCGGTAATCCACACACATAGCAGGGGATCTCCCTTGCCAGTAATGTCAGTGGAAAGTTTTCCATAATATACCAGCTCTGGTTTCAGTGAGTGCCTGGCAGGGTGGGAGTTTTTGAAAGATGTGTTTAGCAGGGTGACATTGTGAGGATCATCTACAGATATCAGCCAGTCTGGTGGTTGGTGGGGGGAAGTAGGTGTGGCTGGAGGGGTGGGTCAGAGAGGGGTTTCCAAATGCTTGCCGTCTGTTAACTGCTATAATATCCCTCCCCTCAGACATATCACTGGAGATTAATCCATCATGCTTGATAGTCTGGTGGTGCTGTTATTAATAAGGGAAGGGCTGTCATAGTCCATAGGACTCCTTCACCAGGAAACCTCCATTTAGGAGCTTGATTTGAGGGCTTGCATAGGGCCTTCTAGCATACGGTCATGAATGCCTGAATAGTTGAGTCAGTAGAGCATGAGATGCTTACTCTCTCACGGTTGTGGGTTTGAGTCACACGTTGGGCAAAAGTTTCCTGAATTGCAGGGGGCTGAACTAGATGACCCTTGTGGACCTTCCAGCTCTTTGATTCTATCTTGATTAGGTACACTGTTGAGTTGAAGCCCACCCCTACTGCCTGACACCATCTCTGTCTGAGGTTGTTTCCTGTGTGATCTTAAAAGGAGACTGCAGTATTTTTCAAGAAAATGCCTTAGGGGTGGCCAAGGATTTCCTATTTAGCTGACTCACATCTGAGCCAGAAGAAGAAGAAGGGGGGGGGTGGACTTGATATCCCGCCTTTCACTCCCCTTAAGGAGTCTCAAAGCTGCTAACGATCGCCTTTCCCTTCCCCACAACAAACACTCTGTGAGGTGAGTGAGGCTGAGAGACTTCAGAGAAGTGTGACTAGCCCAAGGTCACCCAGTAGGTGTATGTGGAAGAGTGGGGAAGTGAACCCGGTTCACCAGATTACAAGTCCACCGCTCTTAACCACTACACTATGCTGGCACTTTCAGTCCCCAGAAAACAAGAGGCGAAGGAATTGAGACCCCTTAAAACATGGTCCCTGAATAAGCACAAACCATTCACTATTTCATAAATTGTTGTGATTTATGATATATTCTCAACGAAGAAAGCAAGTTCCTGGAAGCATGTCTCTTACGAACCACATGGTTAATGGTAGAACCAAGTTTTAAATTGTTCTGAACTGAAACAGTCGCATAATTTTCATGAACACTCATCACAGATCTAAATAGATGTGCCCTCTCACTTTTCAATGCTAGGTTGCATTTATTTTTGAAAGAGCATGGAACTCTTCACAAGAGGATGGGCGCCAGGTGGAAGAAATGAGCATCCTGGTTGCTATGGCAACCATGTTTCCACCTCCTCACTCAGATCCTGTTGCATGTATTTGTATATCTACCATGTGGGTATACATTCAGATGTACATCCAAATATATTTCCTCCTGGAAACAATTAGTGTATTGTACCGACATACACATTTGTATGCAAAACCATCCATATTCTGTAACTAGTCTCACATTACATGCCAAGCAAAATCCCAGCCATGCAGCTTGCTTTTTTTGGAGCAGTAATTAAAGCATAAAAGCACAGTTATGCAGCTTTACACTATAAAGCTGGATTTACTGAAACAGGGTACAGAAAAACTAAGCAATTTAAACAATCATATTTAGTAGAAAGGGTTTATCAACTCTCTACCTTTTGGGGATGAGTTGTAAACAAGAAGTTTCTAGAATTTTCTGGTAACAGTTTTCCTCTGTTACCTTGACCTGGATTTTCTTAATTTTATGCAATTGGTTATTTCATCTCATTATTTTATGCAATTGACACCCAATAAAGGCCGCTCTACCTTGGAGGGAGAAAAATGATTTTCTTTCATGAAACTGCTTTTTTGTTTCCTTCTCTTGATCTTGGCTAAGACCCGAGGTTCAAGTTTCTGCTGGCAGACTGAAACTGGCTGATGAACAGAGCACTTGCAGACAATGAAATCACTAGTGCTGTGTTGTAAGACAGAGAACATCAGTCTGGCTTTCTGAACAATAGCATCATACTTTCTCTCATTCAGACCAAGGCAAATACGAAGACTCTGATTGGCCTTGATGATATTGTCCTGTGGGCAAACCTGATCGGTGGTGTGGTTTCCCCTTTGCTCAATGGTACAGCAGATGCTTAGCATACAAAACTATCTCAAGTAAAGACAAGCATTTTCAAGTATGGCTGGGACTGCAGAGCCTCTACTGGTGAATGTAGACAGCACTGAGCTAGAGGGACCAGCAGTATGACTGTGTAAGGCAGTGATTTATGTTCCTATGTACTGTGAAGTAAACATATTCAGGATGTGATTCCCGTAATCCTATGGTGAAAAATGACATCAAAGAAGTGCTAGGATGGTAGAGCACACAATCATTAAAAAAGGAGAAGGCAGTAATAGATGGAAATTGATTGATTAAAGGTAAGCTCCCCACGGGGGGGGGGGGGACCTCACTTTCACTCCCTGAAACAGCTATTTAGCAATAAAAAAGCAAAAATTGCAAAAATTTGGCACAGCATTATTTCAGAACCACGGCTCCAAAACATTAGTCATTTTAATATAAATTACAAAACTGCAATTTTTGTTCCTTTGGAGATGTCAATTCTCATGCACTTAGCATGCATGTGAATTTTTACAGTACTTAAAGCACAGGGTTGTTGTTTTTTACAGCATGATTATGGCACATACATTAGCTAGAGCCCTGTTTTACCGATGTAAATATAAACCCTGAGTCACAATCAACATATGTTAAAGCACTGTAATGTGAAGCATTTATGAAAGAAAGAATGAAAGCTTACTGGTGGTGATTTAACAGAACAAAACACTACAGCATATACCCTTAAACAAAACAGGCTAGCAAAGAATGAATAAATAGGGAATGAGAAAAAAATGAACCACAGCAATATAAAAAAGGTTCCCTTGTTTCCTGGGTAACACAAGTCAAAGATGACAATGATCACACAGCTGAGGTAGGCCTTTCAAATGAAAAACAAGCAAAATGCCACATTGGCAGACCAAAAATACCACATCCTACTTCAACAATCACCCTGTTAAATTTTTAAACATAATAATAAAAATAAAAAGAGTGACTGCTGTCAGGTAGTTGGAATGCAACAGATCTAGCTAAAGGCAATAAATAGTAGCTAGACTTTGTCTACACATGATGAGTAGAGCTAGACTTTGTCTACACATGATGAAATCTGGTCTTTCCTACTAGCATGAACTCCATGAATACTGCACCTAAAGGCGAAGACTGGCGAAAAGGCTATTAAAGTTCAGTGAGCAGCGTGGGGAAGTTCAGCAAGCAGCTTCTGGAGCTGGCCAGAGAGAAGAGAACTGCCTACAAGACTGGTGCATAGCAAACCAGCAGAAATACCTGGTAGTGGTGAGATTGACTAGCTGAGGCAGAAGGACAAGAGTAACTAACATATAAAGGGTTAGGAGCTATGCTTTTACAAGTCAGTCCTGTATACGCTTCTGTATTACGCACAACTGCCATTTAAAGAAACAGTAACCAATTTAAGTATTTACCTTTGAGCACTGAGGCTGAATCCCTACAAGACAGAAGTACTGTTTCTGGGGGATAGGGGGCGGGCAGGTGTGGGGGACCCTCTGGTCCTGAATGAAGTAACAGTGCCCCTGAAGGACCAGGTGTGCAGGACCAGAAGTCATGGACGTGCAGGTTAATTCTGTGTTCAGGGTGGTGGCAGCTAGACTGGTGATTGGGAGCAGCTGCTGGGAACATATAACACCAGTTCTGAAAGACCTACATTGGCTACTAGTACATTTCCAAGCACAATTCAAAGTGTTGGTGCTAGCATTTGAAGTCCTAAATAGCCTCAGCCCAGTATACCTGAAGGACCATCCTCCCCGTCATTTAGCTTGGACACTAAGATCTAGCTTCATGGCTCTTCTGGCAATTCCCTCACTGTGAGAAGTGTTTCAGGGAATCAGGCAGAGGGCCTTCTCAGTGGTGGTGCCCACCCTGTGGAATGCTCTCCCATCAGATGTCAAATAGATAAGTAACTATACACCCTTTAGAAGACATCTGAAGGCAGCCCTGTACAGGGAAGTTTTTTAATGTTATTTTCTTTATTTATAAAGTGTGCCTGGCTGGTTTTACACCATGTCTAAAGTACCACAGCTACTGGACTATAGATTAAAGTTTTCTTTAAACAGCATAATATAACTGTGTGGTGACAGTAGAAGATTTTGAAAAAATAAGGACAATGGTACGAGTGGGAATAAAACAAGAGCTTGGTGAATCTGCAGTGATCAATAGAAGCTGGTTGTCCATATTTAAATTGGAGTGACAGTCCACACAGGGGCTGAAAATGCTAGTGTAGGAAAGTTGAATATGACACAAATACTTATTTGTTACTAAAGTCAAGGAGTTGATTCTTGTAGAGACAAGCATATTACAAAGCTGAAGTCAGGTCCTTAGTAAAGAGTTGTTACAGCCATAAGTGCCAACTCCCTGTGGCCCTGGGTGCCCAAGCACCCACAAAATTCCACATGAAGGGGCTGGGCACCCACAAATTTCAGTGCCAGTGTCATGCACACTGCATGGTACCCATGGTCATGGGGCCAAATTGGCACTCTTGGTGACAGCCATAGAATCAACTCAGACATCTCAGAATACAGCTGGGTAGAATTGCCCAAGTTGTTGATTTGTTTGCTACGTTAGTGGCCGTGCAAGCATATGCATATTGATTGTACACCAATTCCTGCTAGCTCCCAGCTTATGTTTTGCTACAAAAATACTGTGTGTGACTTATGTTACTTAAGGTTAGATGTTAGACAAGAGGACTGCAGTTGATTTAAGCCAATACATTTATCAAAGCTAGGTGGGTTTGCCTTGAGTTCTTCTTGGTGACTTTTAGTGATTATTCCATTATCTTTGCTTAAAAAGTGAAAAGCACAAGCCGTGTCTTGATATTAATTCTTTGTGAAGAGAGGAAAAATGGTCCTGACTCTGAAGCTTTGCAGAAAGATTTTGGAAAGGAAATTCCTGCAAAGCATGTCCAAAATATCGTTGTGTTACTTGCAGTACAATCTTGGTTGGCTGCCAAACATGACATCAATTCCATCCTCAACAAAGACAGACATTGTCAGGACTACTGGTAACGATGCTCAGATTTTCTCGCTTCTTTCTTCTCATACCAGCAAGAAATCGTATAATTTCAGTTAATTAGCCAGCTCTTTCATGAGAACAGAAACTGTAAACAGAAGTTAACAGAGAAGTTCCAAACCATAACACAAAAAGTAAATGCAGTATAAAAAAAATGAAAACAAAACCCCAAAGTATCGTTAGCTGACAATCCCTTACAAATAATTTACCAATTTCAAATGGACTCTCTTTGTCATATGCTTAAATTTGTTGGCTAATATATTCACAAAGCTGAAACTTCTAAAGTGAATTTTCATAGTACAAAGTACAGACAGCGAGTTTCCTTCCAATAATGCAATTGGATAAAGTCCCATAAATCTAAAAGTATTAAAATAGTTTCACTGTCTCTTAGAAACTCCCATTAAAATGGAAGGGTGAACTCTTTCATAAATAGTTTGAATAGTGGTTTTACATTTATATGCAATCTTTATATGAGGAAAACATTTTAATACTGTAGTGTCTCATTAAAACTACAAGTTGTGCTTTAATGTAGACCAGTTATAAGACTTTGATATTACTCGTGTAAGCATATGTGCAAATGCATATGCCGGTTTCCAGACCAGTTCTATTTGTTACATACCAACATCTGAATTTATTTCACAGATTCAGAAACTGCATGATTCTACTGCATTTCCTGTCTAGAGAGAAGCAGGTATAAACAGTGTGTGTACAGGCCCTAACGTCCATGAGGGTGCCATAGGCAAATATGAAGATGAACAGGCCATTGTTCAATGTTTGCTATTCAGCTTAACTGGGATTGACCACTCAAGATACTGAAAATGAAACAAACAAAAACAAAAACCCCTGTCCTGTGTAGCAAGCTCACACCTTTGGAATCCCCAATTAAAGTGGCTGTCTGGTATATTTGCTTAGGTCACAGTGCAGGAGTAATAATGCTTAGGACACTGGAAACAAATGTGCTGAAGATCAGGTGCAAGATGAAACATTTTATTAAACAACACCCAACATGGTGGGCTAAAATTCTTGCAAAAATCTTTGATGCAATCAATGCCACGGGCCAGATACCTAGATCATGGAAGGAGTCCATCATAATTCCTATATATAAAAAAGGACCACCAGAGGACCCAGGAAACTATCGTAACATCAGTTTATTATCAATCATCGGGAAAATCTATACTCGCTTCCTGCTAACCAGACTAACCCAATGGGCCGAAGATTCTAATCTGATAGGCCATGAACAGATCGGGTTTAGACCAAATCGTGCTTCTATTGACCATGCTATAATTCTATATCATTTGGCGCGGAAGTATTCTTCCCCTACTCATGGTCTTCTATGTGCCGCTTTTATAGACCTGAAGGCGGCTTTTGACAGTATCTCTAGAGAGCTGTTATGGGAAAAACTGGCAAAGTGGGGCATAGATAAAAGGCTGTTGTGGCTTATGATTAAATTACATGAAGGGACGGCCGCTAGGGTGAGGTTAACACCTGAGGGCGATCTCACAAACTCTGTACCAATAAATAAGGGGGTACGACAAGGGTGCATCCTTGCCCCCTATCTTTTTAACCTCTATATTAGTGACATGAGAACGCCCCTAGCTGAGGCCCAAACCTCCATTCATGCACCCAGGCTTGCAGACTATCGCTGCCCCTTATTATTGTACGCTGACGATGCGGTGATCCTCTCTTATTCTCGAATCGGTTTGAGGAGGGCCCTTAAGATTTTTGCGTTATACTGCCAAACAAATTTACTTACTATTAACCATTCCAAATCTAAAGTCCTAATTTTTTCCAGGAGTCGTAAACTGTATAGATGGGAACTCGAGGGGAAGCCAATTGAACAAGTTTACAAATTTCAATATCTAGGAATTTACTTCCAGAGTAATACGGGATGGAAAGCGCATATCACATATTTACAAAATAAGGTTAAAGCCCTTATCTATGCTCTATTACGCTTCTTCTTTACTGAGGGGGCTATGCATGTTCCATCCGCCTTAAAAGTTTATAGTGCGAAAGTGGTTGCAACTATGGCCTATGCGGTCCCTTTGTAAACCTCTTGCCTCTGGTGACATTGCAAAATCTTTTTCTAAGACGCCTTTTGAAACTACCCTCCTGTGTAAGCAACTCTGCCATTCGCCTAGAACTTAAGATCCCCTCCCTAGAGATTCTGATGTGGAGACATGCCTTTAATTATTGGCTGTCCCTTTGGCATAAATTGCCAAACTACCATCTTATTCAGTGCCTTTGGAGAGATGAATTCACCAACCCATGGGCAACAAAAATCCATTCCAAACTGTTGTCTTATGGAGTCTCTCCTTCCGATATACTTAATTTAGATCTAATTACAGCTAAAAAGGTCATCAAACAAAGATTGGAGGAGGTAGATTTGCAACAAAATCTTACTACAGGTGGAGGTACATGTTCCCCGATAAATCAGGGCATTACATCTATGTCCCAGATACCTCGATATCTGTCTACTTTATCGGCTGCGTCGCATAGATTCGCATTTGTTAGAGCCAGATTTAATGTGTTCCCCTCAAATGTTCTGAGCAATAGATTTTCTAACGGTAAAACCTCTGTTTTATGCGCATGTGACAACAAATCAATAGAATCCCTCTATCATATCTTGTTTAATTGCCCCTTATACATTGTTCCCCGATCAAGGATCCTGAGTTCAATCATTCTGGAAATTGCTGCTAAACCACCTGAATTACATCTAGCTTATCTACTCCAGGACATTGACTCTTATAGAACATTACAGGTTGCTAGATTCCTGATTTCAGTTCTTTCATATAAAAGACTTCATGGAATGCTGCATGACTATTAAAAATCCAGTAAACTCTATGCACCATCTTGATCTTCAAGGCCATAACACGGTACATCTAGAGATTGTAAATAATGTGAAAGAGATTATGCGTTGAAATATTTTAGTTGATATTTTAGATTGTAATATGCTATTTTATCTATTGATTTGTTTTACCTTGTGGGCTTATAGCCAAATAAAGTATTATCTTTATTTCAATAGTGCTAAGTGACAGTTCTATCTTATGGATTCTGAACACAGTTCTGAGGTACCTGTCAGTTTATTATACAGATATTGTTTGTTTGCCTGCATTTTCTGCTTATTTCTCACTCCCTCACCCACCACACACACACACAAGCCCTCTAGAGGCTTGGCAGGAAACATGTGTAAGCATTCTCCAACTCTTGCTTATGACAGTCAGCAGAACATTAGAAGTTACATGTAACAAATACAGTAAACTGGAGACATACAAGACAGTCTGGACAATGAGGGGTGTGTGCCCTGCTGTATATCATTTAAAATTTTTGATATACTAATCCAATTACACATTTACAATGCAATCTTATACCCAGAAGTAAGTCACAGTTTAATAGGTTTCACTCCCAGGAAAGTATGCATAACACTGCAGCTCTAGTTTTACAGGCAACTTCCTTATATGAAAACAGTCCCAATTCATGTGTTTCTCCTATGTACAGGGCAAGTAAGTTGAAAGGGGCTTGAAGCCTCATTCCTAAATCATGCTGATGCTCCTGCCTCCACCATTCACATCGATGAGTCGAGGGTGATATTGGCAGTAGGTACTATCTTTAAGCATGGAGACCCTCTCCACGTTTTAAAACTCTAGTGGCCCAGAGTTCTAAATTGCAATGTGAACCTCTACACATACAGAAGGTTCCCTGCTGCTGATATTATCCACAACATGGTGACAGGAACTGGGAGGTCAGGAGGAACAGGGAAAATCTGGAGACATCTCTGAGCCCCCTTTCATCATGCTTGCTCTCTACACTTGAGTAATGTGAGGAGAGGCTTTGTGCCTCTCAGATTCTGGAGTGACACTTCAACAAAATTGTCAGATACATGCATCAGGTGACAGTATACAGTGGTACCTCAGATTACAGACGCTTCAAGTTACAGACTCCGCTAACCCAGAAATAGTACCTCGGGTTAAGAACTTTGCTTCAGGATGAGAACAGAAATTGTGCTCCGGCGCAGCAGACCCCATTAGCTAAAGTGGTACCTCAGGTTAAGAACAGTTTCAGGTTAATAATAATAATAATAATAATAATAATAATAATTTATTATTTGTACCCCGCCCATCTGGCTGGGTTTCCCCAGCCACTCTGGGCGGCTTCCATAGAAACCAAAAATACACAAAAATATCACAGATTAAAAACTTCCCTGAACAGGGCTGCCTTAAGATGTCTTCTGAATATCAGGTAGTTATTTATTGCTTTGACATCTGATGGGAGGGCGTTCCACAGGGTGGGCACCACTACCGAGAAGGCCCTCTGCCTGGTTCCCTGTAGCTTTGCTTCTCGCAATGAGGGAACCGCCAGAAGGCCCTCGGCGCTGGACCTCAGTGTCCGGGCAGAACAATGGGGATGGAGACGCTCCTTCAGGTATACTGGACCGAGGCCGTTTAGGGCTTTAAAGGTCAACACCAGCATTTTGAATTGTGCTCGGAAACGTACTGGGAGCCAATGTAGGTCTTTCAAGACCGGTGTTATGTGGTCTCGGCGGCCGCCCCCAGTCACCAGTCTAGCTGCCGCATTCTGGATTAGTTGTAGTTTCCGAGTCACCTTCAAAGATAGCCCCACGCAGAGCACATTGCAGTAGTCCAAGCGGGAGATAACTAGAGCATGCACCACTCTGGCGAGACAGTCCGCGGGCAGGTAGAGTCTCAGCCTGCGTACCAGGTGGAGTTGGTAGACAGCTGCCCTGGATACAGAATTGACCTGTGCCTCCATGTACAGCTGTGAGTCCAAAATGACTCCCAGGCTGCGCACCTGGTCCTTCAGGGGCACAGTTACCCCATTCAGGACCAGGGAGTCCTCCACACCAGCCCGCCCCCTGTCCCCCAAAAACAGTACTTCTGTCTTGTCAGGATTCAACTTCAATCCATTAGCCGCCATCCATCCTCCAACCGCCTCCAGGCACTCACACAGGACCTTCACCGCCTTCACTGGTTCTGATTTGAAAGAGAGGTAGAGCTGGGTATCATCTGCATATTGATGGACACCCAGTCCAAACCCCTGATTATCTCTCCCAGCGGCTTCATATAGATGTTAAAAAGCATGGGGGAGAGGACGGAACCCTGAGGCACCCCACAAGTGAGGGACCAGGGGTCTGAACACTCATCCCCCACACCACCTTCTGAACACGGCCCAGGAGGAAGGAGCGAAACCACTGTATAACAGTGCCCCCAGCTCCCAGCCACTCTAGACGGTCCAGAAGGATGTTATGGTCGATTGTATCAAAGGCCGCTGAGAGATCCAGCAGAACTAGGAAACAACTCTCACCTTTGTCCCTAGCTCGCCGGAGATCATCAACCAGCGTGACCAAGGCAGTTTCAGTCCCATGATGAGGCCTGAATCCCGATTGAAAGGGGTCCAAATGGTCCGCATCCTCCAGGCGTGCCTGGAGTTGTTCAGCAACCACGCGCTCCATCACCTTGCCCATGAATGGAAGATTTGAGACTGGGCGATAGTTGGCCATACTGGCCGGGTCTAAAGATGGTTTTTTAAGAAGTGGTTTAATGACCGCCTCTTTCAGAGGATCTGGGAATGTTCCCTCACAGAGGGAAGCATTCACCACCCCGCAGAGCCCATCGTGGTAAAGGTGGTTCCGTTAAATTGCGAACAACCTGAAAGAGTCTCCTGCTACTATTTTCTGCAGATGCAATAGAGGCGGTGAAGAAAGTCATCTTCGCTGTCGCTATCGCCACTTGGTAGGCTCGACGTTGAGCTCTAACCTGTGTCCAGTCAGATTCGGAGTGAGTTTTCTGCCACCGACGCTCTAGCCGTCTCAGCGATTAAGAACTCTTGAATGAATCAAGTACGTAACAAGAGGTACCACTGTAGTTTCTTGTCCATTCGTGACAGGTAAACTTCAGACTATTTGTCCCCACTTGCCTGGAAAGTGAGATTTTCATGTGAGCAGGGACTCTTTTTGGTGTGCCTGGCACCACTGGCGGAGGAAGAGGAGTGGGGGGGGGAGCGCACCGCCGCCGGCAGTGCGATCCCCAGGATGCCATTGCGGCTGCCCCCCGCCTGCGCTGGGCACCCTGCCCCCACAGGTGGCACGCCCCATGCCCAGGATGCGCGCCAGCCCCGCCCCTGTCTGCTCTCTGCCCCTGGTGCTGGAGCATGAAGCTCCGCAACTGCCTACCACAAGAGTGTCATGAGACAAAGTTTCTTGAGAGCAGAAGCAGAGCAGAAGAAGGAAGGCAAAGGCCTACAAGGTCTATGCAATCATTCAAATCTGCTGGCTGTAACTGTTAACAGCAAACTGCAAAGTCACTGTGACTCATGACTCATCTTGGGTGTTGACTCATTCTCCCCTATAAAAGTAGCCAGCCTCTCTATGGTCCTCAGTCAGTGTCTTGTCAGTGCCTGTGTGTCTCAGTTAGTGTATGCCTATGTGAATGTATTGTTGTTGCAGACAGAGGGGCTCTAGGACTCTAGTTAATCACTAACTAAGAGTGTGCCTCTGTGAAGAGTCAGATAGCTGCTATGAGCACTCTGTGTATGCTCTTTAACTATGCTGTTTATGAACAACTTTATTTTCTCAAGTAAAAGTTTTATTCTGTTTATGAAGAAGACTCTGCGTTGATTAATTTACTGCTGCATGACAAGGAGGTGGGTAGTAAGGACTTGCTGAAACAACTATTGAACTAGAATACAAAAGAGGGAGGTGTGAGGAGGTCAGGGAAATAAGTAAATGAAAGATAAGACATGGAAAGATTGAAATGTTTTTATTTTTTTTATTTTTCCTGTATTTGGTATTTTTTGCTTTTTTCTTCCTTTTTTTCATTTTTGTAATTTTCTTGAAACTTTAATAAATATCATTAAAAAAAAAAGATAAGGAGGTGGGTGAAACAGATGCAGGTCAAAGCAATGACCTTTTCAGTGCTGGTGCTTCATAAGTGTCTCTGGTTTCTCAGAGCAAAAAAGACCATTAAACACACACACACACACACACACACACACACTCTTTAACATACAAAAAATGGCAATGCTCATGTGCTAGAAACCTATTTTTCTCTAGGTGACTAGAACCTGAGAGTTTATTATATATATATGTTTCTTGGACTATTTTATAAACTTCTATATAGTTCTATTTCCAAAGTAGCCCAGGAAAAAAACTTGCAATTGCCACCACCATCTAGTATTTCATGGTTCTTTTTCTTTTTTGCAATAATAGCAGCGATTAATTTTAGCAATCCAACCAATTAATTATAATTGGGTAATTATATGCTACCTATCTAAATTCTTTGCAATTTAAGCTGAAAGAGGAACTCGGTGCTGGAGTAATCTCCAAAGTTTATAGAAAAATGATAGGTGCCAAATGTAATGATAAATGGCTTTCAGAGACTGATAGCCCTGTTTTATAGAACTGACCCTGAATTTCTCCTAAAGCAAATTTTGATGTGAATTTTTATGCTTCTGATCAGGGGGTGGGGAGAACTGCAAAGGTATCTGCATGCCAACTAGATCCATATTGCCCATAGATCCCCTGGATTACTGTAAATGGTTATTTTCCACTTTTTACAAATATGGTCATCTTCTGATCTCAACAGTGCATCACATTGAGAGACATATGACAAATGTATATATTCTCCATTGACCAGAAAGAGACTCTGAGGTGTAACGTGATAGAAAAAAGAAGTTAAGTGTCCATCACTAAAAAACTATACCTCTATATGGAGGGTTTATGAACAAGTAAGGCTGCTACAGTCCATCAACAAAACAGATAGTCAAGATTTTCAGTCTGAATAACTCTTATTTCAATGTATTTTATTTTATAGGAATACACTGATGCAAGCCATTTCTAGAATCTTTTTACTCCATATATTTGTGCAACCTATTTCCAACATGAAGAAACCAAATATACAGAAGTGGAAATCCAGCCATATTCTTCAGTAGCTCAAGCAGAGCTTCCTACTTGCTGGTTTCTCGAATATATATACAAGCTATCCAAGGTCACGGCAAACGGTAACTAATTCAGTCATACTCTTTGATTTATCTTGTCAAGTGCTTTGCTAACAGTCACAAGTTCCCCTTTTATCCCCAGGTATGCAGCACAAATCAACAGCTCTACACAATTTCGCCATTTCCAACCAGTAGGTAGTAAGGGCATATATTCAATTTATTCAAGCAGCGCTACAATGCGGCATAATAACTATTCCAGGAAGACATGCTTGAAAATATTGCTTGCAGACAGGAATCTCTCAAAAAATGTTGTGAACCAAGAAATGAGATAACTGAAAATGGTCCGGGCATGATCTTAACTTACATTTTGATTCAAACCTTGAAATCGATTAAGAATAAATATGCATACTGGCCTTCCCCAACCTAGTGTCCTCGAGCTGTTATTGGATCCCAACTCTCATCAGCCCCAACCAGCTTGGCCAATGGTCAGGAATGATGAGAACTGTAGTCCAAAGACGTGGAGGGCAGCAGGCTAGGAAAGACTGTTGTATGGCATTATACAACAAAGGAAATCCCGTGTTGCAAAGCAGAAAATTCTGAACAACCACAAGCAACACACGGCTAATGAGCTAAGAAAGTATTTACACACAATTCATAAACAGAAAATATGTAAGAGTCACAAATAATAGGTGTCAAAGAAATGTTCCATGGACAAAAATAGAAGGCGTAGTCAGTCAGTATCAAAGACCACTGAGATGGAGGCAAAAAGCCTTTCAACAGGATAACGAACTGTTTCAGTAACTACACTATCAAGTGATTGCTGATCCATTGCTACTTGATGTACCCCTAGGGACAATTTATTTGCTGATGAAGATTCATTATTGAAACAGTTTGTTATCTGGAAAAACTGTTTTACGTTTGGAGCACCTATCACCCCACATTTGCAGCATTTTGAATGTTCAGAGGTCTTTGATACTGACTGACTACGCCTTCTATTTTTGTCCATGGAACATTTCTTTGAACTCCTATTATTTGTGACTCTTACATATTTTCTGTTTATGAATTGTGTGTAAATACCTTGTTAGCACATTATTAGCCACGTGTTGCTTGTGGTTTGGTTATTCAGTGTTATATGACATTGGCAGATGGGGAAGACAGAACTGCCACCTCTAGTCTTTACAAGCTGCATGATGTATCAAAATTCCACAAGAAAAGTTTTGCCCAGCATGAGCATGGTTTGATAAAGTTTCATGGAACTGCTGCCTGTTGCACAGCTGCTAAAACCAGATGAGGCTTGACAGGATCAAAGCAGGCCTAGGAGCAAATAACGTATTTCCTCTCCTTCCACTTGTCGTCTCACACTATTTCTTTGCACAACCAAGAGGGTGGGACTTTACTCTTTTGGATATTGCTTGTAATTCACATTGTAGGCACAGTTATGCTCATTATGGAAAACCAGCTGTGCCAGGTTTCCATTAGATATGTGAGAACAACCCAGACTAGCATAGTCTGAAGCACCTGTGCATGTCCACTTCACTCATTTGAAGTATTGGAACAGAAACATCACACAGATACCCATAGGAAAGAGTCATGTGGAGATGACAGATCTTCAGCTTGATGTTTGTAGATCACTGCTAGATGAGCAAAACCTTTTCCAGCTTTGAGATGTGGGAAGGACATAGTGTGAACACCATAAAATGACACCAAAAAAGTTTCCTAGTAGTTGGCTATCCTGATTTTAATCAAAATGTTACTTTAAAACTGTTAAAAGATAAAGCTTTATGATTAACGGCTTCAAGAAACTGGTTCAGTATATGGAAATAAATCCAGTGAGAAATTGCAGGGTTGTCCACATCTGAGCATTATTTTGCTGGCAATCTACCCTCCACCTTTCAAATGAGACGAGTGTACTCCACAACAACACATATTTGAATTTGTATATGAGGAGCAACTTTGGTCTTTCCCATCCATGCCAACAGACATTCCCTTTGGTGCCTGTCCTAAAGTCTAATTTGTTGATTCTATTACTTTGATTAGGGTAGGGCATGCATGAAAACAGCTGTGCACACATACTTCGTTTGTTTTTGTTTTAAATTTCCCGCCCGCGAATTGCTTTTTTTAAATCTTGTGTTTTTTATCTTGTATTTTTATCTTGTGAACTGCCCTGAGACCTATGGATCAGGGCAATATAGAAATTTAATAAATGATGATGATGACGACGATGATAAATCTCCCCCCCTTCCATCCCATCCACTTTTTTCTACCCTCCACAGTACGCATTTAAAAGCTTTTGAAACATCTGCCCAGATGTATTACTTAATTTGTGAGTTTGGGAAATGAAACTGGAAAGCAAGCTCACTGTAAGATTCCCCAATTGATTTATAGAGGGAATGTGTTACACTAATTGAAAGACTCCAGATGATTATAACACATTAGTGAGTGATCTGTTAGACATCTATTTGGAGACTTGTACATGTCCACACAATAGATGTCTGCATTTCTATAGATTCCCCAAGGCATATTATATAGTCATGGTTCAAAAATGGAAGAAATGGCTAAATATGCTACCCTACTTTAAGTTTTATTTTTGAAAGGATTTTATTTTTTAAAGGGCTATTGGAATTATATGATTGTTAGCTGTCAATATCATCTAAATTCAGAAGTAGGACTACACTGCAGCTTGCTTAAGAGGCCCGAAACTGTAGGGTGCAATACAGCATGTTATTCAGAATTCCTTTGGCTCAAAACACACCAGTTGTACTCAAATAACTGAATTTGTTAATAAAGTTAAAAGGATATGGAATTGCAGTCAGTTAAAATAAAGCAAAATAATAACATTTGTTCTGACTTTTGAACTTGCTTTCACTGTTAGGATGGGTTGATGGGAGACTGACAGTTCTTGAGGGGGTTATAGTACCTCAAAAGGAGCAGATACAGTACATAGCTTGGGGTTGCTCCTGGTTCCTTTGTTGCTGCTTGAAGCCCAGCTGGCCTCTGTAGCACAGAGTGCCTTCTGTCAACTTCAGCTAGTGGTCCTGGTATGCCCAGGCCAGTATTTCTCTTAACCTGACCTTTATATGCTTCTGGGCACCTGGAACAGAGCTTCATTCATCACTAGGCTACTGGGCTAATGTGAGAGAGCCTAGGGTCCTCTGTTCATGTCATTTAGAGGGCCAAAGGAGGAGTATATGGAAGCATTATTAGATTTGACCTACGTTTAACCTACCAAGCTGCATCACAACATTTGGAGAATAGCAGCAGCATTGTGGTGTTTGCCGGCGGCTTGGGTGTGCACCAGGCAGGGCATGTAGGGTGAGCTGAACCTGCCGCACCAGCCCAGCCCACAAGAGCCAAGTGGCAGGCAGGGTGGGAAAGGTATCCCTGCATGGGGGCACCTGGTTACTGCTCCCTCAAAATTTTGCACCAGGGGCTACAGCCCCCCTCCACAATCCCACATGCCACACTCCTGGAGAACAGCATTAAGATAACTAAGTTCTGATCCACACATTCATTCAAGTGGTATAAATTGGGAGATTTTGTACAGATATTTTCAAAGATTAAGCATTCCTAACATGGTCCACAAAGCACCAAAGTAGTGTGCACCACGAAAGTCTTGCTGCAGCCATATATGACCTAGCCAATGAGCAAAGCATGTGTGCCAGAATAATCTCCTGGAATTCTTTTTTGAATGGTTTTCTGCAGTTTAGAGCTGCACATCTACTTTGTTCAACTGATACAAAAAAAAAAATGGTGAAGGAGGCTAAATTAATTCATAATTAATTCACAAATGATCAGGTACTTAATAAACTAGAAAATGTTTCCCAGGAAAGTGTAATACTTGTTGGAATATGTGGGGAGAGGGAGAGCAGACTTTTTTTTCCACGATCTTATACATTAGTATTTTTAACCATTATGCAGTTTAATTCTCAGGTTCATTAATCATTTTTGCAGTTGTTGTGTTAAAGTGTTCCTGTTAACACAGAGAAAGTGAAAATGAAGTAATTAAGAGACTAATAGTCACAGCCTTTTTGAGAGGAAAAAATAATGAACCTGTTAATATGTTGCCTAAATGGAATGGCTTGCTAATTGGTTGAGCTGTTCCAGCTGCAATGCATGTTCAGATTTCCTTGCAAACTTTTTTTTTTAAAAAAATTAAGACAGACATTTATAAATTTGACAGTGCTAAATCAGGAGTGATTTAAGCAAACCTGGTCCTTAAAGTAATTCAGTCTGGCTCCAGATCCTTCCAAATTCTTATCATGAATGGTAAAATGTTGGCTGACAAATGCAATGGGGCAAACAATATTTTCAAGGTACAACATATAGCTCAAAATCTAGTATTGTATTTTTTTGGATTTTGCCTATGCTCCAAAACTGTGAAACATTACTGCTCATTGATAGTACATTTATTGTAGGCTCTTGAGGATGATTCCTCCATTGTTTTTATGTTGATCCCAGATTGCAACCTGGAATAATTCTGAGAAATGCAAGAGTTCAGGCAGCTTCTTGAGAAAATTAATTGAGGGACATTTGAATAATTATGGAATATGCATTCAGATATCCTTTTCACTGAAAGCAAAGGAGCATCTGGACATTCTCAGTATATAGATGGGCAGTTACTTTTTTTCTTCCTAAAAGAAAAGATATACGGAATACTAAAAGTCAAGTGCCCAAGAAAAAAGGTCAAAAACTTGATGAAAATAAATAAATATCCTTTGTGCAACCCTAGTTACAAGGATCTGTTATGCATTTTCTTGTTACAAAAATTACAGCTGATATTCCTGCCCTGAATAACAATTCTTAGAATACGAATATTGTGCTTGCCTCCATGACAGCACTAATGCTGTTTCATAATGATTTAACTAGAGCAGCCAGGTATTCCATATATTGGTTCACATCCTCTTTACAGTGCTATGAATTCTTCCCCTGATTTATATTTAGCAACTACTTATGCTTCTTAGGATTTTGTTTCTGTGTCATTCTGCTATGAAGACATTCGCATAAAAAAACCACTCACTTAAACACTATTATAGTGCTCCCTAGATGGCAAAGTGCATTTTGGGACATAAATACTTAGGGTGAAATTCAATGTCACACTATTAGAAATATTGCATCTAACTAAAGGAATCTTTATGAAAGGGAATTAAGATAATGGACCTAAGGGTTGCTAAAGAACTATTAAACAAGGATGCAGGGATGGGGAGGTATGGGGAAGTCAAAAGAAAGAAGGGTATGAAATGATGAGATTGAAATTATACTGTTTTGTATTGTTTTTGTTATCTATCTGAAAAATGAATAAAAATTATTAAAAAAAAAATAGAAATATTGCATCTACACAAGCATATCAGCTTGTCAACAGGAATGGTTCTACTCCCCTATGTGTTGTTCTGGGGTTGTCCCAGGGTCTATGGAGGGGGAGGTCTCATTTGCACATTCTCAGGGGCACTGGCGGAGGAACAGGGGTGCGGGGGGAGCACACCGCCCCCGGTGGCATGATCCCCGTGGGGTGCCATCACAGCTCTCTCCCCCCCCACTGGGCCCCACACCCCCAGGATGCACACCACGCCCCTGTGGACGATGCACCACGCCCCTGTGGGTAGTGTGTCACGCCCCCAGCACGTGACCATGCCCCTGGGATGCATGCCAGCCATGCCCCCGCCTGCTCCCCCCACCGCCAGAGCTTGAAACTCTGCCACTGCTCAGGGGAACCACAATTCAGGGAGGATGGGTCTGGACCAAGGACTTTCCAACATGATTACTGCAAAATGTAATAGGGGCTTTAAAAGGGATGTGGAGCCTATTGCTACCAATGGCTAGTAGTCAGGATGATTGTGTATTCCAGTATCAGAGACATGCCTCAATTGCAGTTCTTGGAGAATGCAAGTACAGTGTTGCCCTTCTAGATGAAAACTTGCTTTGAATCTCCCTGTAATACTTTGCCTTGAAATCTATCAGCAGATTCCTCTAGAAGTGTGTGTGTGTGTGTGTGTGTGTGTGTGAGAGAGAGAGAGAGAGAGAGAGAGAGAGAGAAGTTTCTAATGATTCACTTTCATTATTTCCTAGCATCTTTTATTTGCTTCTTATTTCCTGCCCTTTACCTGACATTAACCTAAAGCAATGGGACGCAGGTGGCGATGGGACGCAAGTGGCGCTGTGGGTTAACGCCTCAGTGCCTAGGGCTTGCCGATCAAAAGTAGATAAATAGGGACCGCTTACCAGCGGGAAGGTAAACGGCGTTTCCGTGTGCGGCTCTGGCTCTGGCTCTGGCCAGAGCAGCGATGTCACGCTGGCCACGTGACCCGGAAGTGTCTCCGGACAGCGCTGGTCCCTGGCCTCTTAAGTGAGATGGGCGCACAACCCCAGAGTCTGTCAAGACTGGCCCGTACGGGCAGGGGTACCTTTACCTTTACCTTTAACCTAAAGCAGGCTTCCTCAACCTCGGCCCTCCAGATGTTTTGAGACTACAGTTCCCATCATCCCTTACCACTGGTCCTTCTAGCTAGGGATCATGGGAGTTGTAGGCCAAAAACATCTGGAGGGCCGAGGATGAGGAAGCCTGACCTAAAGTCACCCTGTCAAATGCCTGTAACTATTCTAGAAGCACAAATTTCTTTTCCTTAGATTAACTTTAGAATTCTAAATAATATCCCATCTGTCTTTGTCAGTCATAAGACACATTCCTGATCACCTTTTTTTTCCTGCAAGCACTATTATCATAATTATTTCTTCATATTCTCTTTGAGTCATAGATTTCAGTTTTTAGCAGCTGTCACTTGTCACCCAACTTTCTGAACACTGAAGCAAGTGATTTAGTACTTTATCAATGGGAGAAACCTTGATTTGAAACCCTTGTTCATTATAATGGTCTGCTTACCTGGTTTGACTCAGTACCGCCAAGCGGCCAGTGCAGGGTGCAGTGATGTACTGGGTTCACAGCCATCAGAGGCCTGGGACTCTGAGCTTTCATTTTTGAAAGAATGTTTATAGCCCTTCTAGAAGGAACATTATGAAGCTAAACATGCAGGTACCTTCTATGTGATTTATGTGAGATTAGTCTACCCTGCCCACCTTTCAGAAGTTTTAGTCAATGAATGAGAGGTGTGATTGACAAATTAACTGTTTGGAAGCCAGGCTTTAGGAATCCCTGGGATCTCAAAGACCGGTGGTTTCCCTCTCTGTTTTAGTTTTCCCGCTTCTGTTTCATTTTCTAGTTATTGGAATTTCCATAGTTTGTCTTTATTTCCCTCCCCACCCCCCTAGAAACTAGAATGCATCTTTCTCATGATGGGTTCATCTATGATCAGGTACTTTGCAGAAGTTATTTTATGTGAATACTACTACACAATGGGTGTGGGAGGGTTTGTTTAACATCGACCCATGGCAAACAGAAAATGTAAAAACTTTGCAAAGAGGCTTAGGCATGTCTCCTGCTTTGCAGGAGCTCAAGTACATGCAAATCACATTTAAAATGCATGGCGACCAATAAAAAAATCGTGGGAAGTATAGTTTAAAGGTGCTGGGAATCATAGCTTTTTGAGGGATGCCCTACAGTTCCCAGCATTCTCTGGGGCAAGCCATATGCTTTAAATGTGTCATGTGGATGTGACCCTACAGTACCATGTTATGCATACCAATTAAGAAGCAAGTATTTTTCTGTACAATGGGGCTTTCTCCCAGGTAAGTGGGTATAGGATTGCAGGCTAGGCTTTAGTTTAGGGTTAGCATGCAGGGGCAGGGTTCTTCTGCCTTTAACAGGTGTGACAAGGCAGAAATTCAACAGGTTAAGCCTTTTCTAGCATGAAAATACTAGGGAAGCTCCACTTTTCACACCTTGTCTCTCACATTTTATTACATATTACATATTTATCCACATATGTATACTCTACTGCACCTATAAAAAGAGGACACAAATTTGCATACGACACAAAGCAAACCCGAATTTTATGCATACAACACAAAGCAAATCTGAATTTTATGCAAAAAAAAATTATGCAAATTTTATGCAAATTCTGGCGTGACCCAGAAGTCCTATTAGCATTGGTTTGACTTCAACCTTTCCTTGTCTTTCTGAAATATTTTTTAGCCTTTCATAAACAAAATTGGAGCAATTATTGATGAAAATATCAGTAATAAGACGACAGTCAAACCCTTCCCCCCTTGCTTTCTTTGGGTAGGATTTTCTCATACCTTGGATTAAGAATGACTATTTTGACATGAAGCATTTTTTTTGAGCTATTTTTCAAGGACTTTTAAAAATGCATGGTTTTTTTTTAAAACCACCAATGCCATATTTGCATATTTGCATATTCAACCTAAACTGGAAATGATTTGTTGGATCTCTTATCCCATATGCATGGTGTGGGAGCATGAAACTATGCCTAGGACAATCTAATCTTGAAATACGGTTGTCTTTTCTAAGAAATGGAGCTAGTTAGCAAAATGCATTCCTGCAGAGTCTTTTATGCACATCACTTATGCTATAGCTAAAGAACATGGGTATCATCACTAGTTTTACAGAAGGATTGGAACAAGAGGTATTTACATTTGATTTCTCTGTCCTCCTTCAGAGATGACAGTGTTTTGGTTTTTCCCTCATGTAGAGTAATAGGGCCAAATCAAATGAGACACAGGAGATCTGGTTCCCCCCAACTTTTTAAAGCAGCTACAGAAGGCTCTTACCATGATCACAGCAGCAAATCTGGGGAAAGAAGGTTTAACCCTTTCACCTCATTATTCCCAAAAAAATGATAATGAAAGGTTTTGAGAGCAATACTTTCTGCTATATTATCTAGCAAAAGAACCACAAAGCAACTTCTGACAGTCACTGTATGAAACAGTCTTCTTTCTAACTATACTACCACATGATATACAATGCGGACACCCCCACTTGTGTGCTTTCATTGCTCTATAACTGCATCATTCATTACCTTTCGTTCTCACAAATACAGCAGGGAGACTGTTTTGTTATTAAGAACGCCCATCCTTTTCTTGCAAAAACTCATTAAAAGGCTGTAGTTGACTTTCAAGAGCAATTCCCAACACTGTACCCTTTAAAACATGGGTAGGCAATGTTAGGCCTGTGGGCCGGATGTGGCCCAATCACCTTCTAAATCCGGCCCGGTCTGGGAATCAGTGTGTTTTTACATGAGTAGAATGTGTGGTTTTATTTAAAATGCATCGCTGAGTTATTTGTGGGGCATAGGAATTTGTTCATTTCCCCCCCTTCAAAATATAGTCCGGCCCCCCACAAGGTCTGAGGGACAGTGGACCATCCCCTTGCTGAAAAGGTTTGCTAACCCCTTCTTTTCAAGGTACAGTAGCATTTTTTCAATGATGTTATTGAAAACAATGGGGATTCTTGGAAGTTTGTGAGGGGTTTGGTGCTGAGAGGATCAAGCATGGTGGATAAATTAACAAAAAAGAGAGCTTGTCTGTCATTTTTTCGTGGGAATTTACTGACCTGAGCAATGCTCAAAACATCTATCTATCTATCTATCTATCTATCTATCTATCTATATCATCTATCTATCATCTATCATCTATCTATCATCTATCTATCTATCTATCTATCATCTATCTATCTATCTATCTATCTATCTATCTATCTATCTGTCATCTATCTATCTACTGTACCTACCTACTTACAACATATCTTTGGCACCCAAACTCTAGCTCACAGAGTACTGTGCATGGAAACAGAACGCCAGTTAAATTTATTTGCTTGCAATATGCTCCAGATGGAAGAACCAGATGGATGGATGGATGGGACAAGCCCTATTTAAAATGGCTTGTTGCACAATGACAAGCTTTTCACACAGCAGTGTTAGCTCTAACATTCTACACATGGAAATATCTTTTCTGGTTCACAAAGACCCTAGCTTGTCCACCAATAGTCCTTTAAATTGTCTTTTAACTAGCACAATAAAATCACTAGACCTAGCTGGTTACATTCAATATTTATGACATTCTCATACTACTTTTCAGAGGATATTCATGTAAGGACCTTTAGATTTATAGAAATGGTTAAAGTAAGGGAAAAAACAAAAAACAGAAAAACCAAACCCTGATGTATATTCCACACATAAGTTCTAGTGTTTGTAGGGAGACTTTGATAAACAATATGGTATTTGTATCCATTCTCTTAAAAATAATAATGTCTCAAGCCTTTATTAATCAAACCTACAAACCTCGCTCGTATTACAATGAGGCACACAAAGCACTGGGATATGATCACAAAACAAGATGTCACAAAGGCCCTTCAGGGAACTGATAGCAGCATCATAAGCAGATATTGCTGTCATTTATTGTGTACACAGTACTTTTATGCGCAAAGTGCACATAACATTCATTTTGTATGCCTTCACAACAACCATCTGTTGCAGTATTATCCCCATTTTGGAACACAGATTTTGACTTCTGTTCCCACACAGTAGAAGGCAAATGGGCACGGTCGCATCAAATCAGTTATCCTAAATTATTATCCAGTTATCTATCCATCCAACCAACAGCCTCTGTATTGTGATTTCAACTATTCAGTCATGTCACTGATAAAATTCTTTAACACTTCTCAAGTGCTACACACAAACATTTTTTAACAAATTGTAACTAATCAGGCAATCCAATATTATGCTTCTGTAAAAAGAACAACAGAATGTTTCTCAAACTGTCTGAAAACACACATTTACAGTATCAGTCAAGGTACATTTTATCTAGTTTATAAGTGCACAAAGAGAGACATTGATCACATACACTATGGCATTTTTGCTGAGCTCCATAAATGACCTTTCATAATTGATATTTGTCTAGACTAGAAGACTGAAGTTTGCATGATGCATTTCTCTGCGGCTGGCAAATGAACAGTACTGTAGAAGTAAATTCTGAGACGCAGGCACTCATCTTGATGGTCTCTATAGTCGCACCCCATCCCCCAAGAATGTCTGTAGGCAAGATGAGTCCAAAAAAAGCTATGTTCATCTATTATATATCCCAAACAGCAGCAGTATATACTATAATATCATTTGTATTAGCTGTCACTGAATAGTGAGCTGGCAAAGGATAGTGTAGTGGTCACTATGTTAGACTCTGGTTTATATCACTGATCAGCCATGAAGCAAATGTGCAAGTGAGGACTTGTCCTCCAACCTCCCAAGCTTAGTCCACTGGCAAGCACATCTCTATCATATGATCCCATTGTTCCTGATGTGAAAAAAGTCCCAGAATTGTGCTCCCCCCGCCGTGCTGCCCCACTTTACCATTTGCAAAATGTTGACTAAGATCAGGACAAACTAATGAGCAAATAATTAAATAAATCTGGCAACCTACTTTTCCCAACTGAGCACATTTTTCCCCCATACACAAAATGTGCAGCAACAAGGCCTTCAATCTTCCTCAATTTTGGAAAGGTAGTTAAGTCCACAAGTTTCCTAGAGTCTGTGAATGCACACAGAACATTGCGGACATCACAACAGGATGCTTGGCACACCTTGAATCAAATGTATGCTTAAGCTCTGCTTATAACATCTACTCAGCAGTGAGATTATCTGAACATAGAAACCCAACAAAATTTAGGGTCATGCAATTTCAAAATTTAGAGCCCAGCTTATACAGAAAATTTGGGTCCCAAACTTTGGCTGTTAAGGATGGGGGGGGGGGGGAATTGCTCTACTATCCTGTAGAGACATCACCTTGCCAACAAAGGTCTGTATAGTTAAAGCTATGGTTTTCCCAGTAGTGATGTATGGAAGTGAGAGCTGGACCATAAAGAAGACTGATCGCTGAAGAATTGATGCTTTTGAATTATGGTGCTGGAGGAGACTCCTGAGAGTCCTATGGACTGCAAGAAGATCAAACGTATCCATTCTTAAGGAAATCAGCCCTGAGTGCTCACTGGAAGGGCAGATCGTGAAGCTGAGGCTCCAATACTTTGGCCACCTCATGAGAAGACTCCCTGGAAAAGACCCTGATGTTGGGAAAGATGGAGGGCACAAGGAGAAGGGGACAACAGAGGATGAGATGGTTAGACAGTGTTACAAAACATTGAAGCTACAAACATGAGTCTGACCAAACTGTGGGAGGCATTGGATGACAGGAGTGCCTGGCGTGCTCTGGTCCATGGGGTCACGAAGAGTCGGACAAGACTAAATGACTAAACAACAACAAAATCCTGTATTGCTCCCATCTACCTCATTAATAACCTGGTATCAGCCAACTTTTGAGTTTCTGATATCCTCCCCCCCCCCCCAGTAGAGCGCCTTGTGAGAAGATGGAAATACCAGCAGGCTAACTTTATGACCACATGAACTATTACCCTCCCTCCCCCTAACATAATGGATATCTCATATTAAACTTATTTGCTTTCAGTTTTCCATGCTGTCTTCCACTTGGATTATATGTTTTGCATTTCAGAACAGTTTATTTTCATTCAGTCTAATTGCTGTACATGATCTCTGTGCTTTTATACTGCAATTATTTGGCTGTTCTTTAGGGCACAAGCTACACTGAAGTAGCCGGCATTCACTAGTTTCTTTTGTTGTGATGTATTTATCCATTAATTGACAACACCAAATATATTAGAATTTTCTCATTGGGGTGCTCTGGTGGCAACAGAAGGACATTGTGTTCCAGTCTCTAACTCTATCAATGTCCATAATTAACACACCATCTTAAACACATTGACAGACAAGCTTGTAATTGTTTCAAAGCAGAAATATCAGTGCTACCCAAACACAAATTTATTGATTGCATGCTGTATGTTAGAGCAAATGTTTGGTTAGAAAGAAGCTTGGGGAGCATTTAGAAGTTGCTTTAAATAAGCTCTTGACTGAAAGAGGCAATGAGGCCTCCAAAAGAAACAAATGCACAGAGCTCCACAGTTAACTTGATTGATCAGCCTGGAAGTACACTAGAATTGTAATATTTTGCTGTTTGATTTATATGTAGATGATTTTAATTTTAGGAATCAAAAGTGCTTGTTCAGCCATTTTCATTCCTACAGTCCAGATGTGAGGTGTATTTTCAACCTGTATTACCTATGCGCCTTCATTCTAACTGATGAGCAAATTGCCAGGCCAGACCCAGACATGTTATTTAAAAATATGCCTATCGTTCATGGTATTAGAAATCATAATCATTATTGATTTTGCTTGTCACTTTATCTTTACCCAAGGCAACCCAATGTGACTTATTCTCCTCAAATCCATGCATTATTCAAAACATACTGGGTGTAATTCAAATTTGTGCTCTTTTGAGCGTTCCATCTGTGGAAGTATTGTAGCTTGCCAGATGGAACAACCCTCCCTCTACTCCCTCATGGGCTGTTTTGGGGGTTCTCTCAACCCCCCTCAAGCCAATTTCAGGAGCACAAGGGATACATGGAGGAAGGAGAGGAGGAAAAGCCCAGTTGTGCAAGTGCCAAATCCAACTCTCTGGCAGGCCAAAACTGGCACACAGACAAGAAGTTCCCCATCCCTGTTTTAAACTATGGCAAAATAAATAAAATAAAAAATAAAAAATTGTCCAATAGCACTTTAGAGACCAACTAAGTTTGTTCCGGGTATAAGCTTTTGTGTGCAATGCACACTTCTTCAGATACCATGCACATGACAGCTTATACCCAGAACAAACTTAGTTGGTCTCTAAGGTGCTACTGGACAATTTTTTTTTATTTTTTTTTATTTCGACTGCATCAGACCAACACAGCTACCTACCTAAATCTTAAACTATGGCATTTGTTAATGAGAAGCTTAACATGATAGTTTTTAAAAAGGACAGTGTTTATAATGTGATGAAATGTTTACTCATTTCAGTAAACACAAAGCTGTTACTCAGTATAGTATATAGTTTAGTTTATGCAGGGGCCACTTTATTTGGTAAGGTTACATGAACTTAAGTGTAGTTGTATATACACAGATGTAAACTTTTCACCTGCTGTTATAGTCTCACTGGAGTATAATCTGTAAATGCCCAAATCAAAAAAGTCACACTCCCAAATATATATTCTTTGGACATTATGATATTAGTTGTGTTTGTTTTATCCCATTTCCCAAAATATAACATCTCATTGGTTTACAACCAGTGGAAATCATGCTTTTGTGCTTTTCTCTGTAACCATGGCAACTTCATAAATAATGACAATGATCAACCGAATAACTGAATGTTGAAACTGTAATAGTACAATAGTCTTCAGTCTGTCTTATCTGAACCTGCTTTAGGAAGGTTTTTAGATGCAGCCCAATCTATACACGTTTACTATCGCCATCAGTAGCTTGCTTCCCCTAAGACTTCTCTTCATATGCTTTGTAGTTTTGTTGTCACCAATGCTTCTAAATCAGTGGCATTCCAAGTGATCGCTATGTGGAAAAGAAATAAGTTGCCCACTGAAGTGGACTGTGCATACACAAGTATACATAATGCTTTCCTCAAAAACTGGTGCTTCAAGATAAGAGCCGGAGTAGGTACAGTGGTACTTCAGGTTACATACGCTTCAGGTTACATACACTTCAGGTTACAGAGTCCGCTAACCCAGAAATAGTACCTCGGGTTAAGAACTTTGCTTCAGGATGAGAACAGAAATCGCGAGGCGGCGGCGCGGCAGCAGCAGGAGGCCCCATTAGCTAAAGTGGTGCTTCAGGTTAAGAACAGTTTCAGGTTAAGAACGGACCTCCGGAACGAATTAAGTACTTAACCCGAGGTACCACTGTATTTGCTTGAGAGATTCTCCCCCCTCCCCCCTTTTGTAAATCTCAGTGCAGCTGACCTGATCCATGCATCCTAGACCAATGAGAGAATTGGAACATAGCTGTACATTGGATTTCACACTTTCTCAAATATTGTGGTGCAGTTCTCTGCTCAAGACACATAACAAAATGTGTTTAAACACATATTTAAATACAACTTTTTATAATAGATTAAATAATAGATTAATGTTTATATGGGACAGAATTGTCTTGTAAGTGAACATACACAAAAGAGGCACAGACCCGAAATACACTGATCCATCCATCCATAGGCAAGAAGTAATCTATGGCTATAGACATCAAGCAGTGAGTCCCCAAACCCAAACTCTACTCCCTGTGCACCACATAGAATCAAGGGAATTGTAGTCCAACCCCGTGTAATGCATGGATCCCTGCAATACAGGAACATAATTAAACCATCTCAGGCCTGCTTTGGGAAGCCTAAAGCTGTCTTATCTAGAATTTGAACAAGTGCAGTAACTATAGACATATTTAAGTTCTAGACAGACCCTTTGAATGTAGACCAGTTTTACTGGTTATTTTTTTGGTAATTGCTATTTCGATGCCGGCTTCTGCTGAATTTTTACTATATATTTTTGTTGTGAGTTATAGATGGCTTTCAACATCTTGAGGACCATAGTGGGGAGGCAACCCTGAAAGGAAGCTTGTAAATACTGAAAATAAATAATAAATAAAATGACACAACTTTCTCCCATTAGAGTGGTAACAGGAAATGTGTATACATTTAACACACAGCCCCCTCCTTGTATTTTGTGCTCATTGACCACATTCCCATGTATGCATTTAACATGAGTTTAAAAGGAACTGGGCACTTGCAACACTGTTTGGGTTCATCCAGATGCGGGCCTTGCATTGAAAACAGGTCAAAAATATCAGATTTATCTGGGGGCATCAGCTTCTCACATTCACCCTCATGGCTTTTAATTACTACTTGTCGTCCACACCAGCAGGTAGAATAATCCAAATGTCTCTGGGCTACCAGTCATTCCTCTCTCACCTTCCATCACCTTTCCCCACTCTGGACAATTACACTAATTGGGTAGCAAAATGTCCCCTTTTCCCCATAAAATAATAGAAGCAAAGCCAGAAGAAATTCATGTTTTTCAAACTCAGGCATATGAAAGTGGGGGGAGAAATGATTTAGAACATGTTTAATTTTCTTAATGCCAGTAAAAGCATTCTGCAATACAAAGAAATAAACAAAATGTTCCATCCTGAGGATAGAAAAAGGGTGAGGCTAAAGCACATTCTTATAATGCTGTGGCTTGAAGGCTGATGATGAAAGAGAAGTGGATGCAGTTTTTGCTATCAATTCTGCTGGCACCCTTAAAGTGCCCCCACTGCCTCCAACTCTTCTTTCTCCTTCCACCCAGTAAAAAGCACACACAACCCCCACCCCCTTTGTTCAGGTACTAGAGATGTTGAGATTTTTTATCCCTATTTGTAACTACCCTGTAGTATAACCCTGATGTAATTACCTCATGTTGCAGGCTGGGAAAGCAGGAGCTGAGAGACTTGTGACAACCCTATGACAGAATACTCTCCAATGTTAATATCCAAATATTTTAAACTGGGATAAGAGATATAACACCACCCGCCCCCTGTATTACACTTTTCATATTTTAGACAAGGGCTGAGTTTGATAGATTGTGGTTTACAACAACTCTTTAATGAAAGCTTTAAGAACTGTCACCTACTCCATCTTTATTTGTGTCTCAGATACAGACTTCCTCTGCAATTCTTCACAGAACACCTATTACCAAGATGGACGTAGAATGTAGAACAATTACTTAGAATATATGGATACTTGAAGTAAACCCATTTTGCTGACTACATCAAAACTGCCTTGGGGGGGGGTCACAAGATATAAAATGCTTCTGCATAAATAAAAACAGCATGAATGTCTAATCACACGGTGATATTGAAAACAGAATGAGAGCTGTAGTTCAGGAACATCTCAAAAGCCAAAAGTTCTCCGCACCTGATTTACTGGAAGGAAAAACATTAACACCACCCTCAACTACCTCCCAGCAATAAATAGGCTCAAATGCCCGTAGCCACTGAAATTCTAAAATACTCAGAGAATGAGGCAAAATAAGTGGGTCTCTTTTGCAGGAGTGTGTGTGCCACGGACAACACATACACGGAGAGGTCTTGAGCAGGACATTTTCTGATGGTTTTGATAGTTTGCAATAGCATCACATTTATGGTTTATATTTTGAATGTGTGAGACTTGTTTTAAAAAAATCCCTTCTTGCCTTTAAGGCTAGAAAGAGAGAATTTTGATGAGATCAAGTAAAAGAAAAATCCCTGAAAATTGTTAGGTTGGGTTTGGCTGCATAAAATGCTATCAGAGTTAGTGCATTTTAAAGTGTCTGAGATTGAAAATGTCTCATCAAAACCCGTTGCACATTTTTTCAGAGCCTGAGGGAGCATCTTAAAAAGTTCTAACTCATTATGCTTTTACTGTGAAGATATTTCCTCTACAGAAGTTTGATTCGATTGAGGGATGGGGGGGAGAGATGCATATGCTGATTTTTGTAGGCAATATAATGTCAGTTGTGCTTCGGTTAGTCAGGGTAAATACAACTTGGTATTTGTATTTCATGTGTTTCTCCCTTTCTTTCATTGTAGGAAAACATGTTGAATGCTGTAAAAATGCTTTGGCTATTGGACTTCAATAACTTGATTTTTAAAGCAGGGGTGAAACATGAAGGACACACAGAGCATCCAGGTCATATACACTATTCAACGTGCATCTTTTCAAACAATTTAAATTAGAGTTAGAATCCGAAGAGGCTGCTATTTAGGGCTGCCATATTTTGAAGAGCAAAAAAGAGGACACATTTGCTGACTTCTTCTTTTAATTATGGATTGCTATGGCGACTCTCATTTTACATACACATGAAAAAGAAGACATGTTCTGGAAAAAGAGGTCAAATGGCAGCCCTTTATCACATATCTCTGAAAAATTGGCAGTTTGATGTGTAAGCACTTTTAGCGTATTTTGCTCAGTGATTAAAGTTTTTCTCGCTAGCTGATTATAATAATGTTTTGTGTTAGAATTGTATGGATATTTTGCTCTTATGTGCTTTAAGTAGTAGCTATGAAGTAACTCTTAAACAGATACATTACGTTTTTCATTTTTGCTTGCATGTTCAGAATTATTATTTCTTTCCCTAACTTATACCTGATCCTCAATATTTGTCCAAGCGTATCTTGCCTGTCACACTGGTTTAAAATTATGGTGTGTAATGCTACTGCAGCACTACAGTTGACTTTCCCATACTAAGCACTTATTTTAATGAAATACCAGGTCTCCAGAGCACTTCAAATGCTACTGCTGATAAAGGGGGAAATGAGGAGATGCAGTCGAGAAGTGGCAGCTTTATAATATGCAAAAGATTAAAACCCATGATTCCTCAAACTTCCAAGAGCCAATTCACACATTATTCTTTGTATATGCTTTCCATGGGATCACATTTACATTTGCTGACCTAGCAAAATGTAATATGCAGACTGATGTCACAGACACGCAAACTGATGTACTAATACAATATCCAGAACACACTGATGTAAAAGAGCAAGGCAAGGTTTGTGGACTGCCTCCATATAACATGCAAAGTGCTCAGTGGGTCGAATTACACGCCCTGCCTCCAATGCGTGCATTTAAAACAGGGATGGATGGGTGTCTTATGGTCCTCCAGATGTTGTTGGACTCTTAACTCCCATCAGCCCCAGGCAGCATAGTCCTCAGCATATAACAAAACAATAAAAATACAGATTTTTTAAAAAAATAAAAAATACCTGTGGGTGATGCAGCTTCTGTGGGTTTTCACATTTCCATTTCGTGGCTGCTGTCACCATCTGCAGTGATCATGGAGCCCAAGAAAGTAAAATCTCTCACTGCCTCCATTTCTTCCCCTTCTATTTGCCAGGAGGTGATGGGACCAGTAGCCATGATCTTCGTTTTTTTGATGTTGAGCTTCAGACCATATTTTGCACTCTCCTCTTTCACCCTCAATAAAAGGTTCTTTAATTCCTCCTCACTTTCTGCCATCAAGGTTGTGTCATCTGCATATCTGAGGTTGTTGATATTTCTTCCGGCAATCTTAATTCCGGCCAGGGATTCATCCAGCCCAGCCTTTCGCATGATGAATTCTGCATATAAGTTAAATAAGCAGGGAGACAAAATGCAGCCTTGTCGTACTCCTTTCCCAATTTTGAACCAGTCAGTTGTTCCATATCCAGTTCTAACTGTAGCTTCTTGTCCCACATAGAGATTTCTCAGGAGACAGATGAGGTGATCAGGCACTCCCATTTCTTTAAGAACTTGCCATAGTTTGCCATGGTCGACACAGTCAAAGGCTTTTGCATAGTCAATGAAGCAGAAGTAAATGTCTTTCTGGAACTCTCTAGCTTTCTCCATAATCCAGCGCATGTTTGCAATTTGGTCTCTGGTTCCTCTGCCTCTTCTAAATCCAGCTTGCACTTCTGGGAGTTCTCGGTCCACATACTGCTTGAGCCTTCCTTGTAGAATTTTAAGCATAACCTTGCTAGCGTGAGAAATTAGTGCAATTGTGCGATAGTTGGAGCATTCTTTGGCACTGCCCTTCTTTGGGATTGGGATGTAGACTGATCTTCTCCAATCTTCTGGCCACTGCTGAGTTTTCCAAACTTGCTGGCATATTGAGTGTAGCACCTTAACAGCATCATCTTTTAAAATTTTAAATAGTTCAGCTGGAATACCATCACTTCCACTGGCCTTGTTATTTGCAGTGCTTTCTAAGGCCCATTTGACTTCACTCTCCAGGATGTCTGGCTCAAGGTCAGCAACCACACTACCTGGGGTATATGAGACATCCGTTTCTTTCTGGTATAATTCCTCTGTGTATTCTTGCCACCTCTTCTTGATGTCTTCTGCTTCTGTTAGGTCCTTTCCACTTTTGTCCTTTATTATGGAAATCTTTGTACGAAATGTTCCTTTCATATCTCCAATTTTCTTGAACAGATCTCTGGTTCTTCCCATTCTATTGCTTTCCTCTATTTCTTTGCATTGCTTGTTTAAGAAGGTCTTCTTGTCTCTCCTTGCTATTCTTTGGAAATCTGCATTCAATTTCCTGTATGTTTCACGATCTCCCTTGCATTTTGCTTGCCTTCTCTCCCCCGCTATTTGTAAGGCCTCATTGGACAGCCACTTTGCTTTCTTGCATTTCCTTTTCATTCGGATGGTTTTCGTTGCTGCCTCCTGTATAATGTTACAAGCCTCCATCCATAGTTCTTCAGGCACTCTGTCCACCAAATCTAAATCCTTAAACCTGTTCCTCACTTCCACTGTGTATTCATAAGGGATTTGACTTAGATTGTATCTTACCGGCCCAGTGGTTTTTCCTACTTTCTTCAGTTTAAGCTTGAATTTTGCTATAAGAAGCTGATGATCTGAGCCACAGTCAGCTCCAGGTCTTGTTTTTGCTGACTGTATAGAGCTTCTCCATCTTTGGCTGCAGAGAATATAATCAATCTGATTTCGATGCTGCCCATCTGGTGATGTCCATGTGTAGAGTCGTCTCTTGTGTTGTTGGAAAAGTGTGTTTGTGATGACCAGCTTGTTCTCTTGACAGAACTCTATTAGCCTTTGCCCTGCTTCGTTTTGATCTCCAAGGCCAAACTTGCCAGTTGTTCCTTTTATCTCTTGACTCCCTACTTTAGCATTCCAATCCCCTATAATGAGAAGAGCATCCTTCTTTGGTGTCACTTCTATAAGGTGTTGTAAGTCTTCATAGAATTGGTCAATTTCAGTTTCTTCAGCACCAGTAGTTGGCGCATAAACTTGGATTACTGTGATGTTAAAAGGTCTGCCTTGGATTTGTATCGAGATCATTCTATCATTTTTGAGAATGCATCCCAGTACAGCTTTTGCCACTCTTTTGTTGACTATGAGGGCCACTCCATTTCTTTTACGGGTTTCTTGCCCACAGTAGTAGATATGATGGTCATCCGAACTGAATTCACCCATTCCCATCCATTTTAGTTCACTGATGCCCAGGATGTCAATATTTATTCTTGCCATCTCATTTTTGACCACCTCCAACTTACCCATGTTCATGGTTCTTACATTCCAGGTTCCTATGCAATATTTTTCTTTACAGCATTGGACTTTCCTTTCGCTTCATGGTAAAGCTAGTCTGAATCTCACACTGCTTGTGAAATGGGGAACATGAAAAATTATTCCAGGGAGGGGGGAGTACCTCCCATTTCTTTTACAAATCATAGTGTGAAAATTGGATCTCATATGACTAGCAATCTATCTACAAGCATTTAAGGAATGGAATGGAAAATATGCATTGGAAGCAGGCCTTATGACTGTGCTTTCTTCCATTGTTATCATGAGCTTAATGAAACGAATATGCATTGTAGCCATTATCTTTTACAGATATCTTAGTAACTTATCTTGGGACATCTCATTTTCAGTGTTTAATTTTATCTGCTCATTTTATGGGAACACAAAGTGTTCCCATTTTACATTCCTCAACATCATCACATAAAAAGATATGCAAAGGGAACACTGAATGATACTAGGATGCATACATTTCAAATAAGGTCTGCAATAAAGAAAGATAGCACCACTGAATTGTTAGCCAGTTTGAGCAGGCAGCTTATAAAACTCTCACAACCATTTAAGGCACCCTTCCATATGACTAAAATTACAGCCATTTAACAAAACAATTGGTGAGTACCATGGAAATATTAGGGGTTGCATTGATTTGACAATGGTGTACAATTAAGGATGCTATGTATTAATCCAAACAAACTATATTCTTCAAAGACAAACTGAGCAGTGCATTCAGCATTTTCTTACTGAAGTAATACATTCCACTTAATAAATTCTGCTTCAAACATCCAGCCCTTACACAAAGTAAGGCAGGAATTCCCTGTGTGAATTACCTTCTGAAATAAACAGATGGAACTTAGGAGCAATCCATTAATGGTGCTATAGGCCAAACCAAATACCTTCTGCCACCTCAGTCCCTGAATACTCCTGTAGAATGTCTCATGAGCTGGCAAAACTATGTTCTTGCATAGCAAGAAGGAAAGGGGGTTGTCCAATTTAGGACAGAAATTCAAAATGAATGTCTTGCTTGTCCTATATATATTTTTTTTTACCTTAAAAAAAGAAACCTACTATGAATGAATGGTAGCATCTAACTTTTTCAGAGGTGGGATCTACCTTAGGAGGGAGTGTATAGGATTTACTGATCAAGCCAGGGAGCTATGTCAGGAGCCAGGCATTTTGACTGGGCTTGATCAGGGAGGCTGTGCTCCTAACACTGTTGCCATTCCCATTTTCAGCACTAACTTGAGGCTAGCTCCTTTATACAAAGTTGCATTGTCTTCTTATAGTCTCTCTTTCAGTTTCTTCTCAACCTAAGTGGTGTTAACTCCTTCCCTCTCCTGAAACTTCCTCCCAGTTCTTGATTGTATTCTTGGCTTCGGCATTGAGGTTTTTCTTTCCCCACTTTCCCTCTGCTCTTTCCTCATTAGCACAGTGATTCCTCATCAAATTTCATCAACATGTTACTACTCCTGAAATGATATCTACAATTGAACTAGGGCCTAGTTCAAACCCAGTTTGATATCAGTCTTGGCCACCAAAATTGGGAGAAAGCTTTCAGGAGATGGAATTTGCAAATAATGAGGGGGCATGTAGGTGGGTTGGAAACCATGCTGCTTATTTCCTCTCTGAGGGGGAGTGCAAGAGCTGCTTGCCATCCACAATTTTCCAAAAAGGCACTGGTAGTGGTGTATTGCCTTCTCCCATTGCCTTCTGCGGTAAATGGTGAGCAGTATAGCTGAGGCATCTATCCCTCTCTTCAGTGCTTTCTTCTGGGGGGATGCAGGTACCCCTAAACATTTTGTGAATCTAAGTTTGGCCTCATTGAGGGGCAGTATTTCAATATGAGTAGGAAAATGAGAGTACAGTATCCCTAAACATATATTTTTTTAGGGGGGGAAGCACTGCTTCTCCCCAAAAATATTCTTGGATTTCTCATCAAGCTAAAATGCCTCATAATTTCACTACTCTAAATAGGATGGTGAAACAGGAAGGGCAAGGATAAGTTGAACACAGTTGCTTGCAGCCATGGTTCTGATGAAAGTTCCCTGTTTCCATGTTACATATTCTACTCTCTGGCTAAAACTGTGAAAATCACACATGCAATGCTACTGCAGCCATTAAAAGAATGGACTGTAGTTCTGGGTCCACTGTAATCCAAGCCAGAAGCTAAGCTTTCTCAGACAGGACCTACTGATTTCTATGAAGAAAAGAAGGCTTCTGATCTGATGTGGCAAATATTTGTTTTCTCAGTGCCACAGATAGTTGCAACTGATTTTGGCTCTTGATCTCATATCCCAAAAGTCATTGAAGTGGAGATGGACACTTCATAATCATCCCCTGCCCTAGGTTGGATCTGAGCCATCATATTCCACAATGGCAGAGCATTTCAGGCTATCAATGCCTATTTGCTATGATATACCACCTCCAGTGTCAAGCATGTATGAGTGCCAATTGGTAGGAATCACAAGTGCAGAGAGTGTTGTATATGGGAAGCTTGTAGGCTTCCCCATGGCATCTGGTTGGCCATCGTGAGGACAGAATTTTGGACTAGGTGGGTTTTTATTCCAATTCAGCAGGACTCTTCCTTTGCTCTTATTAAAACAAAATAATTTCTACCTCCACCAGCATTTAGCAGAGTGAAAACCAATAGTTACTCCCATTTCTAAACCAATCCCATCTGCTATTTAGTTTCATTAGAACTGAACAATCTGAAAAGGGAACTTCAGAGCAGCTCCATGGATCCTGGTCACCACAATTGATTTTGCTCTTATTACAGCTATTCCAGATCCAATGGATCACACTGTATAAAGAGATAAGATGAGAGCAAAAACGATCCAGTAGGCAGAGAGTAAGAATTGGTCATCATGGTATGGCCTTGGGCAAATCATTACCTCCCACCATCATTTCCCTATATGTATGATTAGAATAATAACCTACATCTTACAGGGCTGTAGTGTCGGCAAACCAATGAGGATGGTAAAAGCACCCTGCAAATTAAAAGTTGGGAGTAGAAATTAAATTTTTCACTTGAAACACAGTAACCTTAGTGTTCATTATGCACAAGAAGCTGGTTCACACTCATTTCATTGTGTTGGCTCGGCAGGATTTGAGGAAGCTAAATGCAAAAATAATGCTGACTCCAATGTCTGAGAAGATAAGACTGAAAATAAATGCATGGAATAGTTTTGGACAAACCTTTACAGACCATGAATGCATTTTAATAGGCTAATTCTGTTAGGCTAACCCTATAGTGGGAGAATGGGGAGAGGGAATAATGAGGCCCTTCTCCCTCTGGCAGTAGTCACAGTCAAAACATAGCTGCTAGCAAGAAATTGAGCAGCCTAGGTAATTGGCATAGGAAGGTCTTCCAGTGCTCATCATTCTCAATAGAGACATTGAGGTGTGTTAAGGACAGGCTAGAGGCTGACAGGGTTATGCTGGGAAGCATGCAATAGCTACCGCTCAGTGGCTGGCTCCTCCAGCAACCCTGGAGGCATGATTATATTCTTTCCAGGCATAATGCTTCTCTCTACTTCCTGGATTCTGCAGGTGCAGCAGCCTGCAGCTCCCCATGGTTTCACAGAGCCTTAATTTAGCTCAATATACATTTGTCCAGATATTTTATAAAAGGCTCTCTTTTTTCCTCCCTTGGTCACTTAAGGCTCTGTAGATATTGTATTTCAGAAAATCTAATTCTCATGGAAATGTGAAAAACCACAGAAGCTGCATCACCCACAGGTATCTTCGTAGAGCATATAAATGATGCCAAATAAAAACGAAAATAATATCCTTGTTGTTAAACTTTGAAAGAGACAATTAGCAGCCAGACGCCGAATCTGCCTTTTAAAGGAAGTTCACATCATAAAGAGGAACGCAAGAACAGAACGGTGTCTTTGAAAAGACAATCTTATATGTCAAAATGCTGGTGATTAAAAAGAAAGGTAGAAAAAACAACAGCCCTCTCCCAAATTTTTCCTGGTGCAAATCCATGCAATGGAGATTTCTTCTCCAAGTGAAAACACCTGTAGGAACTTGGATGGAAGGTAAAAAGAACTTAATTAATATTTGATTGATTTCAGTGTGGATTCATAAGACAAACAATGGAAAACCCTGGAGCAAAGTATATGCCATGTTCAACTGATACACTGGAGAAAGCCCCCTTAGATCCTGACAGGGAAAACCAAACACAATTTGAATCAAAGCATTCTTCTATGCCTTTAAAGCGGACAGTGTTGCCCATTGCATTCTATTATTTGGTAGGCATTTTTAAAGGAAAAACTAAATTGGAGTGTTTTAATAAAGACATTCTTGTTTTATGTATTTTGAAGTACTTAAAAAACTGGCTTCAACAGTAGGTGTATTAACTGTGCACCTTAAGTACAACCCAGTCTCTGGAGCTCTCCTTCCTATTCCTTGGTCTAGGGTGGCAAACACTGTGGTAAATCAGAGCTCAGAGCCCTGCAAGAGTGTTACATAAGATCCTGTTTAAAATAATACATTATCTATTCTGCTGAACCTTAATTATTGAATTCAGGCAGCTTTGCACAATGTAGGTAATTTCTTACACTTAATTTCTATGAAAGCTTTCTGTGTATGAGACATTTCTCTTTGACTACAGGAGGCCTAATATAATATAAACTTTACATTATAATAATTTTCTTGTCTGATCCAGCAATCTTTCTACCAAGATAGGTCTAAAGATATACCTGTCATTTGGATTAATGGATATTACAAAATGATCAGCCTTTGGGGTGCACTGCAGACCTCTTTTTCAGGTCTGATCCAGCCCAAAGCAGATTGATCCATTTCTACTCCCATTTCTCCTCCCATCTAGTCCGATTCTCTATGATATTTCTAGTTTCAAAAATCCACAGGAAACACATTTATTGCACACTGACACCATATGTCTCTGCTGAACCTTTATTATTGAAGTCATGCTTCATGCAACACATGATTTTTAGAGACGTTCTTGGTTCAGAGGGCAAGCAGGAATAGCATCAAGCACTATAGTTAATAAAGTGATGCGCCTTGATTAAGCTGTGAAATATCTTGACAATGGTGTCAGAAAAGGATGGCCTCCATGCAGACCGGTATATTTCCTATGGGCTTTTGAAACCCCAATATTGCAGACAACTAGACTAGATGATATTTACTCATATAATTCAGAGTTCCATGGTCTTCTAAGGATTCAGTGTATTCTCTCTTGTGGCATAGTGTGTGTTGTTCATGCTTCTGTGTCCATATGCTGAGTTTAAATCATTATCATTCATTGCTTGTTTCTCAAGAATTGAGAGTATATCCTGTAAATTGAGCACACATACAAATATCAAGTGATTTATCTTTTTTTTTTAAGCCACCTTTTCTCTATGATTCCTGGACTACTTTCATTCAATAATAATGTCAAAGAACAAATATTGGCTATGTTATAGGCAAGTGAATTGTTATTAAAGTTGACTGAGATTTTCAGTGATGCAGGGTCTTTAAATTTTTGTATTTAATTTTTTTTCATATCCTTTCCCTATAGTTTGTAATAAAATAAAATTAAAATTAACTACTTTTATCGAGGCCTTTTATCAAGAAGTAGTTTGAAACTGTAAGAGCATTTATTTTTCAAATTATAGTGAAATTGGTATCCACTTCTGGGAAGAAAGCATAAAAGCCTATAAAACTCCTATTGTAGCTTTCAAATAGCTATTTGCCTGGTCACCTGCAGTAAGAATCATCACCAAATGAATGAGCAGAAAGGCTTAATTAAACTTAATTAAGGCTGCTGATGTGCCACAAATGACTAACATAGGGATTTAAAGTGTTTGTCTTGATTTTATGGTTATGTTTTCTTGCTCTGTATGTTATGTAGTTGTGATTTAATTTTTTTTTTTTTTACTATTTTACTTTGTATGCTGACTATTGTTATAGGGTGGCTTATAAATTGAATAAATAAATAGGGATAGAGGGAGCTACTAATTTGTTTGGGAGACTAACCCACTGACAAGTGAAAATAAAATCTCCTACTGAGTGCTGTATTGACTTAAATTTTAAAACATGTGATCAGTTTGTTCTCTGTCATACTTCTACATGCAAAATCAGTGGCAATACTATTTTTTTAGAGGAGATAGATTATTTGTCTACAAGAAACACTTCTATGAATTGTAGTGTGCATAAATGATTTGATAAAAGTTGGTTTGTATGTTACCAACTCAACCTGTCAAAATCACAGACCAGAATGATATATCACATTATAAGTAATCTGGGCATGGATTGTTACTGCACGGTGCCAAGAACATGCTTGCTGCTAAATTAATGTCCTAGGAGTGATGATACTCTACTGTCAATATCCAATAATCATAGCTATTTTCTCCTTTTCTGTTTCACCAGAGTTCTCAAGTTGTTACTCATTACAGCAAAGCCAAAGAGAGTGATCCCACTTATGCTGAATGACAACAGAGATCCAAATAGCAGGTATCAAAAAAATTAACCAAAGACTACAAATCTTGATGCATTATGAGCAAAACCACTTTTCATCCAAGGATGTCCATAATACTGTTTTACCAGCCATGCCTTTCATGAATGTCTGCTTACTCAATCGTCTTAAAAACAACAACACTTGAATCCCAACTGCTGGTGAGTTTTAAGGCATAGGAACACATTGGTTGTTATTTTGCTTGAACATAAATTTCTCTACAGATTTTACTTTTTTCCATTAGTGAGGAAAATAAGTAAGGAATACAGCTGAATGACATTTCATTGGATATTGACATTTTTTAATTGATAGATACAAGTGGAACCTACAACAAAATGGAATTCAACATAATGTATTTCCAATAACTTTAGCTTGCTCAATGGAATGATCTCTCCCCCTTCCACAGTGCTCTGGGGATTCTCCAGACTGCCCAGAGCAGATTTGGGGGCATGAGGGACATGCAGGGGCACAGAGAGTGGGGGAAGTCCCATTGTGCTAGAAGGAACCCTCATACTGGCTCCTGCTAGCACACCTACTTAGCTAAATTTGGGTTAATATTAACATAGAGCAGAATGCTACTGTTTAGGATTTCAGCTAGCCAGCCAGAGATGCCTTCCTCCAGGACAGTCATTTCCTTTCCATACACACCCATTTTTATGGTTTTCTCCACAACAGGCACTCAGTGTTTTTTTTTTTTTTTTTTAAAAAAAAAATATTTTTATTAAATTTTCACATTTTATGAAGACAAACATACACACACATAGACAAAGACAACACGTATAAAATTTCATAACCTTACTTTCCTAACCCCAGTTCTTGACCTCCCCCCACCCCCCCTTCATACATCCTAGTTCAGTTAAATTAACTCAGCAAATTCATATCTCTCATCCTTTGCATATTATTATTGTATATATATATATATATATATATATATTAAAAAAACCATTTACTTGGCCAGATTTTACTTATCCAATTTTCTTATAAATGTTAAAGCCTTTTCTAAGGTCAACTCGAGTTCCTTCCACGAATTTCCCTTTAATCTTAAAAATAGGTCATAGTAATCAAACACAAAAGTCATAAAGATTTAAAAACAAGTTCTCCTTTCCCCCCCCCCCAGCCCCGGTTTCTGTCCCTTCCAAATGTCCCCACATCCATAACAACAGTTTTTAGCCTGGGTTCCTCACATCTGAGGCCTTTAAGTCCTTGTCAGTCTCTCTTTGCCGATCTTGTTGGTAGCCCTCCTCAGGTTTCGGGGAAGTTCCAGCTCGGTCTCATCAGAATTTCTTCCATCCAAAGTACTTGACACCAGCTGCTGCAGAAGATCAACCAATCCATGCTCAAATAGGAAGCCCCAGTCATATTTCTTATTTCTTTTAAATTCAGATATTCCAGATGTTCCCGGGGCTTCCTCCCTCCTCTTTCGCATCTTTCGCAGATTTGTAGTCCAAGGGTCTTCTTCTTTGTATTCTAACAATGTAGGCTTGTGGTTGGTAGTCTCCATCTGTACTAGCCCTTGCTCACTCTCCCCCTGTTCCAAAACTATCTCTTCTGATTCAGCTGCAGATTTTTCCCCAGTCAAGTCCATTGTACCTTCAGCAGAGTCATTTATTTTAGAGTTCAAGGTTATGAGTTGTTTACTCATGACCGTAGTCTGCTCCTCCAGTTTTCCCACAAGAAAGAACATTCTTTCTAACTCTGCCTGTAATTTTCCATCTGCAGCCATTGCAATGTTTCAATGTTTCCCCTAGGGGGATTCTAGTTACTTAATAGTCTTTTCCAATAGTCCTTTACTTTGTTATTTCCCTACTTTATTTCCAACCACTTTAGTTCAAATGTAACAAATTAAGTCCAAAAAGTGTTAAATAATAGAGTTTTTAACTTTCGCTGCCCGTTTGACAGCTCCTTTGACAGCTGTCAAACTCCTCGTTCCTTTTTCTCCAGCTCACATAAAGGACACCCCCGGGTCTGGGGAGGTTCAAACAAAAACTTCTAAAAATCCACTCTTACTCTCCAGCACACATCTTCTTCTGTCAAGTTCGTGCAAATATTATCTTTTACAGAACACCAAAGAAAGAACTCTCCACCTTAGTTCTCCGATCTTTGCTTTAAATTTTCTGTAGGCAGGGGGGTGCGGACTTCCCTTTAGCACATCCCCCGATCGTGCCGGATTCAAGGATAAACTTTTTAGAGTCCAAATTCCAATCTACTCACGGATTAATTAAAGTCCGAATTTCAGGGAAGAAAGTCAGCGGTCTCCGGCCATGGCTCGCGGCTTCGCTCCACTGCAGTAGCGGTCTACTCACAGCACCACGCCACTCCCCGTACCCTCTCCGCAGCCTTTAAAAAGGCTCTTTGTGGGTCGGGGGGGCGCTTTAGGTGCCCGCCGAGTCACCAGGTCCGCAGGCTTCCACGCCTGCGGTTTCTAAGGGTCCCCGCGTCGCCGTCGCGGTGAGACCCGTCTGCAATGGAGCCGATTCCCTCCGGAGCTCGGAGGGAATCCGCCATTACTCGGATCGCGCTAACCCGGAAGTCCAGTGTTTAGTCCTTTTCTTGTGGGGTTGTGGTTCACTTGTTCTCAGCTCCCCATTTTAGTTACAATCTTGTCAGCTGTCAGTTCTTGTATTTGTTATTATTAGAGTCAAGATCCATTTACTTCTCCATTCTAAACAAATTGGCATGAATAGTGCAGAGAAGATATGTGCATGCGAGATTTGCATGGTATTTCAGTGTGCACAATAGAACAATTATTCCACCCTTGAAAACCAAATAGCATCCAAATGAAACACAGTGGATTGGAAAGAGAATTCCCATGATTAGATTTTTGCTTCTCAGATGGTCCGAATGGTGGAGGGATATGATGTTTCACAGTTCCTCCTTAACCACACAACTGCCTATGCTTACTCAAAAAGATGTATCAGAGGATTGGGGAACCCCTGCAGGACAGTATAGGAGGTGGGCATGGGTGGCTCCCTCTTCCTCCATGAGCAGCCTTTGCTAAATCAGAGTCACCTCTGCAATCGATCCAACAAAATAGTCTATATTCAAAGCACTAGATGGCTAGAGTGCCAAAAGAGATTTTAGACTTGGTTGTTTCTATGAGCAAATCACCCATTATCCATGGAAAGCTGTTTCTGAAGGTGATTAACAGCAATTTCAAAAGCATTCTGTCAAACAACTGAGGGGGGGGGGGTTGTCAACTATGAAACTACAAAACATATACTGGATATGCCTTAGCTCTTGGCAAGCCTAAAACCATCCACTGGATTCGCTACTGCATTTCCAACAGCAGATGTGATTGAAAGAAATGATGTTGCTGAAGTTTGTAATCGCCTGGTCCAGATTCAAAATAGAAAATTTCCCAGCCCATGATGCTTGAGTGCCTTGCAAAATTGATCATCATTTCCCTGAGAAGTTATTTTATAGCCTGGAATGTAAAGTGTAGACTGTGCTTTCAGCTTAAGTATTTTCTGTCTAAATGCTGGACACTAATCACAGTAAATCACAGCTGAAGCTAAAGCAGGCCTCTTCAAACAGTGATTTTGAGGACACCAGGGAATCATGGGTGAAAACTGTTTTTTGTTCTGTCTCAACCAGCCCAAGCTTTCCAAATGTAAAAAATAAAGTGGGCAAAATTTGAGAAGAAAAAAGCACTCCCACTAAATCTGTGGTGTGGAAAACCAGACAGGTAAACATTACATGGGGTGTAGGGCTTTTGTTCCCAGCAGCTAGATGAAAATTGCATTTTCATTCAACGCCTTTGAAATCTTGTTTATCTCTGAGGAAATCACACTAAATCAAATGAGGTGAGGCTATCACATAAAAGAAGAGAATGGGCCAAGTCAGGCAGTAATTAAAACATGCCCTGGAAATTTCAGCTTCAGCTTTTCTAGTAGAGTTGCTTCTCCCAAACACGATAGGTAGCTTTACGTCTCTTAAGTGCACTGTAATGCCAAATCTTACCTCAGTTTTCATATGTGGTGCTATACAGATAAGGAAAGGTGAATCCACAGTAGATAAATAGCTGATAGATGATATTGTGAGTTACTTTTTTACCAAAGTAAGTCATCAATAAATTTAACTTATTATTATTACTATAGATCATGTACTGGAAGAACCCTTCTCTATGGAATATGCTGCTTCTCCAAAGAGCTAATGACTCCTAACCCCTACATTTTTTGTTCCCATAATGTGTCCTGTCTGTCAACCTTAGAGGAAAAAACCTTTTAGAAAATGATGTTAAAATATTTGCCCACAAAGCATCCATAGACAAACAATGCAAAAATCAACAAATATTTTATAAGAAATTACAGTAGTACCTTACAAACACCTTCGGGTTACAGACTCCGCTAACCTGGAAGTAGTACCTCGGGTTAAGAACTTTAACTCAGGATGAGAACAGAAATCACGTGGCGGTGGCACAGCAGCAGCAGGAGGCCCCATTAGCTAAAGTGGTGTTTCAGGTTAAGAACAGTTTCAGGTTAAGAACGGACCACTGGAACGAATTAAGTTCGTAACCAGAGGTACCACTGTATATGATAGCTAAGAATGTGCAGATAGCTAAGAAAATAGAGCAGAAACTTTAATGACCTGAACAGAGCCAGGATTTCTCCTTTATTCCTGGAAAGGAAATACTTCACTAAGCAGAATAATAATAAAGATGAAGCCAATAGAGTATCATGATTCATCACTATAGCAGTACACCTCACACTGCTATAATTCATGAGCTATAACATAGCTCCCTTGACCCTTTCAGCAGTTCAGCTGTAAATCCCTATTGATAACAATTGTAAACCTGTGCTGTAGGCAAAAAACTGTTGTATGAAAATTCAGTACCAGTTCCTTGCACGTCTTTTGGTTGTCGAATAAATTATTTCATAGGCGAGTGCTGTTACTGTTACAGCCTGTAAACACACAATTTGTTTCTTAAATGTCTGTTCTTATGGCTCATTGTGACAAGAATGAAATAACTGGTCAGGATAAGCCACAGAGACCACCATACTTAGATAATATCAGTGTCTGAATTTCTGTGACAAGATCATTTTAGCACAAACTAGATGAATGGAAATTGCCATTATCACCAGATATGTCTTTTTAAGGATTATACAAAGCCCTGAGAAGAAACAGAATTAAACAAAGATGGGGCAAAACAATAAATCATAATCTACTCACTACTATAAAGACTCATTGTCTCAGGTGGCAAATTGGGAACATAAAATGAGCCTGCTGGATTAGACCAATGACCCAGCCTATTCTCACAGTAGCCAGTGGTAAGCAGACATGGGAAGGGCAGCAGAATGCCTGCGAGTGTGTGTGTGCGCTGGCCTTGCTTATAAGGTGCCAAAGGTTATACATGAGGATCTTCCCTTTCATTCTTCAAATCATTTCTCCAGTGGTCTGCAGTCTTCCTGGCTGCCCACAATTTCTGAAAAAGCCCATGTCATCTTGAGCTGGGTTGCGCTATGAGCACGGGAAGGAAAAGAGGTTGCTTACCATGTGCTTCACAGCTCTTCGTGGATTGTTTGATTTTTAAAGTGAAGGATTTTTTTTATTTTTATTTTTACTTTTAGAGATGTTTTTCTTAAAGGCAAAAAGTGTAAAATGGTAAGAGGTAAGACTTCCTTTAAACAAAATATGAAGTGCTGACTGGCTGGCTTCCCATGCCTCAATTAAAGCTCAGGGGAAGGTGTCATGACATGAGGTAAATTATTGCATTTCCCCCACAGATCAGTAGCTGTAAGCAGCTGGAGAGGCTGTTCAATATAAAGGGGGGGGGGGAATCGCAGACACCACCCTTAGACAATATGCAACAATAAATTAAGCTCAATCTGACATCCACTGAAGAGGAAGAAACATGGAAGCCTCTTTTTCAGTAAAGGACAACCTTAAAGAAATTAGGGAACAAATTTTAGCACAGCACTACCACAGTGCCTAGATCCTATCATCAGTAGCTGTCTGGCCAGTGCCCTGCCAGGCCACAGAGCACCACTTCTTCTTTTTGCCTGAATATTTCCAAAGCAACAACAACAACAGTAGGGGCAGTATCTGCTCCTTGGATCACCTCCAGCCTGAGCACAAGACTGGCCAGAGGTCACACAAGACAGAGGACAGAAGGTAGTTATGTCCTACACAGGATTATCAGTTCTAGATTTAAACTTATTTCTAAAGGAGAAGTGAAGCTGGAACACACAGCAATTGATCCTATGTCTACTGAGGTCAATTGAAGGATGCTCTATGACTTCAATGGCCCTTAAAAGTGGACCAGAATGTACAGTTCATAGCAATTACTCTTCAAAAGGGATCTCTTGCCAGTTCAGTCTTCTTCTCTGTCAGTCTTAGCCACTGAAGGTGTCCTTTGTGTATACAGAAAGATATCATTTCTATCTTATTGCCTAATGGTGAAAGGATATAAAAAACATTTACAGAACCACTGTGGCATGAAGAAAACCTTTTGTTCTTATGTATTTCTTTGCAATTCTCCACACATCTATTCCCAGTCTATAAATATGCCACCCCTTCAACTATTTCATCTCAGCAGCTGTGCGTAGACTTTTTAAATTTTTATTTTGCCCTTCACACAAATACATATTACATTCATTATTTGAAAGGAGATACCAGCACACCACCAAGGCTGTTGTCTGCCTGGGTTCTATGTGGTGAAAGAGCAGTGGATTTTTTTCACCAAGTACAGTTAAAAGTGACTGAATCCACTGAACGTATATATTAAGGGTGGTTGAGTGGTTAATGTGCACAACACTGGCCATTGTGCACATTCACCAGGCCTTGAAGAGGAAACTGTGCACATTTCCTGGTCTATATATATAACCTTCAAGAGGACTTGGGAAATGTGCACATAATGACTGAATCAGGATTGTGCTAATGGGAGGGAATAAAACTCTCATCTCCCTGAAATCTCTCTTGTGCTGATCAGTTGACTGGGGAACATATGAAAGGGTGAAAAGGAACCTAGATTGCAGTGAAAAGTTCATCTTTATCTGGAGCTCCTCCTTCTTCCCCCTGCTTGGCTGACTGGTGGGAGGATATGCTGTGAGCCATGTAAGATTAGGCAGCAGAACAGAAGTAGCCCAGAGGGTCCAGACTGGAGACTTCTGATCAACAAACAGAAAAAAGGCATCTTTATTGGAGTCTACACATACTGACCTCAGAATGTGCATATGACCTGGAGCATGTACAAAATGCAGTTGAGATATGTATATGCCCAAATACCTCTTGGGGATTTCCCACATTGGCAAGAAAATGGACAAAATTCAGCCAAGAAATATCCCCCAAAGTCATAATCCTTCTTCATGGAAGGATGACATATACATTATCCATGAGACTTAGTGAATGTGCACTGTGGTTGGTTGTTATACACATTAGCCACTTGACTTACATTTCCCTTAATGTATACAAGGACTTGTGTTTAGACCAGGGGTTGTCAACCTGGTCCCTACCACCCACTAGTGGGTGTTTCAGGATTCTAGGTGGGCGGCAGGAGGTTCTACAGCACAAGCTGAATCCTCCTTCCATCGAGCATTGGTGGGCGGTAAGAAAATCTTACCATCAAGAAAGATGCATTAGTGGGTGGTAGGTATAAAAAGGTTGACTACCCCTGGTTTAGACCCTGTTCGTATATGACACTATCTTTATAGAAGACCCAGCTTCAGCATCAAATAAGGTACTTGCCCTGTCACTGCAGACAATGGGAGAGTTGTGCTTTCTGTATTGCTGAATCATGTCCAGAGTGCTCATGCATTAGCTGAACATTGTTCTCTCTATCTGGAAATCCATCTTACTCTTTGTCATTTGGCAACAGTCCCAACAGAGTCATACTTATTCAAGCAACAACTCAGGTACAAGCTTTTCTGGTCAAGAAATGTTTGAAACAACAACAACGTGGCTTTATTGTTACAAATCTATCCCTTAATTGTGAACTTTCATAGTGACCTCAAACTAGGTGAGCTTTTGTCGGTTCTCTCGGGTTGAAATTTCCCTTGTGATCTATCTTGAGAGAGAACTTGCATTCTGAATTGATCTCTCTTCCACCTCAGTTCATTCTCAAGCTCTAAAATTAGCTGCTGCTTCTTTTTTATAATGTCCCTTTTCATCACAGATACCTCATTCAGTTTTAAAGCATGGAGAAAAAAATCAATATCTAGAAGTCTAGAAAGTCAAACTTATCACCTTCCATGCTGGAAACAAAAGTTTAAAATAGACTGCCATAGTGCTGCACAATGTAAGCTACCACTAATCTGCCAACAGATTTTCAAGGGCAATAAATTTCATTGTCTATTACCTACACAAAAGAAGAGCAAAACTTCTGAGATAATATGCATTGCAACATTTCTGCCAAGAGACATTTTCTGTTCTAGCACAAATATCCAACAACAGCAGATGGATCTAAATGAAAAGGCAACAGCTAATTAAGTAAGTTGCTTTTCTTATCAGGTGAGTATTGTAGATCTGGACAATTTTATGTTCTCCATTACCATTTTTTAAAAAACAGTATAAATTATGAATCAGCAAATCTTCCAAAGCAACAAGCAAATAAGCCTACTGCTGGAAAACAGCAAACAAGCTCACCTATTCACTAGTTCAGGTTGAAATGCATATACTTTAACCAGGTCTAGGGGTAAAGTGATTATTCACTTTTCTTCGCTGACACAATGCAGACTAATTCTGGTATTACATTATTTATGCATGCATCCTTAAGACCTTGATAAATGCAAGGAAATCTATCTTAAGAATGGCTACAAGCATCTGTTTTACTGCAAAGACATGTGCTTGATGGACCAGCTTTTGGTCTTTTGCCAGTTAATATTTCTTTGCTGCAAAGCAGCAGTCCTTGCAACTTTTCAAATACAATTTTTAATTTTCCGATAATCATGTTACTGCTGAGAGATAAAGCAGACAATAAGACTGAAATTATAACACACACAGGCATTACAGTGAATTAACAAACACACATTTATTATAATTCCAGGGTAATTTAATAGTTTTGCCCAGGGTTAATACTTCAAGATTTGCTATTAGCCTGTCTCTGAATTTTAATCCATAGCCTACCTCTATTACATTTGAAACTTTCCAGATGCTGATTGGTAGGGATTGCATTTTTAAAGCTGACTTTTATATATTCTTTTGACACCTGAAGACACATGTATTTACATGCTTATAGGCTTCAAGTTACTCACATACCTATTTTCTGACAAAGGTATGGTCTTGGCCTCCTGGCTTTTAAGGAGAGATAATGCTAAAACAGAATAGATTAGTCTGCCAGCATAAGCTGCAGAACACTATGATAAAAATGAGAACAAATCCAAGCCTTTCTGGCTGTCTTAGATCAAAACCTTTGGACTCTGGTCAGTGGCTGCTTCACATGCCAGGAAAGCAGTAGCTAAGTTCACACATATGATGGTTTGTAAAATGTATTTGAGAAGGAAAACATAAATAGTAAAAGAGAGAGAGAGAGAGAGAGAGAGAGAGAGAGAGAGAGAGAGAGAAGCAGCAGAAACAAAAACTCTGCCGGAGTCTGTCCATCTGTGAAAATATTTTCAGGGAAAGGGTACTTCTGAGTTGAGAAAGACCAGAATACAATTTTATATCGGTAAAGAGTTCCTATGATCATTATTCCAGTGGTACAGAAAGATGCCTTTTTGGTCCCTTATAGACTCTTGTAGTGTCCTGGTGCTGTTTTCTGTTACTTAAGGGAATTAGCAATTTTGTTGAATATGCAGTGATCAGAAAGTCCCGGCAACAAAAACAAGAAACAAGAAAAATGGGCCAGTGATTTGGCAAGTGTAGCCAAACAGATCTTTCAAAGAGGAAATCGGATGTTCCATGCACACAGTCTGAGGCTCCAGGCAAATACTATGTCCTCAGGACTCAATAGCCTTTATTAAGGCAATAATAAAGTAAGCCTTGTTTTGACACTGCAGCTGGTGAAATCTCTTCAAGTTGCCATCCTCCAAAATTCTCTCTCCACCACTTCCCTTTAGTATTTGAGATGACCTGGAAATAACCCTGCTATGAGCAACAGGACTGCATATTAAAGGTCAAACTGAATATGAAATCCAATTGGTTGCAGCTATTTATAAATTACCATGATAAGAAATATTTTTCATTATGCTGTAATTTGCAGTCTTCCATGTGAATAGGAAAGAAGGGGATTTATTATAGCCCATATTCCAAACCTGAAGAGATAATAATTTTGGTGTGTGCATATATAAGTATTTGTTTTTAAAGAGTTAGATCCAGATTTAGTTAAGCTTAGAGCAAACCCATCAAAATCAATTGAACTTAAGTTAGTAATGGCTAACCAAATCTCACTGATTTCAATGGCTTATTCTAAACATTTTGAACTCTCTGCCCAACATATAAATGTACAGTTCATATGACTGGAATCTGCACAGGCAAATATGCCACTTACTTTCTGACTCATTTTAGTTATTTAAAATATTTATATCTGCCTTTCTGCCTGGCAGGAGGCCTCCAAAGCAGTTGAAACTATGGAAGAATGAATATATAACAGCACAGCACATAATAAGATTCTTTTTTAGAGGCAGTGGAAAATTGCACACACTTTTAGGGGGTGATAATGGACATTATCCATCACCAAGCGGTAGATATCACTGCTGATATTGCTGTTTCAAAAGAAATGGGAAGGGTTGCTATTTTCCCCATAATGTCTCTTAAGAACATAAAAACAGCCCTAATGGATCAGGCCAGTGGCCCATGTAGCTCAGCATCCTGTTTTCAAAGTGGTCAACCAGCTGCCCATGGGATGCCAACAAGCAGGACCTTCTGCTGTTTCCAGCAGCTGGTATTCAGAGGCATAAAGCCTCCAATTGTGGAGCCCACCCATCATGGTTAGTAGCCAATGACAGCCTTATCCTCCATGCATTTGTCTAACCCTCGTTGAAAGCCAATCAGGTGGCCATCGCTGCCTCTTGTGAGAGCTAATTCCATAGTTTAACTATGCACTGCATTCATTTGTCTGTCCCAAATCTTCCAACATTCAGCTTCAGTGGATCTCTACAAGTTCTAATGTTATGAGAGAGGGATAAAAACAAAAACAAAACTTTTCTCTGAAAGCATTAGGTGATTTCAGTGGGGTTGCTATGTCCCCTGCCCTTGAAATTCACACCACCACGGAAATGCAAAAGATGTAAGGAAATGTCATTCCCTTCTGTTTTGACAAAATTTGGACCAGCACCAGAAGATCAGCCCATTCCTGGTCTGTTTACATGCATGTTTTGGATCTTGTCACCTGGAAGTAGCCATTATTACATCAGGCTGCAGCAGAAAAGGGAAGAGAAGGGAATGAAGCCTACTCTGCTGGTATAGCAACTTTGGGTGCTTCCCCTCCGGTTCCTTTCCCACCCTAGCTGGTCATTAAAAGAACTTAAGATACTGTATTGTTCGTGGGTTTGCTTATTTCATTCTCCTCCCAATCCATTTTCCTTTTGTGTTGTGTCCTTTTAAGTTCCTGACCCAACAACAGCTAGGCCATATTGTGTCACACACTAGTCTTGTTGTAAATACAGACTACAGTGAGCTAGCAGCAGAAGGGGTGACTGAAATGCCCTGCCATCATTGCCATCTTCAGCTGCTGCTATTTTATCAGCTGGGGCATGGGCCCTCCTCCACTTACAGAGGCTGTTAGAACCAAGTGCTCTGTGAACATGGTACCAGTAAGACAAGCTGGCACCATGCTTGCTACCTTCTCTGGACTCTGGCTATATCAAGACCACATATTTCAAAATACATGGTAGAAAATTCAGAGACTGGTTGTTGTTGTTGTTGTTAATAATAGTTACTTTATTTCCTCTTAGTTGTTTGTTTGTGGATGGGAGGAAGGGAGATGTAAGACAGCTTTTGCTGTAAGAGCTGTATTTTGGCATAGGGTAGTCACAGAGATAAGAAAATGGAGGAAAAGAACCATTGTGCACAACCTACAGTTAGTTAAAATAATTTGCTATTTCTTATTTATCTGCCTTAATTCCCCTAAAGTAGCCAAACAATAGGTAGATTGTAAACCCTTTGGAGAAAGAAATGGGCAGCGAAGAAGCTTCTCTAATATTCTGTGAACAGTATATAATAAAAAAATGTATATAATGAAGTATTACTTACAATATGAGCTCATTTCTCCCATCTGAGCACTTTGTGGGCAAATCTTTTTACCATGCCATGGAACAGATAAAGGTGCTTCATAAGGTAAAGGTAAAGGTAAAGGTACCCCTGCCCGTACGGGCCAGTCTTGACAGACTCTGGGGTTGTGCGCCCATCTCACTTAAGAGGCCAGGGGCCAGCGCTGTCCGGAGACACTTCCGGGTCACGTGGCCAGCGTGACATCGCTGCTCTGGCCAGAGCCAGAGCCGCACACGGAAACGCCGTTTACCTTCCCGCTGGTAAGCGGTCCCTATTTATCTACTTGCACCCGGAGGTTCTTTCGAACTGCTAGGTTGGCAGGTGCTGGGACCGAGCAGCGGGAGCGCACCCCGCCGCAGGGATTCGAACCGCCGACCTTTCGATCGGCAAGGCCTAGGCGCTGAGGCTTTAACCCACAGCGCCACCTGCGTCCCTAAAGGTGCTTCATAGGTACCTCCAATTGGCCACCATCACCTAAACTACTGCTCAGTTTTGCATATTTTGCATATTCAGATGTCAAAGCGATAAATAACTACCTGACATTCAGAAGACATCTTAAGGCAGCCCTGTTCAGGGAAGTTTTTTAATCTGTGATATTTTAGTGTATTTTTGGTTTTTATGGAAGCCGCCCAGAGTGGCTGGGGAAACCCAGCCAGATGGGCGGGGTACAAATAATAAATAATAATAATAATAATAATAATAATAATAATTATTTACATCCCATTAAATGCAATGTAATTCAAGTTTCTTTAATTAGTTACAGAGGGGGGAAATCCTGCATTAATGGAATTACCGCTTAATAATATTCCCTGTTGCTTATATTTATATAAAAGATGAAGCTGACTTTGTTCATTTGACTTTGCTTATATTATCCTACAGGATAAGCAGTGTCAACATTTTCTTTCTTTTTATATAGAAAAGCTTATTTTTAAAATTATTTGCCACCTTTCCCACCTTTCTTGAAGCATTTATAGATTATACTAAGTTGCACTAGTGGAAAGATAATGGGAAATGAAAACAAGCAGATGCAATTTTGCTACCTACATAATTAATTGCAAACATCATAGTTCAGCTGTACATAGTCTAAAGCTGCCAAAATCTGTAGTCTTTGTGCTGCTGTTATTCTAATGTTGCAGGTTAGAAAACAGAAAACAGCTGTTCAATATCTGAGGATTTTGCTAAATAATGCAAGACTGAACAAACAATGGGTTATTCTGAAGCAGTGTCAGAAAAAAAAGAACTAGATGGGGAAATCATTATTTTCAAAATCCTGTTTTTATGGATTAATGGCGCATGCTATGTCATGAGTCACTTGGGGGCGGGAGTTGCTTAGTTAATAGTATAAGACGTGTACTGCTATTTTTCCTGTAGAATCCCTTCACATATTTTTCTACAAGGGATATACAAAAGGTTGACCATTAATCATCTTAATATATTATTGAGGGTATAACAAATTTTATAAGATTCAGGTGGGTAGCCGTGTTGGTCTGACGCAGTAGAAATATATATATATATATATATATATATATATATATATATATATATATATATATATATAATAATAATAATAAAAAAATTGTCCAGTAGCACTTTAGAGACCAACTAAGTTTGTTCTTGGTATGAGCTTTCATAACTGAAGAAGTGTGCATGCACATGAAAGCTCATACCAAGAACAAACTTAGTTGGTCTCTAAAGTGCTACTGGACAATTATATATATATATATATATATATATATATATTTCTAAATTTTATAAGGTTGTACACATTTCCCAAGTAATATCACAAACAGTTGTTAGTAACATATACCAAAGATTACATTCAAAAAGATATTTTGCTTAGATAATGCTTGGCATCTTCCACAATAGTGTCTTGCATATTTATAATTCCACCACATACCCAAAATGTGATTTACTCTTCATTGATCATTTTACTAAGGCTTTTAGCGTGCTTCTAATGCTACTGCTTGGTTATCCATGATACAGGAAATACTTCAAGCAGATTTATATATTTATTGTATTTATATATTGCCTTTCTTCTCAAAGGAGCTCAGGGTGATGTTATAACAAAACAGTTGACAGCTAAATGTTAACACCAAGTTAGGCAAGCATACAGTGGTACCTCTGGTTACGTACTTAATTCATTCTGGAGGTCCGTTCTTAACCTGAAACTGTTCTTAACCTGAAACACCACTTTAGCTAATGGGGCCTCCTGCTGCCGCCACGCAATTTCTGAAACAAAGTTCTTAACCCGAGGTGCTATTTCTGGGTTAGCGGACTCTGTAACCTGAAGCGTATGTAACCTGAAACGTATGTAACCCGAGGTACCACTATATCTCCGAAGGAAAGGATTTCCACAATGGAGGTGTCACAATGGAGAATCCCTTGTGCTGCATTATTGCACAACAGAACCTAGCCAATGGCATTTTTAAGGCATTCGCCTAATTTGCAGTTTCCAATGTTATATGCAGATCACATGATAGTTGTCAAGTGGATTGTGTACTTTCCCCAAATGTTGCAATGCACATTTGGTTCAACACTATGCAACCACAATACAAAAAAGTGTATTTTATGGAGAAATGTATAGAGCAACATGTGTCTGGAGGGAGGTAATGCATTGAAATCATGAATAAATGCATATTTTAGGTACAGAACTTGTATCTTAGGTGAAAGTGCATGCAAAAATGCATACAATCTTTATGTGTATGTTTTAAAGTCTGAAGAAAATGGGACAGAAGACATCAAGATTTAATATATCTGAAACTGACATGGAACTGAAAAATGCTGATCCATCCATCTTTACTTGCAAGTACTTGTGCAAAAGTCTCAAGACTTAGACTGAAATCCTTCTCATGTTTCCAAATTAGCATTGAGAGAGTTGGAAATTTCATTGTGTTTTCCCAACGGCTTGCAAAAAAATTTACACAGAAACTAGTACGTTCAATACCACAGCTTGCTAGTTCTACACAGTAGACATAATTTAATAAACAAACAATGGGATAACTTAATCCTTCACAGTTGTTTTAGCACTTTAAGTGTCATTTTCCATCCCCTCTCCCCAGCTGACAGAACACTTTGGAAAAACTCTCACTGCCTTACTAACCAAATCATTCCACTCCTTTAGAAGTAGGTTGATAGCCAACATTAGTCATACATTGTAAGCCACTGGGGGTTATCCAAGGCTCCGACTCCACACGAAGACAGAGGAATACCATTGGGTGATAGAGAAAAGGCAGAAGTGTTCAACGCCTACATTTCTAAAAGGAAAACAGTGCCCAACCTGGTTTATAATGAATAAATGATGCAAGAAGAGAGTTACAGCCCAAGATAGGAAAAGAGGTGATAAGGCAACATCTAGCTACTTTAAATCTCCAGGGCCTGGTGTGCTGCACTCAAGGCTACTAAATAGCTTCCAGATGTCATCTCAGAGCTTCTGTCTATAATCTTTGAGAATTCTTGGAGAACAGGTGAGGTCCCTGCAGACTGGAGGTGAGCAAATGTTGTCCTCATCTTCAAAAGGCGGGGCGGGGGGAGAGAATACCCTGGTAACTATTGACCAGTAAGCTTGATGTTGATACCAGAAAAGGTCCCACAACAGATAATTAAACAGTTGGTCTGTGAACACTTAGAAAAGGATGCTGTGTTTACTAAGACCCAGCATGGTTTTTTCCAAAACAAATAATTGCCAAACAAATCTAATTTCAGTTTTGTACCCACTTAGCTGGGAGTAAGCCCCGTTGAATTAAATGTGGTTCTGAATTAACATGTGTACCATTAGTGTTATGACAGTTCCAATCCTGCTGAAACCTCACAAGACTGGAGGTCAGTCCTCACTTTCTCACCCCTTATTTACTTGAAATTATTTATATCCTGTTGTTCTTTCCCAAGGAGGTCAGAGTGGTATACAATAAGAACAGTAAAAAGCAATACAATATAGCAGTCAATATGAAACAACAGGAGATAACACAACAGCCAAATGTATGAACAATGAGATGGCTGGCTGAGAGTTTGGATATTGCCATAGGAGCAGGGAGATCAAATCACACACTTCGGAAGGATCTGTATTTAGTTTTAAATGACTTAAAATCTTAAACTACCAACTCAATGATTCAGCTAATGCTGTGTACTCTTTGTGGGAATACTCTCAAAGAGCCAGAGGATTGTGTAAGCACAAAATTTACCTCCTCACCGGCACTTTCAGATAAGAACATATTTAGCAAATGTTGCACTGGCTTTCTCTTAGTTTCCAGAGGCAATTACGCAGTAAGCTGCCTTATGCTGACTCAGGCCAGCGGTCGATCTACCTCAGTATTATCTATGACTGGTTGTGAATTGTCAGGGTGTCAGACAACAAGTCATTCCTAGCCCTACCTGGAAATGCCATCATGGAATGAAGTGTAGGCAAAGCAGATGCTCTCACACTGAGTCATGGCCCTGTCTCCTGTTTATTGTAGAATTTGTTGTTTCCAGTTTATAAAACACCAACAATACACTACGGGTGGACAGAGGCAAGGGAGCTTCTGTCCTCCCCATCCCTCCTCCCTTTCGGGAAGTTCTTTTCCAGAGCATACAAGATTTATGCTCATAGTGGCTTAAACACTGAGTACTTGGTATCTAAACAATATGATAGCAGTACTGGATGACAACCCCAACAACACATTTCTTAAACTGTTACTTAAAAAAACAATAATCTCAGTATTATTCTAGTAGTTTTCTTGAACTGGCTAGCCCAGGCATAAGGGCGCATTTATAACACAGCAGTAGCTAATGTGATATCTTAGCCAACTTGATGCCCTCCAGCTGCTATCGAACTACAACTCCCATCAGCCCCAGCCAGCATGTCCAATGATCAAAAGTTGCTTTGATTTGATATTTGTATTCCACTTTTCCGACAACAAATTCTGAGCTCAAACTGGCTCACAGTAATCACAATAGCATTAGAATGGGGGACCAATGTAAACAACCATAATATCAAACACACTAAAGCAAATAATAAATAAATTCATCAAAGCAATTATTGCAATTCAGTAAAATCACAATAACTCAAAATATCAGAAAGAGCTGCTGATCACCAGCCTTGTGCCAGATGACATTCTCTCTCTGGGAAGGGGCTTATTTGCTCAATACAGCAGGTAGCACACCCCCAGGCAATAACATCTTTCATAGTTTTTAAATGTGACTTATTTTTCACCCTGCTGCCAATCTTTTTGATCTGAGCCGAAGGCTGGGCCCAGTCTATCTCCGCTTTCAGGCTCTACTCCAGCTCACACCTGATGGGAGTTGTAGTAGACAACCCACTGGATGGCAACAAGTTGGCTACCTTGGCCCTAAACATAGCAAAAGGTGGTGGTGGGAAACTGCACAGCTCTGTCCAATGCTCCCCACCCCCTAGAAAAACAGGTGCTAGTACTCCCCATAAAGTTGTTACAGTAAGTGCCACACTTTTTAACAACAACAAAAAGGAGGTGCCAGTACTACATACTATTGAGTACTGCCTGAAAAAAAGCACTGGCTCTATCCAACTCACTTGTTCAGACACTAAAAGACTTCTGTTGGTACAACACTATATGAACTTCCTATGAGTAAGCCCCATTGAGCTGAGCAAGACTTACGGGTGAGTAGACATGTTTAACATTTCACCATAAGTCTTGAAAGAAACTACAGATCTACACTTGAAATAGAAATACGGATCTATGAAACAAATCTAGGACTATGAAAAGCATTTCAGGATCCTGCAAATTCCCATCTCCCCACCTACCTCTCACCTGTTGCCATAGTCAGATTAGACTACGATGTTCCAATAAGGTGTCCTCCAGATAATTTGGTCTACAACTTGTTCATTGCTGATCGTGGGTTAGGGAGGAGAGTATTACATTAGTACAGTGGTACCTCGGGTTACATACGCTTCAGGTTACATACACTTCAGGTTACAGACTCCGCTAACCCAGAAATAGTGTTTCAGGTTAAGAACTTTGCTTCAGGATGAGAACAGAAATTGGGCTCCGATGGCATGGCAGCAGCAGGAGGCCCCATTAGCTAAAGTGGTGCTTCAGGTTAAGAACAGTTTCAGGTTAAGAATGAACCTCCGGAACGAATTAAGTACTTAACCCGAGGTACCACTGTAACTCCTAGGGTAGAACCGCTTATCCAATGGTAACAACTTCTGAACTTTGTAATTATCTCTGTAGAGATACAACTGTATCATTTGTAGCTGCAAATGTTACTCTCTTCACTCCATTTCCTAGCAGTTGTGGGAGTGTAGCAAAGATTCATGCACATATGTCAGAAAGCTACAAATGAACAGCCTCCCATACAATTAGAGATGCTACTAAAAATAGCCACTATGTGGAAAGAGGTCATGCAATTCTGCCATGAGCCTAATAAGTCTCGTGCTGTGCCACACAGAGGCAAGAAATAATGCAAGTGTGTCAGTGCTTAATAGCTAGTTCTGCACCAGTGCTGTGGATGGATGGGAGCTCTACTTTTGTTGGGTCCTTCCCCCCCCCCCCAGTTTAGTTAACTCACAACCCAAATTGTTTGTGTTAGAATTAATAGCAAGGGTAGGGATCCCTTTTCAGCTCAAGGACTGCAGACGCTTGTGGGTAACCTGTGAGAAGTTACATGCCAGTGGTTGGTGCAGCCAAAGGCAAAATGTGTGGCACAAAGGGAATGACTCTTGCCTTTGTACCGTGGACTACATTCCAGCTATGCAAGTCTGCATACACACCCAAATAAATATCTCTCCATCCAAGCAACCAAGAAGCATCATCACAGTTCAAAGACACATTCCAGCCAAGCAACAGAGTGTGGAACAAGGCCAGTGATATTTCTGAGGAAGAGGCCTGCAGGTTCACATTCAGCCCCTGGGGTAGAGGACTTCTAACCTGGCTCACAGGATGGCCCTGCAAAATTATAATGTTGCAGTTTGAAACATAGGCACCAACTCACGGAGCTGAGGACACCTCAGCCCCCTCCCAAGTAAGTTGGGACAGGGCTGAGCGCCTCATTCTTGAGGGGCTGGGCCTCTCCAAGCCTCCCTGCAACAGTGGTGGACCACGCTGGACCTCCCTGCTGTGGCAGGTGGTGTTGCTGGGCCTTGCGGCAGCATTGGGAGGCATCGTTGGGCCTCCCTGTGGCAGTTGTGAGCTTCACCATGCCTCACTGGGCCTTGTTGGGCCTCGCCACAATGGCAGCAGGTCTCGGTGGGCCTTGCAGCCTCATCACACATGCATGGCAGTCTCCCTCCCCCCAGTGTTGGGTGGGACTCAGCATGCCTTGTTTGAGGATAAATATAACATCTATATCTAACAAATGACTTCAGCTTTTTCAGTCACCAGGAGTAATCTGAAATCTATCACATAAACAGAAGTTAAACATGTTTGACCTTCTGGCTACTCTCCCTTGATGGCTATTGCTCTGCCTCCAGTGTCAGAGGCAGTTGCCTTCTGAATACCATTTGCTGGTGGGGAGAGTGCTATTGCTGGCTACTGTGAGGACATAATGCTGGACTAGATGATCCAGTGGGACTCTTCTAATGTCCAAATATCTAGTCACATAGATATTCTAAAAGCTTACCACCCTGCTGAGAGCCTGAGGGCCTGCTTCTGCCTCTCTCCAACTGGTCCAGAGTGAGGCCTGACAGGCTGATAAGGGCTGCTGCTGCTGCCCAGCAAAGAGTACAGCTTCTTCTGTTAAATTGCTTTAAAAAAAATTTTTTTAAATTGCTTTTTAGTGTTTTAACTGTTTTCAACCTACCTCCTATGCCCTTTTAAAATGTGTTGGGGGGGGGCTATTGGATTGTTCTTGTTTTTATTTTGATTATGTTCTTTTTGGTTTTATGTTCCGATTTTATCCTGTGAACTGCCATGAGACCTGCAGGTATAGGGCGGTATATAAATTCAACAAATAATAAATAATAATAATACAAATGCTGCAAAACAAAACCTAAAATGTCTACTGTATAATGGAATGACTTTGTGGGAGTGGTGGGTATAATATGTTTTTAGGAGCCTAGTCATTTTCCACACATACAAAATGTCGTATTTTCTACATTAAACACTCCATAGTACATCTTAAACCATAACAATTTTAAAAATGGCATCAAGCAAAATACTAACTAGATTTAATAGCATTGGTAAGCTATTAAATGGTAAGCTATTAAATTAAATTAATGTAAGTCAAACTATTTGGGCACTATATCTTATCTGTCATCCAAATTGTTCCCAGAATAATATGGGGTTGAACTGCATCATAAAGTTTACTATTCCAACAATGAATAAATAAACTTTATTTCTCAAAAAATAAACCACTTCCTGCATCACTTCTTGCTCTTTTGGTTAAGACATGGGCCATTTTATAATAGTTCAGAGAGTACTCTAGAAATTGCAGTTTTGGGGGAGAGAAGTATGGAAATGTTTTCAATTAAAAATCCCTTTTGAGCAAAACAGGAGATCTCACATTGCACTTTAACATTGCTTCAGAGGAAATTTGTCAAGGGTTACCATTCAAAACAGCTTTAACATTTCCCTATTTTAATAAGGTATGGTTGCAGCCTTAAGTATAAAACTCACTGAGGCTGTAATCCTATACAAATTTATTTGGGAGGAGATCCCACTGGACCAAGTGAGGTTTACATCTGTATTAACTGCTATAGGTTTGGCTTTAAAGAGTTTAAAACTATTTACATCTTTATGGGCCATTGAATAAATGTACCCCATTTTGTTTGAACAACTTACTTCATCACTAGATGCCAGGGTATTTCATATTAACTAATGGTTGTTTTGCTGTTTCCCTGGTGTAACAATAAACATAGACAGGCATTGAGCTCAAAACAAGGAGCAGCAATGTTGAATGAGCCACTGAGTACTTTTCACTTCTAATACCATGATGCTTTGTGTATTTGCATCTGCCTGTAGTTTAAAGGCCACTGAGATCTCAAAGTGCTAGGTTATCACCTGGTCAATATTTTACTGGCATGCATCCTTTCAGAGCTCCTAGACTGACAATGGATTTCCTGGAACCCCTAAATTATATAGGCACCCCCTGCTTCTTCCTGCCCTGTCCCCTTATCTTTTTGTGTCTTGGCTTTTAGAGTGTAAGGTTGAGAGCAGAGACCATCTCATTTGTTACTGACCTTTGGGAGCCTTCGTTACAGAAAAAAAATAGAATTAGAAATCAATTAAAACGACTATGCCAATCCAGTATCAAATGTACCCCAAACAAAGTTATACAGATAAAATATCCTTTAGAATTCCCCATGCACAACATCATGTACAAGTAAAATAAAAAAATGCCATTACTGAGGCCTTTTCCAGGAAAGCAATATGGTCGCACCTAAGACATTACAGGAACATAGGAAATTGCTTCATACTGAGTCAGACCATTGATCCATCTTGCTTTGTACTGTCTACACTGACTGGGTCTGTCCATGCCACCTTATTTTTTATTATGTTAAAGATTATTTCTGGTTTGGAATTAAGGTCAGAGATTGTTGGCTCATTATCCATGGAAGAATGGAAAATGACTTTTCTTCCTTTCTGTGAAACAAAGCTTACAACTGTCAAATCTGCTTGAATATCAGAAATACTGTTGACACTTCAACATTTGTGGACAAGGAACTGGAGGGGGCAGGTTTACTGCTTTGTTTGTTATTTAAATGTTCCAACCGGAACCAAACTTTTTAAAAAACAACATTACACTGCCAAGTGCCACAATGGTGAATAAATTATCAGTCATTATATTCTGTCCAGAACCTTGTAAATGTGTTTTTAGTTTCTGAACCCCTGTGGCCTTGCTCCTTTCATGCTTCCCATACAACGTTTCTGCACCATAAATAAATGGTACTTTGGAATCACATCACAGCCAGAATTTTATGCCATATTTAGCTGGCTTGAATGGCATCCTGCCTCATTGAACAACTTCCTTTGAATGGCACTAATTGTTTGTCAATTATTATGTTCTCATATGGCAGGAAGCATCATGCAAGAGTGTTGGTAAACATACTCCACAGGTTTCTCACAGGGCAAGCCTCTAATGGAGGTAGTCAGCACTGAAGCCCGTCATCAAATCTGAGGACTTTATTGCTTCCTTTAAAGGAGGCTAGAAGCACTGTGCCCTCAACTGGGCTAAGGGCATCCCTCAGCAAAACATTCTGCAAAGATCTTTCCAAGAAAAGAGAAACTGTGTCCTCTAAAGGTCGCTTGGTCAGAGTTCCTGTTAAGTCTCACCACCACCTGAAGTGAGATTGTTGGTTGCTTTAACATTTGCAGATCCAGTTGGGATCAGATTTTTGTGTCTGTGTTTTGTGCAAAATGATAACTAAGAAGAGAAAATTATAGTGGGTTGCAAGGGTGGTTCTTTTTTTTATGAAAATACCCAAGTTTTTAAAAAGTCCTTTACAAACCTGAATTTTTAAAACTGTCAGATACAACTAACTCTTGATGCTATTTATGGTGATGTTGAGGGAAGTGAGTAATTTGTCTTTTATGAAAATGGGCAAAATATTGGGTTTTTCACCCTATACACCAGGAAGCCATTTTCCCTAAATCACACCCACTTGCCCATCAGCTAGCATCACTGATGATGAGCAGGAATTAAATCACTTCTCAGAAGAGGGGGCAAGATGCTTCAAAAAGTGCTTTTGCAAAATGCTCCCATTACAGGCTGAAACGGGAGAACAGGGGCAGTCTTACATTTGGCAAGCCTTCCTAAAAATTAAATTTAATGCTTTTATTTATTAAATTGTATTGTAAACTACTCTAGAATATTGTTCATGAAGGACAATATGCAAATAAATTAAATAAAAACCAGTAAATACCGCTAGGCATGAGAATCAAAAACCTTCCTATTGCACTATGCCATGTCTGTGCCACTGTCTTTCCCCATTTGCTGTCAATGATATTTGGTGCATTAATTCAATCAGATGTGTCTGTGATCTTTATTCATTAAACCTATTGTAGTAACATCTCACCAGAAAGAGCACTGAGGACTCTGCGCCTCTGCTTGGTAGGCAAAATGAACAAAATTCACTATGGCTTAGTCACTAGACTCATCCCTGCTGGAGCTAAGAACTTTATCAGGAAGTTTTAGATGAAAATTGGTTAGCATTGGGTCAGCTGATACCATTTCCCTTCCAATATGGTTAATAAATCTGGAGCAAGGGTCCAGTACTACAGGCAGCTGCAGAGCTTTTTTTTTTTTTTAGAATTTCACAAAATCTCTGGTAAATGAGCCACTCCAAGCCTGCTAGCTGCTTTGACTTATCTTCCAGGGATACGTCTATCCATGGGTGCACATTTGCACACATACACCAACATAGATGCAGTGTCTGAATTTATCAGACTTCTGCATTTCTGTCCAACAGAAAGGACTGCTTCTGGCATTGTCACAAAGCTTTTTGACTGCCCTTGCACTGAAGCAGTCTTCTGAAATTAGCCCAACTATGTAGCAGTCAGTCTGGCAGAAACCCTCAAGAGAAATTGTCAGCATTACTATTAATTCTTTTTATGGAGGCATTGAGTGTGCGTGAAAGATATCAAACAGTTTCCATATGTGAAATACAAGACCAGTAGCCTGAGGAGGTTGTTGCTGAATGAATGTGGTTACCGCAGTAGTGTGTTTATAATCCTAGCTATGTATGTCAGTATTGTAAAGGTCAAGACAAATGTGACCGAAGCCTCAGTTTAACTCATATATTGTGGTGCATTTAGCATTCATATACCTAAGTATATGAAATAATATATGAAATAGGAACTTTCTTATCTGAGAAAAGAAAGCACTATATAACAATATCACAGCCTGCTACCGCACATTGGGTTTGGGATTGCATAAGGGAAGCGTTTTCCATTTGGCTTGGAGAGTGAGAGGGGGGGAAGGGATGGCTTTTTGATCTCTTCCAATTTGATAGATCCCTTATCAGACACGCAGAGCCTTAAAGTTGGGATGGGAATGATAATTACAAGTAGCTAAGGATATAGAAACAGAACAGAAATGAGACTGTGCAACACTACAGATAGTCTCTGGGAGTAAAGGGGAGCAAACTAGCCTGCCTTGTGGCTTACTTACAATACAAGTGCTCTTTATAGTCAATAACTCTATTGCTGAAATTCTGCTCCATCCCAAGGATTCTCAAAAGCATGGAGAGCTCCCACAGATACAGAAGGATCCCCCCAGTAAAAAATTGTCACCTTCCATGAGTTGGAAGCAGTGCTGGATTCACGTATGAGCTATAGCTTAGGGCCCCACTCTCTTGCTCCCCTCCAATATTAGGTACCCCTGCCCGTACGGGCCAGTCTTGACAGACTCTGGGGTTGTGCGCCCATCTCACTTAAGAGGCCAGGGGCCAGCGCTGTCCGGAGACACTTCCGGGTCACGTGGCCAGCGTGACATCGCTGCTCTGGCCAGAGCCAGAGCCGCACACGGAAACGCCGTTTACCTTCCCGCTGGTAAGCGGTCCCTATTTATCTACTTGCACCCGGAGGTGCTTTCGAACTGCTGCCCCTCCAATATACTTCTTCTTAATTGTATTTCACTATTATTATTATGTTGTTGTTGTTGTTTAGTCGTTTAGTCGTGTCCGACTCTTCGTGACCCCATGGACCAGAGAACGCCAGGCACTCCTGTCCTCCACTGCCCCCCGCAGCTTGGTCAAACTCATGCTGGTAACCTCAAAAACACTATCCAACCATCTCGTCCTCTGTCGCCCCCTTCTCCTTGTGCCCTCCATCTTTCCCAACATCAGGGTCTTCTCCAGGGAGTCTTCTCTTCTCATGAGGTGGCCAAAGTACTGGAGCCTCAGCTTCACAATCTGTCCTTCCAGTGAGCACTCAGGGCTGATTTCCTTCAGAATGGAGAGGTTTGATCTTCTTGCAGTCCATGGGACTCTCAAGAGTCTCCTCCAGCACCATAATTCAAAAGCATCTTCGGCGATCAGCCTTCTTTATGGTCCAGCTCTCACTTCCATACATCACTACTGGTCACTATTATTATACTTCTTCTTAATTGTATTTCAGTTCAACAATTACTTTGATAAAATACATATTTTGTTACGTACAAATGGCTTTAGATACCTATTAGGTTCATAAATTACGGTACCATATAGCATATATTCAACACAAAAAACAGTGACAATTTGTTGTTGACAAAGGACAGCTGGACATATAAAGGGCCCCATTACCTTCAGTAGCTTAGGGCCTCATCAAACCTAAATCTGGCCCTGCCTGGAAGGCAATAGAAATGGCAACACAGGGTTGTGCTAATGCACTTGTACCCAATGCCTCCCTCTACATTAAGGCCTGAAGAAGGCCCAAGCAGATTCAGTAACACAGGAGGAAAGGTCTTGGATTATAACACTATGTTGGTACATTAACTACCAGCCCATGTGTTTTGTTGCTGCAACATTTTTTTAAAGTCAATTCAACATGCAATTAGACATATTGCTGAAGCTGCTACCATGCATATTCAAGCAACTTCTTTTATCCTGCGAAATGCCCATTGCTAGTCTTAACTATAACAAGATTAGTGTGCCATAGAGTTTAGACTGAATGCTAAGTACAATCAAAGTGCTCATGTATATCCCCCAGTGTCATGTACACCATCTTCTATCAACAGTGCCTTTCGGCTATTTACATTAGCCACACAGGGTATTCCCTATGAACAAGAATGAATGGACTGGAAGAAAAAGAAAAAAGGAAGATACAGAAACTGCTGAGCTGACATTTCATTCCCTATAGACATTTCACCTGACCTTGAGGTCATTATCCTTAAGTAAAAGAAAGGAAATGATCAAGTCTGTAGGATACTTGAATGTATATGAGACCATTATACTGTATTGGAAAAAGACATTATGGTCATAATTCATTGTCGTTAAGTCCCACTGAAATCAATGTTGCTTAAACATGCTTAACTGTGCTGGTTTGTGAAGCATGTGAAAGATGAAAATGAGGGACTAGGAGCCAGGGTGTTTGCATGTCTCACTAGCACATATGACCTCATTTTGACTGAATTAACATTAAGTTTAAAAATGCCAAGGATTATTGTAACAATATGTTGCACAACTAGAAGTAATGAACAACATTTTCCCATGATTTTGCTTGGCACACCACACCCCGAAAATAATTGCCAGAACTCCCTTTGGTATTACGAATATTGTTTTGCATTCATGTCTCACACCACAGCTATCAAGAATCCATTCTTTGCATTTCTGTTATGCTTTCTGCTCTTAACCATGCTCAGGTGTTGGACTTAACATGAGAGTGATAAAACTGGGATGAGGGCACAGAGGGTGCACACAAACCCTGACCCTAACATTCCTGGGCATACTGGGTGCTTTTTAAACCTTTGTGAAATTAACATGACAATTTGAAGAAGGTAGAAGCAAATAAAATTGTGTGTGCTTAGAACTCTGCAACTGGTTTCCGATTTGATCCCAGAATGTCCCGTTTTTCCTTAAGATGCCCCTATTGTCATTGGAAAAGTGTTGGAGGGTGTGGAATAGGAAGTCCCTATTTTCACTCGACAAATGTTGGAGGGTATGGAAATTTAAGCTCATTCAGCTGAACATGCCAAGAACACCACTTCAAACCCTTCCTGAACTGGAGCCCGCAGGGACACTGCCAGGTAGGGTCTAGTATGTGGGTTCCCGTCCCCATTCCTTTCTCTCTGTGTTATAAGACTGTATGAGGACAAATACCTGAAGACTATTCAAGCCTCAACAGCATTCTTAAAGGTTTGGCTTAAAAAAATTCATACAAGATGATGTGTTCCTTTCTAATCAGATATTATCATATTAAAAACCTAAGCAACATTAATATGAAAGGAAATTACAAAGCCCAGTGCAAACCTTGTTAAATAAACTTTGATTACAATTAAAATGGAATCCTAAAGCTACAATTTCACCTCTGGTGCCAGCAACACTTCACCTACCACCTGCTGTGGGAGCCTGACTGATAAAATATACAATGCTCTCTATCTCCGATCCTCAAAGGCAGAGTTGTATGGTGAATATTAACAGATAAAGAAATGGACACATCCCACCACAACTTTTGAGCATCAAACCTTTTTAGACACATAGCTCCTCCCTTCAATATTCCTTTCCTCCTCCCAGCAGTCAGCATTCCATGCCCACTGAGCATCCTCAGCCCTCATTTGGCTAGTTTTCAAGTTTTTTTTCCTTCTGGAAGGTGGCAATGTACACACTTGTACCAGCTGTTTGTACAAACAGCTGGTAGTTAATTCATTATTGACAAAAGCATGCACTTAAAGTAGCTCTTAAGGTGCACTACCCACCCACTTCTGGCACCTATGTAGCTGGCATTAACTTTCCCAGGAAGCAACAGTGGAAGCATGCCCACCCTGGGCTTATGTACCCTCCTGTCAGGAGCCAGCCAGCAGTACATCATGCCATGCAAGTTGGAGTTAACTCTTCATTAGCAAAAACATGATCAACATAGTAGTGGCAGGTAGTGGCATAGCATGGGTTGCCAGCACCCAGACCCCTGCCCTTGGCCAGAGCATAGTCTGTATGCTGTAAGGAGGCTGTATCTACAACTTTATGTAACTGAAACTGAATTATACTGTCAGTAAAGCAACTCTTGAGAGTCCCATGGACTGCAAAAAGATCAAACCTATCCATTCTGAAGGAAATCAACCCTGTGTGCTCACTGGAAGGACAGATTCTGAAGCTGAGGCTCCAATAGTTTGGATACCTCATGAGAAGAGAAGACTCTCTGGAAAAAACTCTGATGTTGGGTAAGATTGAGGGCACAAGGGGAAGGGGACGACAGAGGACAAGATGGTTGGACAATGTTATAGAAGCAACCAACATGAATTTGACAAAACTCTGGGAGGCAGTGGAAGACAGGAGTGCCTGGCGTGCTCTGGTCCATGGGGTCACGAAGAGTCGGACACAACTAATCGACTAAACAACAACAACAAAAGCAACTGACTTTTCCTAGAACTGTTTGGTGTTTCACTGATCTTTTTGCACACTCCACTGGTCTTAGGATGGGCACTCTGCACATGCCCCAACAGAGTTTGCCATATCACTGGGTGATGCCAAGGAGATTCTAGGCTTATAGACAATAAAGCGGCTTTCACAAACTAAAAACACAAAAGCATAAATAATATAATCTTTTAGACTTGTTTGCACATTACAACTATATATGTCATATTTTCAAGCTGATATTTTTGAAGCACATCTTATTTTTGACCTTTTCCAAAATGGCATCATTAGCTGATAACTCTCTTTACTTACTCTGGACCATCAATTATCCAAAGAAGTATGGTTAAGAAACTGAAAAAGCAGGGGAAACATTGCTGGCATAGATATGTGGCCAATAGCCTGCTGTTGCCAAGCCCTATCCTAACTCATTTGGAATATATGCATGGAAAGCTTTTAGTGTCTTCAAAAATTCAAGCAAATGCTTTTGAATTTAAGAAAAGGAATATGTGCCACAGAAATCCACTGCAAAACTGCACAGTTAATAACTATTCAGAATCACACAGCTAGCGCTGTCACACATAGAAATAAGAAATAGTAACTAGGTTTTTCTTACAGACTTTCATAGTCAACAATTAAAGCTGTGGATAGTAAATTGATCAAATTTGCAGAAGACATCAAGCTGGGTAGTGTTGCATATTCCATACAACGTAGTAACATTCAAAGTTCCTGCTGCAATTTTAAATTATGTAAGAACCAGGACATTCAGGTTATACAAGATAAGAAAGAATAAAAGAATAATAATGTTGTGCCCAAAATTTCACCTAGTTCAGTCGGTAGAGCATGAGACTCTTAATCTCAGGGTTATGGGTTTGAGCCCCATGTTGTGTGAAACATTCCTGCACTTCAGAGAGTTGGACTAGATGACCTTTGTGGTCCTTTCCAACTCTATAACTCTACTGAACTGTTCCCCATCAATTTATGACAAAAGAACGTGCATTCAAAAACTATCAAAAGGGAGAGAAAATTTCAGTGAAATTCTCATGGTTTCCGTTGTACTGCTACTTTTAGTTTGCAATTGTCCTCTCATTCTACAAATCAGTGGTCTGCCTTCTGCAGCTTTCCATTATGCCCATCTTTCCTGAAATCCCTATAATGTCCTCAGCTGGATTTTCCTATAACCATGGGAAGGCTACCTACAGTATACCTAACAGCTGCCCTTAAAACAAGCAAACAAGCAAGCAAGCAAACAAACAAACAAACAAACAAACAAACACTTGATCACTTATACTTTTAAAGAAATCAGTACAAAGCTCATTTTGGTTTGGCTTTGTTTCAGTAAACAGAAGGACTTTCCTTAAAAACAAACCAGCAACCTCACTAATCCTAGTTGCCCAGTATCCAACCTTCATTTACAACTCAGGGGATGTAACCTATCATATGTGGCTTTTTCAGATTCTGAAGCACAGGCAGCTAGGGAGGCTGCAAAGTGAGAGAGTCATGTTTAATAGAAAGGGAAAAATGCCGATGCCATCCACAGCCACCTAGCAATGATAGCATAAACTCAACCCCACACCCACCAAAACTTTAAAGTGCTTCCCAAAAGAGACAGAAAAATGGAAACCTCTTTTACAGTGGAAGAAAACCTTCGAGAAGTTGGAGGGTAAGTACACAGGTAAAGTAAAGGTAAAGGGACCCCTGACCGTTAGGTCCAGTCATGACCTACTCTGGGGTTGTAGTGTTCATCTCGCTTTATTGGCCGAGGGAGCCGGCATACAGCTTCCGGGTCATGTGGCCAGCATAACTAAGCTGCTTCTGGTGAACCAGAAGCTAGGTGGGCAGGAGCAGGGACTGAGCAACAGGTGCGCACCCCGTTGTGGGGATTTGAACCGCTGACCTTCTGATCGGCAAGTCCTAGGCTCTGTGGTTTAACCCACAGCGCCACCCACGTCCAAGGTAGATGAGTCTAAAAAGTGATGGTGGCTCCTTTACCAGAAGTAATGTTCACCCTTGGGCTACCTGACACTCAAGTGTCACATTGGTTTCCAGATGTGAACTATATTGGCATTATTTTCAGCTTTCCTATCCCACTACTACTCCAACTGTGAACTACAATGCAATGCTCCAGTGTGTTTGAAAAATAAGCCATTTTCAGTTTAACTCGCAGATGATTCTCTGCCAAGAAATGCAAAAGAGTACTGGACTTCATAACAGTAAAACAGTACTGGCATTATCTAGTCTTCTGCATTCACACTTTTGGCTCTACAGACTGGGTAAGGTTCAAAGAAGAACAATGAAAATAGCAATTTACTTGAAATTCCACATAGTAATTTTTACAATATAAAGAATATATAAAGGAACTGAACTGGGTCTCTGGGAAAAAGAAGATGGAAGGAAAATGTACATGAATAAACCAGATGGAAGGAAAATGTACATGAATAAACCAGGCTTGTTCCCAACTTAGTAATGAGAGTAGAAAATGAAAGTAATATGAAGACATATTAAAAACTAGGAAGTCCAAACAGAAAGTGTCCAAACAACTCACAGTGTAATCCTAAGTGGGGAATCTAGTCTTGCTGACTTGTGACAATCAGACTTGAAGATGTAAGCTGGTTCTTTCTTCATTTTCACAATGCCAGCTGCAGGCTGATGTAGCTGACTGGAAGTAAGATTGGACCCCTTAATGATCTGCAGGGTTTGGGATGCAGTGCCCCACCCCAGAAATGCCCTGTTTCTGCTTTCTACCACAAGCAGAAGAATGGCCAGTGGTAGCTTTCCACATTTCTGGGGACATCTGGGGCCTCAGCTATTGCACAGCCTGCCACCACGAGGGTTCCCCTACCATGGTGGAGAACCAGTGTACACCATGTTAATCTTTATAGCCATCAGCATTGCGTGGGGCAGAGCTAGAATTGCACTCTCAATAACCCAAATGGCATTGAATAGTTTTGTTTTTTTCACATGCAGACTAACATTACCACAAGTAACTGTTTTGGGCCTTGATTTATACAAATGTATTGCAGTGTCATCATCTATATTTTTAAGGCTCATTTTAAATATGCCACATTTACAATAAATCAATCATTATATCTTCATCTACAACCCCTCTTCTCTTGTGTGTTAACTTTTGCAATACTCCCATTTACTGACTCATTTATTACTATTTTTCTATCTAGAAAAAAAAAAGTTGGTTAGTTTGTTACTGATTCCCTCCCCCACATCTTCTTTGGAAAGAGCTTTTATCTTAGGGACCTATTACAATCCATCTCAATACATTACCAGAGTGGATGAGTCATTCCTAGAAGTTTCTGTAGTCTGTAGGCTGAAAACTTTGAAATTTCTAATTACATATTTCCCCATAGCAAATTAGACTGAGCTACACACATTAGATTTTAATAGAAATAGACCAAGTACTTATTGGTTCAAATGATAGGAGGTGTCAGCTATCCAAAGTAAGGACGATTTTCTATTTTTTAAGAAGCCATAAAAACGTGGAAAACAAATTGTGTCCTCGTGAGTGATTGTGATCTAAGTTGTCATGAGAGATGGTTGCTTCTTAGCACTCACTGAGGGTACGGTAACCTTGAGCAAATATTTCAGTCTGTACCTGTCCCTCAGAGATTGGGCAGTTGCACTGTCTCAACCTGCCTGCCTCAACCATTATACAGACTTCGGCAGGTAACAAAGGAAGCTGAGCCATACCAGGTCAGACCATAGTAGACTGTACTAAGTAAGCAGCAAGTCTTCTTGTCTTAAGCAAAGATTTTCCACAGAAACTGGTTCTTGATAATAATAATAATAATAATAATAATAATAATAATAATAATAATAATTTATTATTTGTACCCCGCCCATCTAGCTGGGTTTCCCCAGCCACTCTGGGCAGCTTTCACAGAGACCAAAAATACACTAAAATGTCACACATTAAAAACTTCCCTGAACAGGGCTGCCTTAAGATGTCTTCTGAATGTCAGGTAGTTCTTTATCGCTTTGACATCTGATGGGAGGGCGTTCCACAGGGCGGGCGCCACTACCGAAAAGGCCCTCTGCCTGGTTCCCTGTAGCTTTGCTTCTCGCAATGAGGGAACCGCCAGAAGGCCCTCGGCGCTGGACTTCATTTTTTTTTTTTAATAAAGATTTTTATTGATTTCCAATTTTTTAACATAAACAAAAAACAACATAAAAACAAACCCAAAAACTCATATTTTCTTAACCTTATTTCCATAACCCTCTTTTCCCGGACTTCCCCATACCTTTCCCTTTTTGCATCCTTAATTTAGTACCATTATTCAGCAACCCTTCTTAATCAATTAAATATAAATTCATTCTCTTTTTCTATTCCACCCTAAAATTAAACACAATTTTCCGCTGCATTCGGCGCTGGACTTCAGCGTCCGGGCAGAATGATGGGGGTGGAGACACTCCTTCAGGTATACTGGACCGAGGCCGTTTAGGGCTTTAAAGGTCAACACCAACACTTTGATCCTTCTTTGTTTGTTAAACTAGCTATACCAGGGTTTGAACCCTGGATATTTTGCATGTGGTATTTCACTCAACTATCGTTGCTCTCCAAAGCACAGAAGCTTTGCAAGTATGTTTGGCCTATACAATACTATAATAGTTCAAAATGAATGAATAAAAGGAAAGCCTTTTTCTTTTTTTTTTGCAGGTTTTGCCATGCTTCCAATTTAACACAGTTGTGCCACACTAAGAACTGTGAAGCTACCATTTAATTGAACGAATAGTAGGGGATATTTTAAGTCTTAACTATTCAAACAGCTGGCACATGTATGGACTGTACAAATGCATGTGTGCGTGCGCGCACACATATGTAACTCAATGGAAACAATGTTTTTCACAATACGACAGTCACAGTATTGCTAGCTTCCCATTGATAAGGAATGTCTGAGTACACGAAACGGTCTAAGGAATACATATGCCTTTTGGATCACTCCCTTTTATTTCAGTGGAAGGAGATAATCAGTAAACACAGCAGAAGGCATCTGCAGATCACCCCTGCCTAGTCAACTGGGTAGTAAAACTGTTATGGGTGGGGTACTAGACCTTTCCCACCAGCTGCAGATCATAGGCTAATAGTGCGTGTGTTCAGCTCATGCAACAATATGCACGTGCTACAAATGGCAGCATGTGCCACAACACTGACCAGCTTTGTTTTGTAGTTGCATTGTAGTCAACTGGCAATAGGACAATGAAGCAGAACAAAAGCATCCAGTGTCTAAAACTGTATGCAACAGTATGAGTAGATATCTTTCATGGAAGAAAAAAAAAAGTTGCATTCCTTGACTGTCCAGGCACAAAGACTATTCATTTATTAGCTGCTACGACTGAAATGTCATATGTGGAAGCAATATTCATCTTTTCCCTAAGCACTGTTTATAAAAAGCATATCAAATCAATAAAAGCATTCATTATAACTTCATACCTCCTGTGGCCTCTCTCTAATCTATATTTATTTACACTGCAGAAGTCAAATGCACACATAATTGAATTGGTGAATTAGAGTGCCTCCTCCTTCCTCCTCCTCTCTCCCTTGCTTCAGACTCCCATTGAAAGACATACAGAGAGAGAGAGAGAGAGAGAGAGAGAGAGAGTATACCCATACAAATATAACTAACCCAACAAACTGCAATTTTTGTTTCAGGGTCTTCAGTGTAAATGTTTCATTCCATATCCCCTATGCATGATGGATGGTCACAAGATAGAGGCTTACAAATGAAAATGCTGACACAATCTTATCTAGATCTGTGCAAATGGTGCTGCTGCTATAATTACACTTTATAACTTAAGCAACACTTGATAAGTTGCTACTTTTTAATCATATTAATCAGGACTTGGATGTTTCAATTGCCATAAATTATAAAAGAGAGGAGTCTACTCTGTAGAAATGGGAGGTTGGCCAAGCAATAAAAATTATATCGGTTATAAAATATAAAAATAGATGAATACACTTTACTGCAAACAAAGCAGATCAAAATACAGAAAAGTATTTTGGTAATTAGCTATGTTTTATTTCAACAGCAGAAAACAGAGTTAAGTAATTTTACGTTATACTCAAGATGCACATTACCCCAGTATCTACCAACAGATTATTCCATGCAAGTTTAATCAGAAATTTGCCTGAGGAATTTTATTCAAATCAATTGGCTGTGATTTACTATCACCCATAGATCAAGTCTGCTAAACAACAGGGAAACAAATTCTTAATCTTTCTTATCAAAAAGGAGTCACTGCAATTTTCTTTATGCCCTTGTTTTTAGAATCAGAGTTTCTATCTATCACTGCAGAAACCTGAAGGCCTAATTCTTTTTCAGGCTGACATTGATGACAAAATTAGTATTGACTTTACCGGCCCTTGAATTGTATCCTGGGAAGGCAAGGTTAAATAATATTTCTTTTTGTAAAGTTGAGAAGCAGTTTTCTGCATATCAGAAGAATATCCTATACACATCTTACACCAGCTGTTTGTACAACATTGTACATTATGCAAAATATACATTAAAGATCATGAAAGCAAGGGTCAAATTGAATGTCAGTACAATTCAGTGCACAGCTGGTGCACCTAAATTATGGAAATCAATGAGTTAATAGGCCAATGGAAATCAATGAGTTAATATCCTTGCAAATATTCCTATGATTTATGAATATATTCTTAATTATAAAGCCTTCCTTGTCTCACACCCTCCAATACTGCTTCCTTGAATAATTGCTCTCACAAAATACTTGGTTTGTTACAGGTCCTCTAGAGAATTGTTGCTCTGATGTAAGCAGCACAGGAAACCCTATAAGTAATTAAAGAATGAGAGTGTACACAGTGAATCGGAAGGGGGAAAGAGAAGTGTCAGAGAGAATTTCCAGCGTTAGGAACATTTCTGAAAATTACAAGAGAGATCCTAATGCAAGGGACTTGCCATAGTGCTATTCTGACCCCTGAAGGATGGAAACAGGAGTTAATTTCCTATCTGTATTTCCCAATCACTTAATATATTCCATGAATGCCAAGCCCTACCCTGCATTAGTGCAATCTATTAGTGTCTGCCTCTCACTGCCCCCCCCCCCTCGAGAGAGAAGACACAAAATGATGAACCAGTTTAAAATAGAGATGTGTAAAGTGGGTTGCTGGAAGACCAAGGTCCCCATCTGTTAATAAGCTGTGTGTACCTTTTGCAAAGTTCTTGAGAACTGGCTATGCCTTCTGCTTGACTACGAAGAAGTGGTTGATGCATCTCAAACACTGCAGATCCCGTTTTCTCACTTCTCTCTAACCTATCTATTCTACACTGTTCCCCCCACTTTTTTTGACACATTGAACCTACATGGTGCAAGAACATGGCTTATGTCTTGGTTAGATAATTTATTTCACAGATTCCTAAATGGAGGAAGAAGGTTCGATACAGTTCTGTGTGTGCTTCCCATGGTTCTCTTCTGGGGAGAAATTCTATTTGGCCAACGTCAGTTCTATTTAGATGACAGTAGTAGTTGTGCTGGTAACTTTTCCTCATTGAAAGGTAGTCCCTTTTGTAAAGGATATATCAGAACAATGCCATGCTGCCCTCATTTAAACACATGGAATCATCCACCTTTGATCTTGCCTTGAGTTTTATGTAATCACACTTCTCTGTGCTCACAATTACCTCGCCACCATCCTGCCTTTCAAAGGTGACAGCTGTCAGTCATGCGAGGCAGAACTCTTGGTTCTATTTTGAAACTGAAAAGGGAGGCTAGGAGGATGCTGGACCAGCAGGTACCCTTCCCTTAATTCGCCAAGCTGCTTGCTTACAGTTTTCAAAGTTAATAACCAGCTAAAGCTTCATGGCACATTTCCTGCCACCAAGACAAGTGATGACCTAACACCTTCAACAATCAGAGAGAGTCTAACATTAGACACGTTTTGGAAATCGAAAGAGAAGCTTCTGTTGCTGTGTTCCCATTCTCTAAAGGAGCTTTCACCTGGGTGTGGCTGCCCTTCCATTCAACTCCCCCCCCCATTTAATTTACAACTCATTCCTCTTTAACCTTTTCAAGGAAAACTTCTGCAACAGTGAAGGGATTTTAAAAAATAAATAAAAATAATGCGTCCCTCGGAACAGGTGTGGCTGAGTTAATCACGATGATTCTCTGATGCTACTGTCCCGGAGAGAACTGTGCTGAGGAAGGCTGGAGGGGGGGGGGATCTCAGCTCTTCCACAATAGCAAAAAATGACTCTCTTTCTCCATTCCGTCGACGGTAGCCATCCAAAGTTAACTCAAGTGATTGATACACTGTATGATTATGTTATTAGATGCAATCAAGTTACATAATCATTGATTATGCACAGCTACATCTATCTTCCTCCATATCCAGCTGCAACCTCCCCTCCCCTCCATAATGCATGAACCACATCAGCTGCACATGGGAGTCTATATTCCAGCACACACTATAGAACTTTAGCATTGCAGTGCATTGCATTGTACCACGTCATCACTATTGATTTCCACAGTCACTCCCCCCTCCCCCTGATCCAAATGCATTTTGCAGAGAAAGGTTTAACAGTGGGCATCGCTCGGTGTGGAGGGAATTCCAGTTTATTTCATCTCCACTCCACAGTTATGTGCCCTGTGCCCATCTTGCCCCCAGCCAGCTGCAGGTAAGGCTGTGGCGAGATCCGATCTCTCCTTTCCCAGATCGCCAGCGCCTTTGCACGTGGCTGGGTCTTAAGGTGTCAAGAAGACATCAAGTTACCGGGCGAAAAAGGAAAACGCCTCTCCCAAAAGCAGGTGGGGGGGGGGGGGACAAAAGCCACCGAGGACAACCTGAAACAATTTGAGCATCCTGGTTAGCTCCTGCTACCCTTCAGGTTAGCTCCCGACGCCCCCGATGCCATATCCACGAGCAAACACATGAACCGGCCAGAACTAAAGCCTCACCGTGCCAAAATAAATCCAAATTGGCGCTTTAAAGTTCAGCAGCTTGAACCAAAATAATTAAAATATAAAATAAATGAAGGCTCTCTGTCTCCGTTGCAGCTCCATGCGAATGCTGCACAGAGTTGGGGGAAATATATAAATAAATAAATGGCCTCATCTTTGAACCGAGAGATGGGAGCCCATTTCATGTTAAATAGGTTCCATCACCGGGGGCTCCTGTGACTGCTGTAGATCCCTTTGAGCCAGAAAAGGGAGAAACCGGGGTGGTGGTGGAGTGGGAGCAAGGAGGAAGCCTGTTTGCTCAGACTGCATTCAGGCCGATCTCCCACATCAAGGAGGCATGGTTGGCGGGGGGGGGGGGGGGGAGAGAGAGAGAGAGAGAGAGAGAGAGAGAGAGAGAGAGAGAGAGAGAGAGAGAGACCTTGCTCGGGCTTTGATTTATCGCAAAATGCACTCTCAGAAATACCTACTGCAGTTGTTCCTCTGAACTGCCAATAACGACGAGATCTTTCCCCCCTCCCCCTATAGATATATATAAAAATCCCCCCACCCCCCTCATCAGTGTAATGCAGCAATCGGGAAAAGTAGTATTTTCAGTTGCAAGCTACCAAGTTTAGCAACGCCTCCGAGGGGCTTTTATTTTTATATAGCTTTCTATGCATACGAAGAGGAAGAAAAATGAGCTTACCCACCACAGTCTTGCAAAATAGTCGTCTCCTTGTATCAGTCAGTAAGGTAATTGCTGGTCATCACAATGCGTAGTCAAGGAATCCACGATTAAAAAAAAACAACAACAATAGGAAAAACCCCAGAAAAACCCAAAACTCCTCCGGGTTCTTTTCCCTTTTCGCTGCTAGCAATTAAGACGAGGGAGAAGATGCCCATTCACGAGTGCCAAGTTCACCATCCAAGCAGATAATTCCATATAGAGCTCAAGATCCGTGGCCAGATTCGCCTCCTGCGAGTTCTCAAAGTGGCCAGGTTGCTCCGCGGATGGTACAATCCAGGTGGGAAGCAGAAATTAAAATTAGAAGACGGGAAGAAGAGCGAGAGGGAGAAGGAGAAGGAGCTGGCTCAGAAGGGGGGAAAGCCAGAGGGAGAGATGGATAACCCCAGAAGTCCGCGAGCTCTTGGACAAGCAAAGGAGTCCTGGCTTGTGAGCATGGAGCCTTCTCAAAGCCCCTCGATGTATCTGGAGAAATCCCAACGCCACCATGCAGTCCCCGGGAAGCAGGAATCCGAGGGAGATTTCACAAGTATCCTACAATCACCGATCCGACGGGGTTTTCCTGGTACTGTACCGCTATGTGGAAAGCACACACGGCTCCTGCTGTTGGAGAGGAAGTCTCCTGGGTCCTAAAACTCTCAAAATGGCACAGAGGGGATTTTTGCCCCCCTTAAAAAATATATTGGAAGGAAAGGAGGGAGAGGGTGGGGGGAGGGAAATCCCACAGTTGTCGGTTTGCCCTGAATGATGCTAATCTTCTGTGCAAATG